>NC_052077.1:15345176-16056426 GCF_015852505.1 Tachyglossus aculeatus
CTGGGCTGGGCCTAACAGTTCTAGTCTCCAAATTGTAAAACAGTAAGTAAAGTGGACTCTATTCCTGGAAACTCAAGAACTCTACATGTTCTTTCCATTGTTCAGGGCCATCTCTTCCAGTTACTCTTTCCTCAGCTAAGTCTCCTGAAACACAAATCAGTCTCTTGGAGCACATTGCATGCAACATTGCAGGCCATAGTTAAGCACATCCGCACATACCAACAACTCTCGTGTTATAGTAGTCCGGAAGCATGCGCTCGCACAAAGCCACTAGCAACCAAAAAGCTTCCTCCTCTTTTGCATACAGAAGTAGCACAGATGTCACAATATTCATGGCCTAGAGGAATTAAAAAGCAAAGAAGTTACTAGATGGAAAATATGAATTTTCTTTGCAAATAAATACTGTGCAAAGTTTGAATGACATGCTTTCCTGAGGTAACTATAAATATCACTCTTTAACAAATAATGACTACATACAGATACATGATCCACAGAGAACTACGGTAACAGCAATTCAGCTACTTTCCCTAAATAGGCAACCCCTCTAGCACCTGCCATTTGATTTTAATTGGCTTCTCAGACTTCAGTGTGAAGACTTTTGTGATCTAACGAACTTCAGCAGGCAAAGTTTTCATTTTCTAGAACCATGGCAACATTTCCTATTATTCAGTTCAGGTGGTTCTGTGAAGCATGTGCTTTTTATAGCACCCAACATAAACAAAAGGAGGAAAATAAAGCATTACAGACTAACTTCCCCACTGTTGTTCCATTATTTAAAAAGAATTGTGAGGTTAAAAGAAAACAATTTAAAATGTTGCTGAAACCCTTCACTCGTGATGAAGATTTCAGCAGACATATTTTGTGTGTCAGAACTATTTTGATTGCCCTCTTAATTAGCAAAAAATAAACAAGACGGAGTGCTGGTCCCATTAGATGCCAATGAAACCCGCGTTCCACTTAGCTCGGGGCAGGGTAATGATAATGAAGGGTTGCCAGAAATACGAACCAAAAAAGCTTTTCCGTCTGGACTACTGAAAGCCTTTCTGGCAGGATTTCCCCTAAAGGATCACTGCAGTGTTTTTTCCCCCCTACTTGCAGTAAGTAGTTCCTCCTCTGCTCCTCTGGACTGGAAGTGGGAAAATTGTTTTCTCTCCTTCTCTTTAGAAGATCAGTACGCAGATTTGACCATGGGTCAGGCTGGCCAGATGGACCATCTTTCCTAGGTTCTCCTTTTCAGCCCAACAGAGCAGAGTGGTCCAGCCCCACTGTCGAAAGCCACTTTCATGACCCAGAGTAGAGGTAGGGTCAGACTCCACTCCCAAATTGTGAGCATGTGGGTGTGTGTGGTGGGATTGAGAAAAAGAAGGGCAGACACAATCACCTTCTGGAATATATCACCTGTGGGGATAGCCCTGGAACTAGTAGCTAAAAACCAGTCTTCCATTCCCAAACCATCCTCCTGCTGCTTAACTTTTATCTCCTCTGGGGAAGGGGGATGTGGGAGATGGACTTGGGAGGGAGCTGACCTGATTTGGCTTCTCACCTCCAGGGTTGTGATGATGCAGATGGCTGGAGGGGGTTTGTGGGCCTACAGAAGCCTCGGGAAGAGATATTCAGGCCTTCCCCAAGGACCAGGCATGCAACAAAAGACCCCCCAGTCTCATGTTTATATCCAGTAAAGGCAACCAATCAAGGAAGTGAGCTTAGAGCAAACCACTGTTAAAATTCCTGTTCCTAGCCAGCCCTCTGAGAGTCACACTGCTGGTCATGAGAATGTAGGAAATGCCACATTAGGTTAGACCAGTGGTCCAACAAGCTCGAGACGATATCTCGACAGTGGCATAAAGGATGCTGAGAGGAACAGTGTGAAAGTTACCCTCTTTGATCATCCAACTTAAGGGTCAGGGCTGGACCATCTACCTTTTCCCTTTACTATGTTCAGTACCTAAACTGAACTGAGAAGCAGTGTGGCTCAGCGGCAAGAGCACGGGCTTGGGAGTCAGAGGTCATGGGTTCTAATCCCAGCTCCACCACATGTCTGCTGTGTGACCTTAGGCAAGTCACTTCACTTCTCTGAGCCTGAGTTACCTCATCTGTAAAATGGGGATTAAGACTGAGCCTCAGGTGGGACAACCTGATCACCTTGTATCCCCCCCCCCCAGCGCTGAGAACAGTGCTTTGCACATAGTAAGTGCTTAACAAATGCCATCATTAGTATTATTATTAAACACCTCTTGAACTTTAACATTTTCTGCCCACACAACTTCCTGTGGCAGTATGGAGGTGGGGCGTTCCGGGAGAGATGTGTCCACGGTATCGCTCTGGGTTAGAGATGACTCGACAGCATACGATAACTACCTGCTCAGTGAAGGAGCACCTCTTTCCTGGGAGGAGAACCTTCCTCTTCCAAACTTTTACAGGGGCCTCCTAGAGCCAAATTATAGCTACCCAAAAGGAGGCAAAAGCATAATTGAGGATCTGTAAAATCCTTCTTTAGAGCACTACTCATTTTTACAGAAGTTCCTTACAAAAGAAATGTGCATATGTCACCTAAGCATTTCTCCTCTCAAATTTACAAGAAAAGTGATCTAGGTTCCCAAGAAAAATGGGACCTGCATGAATGCAAGAGAAGCATTGGACCATGACTAGCATTTGAAAGGTTATGAGTTTTTGTTATATTTTAATTTCCTCCACAACTTTTTGAGCTGGATTCTCAGTCTGGTTCAGCCTAATCTCTGACGTGACCTGAGAAAGGGTTTCAAAGGGTGTACAAAAAGACCTAAAATGGAGGCTTTATCTGTAAAATGGGGATTAAGACTGTAAGCCCCACGTAGGACAGGGACTGTGTTCAACCCAATTTGCTTATATCCATCCCAGCGCTTAGTACGGTGCCTGGCACATTGTAAATGCTTTACAAATACCACAATCATTATTATTAGTAGTATCATCAGCTATTTGAAGTCTGCTTTCCTCCTTCCCAGTTCCCATCTATCCTTAAACCCCCTGACAACATCTTAAGTCATGGCAGGTAAGTCAGAGTTCAATGAGCTGAACTTCAGTCATGTCCAAAAAAGTTGCCTCTACTTATTTCTGAGAGAATCATAACTTACAAAATATTCTTCAACTGTGACCATTTCAGTGAAGTTCCAGCACAAGTAGAATTATGCCAATTACAGCTAATTACACAAACCAACTGGCGTGAAGGCTAGAACCAGTAATTGGACAGTTGGAAAAACATAATCAGACTTGGCTCTCTTGAATAGGCATTCACACAATTTTGGTGAGAAGAATTTTTCTTTTCTGATTGCCTGGAGCAGTCTCAGATAACTGACGGTTAGAACAACCGACACTTGGGTAGTAGTCCCTGTTGGTCACAAAAGGTTGATTCCATCTTATGAGCTAAGGATGAAGAGTGGTGTCATTACCTGGCAGTAGCCTATGTTGGGATTTCGAAAGGCGTAGGCTGTTAGCACCCTCCTCAGAGCAGCAATGCCCATTTCATTCTGGAAAGCCGGGTGTTCTGGTAGGGAGCGGTGCAAATCCCTCTCGATCTCTTCTGTGGCGAGGTTGTACTTCCCCATCGACTTCTCTACCAGGTCTTCATAATAGCCAGGGTGGGTGGCCATCTCATTGATGGCTCCTAGGAAGATGGACCTCAGCATCAAAGTGAAAAGGGAAGGGTGGTCTTCAACTCCTCTACTCCTCACTTTCTACACCCACACAATATATAATCTGGGCTTCCCCTCTCCCTCCCTCCCATTTTTGGGGCCTACGGAGGCAAAACTGGGCAGATTGTAAATGGAGCCAGTGGGTTTCCCAGTATTTAACCCTCATTTTATGATTGACTTTAGAAAATGTGATATGTGTAAAATCTGGTTCAAGGCTTGCTTATCTTGAAAACTGCATCAAACTCTTGTTTCAAGAACCATAAAACTGAACTAAAGTGCCTTTCTTCCGGGAAACTCAAAGAGCTGTACTTGTTATCCCTTCCATCCTCCGAGGGGGTGGGATTGAACGTGTTTATTTCTGTATCCCAGATGGCATCCTGGCTGAGTAAACTATTTGTTTTTGAGTCAGTGGCAGGGCTCAGTCTAGAAATGAGTCTCTCCTATGCAGACTAGGGCTAGTCCCATGACTAATCCATATTCCCAACAAATTGAACTAGGCATGAATGTGGGCACTGCCATCTACCCAACTGTTTGTTGCCGACTTGTACTTCCCAAGTGCTTAGTACAGTGCTCTGCACATAGAAGCGCTCAATAAATACGATTCATTGATTGTTTGCTTTGTAGGAAACTGAGAGATTTGACTCAAGTAACCGGCACAAGGAATGCCTCTACTGTTCACAGGGAGCTCATGGACATAAATCCAGTAGTTGCCAGGTTTTCCTGACCTGAGGAAGCAGGATGTTGCTATTTTTCAGGATTGACAACTTCCTTTAATCTGAAAAGGTACCTATAAACAAATGCTAATATGGATAACCAATACCTTGAATTCACATAAAGCCCTTTGATTTTCCCAAGTGCTTTCACCTTAATTATCTCATTTTATCTCATTACAGTCAGCTTCCTCTGAACCGCAAGCTCACTGTGGACAGATGTGTCTACCAACCCTGTTACGCTGTACTATCCCAAGCACTTAGTATAGTGCTCTGCTCACAATAACCACTCAATAAATATGATTGACTGATTGATTCCTGTGAGGAAGGGACTAGACTTTCAGGCCTCTGCTCTTCCCAATGGTGGTTAGTATGATGTTTACTATCGCAGTGAAGTGAATCATGTCAAAATTGGGGGAACAGGCAGGACTATGCAATCCTCACGGTCATGTTCCTGATTTCCAACTGGAGATGTGAAGGCACAGAAACAAGTGTTTTAGGACAAGGAAGTCTGATAATGCTATCCCATAGAAAATGGACATAAAATACATGGAAATATGATTAGGGAGGGTGAGATGGGGCTATGTGAAATAGATTAGGTAAATTAGGTCCTATTCTCCTACTCTTCTCAAAATCCAGTTTCTTAGAGAAGCAGCGTGGCTCAGTGGAAAGAGCCCGGGCTTTGGAGTCAGAGGTCATGGGTTCAAATCTTGGCTCTGCCAATTGTCAGCGGTGTGACTCTGGGCAAGTCACTGAACTTCTCTGGGCCTCAGCTCCCTCATCTGTAAAATGGGGATGAAGACTGTGAGCCCCTCATGGGACAACCTGATCACCTTGTAACCTCCCCAGTGCTTAGAACAGTGCTTTGCACATAGTAAGCACTTAATAAATGCCACCATCATTATTATTATTATGGGGGGGTTAGTATTTTCTTTTTAAAGCAGCATGGTATAGTGGACAGAGCATGGATCTGGGAGTCAGAAGGTTATGGGTTCTAATCCTGTTCCACCACTTGTCTGCTGGGTGACCTTGGGCAAGTCACTTAAGTTCTCTAGGCCTCAGTTACCTCATCTGTAAAATGGGGATTGAGAACGTGAGCCCCATGTGGACAGGGACTGTGTCCAACCTGATTTGCTTGTATCCACCACAGTCCTTAGTACAGTGCCTGGCATATAGTAAGCCCTTAACAAATACCATAATAATCATAATAATTATTCTTTATAGTTAGCCTTCCTCTCTTTTTTAAAAAAAACAAAGACTTTTAACTTGTAAGGACTAGAATAACCCACATTGCCATTAATACTGTCCTTCAGGGTTTATTTGACTATGTGTTTGTGGCTACTTGGTGTGCAAATAAAAATATATATGAGACTAGAAATGGGAGTTAGATTTTTGGTTCTCTATACCAGTAAATAATAATAATAATAATAATAATGGTATTTGTTAAGCACTTACTATGTGCAAAGCACTGTTCTAAGCGCTGGGGGGATACAAGGTGATCAGTTGTCCCACGGGGGCTCACAGTCTTCGTCCCCATTTACAGATGAGGGAACTGAGGCACAGAGAAGTTAAGTGACTTGCCCAAAGTCACACAGCTGACAATTGGCAGAGCCGGGATTTGAACCCACAACCTCCGACTCCAAAGCCCGGACTCTTTGCACTGAGCCAAGCTGATGTATGATCTTGGACTGTAAACTCTTGTTCTACGAAGAATGGTTAACTAGAAGTTTTGTGCTTTTAGGTTCTGTGGCAGGCAAGCCACTTAACTTCTCTGTGCCTCAGTTACCTCATCTGTAAAATGGGGATTAAGGTTGTGAGCCCCACGTGGGGCAACCTGATTTCCCTGTATCTACCCCGGTGCTTAGAACAGTGCTTGGCACATAGTAAGCGCTTAAGAAATATTATTATTATTCTTATTATGCAGGGCTCTGCTCCATTCATTCCCGAGAGCTCTCCAAGGGCATCCCCAAGACCCCTCCAACAAAACAGTGCTAAGTCTGTAAAAACCCTTTTGGGCAAGCATCATCTAAACCTACTCCTTTGTACTGTCGTTTCCCAGTGCCCTGCACACAGTAAGTGCTCAATGAACAGCACTGACCTAAGGCCGGGATCGAGGCTGCCAGAGATCAGGCAGGAATTCTGAGTGAGGCTTGAAGAATCCGGGGGTATACTCTGGTCTTTGCTCTTTTAATGCTAACCATCTCACTGTTCCTAGATTTTGTCTATCTCACCATTGACCTCTTGCCCACTTCCTGCATCTGGTCTGGAACGCCCACCCTACTTAAATCTGACAGACAATTACTCTCCCCTTCTTCAAAGACTTATTGAAAGCACATCTCCTCCCTAAGAGGCCTTCCCTGACTAAGCTCTCCTTTCCTCTCCTCCCACTCCCTTCTGCATCACTCTGACTTGCTCCCTTTATTCATCCTCCCCCGCAGCTCCACAGCACTATGTACATATCTGTAATTTATTTATACTAATGCCCATCTTCCCCTCTAGAATGTAAGCTTGCTGTGGGCACAGAATGTGTCAGTTATATTGTACTTTCCCAAGCACTTAGTGCAGTGCCCTGCCCACAGCGAGTGCTCAATAAATAGGACAGACTGACTGATTGGACATCTGAGAAAATGTCCAAACCTTTGGCTCTAGGAATAGGGTGAGTCAATCTCGACCCACCCTGGACGCCCCCCCTCAGCTTTCTAGGTCTAGTGTGTTAGTTACAGGAAGATGCTTGGGGGGAGGTTTCTTGTGAACAGACCCTTCTGTGCCAGGCATGGGAATTTCAGAAAGAATCTCTGAGGTCTCAGGTGCCCCAGGTCCCCTCTGTCCCCGTGTCTCACCTGAAAGCAGCAGCCAGAGGTCTCCGCGCATGCTCTCGGGGATGCCCTTCAACACCAGGGCTCGGCTTTTCTCCGTGCGGTACATGCAGATCCCCTGCCCGTACTCGGCAAAGTGAATCTTCCAAGCTTGCTCTTTCAAGAACTCTTTGGCCTAAAACGGAGTGGAAAAATCATTTCCTCTCTGAGCCAGAGGGAAGGGGAAACATGGTGGAAATCCATGGCTAGAGGAGCCACCCTCCCCAGAATGCAACTTATTAAGATATGTTGTTCGTTCTAGCCTAATTTCTAGAGGAATGATTTTAGGTGGATGGGGGAGTCAGTGACTGGAGATGGTCAGATATTCCTGAAGGTTAGAAGCCAAATTTGGGAATATACTTCTTGAGGCTAATGTATGTCACGATGCTGGCCGGTTGGCACAGCCCACTGTTATGACAGCCTTCCCCACATTCATTCATCCTTTACTCAGGGACACAATATAAAAGGCCCAATTCATTCATTTTATTCCATATACTTCTGGGGATGGGGGAAAAGGTTACACAGATATATGCCTGGGGCCTGCTTTGTAGGGTTACAGCCTTGTAGCCTGCTCACTATTTTCTCCAATGAAGTCATCACTGATGTCCCTTTTTGTTCTCCTAACAGAGCTCGTACTCTGGAAATTTTACATTTACTTAAAGTTTTGCATCAGGTTATTTTTTCCAAAATATTCAAACCCTTGAGACACAGCAGCCCTCTAATAATAATTGTGGTTCAACAACATCGCTAAAATCCTCCCTCCCCTCCCCAAACTGCTACTATGCTGATCCAAGCACTTGGGCTATTCTGCCTTGAATACTGCATCACCCTCTTTGTTCCCTATCTCTCTTCACTTCAGTCCATACTTCACTCTGCTTCCCAGATCATTTTTTTTTAACAAAACTTTTCAGTCAATGTTTCCTCACAAGAACCTCCAGTGGCTGCCACCTCCACAAACAGAAACGCCTTCCCATTGACTTTAAAGAACTCAATCACCTTGTCCCCTCCTACCTCACACCATCGCTCTCCTATTATAACTCAGCCCACACACTTTCCTCCTCTATTGTTAGCCTACTCGCTGTTCCTTGATCTTTATCTCAGTGCCAACCTCTCAACCATGACCTGCCCCAGGTCTGTAACCACCCCGTCTTCATACCTGATAGAGGATCACTCTTCCAACCTTCAAAGCAAATCTCCTCCAAGAGGCCTTCCCCAACTAAATCCTCATTTCCTCTTTACCCACTCCCTTCTGCATCACCCTGCAGTTGGATTTGCACCCTAGATTCACCCTTCCCTCACCCCCACAGCACTTATGTACATATCCATTATTTTATTTTTTCATATTAATGTCTGTCTCTCCCTCTAGACTGTAAAAAATCACTGTGAGCAGGGAACACGTCTACCAACTGTGTTATACTGTACTCTCCCAAACATTCAGTAAATCCATCAGTGCTTATTGTGTGCAGAGCTTGTAAGCTCTTGTAAGCGCTTGTGAGAGTACAATATAACAGCTGGTAGACATTCCCTGCCACAATGAGCTTACAGTCTAGAAGAGGAGACAGACAATATAAATAAGTAAATTACAGGCATGTACATAAATGTTGTGTGGCTGAGCCCCTTCCTTCCTCTCCCCCTTGCCCCCCTCTCCATCCATCTTACCTTCTTCCCTTCCCCACAGCACCTGTATATATGTATATATGTTTGTACATATTTATTACTCTATTTATTTTACTTGTACATATCTATTCTATTTATTTTATTTAGTTAGTACGTTTGGTTTTATTCTCTGTCTCCCCCTTTTAGACTGTGAGCCCACTGTTGGGTACGGACTGTCTCTATATGTTGCCAACTTGTACTTCCCATGCGCTCAGTACAGTGCTCTGCACACAGTAAGCGCTCAATAAATACGATTGATTGATTGGGGGGGGGTGAATGAAGGGAACAAATCAGGGTAACACACAACAAAGTGGAAGAAAAGTAAATGAGCCCTTAATTAGGGAAGGCCTCTTGAAGGAGACTTGCCTTCAGAAAGGCTTTGAAGGTGGGGAGAATAAGTTCAATAAATATATGATTGATATTTCAACAGCCCTTACCATGTGCCAAGCACTGTGCAAAACACTGAGGTAGGTAAGGCTAATCAGATTGGACACAGTCCTTGTACCAAAGGGGAGCACAGTCTATTGCAGAGGGAGAATAGGTGATTTAATCCCCATTTTATAACAGAGGTACCTGAGACCCAGTGAAGTTAAGTGGCTTGTCCAAGATCACCCAGCAGGCAAGTTGCAGAGCTAGGATTAGAACCTCTTTCCACCTTGTCAAGCTGGAGCAGATTTGCTTACCAATTTGGGGCTGAATTCCTCAGGAGACCGTCGCCGATACATGGTCATCAGAGTCTGTGTGGCCGTGGGAATGCTGTTGCCATTTAGGTTGAACTGCCGCTCTCCCTCCGCTTCGGAGCTCGAGCTTCTCTGCGGGCTTGAGGAAACCAAGCTAGTGGGCTTTGAATAAACCTAGAAACACCAACAAGCATAAGCTGGTCCACTAGGGCTCAGTGCCACAAGAAAGACTGCTCGCCGGGCCCAACCAGAATCAGCCCAAGCCTCAACCCATCCCGGCATCCAAGACCTATAGGAAGATTGATGGTCTGACCCTACTAAGGGAGACAGCTTGAAAAAAAGTGCTTCTAGAAAGTTCTCCAAAACGGTGCCACGACCACAGCCTGCCATGGGCTGTTGGAGGGTAACACGTTCCTCATCTAAAGGGAACCACCAATCAGTCAGAAGGACTTGGGTTCTAATCCCAGCTCTAACACTTGTCTGCTGGGTGACTTTAGGCAAGTCACTTAATTTATCTGTGCCCCAGTTTGTTCATCTGTAAAACAGGGGATTAAGACTGTGAGCCCCATTTGGCACATGGACTGCATCCAACATGATTAGCTTGTATTTACCCCAGTGCTTAGTACAATGCCTGGCACATAGTAAGCGCTTAACAAATACCATTAAAAAAAAATGCAGCCTGAATTTGGAGAGCTCCGGATACGTTCGTTGGATAGTATTATTAACAATAACATTTCACCCTTCCAAGTAGAGGAAGAAAGCAAATTACCATAATCAAAAACTCAACGGAAAAAATCACAGGAGTGTAATTATGCATGAGTATTTTCCAAAGGTCATAACAATTAATGCAATGCCTGAGATTACAAGCTGAGATTTCTTTTTTTTTTCCCCTCCAGAACATTTTCAATTTGGCATTATAAATGTTGTTCTCAAAGACCTCGGCTGTTTTGCTTGAACTTTACAGGCTATTTCTTTATGTGAACTGTTATCTATGTTTTAACATTGGCATAAACAACCTCAACCTTTTAAATAAAATGTGTTACATTGTTTAACATCAACTTCTTTTTCATGCCTTTGATTTTAGATTACATCATGAACTCATACTCCTACGAAATTACTGTCTTTACAACCAGGGTCGACAGATAAGTTTCAGGCTTCGATTTAGCTCCTGCAGAAAAATGTACAACGTAGATGGCAGTACTACCGAGAACTATGTCAAAATCTCTTTCACAGTAGAGATCTTACAGTAGAAGTGATGACGTGAAGGTCAACTGGTTAATTTTAGAATGAAGAAAAAAGATCCTGGGTGTAACAAGCCGCAAAAGTAATTAATTAATCATGGCACTTAGTAAATGCTTTCTACGTGCGAAGCACTGGGGGTAGATACAAGGTTATGAGATTGGACACAATCCCAGTTCAGCCCAGGACTGACAATTTATCTTATCCCATTTTATAGATGAGAAAACACGAGAGTGGTTAAAAGACTTGCCTGAGTCACCCAGTGTGGCCATGGTGGAACTGGGTCTCAAACCTGTGTCTCCTAACTCCTAGGCCCATGCTCTTTCCACTAATAATAATAATAATAATAATGGCATTTATTAAGCGCTTACTATGTGCAAAGCACTGTCCTAAGAGCTGTTGATCAGGTTGTCCCACGGGGGGCTCACAGTCTTAAATCCCCATTTTACAGATGAGGTCACTGAGACATAGAGAAGTTAAGTGACTTGCCCAAAGTCACACAGCTGACAATTGGAGGAGCGGGGATTTGAACCCATGACCTCTGACTCCAAACCCCGGGCTCTTTCCACTGAGCCATGCTGACCACACTGCCTTCCCAAAAGCAGGGCGGAAATGTCTCTGCCCAACGTGGAATGCCACTGCAACCACTTGCGTCCTGAATTTGCTCCATCACGGCCTCTCAGTTAAAATCTGGAGTCCCCAGAAGAAACTAGGAGCTACCCTCATCTATTGTCTGGCTGTGTAGCCATGGATAAAAGAAGACGATGAACCTTGTTACTGTTTTCCCGTGCTGTGGAGGGAGGACAAGGGATATGAACTAGTTCTACCAGGTTGCTGGGAGGAAGAACCAGCCATCACACGCTTGGGGGGGTGGGCAATTTCTTAAAGTAAACAATGGGTATAGTATAAATTTGCCTGTTGGAATGTAGGCAAGGGCGAGTGTGAAGATGGAGTTAGCACAGAAAGCTGGTACTGCAAAAAATGAACACCTTGCCAGTGGACAGAAGCTGGAGCTTGGCAGACCCTCTGGGAGCAGATATCCTGGGGGGTCAAAGTTGGGATATGGTTTGAAAAGCATCACTGTCTGCTGTGTGACCTTGGGCAAATTACGTAACTTCTCTGTGCCTCCATTCCCTCATCTGCAAAATGGGGATTCAATTCCTGGTCTCCCTCCTGCTTAGGCTGTGAGCCCCACGTGGGACTCAATTATCATGTATCTTCCCCAGCACTTAGTACAGTGCTTGACACATTGTAAGCGCTTAACAAATAATATTATTATTCCCTCTAGTCTGTAAGCTTGTTGTGGGCAGGGAATGTTTCTGTTTGTTAATGTATGTACTCTCCCAAGCACTTAGTACTGTCCTCTGCACACAGTAAGCACTCAATAAATACAACTGACTGACTAAAGTTTGGAGAAATGCTAAACAGCAATAGTAATAAAATAATGACAATAAATGCTTCTTAGCCTCAGATCAAGCACAATCAATGGTATTTGTAGAAGGCTTATGGTGTGTAGAATGCTGTACTAAGCGCTTGAGAGAGTGCAATACAGTTGGGCAAGAATGGCAGGCTCCATGTTACTGTAAGCCCCTTGTGGGCAGGGAATGTGTAATTCCCAAGTGCCTAGTACAGTGCACTGCACCAAGTAAGCACTCAGTAAATGCTACTACTGTTCTTAGTTGGGGACAGGCTACAGGCAAGGGTTAATGAGTGGTAAAGTGGAAGAAATGTTTTGGCTCCCCATGCAAAAGCAGCTTTGGTGGTAATTCAAGGTGCAAACCCCATTGAATACCCCACTGTATGAGGAATTTGGGAGAGTTCAATGAAAATACAAGATGCAATTCTTGCTCTCACAGGTTCTCAGTTTCCTCCTCTTTACTCTTCTTTCAGTTCTCTTCTGATCTTGTCTTTCTCCTTTTCTGCCCTCTCCCCCCTTCTTTTCTTCACTCCCATTTATCTCCCAACCTCTACTCAGTGATATGCCCTAACTTTGCCCTGAAGCCAATCTGAGAAGTTAGCAGCCTTGGTGACGATGAGGTACTGGGGGCCTCGTGGCTTGTTGCGGGGGAGTGTATAGGTGTGTGTGGGGAGAAGAACATAGAATTACAGCATTTTCCCTTGGTCAGGAACTGAGATGATGTCAGCTGAAAAGGATGTGGGTAGGGAATGTTTCTGTTTAGTACTGTACTCTGCACACAATAAGCGATCAATAAATACGATTGAATAAATGAATGAATGTCTGTAAAACAAAGCACATGAGTCTTTAGTTCTGACACCCAAGAAACTCAGTTTCAAGACTCAGATCATCAGACCCTTCCTCATACCTCATCATCTGAGCTGTTGTAGCTTCCTGCCATCTCTTTGTCCACGTAGATTTTTGAAGTGGTTTGCTGCAGGAAGTCGGAGATCCGCTGCACCAGAAAGTCTCTATCTTTCAAGTTGGCAAAGAGGAAAGTCATGCGGTTTTTGGTGCTGATTGATAGAGGGCTGGGTAATACACTCGAGCTATCTGCCTTTTCCACTATAGTCACCTGGGAAGAAACAACAGACATCAAACATTACTTTTCAGAAATTTAAAACTGCCCACAAGAAATCCTGATGAGGAAATTTCAGTTGGGTCTTGAATGCTGTACGCCCTTTGCATTTTATAGAAGCAGACTGGGAAATCAATCAGTGGTATTTATTGAGTGCTTACTGGGTGCAGAACACTGCATTAAGTGTTCGGGAAAGTACAAATAAGTAGGTTAACTCGATCCCTACCCTCAAGGAGCTTACAAACTAGCAGAGAAGACAGATATTAAAATAAATTATCAGTAGGGGAAGCAACAGAATATTATTTTCTATGAGTTTAGTGCAGTACTGTGCACACAGGAGTCCAGAAAATGCTTTAAGGATGATGAGGTTCCACTTTTAAAGAGAAAAATAATTAGTAAATCAATGCAGGCACTAAAATTAGTAGTCTTCCACCAAACCTTCCATTCTTTTCTGAGTCAAGCCTCCAATTTCTATTGAAAAGTTTTATAAAGATCTCAGAGATACACGATTATCATCGCTGTTTGGCTTCCTATACTCACATTACATTAAAAGGGTTTTCAAGAAACCACCAATTTCTTAATATGTCTCTTTCAGACCCTCTAGGGTTCCTGCCTTCTGTCTAGAAAGTTAGGAAGCTCTGATTTACCAACAAACATGATGTAAGCAGAATGAGTGCTAATCTATCTGCATTGTCAGACTACATCTGACACCACCAGTCTCAGAAGGGAAGGGGTGAAAGGGGGAATGTTATCGGTTTCAGCTCCCAGCTGAATGATTGTATTTGGTGGTTTATAATGGGGATTGTTGCCAACTGGGAGCCAAGCTAAACACCATACTTTTTTTTCCAGCTTGTCAGAATAAATCCCAAGATAAGACCTATGGGTAAAAAGTAAATTGTTTACTGGAAAATACTTTGATCATAAATGCTTACACTGAACTACTTCATAAACCTCTTGTTTCTCTTGACAAAAAGGAATAACAATTTCTACTTGCAAAGCACATGGACATATTCAATTGGAAGGTTGACTTTAGGAAAAATAATGCTTATTTATAGTAAAAAGGGAGATGGTATTTAAATATTTTTCTCTATAGGACAATTTTTTTTTGAGGTCTATGAAACCATTAGCTTTTCTTCTTTATGCTGCAAAACATCAAGCCCTGGGATGAGGCCAAGAAGGTGAAAATCAGGGATTTAAATGTGATTTCCATTCCTAGGGTGTTTTCAAAGACTCACACCTCAAAGTAACACCAAACTACGGAATCTAGTTGAGCTTACCTTGGGGACAAAATGGGGTAATGGAAATCTCACAGGGAGGTCCCCCACAAATCGTACATGCAGAGGGAAGGCAAAGGGAGTCAGAAGAACCTGGGTTCTAATCCCGGCTTTGCCACTTGTCTGCAGTGTGACCTTGGGCAAGCCACTTCACTTCTTTGTGCCTCAATTACCTCATCTGCAAAGTGGGAGCTGCGATTGTGAGCCCCCATGTGGGACACGGACTTTGCCCAACCCAATTATCTTGTCTCTACCCGAGTGCTTCTTACAGTGCCTGGCACATAATAAATACTTACCAAATACCATTAAAAAAAGATCAGTGAGGTTAGATAGGAAGAAGAGAACGCTGATTGAGTGATTTAAAGGAGTTTCTCTTTGACATGGAGGTGGATGGATAAACATTGGAGAAGTTAGTACAGTGTTTTGCACAAGGTAAGCCCTCAATAAATAACACTGATTTACTGGGCACAAATCCCAATATGGAGATGGGGCTAAAATGTGATAGTCCCCAAGTGTCCCCTGTCCTCCTCCACCTCATCTCCCTGGATCCCTGAGACTGCTGCAGAGGCATCCACTGCCCAAATTCACCCTCCTGGTTGGTGATAATTAACCAATCAATTGTATTACTGAGTGCTTACTGTGTGCAGAGCATCGTACAAAGCATACAAAGCGTGTGGGATAGTACAATACAACAAAATTAGCAGACCCATTCCTGCAGAGCTTACAATCTAGACAGGGAGACAGACATCCATATAAATTGAATGAATAAATTACAGGTCTGTACATAAGTGCTGTAGAGCTGAGGGGTGCAAATACAAGTGCCAGGATTTATTAATAATAATAATAATAATGATGCTGGTATTTATTAAGCACTTACTATGTGCAAAGCACAGTTCTAAGCGCTGGGGAGGTTACAAGGTGATCAGGTTGTCCCACATGGGGCTCACAGTCTTCACCCCCATTTTACAGATGAGGGAACTGAGACACAGAGAAGTTAAGTGACTTGCCCAAAGTCAGACAGCTGACAAGTGGTGGAGCCAGGATTTGAACCCACGACCTCTGACTCCAAAGCCCGGGCTCTTTCCACTGAGCTGATTTGCACGAGAAGCAACATGGCCTAGTGAAAGGAGCCCAGACTTAGGAGTCTGAGGACCTTAGTTCTAACCCCAGCTCCGCCACGTGTCTGCTGTGTGACCTTGGACAAGTCACTTCAATTCTCTGTGCCTCGGTTCTTCTCATCTGTAAAATGAGGACTAAGACTGTGAGCCCCATGTGGGACAGGGATTGTGTTCAACCTGATTAGCTTGTATCTATCCCAGTGCTTAGTACAGTGCCTGGCACATTATAAGGAGCTTTAACAAATACCATTAAAAAAAGGGCAACAGTGGGGAGTGGAAGAGGAAATGAGGGCTTAGCCAGAGAAAGCCACTTGGAGGAGGTGTGCTTAGAGAAGCAGCATGGCTCAGTGTAAAGAGCCCAGGCTTTGGAGTCAGAGGTCATGGGTTCAAATTCCGGCTCTGCCAATTGTCAGCTGTGTGACTTTGGGCAAGTCAACTTCTCTGTGCCTCATTTCCCTCATCTGGAAAATGGGGATTAAGACTGTAAGCCCCCCGTGGGACAACCGGATCACCTTGTAACCTCCCCAGCGCTTAGAGCAGCGCTTTGCACATAGTAAGTGCTTAAGAAATGCCATTACTATTATTGTTTTAATAGGGCTTTGAAGGTGGGAGCATGTTTGTCGGATATGAAATGGGTGGGCATTCCAGGCCAGAGGCAGGATATGGGTGACAGGTCTGTGGTGAAATGGACAAGACTGAGGTACAGTGAATAGGTTGATAGCAGAGGAGCAAAGTGTACAGGATGGTTGTAGTCAGAAATCAGGGAGGTAAAGTAGAAGGGGCCAAGGTGATTGAGTCCCTTAACAGAGTTTCTGTTTGATGCAGAGGTGAATGGGCAACCACTGGAGGTTCTTAAGGAGTGGGGAGACATGGACTGAACGGTTTGGTAGAAAAATGATTCGAGCAAGCAGAGTGAAGTATGGACTGGACAGACAGGGGGCAGATAGGACAGCAAGGAGGCTGAGGTGGTAATCAAATTGGCAGTTGATGACGACCCCCAGACTTTCAATGTACGAGAGGCAGATGGGGTAAAAATAATAATAACAATAATGACGGCACTTGTTAAGCACTCACTATGTGCAAAGCACTGTTCTAAGAGCTGGGGAGAATACAAGGTGATCAGATGGGGCTCACAGTCTTAATCCCCATTTTACAGATGAGGTAACTGAGGCACAGAGAAGTTAAGTAATTTGCCCAAAGTCACATAGCTGACAAGTGGTGGAGCCGGGATCTGAACCCATGACCTCTGACTCCCAAGCCCGTGCTCTTTCCACAGAGCCATGCTGCTTCTCAAAGATGGGAGGGAGTATGTGGGTATGTGGGTGAGGGTGTGGAGATCTGGAGTGAGAGGAGCAAAGGAGGCGAAAGGAATGGCAGAGCCCTGCAAGGGGGCCTTGATTCCAGCTCTTTTACTGAAACCCTCAGCCCTCATGGCTCCTACAGACAAGAACAGCCCCTCTCCTCTCTGTCTGCAGGGAAGCTCTGCTAAACTCAGGTGTTAGCACTAAAGCCATTTGTCCACCTTTCAGAAACTTTTTTCTACCCTCTCAGGATGAGGTCCCCCAAAATCGAACTTTAGTTAGGATCAACTTGTTCTGAAATATAGCTTCTGTTTCTGACCCCAGTTTCCCTGGGGCCAAACTACAACAGGTGATCCTACTCAGTGGCCTTTTTAAGCCTTCAACCCACACCCACTGCTTCCAAAGAAGGATCAACAGCCATACGGACATCTGGGAACTAACTACTTTTCCCAGTGTTCCTTTCTGATGCCTCCATCCCAGAGAAAATGGAACTCTTGAGTAGCAAACCCGCTCCCTTCCTCTCTGCTTTATTGCCTGTTGTACTCCCTCAAGAGCTTAGTACAGTGCTCTGCATATAGAAAGCGCTTAATAAATACAATTGACTGACTGATTCTCTCACAGCAGGATTCTTTGTTCGTTACCACCTTTCTCAAAAAAGAGTCAGGCAAACCAGGCTAAACCTTTAGTTTAAACGACTGCCTCAGGCACAGACAGGAAGGGGCTGGGGACTGTCTGACCACTCTGAAAAACCTCCCCCTTGGAGCCATACACTTTCTAAGTAACTGGAGGTAATAAGCAATATGAGAAACAGCATGGTCTAGTGGGTCGACCATGGATGGGCCTGGGTTCTAATCCAGCCCCTGTTACTTGTCTGCTATGTGATTCTATGGGAAAGTCACAACTTCTCTGTGCCTCACTTGCCTTATCTGCAAAATGGGGACATATGGACTGTACCCAACCTGATTAACTTGTACCTACCCCCAGGGCTTAGTACAGTGCCTGGCCCATATTAAGTACTTAAATACCATTAAAAATAATAAATAATAATAAGAAGAATACCTGCATACTGTCAGAAAGCAGAACAAAGACAGAACGCTGGAACACGTAAAGGTTTCTGCTGATACCCACCTCTCGGAGTGGAATAATCAAGCTACACAAGTTTTCCTCCTTGCTGGTAAAGCAGATGTAATTCGTGGACACAAACATTTGCCCCAAAATATGCATCTTGTTGAATGGAGTCCACAAGGTGCAGTCGGTGTGGCCATCTAACTTCTCGTCTTTGGGCAGTCGGAAGAGGGCACGGTATCGCTCACTCTTTGCCCTGGCATCAAGATCCCTGAAAAGCAGAATGAATAATTATCACTTTAAACTCACTGCCTTTACAGAACAGGATCACAAACTTTTTTTAAAAATAAACAGTTTAAGTATCCTTTAACCACTCGATCAGCTCCAAACAAGTGGTTTTGTATTGTCTGGGTGTAGAAAAGTGATTTCATGGTCACTGACTGCTAAGGAGGTTTCCAAAAATAAGGTCTGCAAGGAAGCAATGGTCTAGTGAATGAATTTCTTGTAGCTAAGGAGTTCTCTCATCCACTCAGACAGAAAACTGTAGAACAAGAAGGGAGCCTCTCAGTCATTTGGCCCATTCCCTTGGCTCCAAGTTAGATCAATGTCAAACTGACTGGAATAGATGATGGCTTACTCTTCTCTAAAAGATCTCCAAGTCTGTAAATCCCACAACTTCACTTGGTAGCCTGTTTCAGTTTTCAGTTCCCAGTAGCTTTTCTTATTCAAAAAATCCTTCATGACGATCAAAATCTCTCCTTTAAACCCATTTCCTTTGTCCGGCTGCCTGTGAACACGAAGACTGACCAGACACTGGGATTCCTCATAAAATTCTCTCTCATTTAATGCTGGGCATTCACCTTCAACTTTTCTCTCCAGGTTAACCAATTCATTCTCAAATCTTTCGCCAGAAGAACTATTTTCCACCTCTCTCTCTCATCAGCTTCTCCATACTCTTTTTAAAATGAGATGATCAAATGTTCTTCAGGTCTGATTAATGCAGAGGCTAGTGGAAGAATTGTTCCCTGTTTCCTATGTCAACCCAGAGTCAAAATGGCACATTTCAATAGTGGCACTTCATGCCTGGATTACAGTCAACTTGTATTCAATTGATACTCAGGTCTTTTCCTATGACAGTCATTCCTAGGAAGTCTTTCAACAACTCATGTCTGTGATGTAGGGTTATTTGCTTTTTTAGTGGTACTGGCGAAGCACTTACTATGTCACAAGGACTGTACTAAGCACTGGAGTTTGCTACTTAAATATCCCTATTGAATTTCATTCCAGTTTTGTTGGGCCATTTTCTTAATTTTACTCCTGACTTCAACCTCATCTCATTTATGGCCCACCTCTAAATCTGGCAAACTCAACCTCTTCACTGCAGTCTTCATGACAGTACTGAATAAACCAGTGCAAACTGGGGGTTGTTATTATTTCAAGGAAAAACCTAGAGGAAATATAGGCTTCTGAGCAACAAGCTACTGATAAACATCAACGATGGATCAATGAAAATACAGTGATTTTCTACTGCTTATCTATGTATATAAAACTTCCAAAGTTTCCCATCCCACTGAGGACTCCCACAATACTACTTGCTGCTTATCACCCCCTTTAAAAAAAAAAATCAAATGAAGAAACATCCGTCACTTGTTTCCAACATAAAATCTGCAGCGAGGAATCCCGTGGCCTGGGAGTCAGGGGGAAGCCAGATCCCACTGTTCACACTACCAGGATTTTCTCTGCTACTTCCAGGAAGCCACTGAAAGATCCAAAGCTCCAATCTGGGAACCCACCTCCACACCCCACCATTCCAGCCCCCGACCCCGAGCACCTGGGCTCATCTGGAGAAACTCAAACCAAAAGGCACGTTTCATTCTTTCCATAGAAAGGCCCAGACCCAGATTTGAGGGGAGACCTCGGGCTCTGCACCTCTATAGGTCCCCCAAACCCAATATCCACCCTCCACTCCCCCCACCACAACTGAACTTCTCTGCTCCCTACCGTTTTAAAGCAGACACTTTTTTGGGGGATTTCTTTCTCAATTTGGGAAGTGATCTGTCTTGTTCAAATCCCTCGTTGTCTAAAAGTTGCCGCATAGCGATGTTGGCCAGCTGTTCCATGAGCTTGAACGTCTCGTTGATGTTGAGGAAGACGGAGAAGAAGTGTTCCCTCGACCTCGTGCTCACTTTGATCACGTCAGGCAGTAGCAGTGTGGCGTTCTTCTCCAGCTGGGTTATGTCCACCCAGCGGATCACCACCTTGGCTGAGCACAAGAGACAGAAACACTTCAGTGCTAAATGAACTGCCTACCCCCTGCTCCCTTATGTCCTTCCACTCTCCTCACCTCCCTCCCTCTCTCCCCGACTCATTCATCCGCCCCTCCAGCACTGAAACCCAGCCAGCATCTCTCTTGAACCAGTCACTATTTCCCCAATCTTCTGCAGCTGAGATTTTCTTGGGCCATGACGGTCCAATTAACTTTTCCTGTCAGTACTGATGAACCATCATCCTTAGAATAACAAAAGAGGTGACAGTGGGCCTCTGATGGGAGGGCTACCCTTCTAAACCCATTTGACCTAACTTTTTTATGGTATTAGTTAAGTGCTTATTATGTGCCAGGCACTGTACTAAATGCTGGGATAAATAAAAGCTTCTCAGGTTGGACAGTCCATGCCCCACATGGGGCTCACAGTAATAATCTCCATTTTCCCGAAGAGGCGATTGAGGCAACAGAGAAGTTAAATAACTTGCTTAAAGTCACACAGCAGACAAGTGGTGGAGCCAGGATTAGAACCCAGGTCCTTTTGACTCCCAGGACCATGCTCTATCCAGTAGGCCATGCAGCTAACTCCGCCTACCTTCCCTTCCCATAAGGAAGGAATAGAAGCACAGGTGGTTAATACTGAGGTACACCCAGCCTTGGCGAGGAACCTTGCCCTTCCAATAGCTGCAAGAGTAATAGTTGACCAGTTTCTCTTCCTCGGGCATCCCAAACAACCGGTGGAATTTCACGATGGCTTCCTTAAACTTCTCGGTGTCGTCATCTTCCTTCACATCATTGATCTTGTTGTATTCCGCGATGATTCCCTAGGTGGAGAGAACACAGAGACAACCCTGGTGGTAAGAGAAATCTCATCGCTTCATCCGACGGGGAGACATTTGGTGGGGGGATAGCCCCACTTCTATGTGGAAACTGGCAGAGCCTAGGATGGGATTTGGAGCCTCAGTTCCAGGACCATTTAAAATGTGTGTGGCTCTAATGCTATGAGACAATCAAAAGGCAATGAAACCCTCTCGCTACACAACTACATTTTGTCCTTTAGAGGTCCGGTAGACTTCTTAGAGGTGAAGCACCACTAAACGTTTTGCTACTTAAGCCACCCCCACAACATATACATATATATGATACATACATATCCTCATCCTATGGTGCTTTCCCTACCTAAAAATTGATTTTAGCATCTGTCTCACTGGCTTGACTGTAAGCTCCCTGAGGGTAGGGATTGCGCCTACTGACTCTATGCACTCTCCTACATGCTTAGCATGGAGTTATGCACATAGTAAGTGCTCAATAAATCCCATGCATTGAGTCTGCCCATTGGGGAACTGCTCAATTTTCCTTTCCTTCTCACTGATAATGGTCATGTCCTGCTTATTCTAGCCCAACTGAACCCTCATTCATTCATTCAATAGTATTTATTGAGCACTTACTGTGAGCAGAGCACTGTACTAGGTGCTTGGGAAGTACAAGCTGGCAACCTATAGAGACGGTCCCTACCCAATAACAGGCTCACAGTCTAGAAGGGGCAGACAGACAACAAAACAAACCATGTAGACAGGTGTCAAAATCGTCAGAACAAATAGAATTAAAGCTATATGCACATCATTAACAAAATAAATAGAATAGTAAGTATGTACAAGTACAATAGAGTAATAAATCTGTAAAATTATATACCAGTGCTGTGGGGAGGGGAAGGAGGTAGGGTGGGGGTGCTGGGGAGGAGGAGAGGAAAAAGGGGGCTCAGTCTGGGAAGGTCTCCTGGAAGAGGTGAGCTCTCAGTAGGGCTTTGAAGGGAGGAAGAGAGCTAGCTTGACGGATGTGTGGAGGGAGGGCATTCCAGGCCAGGGGAAGGACGTGGGCTGGGGGTCGACAGCGGGACAGGTGAGAACGAGGTACAGTGAGGAGGTTCCTGCAGGCACAGGAAGGCCTAGCCCTGTCTTGGGGAATCAACACTGACAATATTTTCTGAGTGCTTATCATGTGCAGAGAACTGTATTACGCAATCACATTTACTGAGTGCTTACTGTGTACAGGGCACTGTACTAAGCACTTGAAAGCTCTCGGGAGAGTACAATACAATGAGCCATTCCCTATCTCTGGAGCCTGTGGGGGATTTCCCCTCCAGGTACAGGCCCCAGGGTACTTGTATCAGCTACACATCCTGCGGTAATACCCCAAGACTGTAAGATGGGCTTGGGATCAGAGCCAGCAGGGTGGGGCAGAGGGAGGGATGGAAGCCCAGTAAAGAAAAGGCAGCCCCAGGGCTTCTACAAGCATCTATGTTCCAAATCCTGCCCTAGCAGCAGCCAGCCTACTGCTGGATTCCCGGGGCAGCCTCAAGGAGTATAAGAAATGGAAGGATTGGGGTTTGCTCAGGTCAAGAACACAGCAACCCTGGTGAGCTGGCTGATGGGTTAC
Organism: Tachyglossus aculeatus; assembly: GCF_015852505.1. Lineage (NCBI taxonomy): Eukaryota > Metazoa > Chordata > Mammalia > Monotremata > Tachyglossidae > Tachyglossus > Tachyglossus aculeatus. The sequence goes on from NC_052077.1 coordinate 15,367,976, forward strand.
TTCCCACAAGAGCACAGCCAGCAGGCTCACTGGAGCCCTTTGACCCATGCTAGGGATCCTGGAATAAGTCGATATTATCGATAATAAGTGGTCCCACCCCGGAAGCAACCCACTTGAGGCTGAGTGCCCCTTGTAGCCCCACAGTGCTGAAGGGTGCCGGGTCGGTCTCTAGAGGGCTGCGGTGTGAACAAAGCAGCTCTGCTTTCAGACCTCTATTTACAACAGGAGGGCAAGAGTCTTTTTAAGAAGATAAGAACCAGGGTGCAGAATGTGTCTAGAAGACCCCTCAAGTCTTTCTGCCCTGAACCTCTTTGGAGTTAAGGTCATTTGCAGAGCCCAGGCGTCTCCAGGTATCCTGACCCCACAGCTGAAAGAAAACAGAAGAGGTCAGATGACCTCTCTTCCTTTCTGTCAGCAGCCATGCTTAGCTTTTTCCAAGAGTAGGGGGCTAGTCGGTGAAGAAATGTACAATGCTAATGTCAAGCTTACAACTGGGAATGAAAGACCTCCTCTTCTTCCTAACGGGGCCACGGTGAAAATCAGCCAAACTAGTTCTGTGTGGTGCTGTGGAAGCTGAGGAATTTTAATTCTCCTAAATCCATCTGGCATAGAAGTTCCTCAAGGCTAAGGTATGTTCAAATGATTTCCTTACCCAACAGAAAACCTGACTTTCCTGCCCATTTTATACTACTTGTCGGTTTCAGGAAAATAAGAACCATCAATTTCAGGAACTCCCCAAGGGGCACAAGGTAAAATGACCAGTCACCTTTCTCCCACCCTTCTTTCTTCTCCCCTCTTTTCCTGGCAATTCACTTAGCTCAGCCCCTCACATCTCAGCCTGTAACCATCCAAAGGGACTATTTTCTGTGGTTCTTATTCGAATCAAACTCCTATGGGATGCCAGTACCTGCCCCTCACCCAACCACTGGAAATATTCACGACGATGACAATGATTTCTCTCTTCCAACCTTGTGCTTCTGTTCCACTTTCCAGGTATCGTGATCAATAAATACCACTGTTGCTACTATCTTCAATATCCCCCCAAAATGGTATTTGTTAAGCGCTTACTATGTGCCAGACACAGTTCTAAGTGGTGGTGTAGAAACAAGATAATCATTTTGGCCACAATCCCTGTCCCACATGGGGCTCACAGGCTTAATCCCCATTTTACAGGTAAGGTAACTGAGGCACGAAGAAGTTAAGTGACTTGCCCAAGGTCACACAGCAGACAAGTGTCAGGCCCAGAACTAGAACCCAGGTCCTTCTAATTCCCAGGTCCATGCTGCTTCTCTGACTCTCTGCAATTTACTCTCCAACTTCTTTTAGGGATGTCTAGTTTATGAATGACATAGGATTAGAAGTAATCTTTTCAAATATGACTGGCTTTGCCACTAGAATGCGACAAGAACAAAGCCAAGGGAAAGCCCCAGAACACCCCTAGGGGTGCATAGCCCAGTGCAGGAACTGGAAAGGATGGATATAAGACAAAGAGGCCGTTACAGGGTGGATCCTCCATCTTTAAATCTCTTCCCCACAAGTTCCCCATGGGAGATCCATTACTTCTCCATCCCCCTGCTCCTCTGGGCCCAACTCTCCTGTGGCCTCTTGCGCCTCACCCAGCAAGGGCTGATCACCTCTGGCCTCCCCACAGGACTCAAGTCTGGGCCTGTATCCCTTAAACACTTTGATTTCAGCCCACCCCCAGTTACGAAGCACTTCAATCAATCATATTTATCAAGCATTTATGTGTGCCGAGCACCACACTGAGCGCTTGGGAGAGTACAATCTAATAACAGAGTTGGTTGACATGTTCCCTGCCCATGACAAGCTTACAGTCTAGCACTTACATACATAGCCTTACTTTCCTCTCCCCCTCTCCATCCCCAACGTCCTACCTCCTTCCCCTCCCCACAGCACCTGTATATATGTTTGTACAGATTTATTACTCTATTTATTTTACTTGTACATGTTTACTATTTATTTTGTCAGTGATGGGCTTCTAGCTTTACTTACTATTTATTCTGATGACTTGACACTTGACCACATGTTTTGTTTTGTTGTCTGTCTCCCCCTTCTAGACTGTGAGCCCACTGCTGGGTAGGGACTGTCTCTATATGTTGCCAACTTGTACTTCCCAAGCGCTTAGTACAGTGCTCTGCACACAGTAAGTGCCCAATAAATACGATTGATTGATTGAATACGATTGAATGAATGAACTCTGCCATCTCCCCTTAGGTAATTTATTGTCATGTTTGTCTCTCCCTTTAGATTATACACTCCTTTTGGGGACAGATTGTGTCTACCAGATCTGTTGTATTGTGCTCTCCCAAAGCTTAGCACAGTGCTTTGCACATAGTAGGTGCTCAATAAATACCTTTGGCTGGCTGATTGATCGGTATTGGTCCTGCCAGATTTTATTGCAAACATGGGTTATGTTTGGGAGCCCTGACAATGACCAGGGCAAGAAACGGGGTGGGGGAGGGGGAGCAAGAATCCATACGGAAGACCATTCCAGCATATGACCCTGAGGACATATCTTATCCATTCTCTATCTTATCCCCCGACCAAGCCAAGGCAAACTCTGTCTGCTGGGAGGCATGGCCCTACCCCACTAACGTTCACAACTCAGGCAAAATCTGTCTTTGATTCTGGTGCTTCCCTGACATTAGCACCTGGGAGAGAGGGTAGGAGGGATGGATGGAGGGAGGGAGAAGGGTAGGAGGGAAGGGAGTGAAACTCAAATCCACCAATACTGCCATTTGCTCTCTGTTTGGAGATGAGGCTTGGGTGGGAGAAGGTTGACTCTCTTGTAAATGACTTTTTTGCTTTTATCTATGGATATCTGCTCCGCACATTCTCTCTGACCCCACCAATCACATGAGTTGGCTGGCCCACTCCCTCCGCCACAGGGTTTTGATTCATGATTATGAAACCCAGAGCCTTTGGGTGGCTGGAGGGGATTTGAGGGGAAGCTTCAGAACCTGATTTTAGGAACAGCATCTGGGCTACCTACCTGGACCTTTCCCCTCACAAACGTTGTTATATCATTTTCATTTTCAAAGATGGACAGTGTCTGCAACAGATTCTGCTCAAGCCATTCCCAGTGTTCAGTGACTTCCTTCCTTGATCCACCTGTGGGAAAAAAAAAAACACAGTAAATTACACACTGAAGCTTGGGTCAAAATGCCCCATGAGGAGGTTCAAAACCAAGTTTACTTCCATCAACACAACAGCATAAGAGTATCAATGAAATAGCAGCTTCTTCCCGCATTTTTAAAATCTGAAAATTCATTCATTCATTCAATCGTATTTATTGAGCTCTTACTGTGTACAAAGCTCTGTATGCAAAGCTTCAAACAGACACATTCTCTGCCCATAGCGAGCTCGCAGTCTAGAAGATTATGGTATTTGGAAAGTGCTTATTATGTATCAGGCACTGTTCTAAGTGCTGGGGAGGATACAAGCAAATCGGTTGGACACATTCCCTGTCCCACGTGGAAGCTGAGTCTCGATGAAGCTAACCTAACAGGGTTGAAAAGAATCTTCGATTCCATCAGTGCTAAGGATAGTTGATTGACAACCAGATTACAAAAAGGAGCTTTTACTACTAGTGAACAGAGCCCAGGCCTGGGAATCAGAAGGCCTGTGTTCTACTCCCAGCTCTGCCACTTGTCTGCTGTGTGATCTTGGGCAAGTCACTTCACTTCTCTGTGCCTCAGTTACTTCATCTGCAAAATGGGGATAAGACTGTGAGCTCTGAGAAAGGGATTATGTCCAACCTGATTAGCTTTTATCTACCCTAGAATTTAGAACAGTGCTTGATACATAGTAAATGCTTAACAAATACCATTATCATTATTATTACCAAAAATAAAAATAATAATCACTCTAATAATAATGATAGTTATGTCCAACCTGATTAACTTAAGCTTAACACATAGTAAATACATATCATAATAATAATAGTCATTTGGCACTTGTTACACACTGCTTATGCTGGAACCCATCCGATAATCAGATTAGACATATTCCCTGTCCCAAATCTCACAGTCTAAAGAGGAGGGAGAACAGGTACCTTAGGCCCAGGAGAAACTGAGGCACAGAGAAGTTAAGTGAATTGCCCACAGTCACACAGCAGGCAAGTGGCAGAGCCGAGACTAGAACCCCGGTCCTCTGGCTCCCAAGCCTGTGCTCTTTCCACTAGGCTCTGCTGCTTCTCAATTCCTCCGAGATGGCCTATTGTGAGGGTCTCCTCTTAGCAAATAGGAACGGCAGTTTGGTCAACCTGACCATAAGAGGTGGGTCAAGGGCAGGTCAACAAGAAGAGATGCCAGGAACCACAGACTCATTTGTGTCTACATGTCTGGGAGGGGGCACTTGGCAGTGCTTCTGGGTGCTCTGCTACAAGTGATCTTTAGCGTGAATTTCTTAGACTGAGTGCTCTTCCTACAGTTACACCCACCCACCTCCTCCGGGTATCACTTGCGAAGCTCAACAGAGCAGGGCTGAAAAGCAACAAGCTGCGCCTGACTCCGCAGGGCACTTTTATAGGGAGATCGGGGGTGAGGGGCTACTCCATTGGCTGACGTGGGTAACATCCCCACCCCGCCATCAGCCTGTCCTGACCTTGTAGTGTGTCCAGAGGCAAGCCAAGGTGATAGCAGGCTGGGGGTCACCGCTGAGGGCTTGCACAGGAAAAACCCCGTGTCCTGTAGCTGCCCATCTGACCACAGCACCCCAATGGCAACAGTCCAGTCTAAGAGGCGCATGGCAGACAGTCATGACTGTTTAAGGTGATGCTCGTCTGGGGCAGACTCATCCCAAACTAGATTTTTCTTGGAAAAAAAATTATCTTCAACACCACCCTGGCCCCCACAGGCTGGGCCAATGTGTAGACTTTGAGCCCCCTGTGGGACAGGGACCGTGTCCAACCTGATTAACCTGTATCTACCCCAGTGCTTAGAACAGTGCTTGACACTAAGTGCTTAAATGATACCAATAAAAAAAGCACTGCGGCCACATCTGACCTGGTGAATAAATGTGTCCACCGACTTACACATCTGCGAGGATACAACCAACTCTCTCACATCCATTTTTCTTAATGAGAAACTTAGCATTGGTCGGTCTACCTTTCCCCCCTCCTCTCTGTACCTCCTCCCAGAACTTGAATCACGTGTGGTGACCCCGATCACATTATACCATATTAGAGTTGTTTCACTCTAGCGCCAGAAAAGCTTCAGTATTCTGCAGATCTGATGCAACCTCCTCCAGTAATGCACCAAAAATGATCTCTCTTCCTTCAATTATGAATGAGATGTGAAAACTGATGGTCTCGAGGGAGATGGCAGCGCAGACCTCACTGACACAGTTACCCGGAGAAGGAATGGAGTGACATCATCCCTGCGGCTTCTGCTCAGGTCTTGGCTTCCTAGTCTGCTCACGGCACAAAGGCAGAAACCTCTTCCCACAGCAATTGGCAAATTCCCCAGAAACAACTGCAGGGCCATGGCGTGCATGTGTGTGCACACAAACCCGCAAGTGAGACCTGGAGAGTAGGGTGAGGGGGTTGGGGGGAAGCACTGTGCCTTGTTCTCGCCTGTTCCGCCGTCGACCCCCGGCCCACGTCCTCCCGCTGGCCTGGAATGCCCTCCCTCTGCACATCCGCCAAACTAGCTCTCTTTCTCCCTTCAAAGCCCTACTGAGAGCTCACCTCCTCCAGGAGGCCTTCCCAGACTGAGCCCCCTCCTTCCTCTCCCCCCCATCGCCCCGCCCTACCTCCTTCCCCTCCCCACAGCACCCGTATAAATGTATGTACAGATTTATTACTCTATTTTACTTGTACATATTTACTATTCTATTTATTTTGTTAATGATGTGCATCTAGCTTTACTTCTATTTATGCTGATGACTTGACACCTGTCCACATGTTTTGTTGTCTGTCTCCCCCTTCTAGGCTGTGAGCCCGTTGTTGGGTAGGGACCATCTCTATATGTTGCCAACTTGAACTTCCCAAGCACTTAGTACAGTGCTCTGCACACAGTAAGTGCTCAATAAATACAATTGAATGAATGAATGAAAGCAGCATGGCCTAGTGGAAAGAGCACAGGCTTGGGAGTCGGAGGACATGGGTTCTAATCCCACCTCTGCCACTTGTCTGCTGTGTGACCTTGGGCAAATCACTTCTTCTCTGTGCCTCAGTTACCTCACCTGTAAAATGAGGATTAAGAATGGGACCCCCACGTGGTATGGGGACAGTATCCAACCTGATTACTTTGTATCTACCCCAGCACTTAGTGCTTGGTACACAGTAAGTGCTTAACAAATACCATAATTATTATTTATTATGTACACACAACAGCCCAAGTTACAGTGTCCTATCATATCCCCTGTAATCCTGTGTGATGACTGCTCATGGGTCCCTGATCTCTGGGACGGAGCTGTTTGGAAGTCCATGGAGGGCGGTGGAAAAGAGATGGTGCCCAAGCTGGGTCTCCTGGGGGTCTTGCTGATGCACAACACCACTCCCTTACAGGGAGGCAGAGAGGTATGTGAGGGCAGAATACTCTCTTCTGGTTTCCTCCCCATCAACTCTGTGTGGGCTCGGGCCTCATTGGAGATATGTTCCCCTCTAGAGTCCCCTCTAGACTGTAAGCTTGTTGCAGGCAGGGAATTTGTCTGCTTGTTGTTGTGTGCTTTGCACACAGTAAGCGCTCGATAAATACGACTGAATGAATGAATGCTGCTGCTCCTCCCCTCATTCCTGGCAACAACCTGCACAGGCTCAGGTCCCACACTTCAGCAGACCACCTGCCCCCTGCCCCTCATCCCACACGTGCGTGGCTCAACAGGGTCTGTATAGGTTGCAAAGGTTAAATGGTGTTGGTGTCTCGGTGTCAGATGCACGACCGCTCCCACCCTCACCCTGCAGCCCTACATGGGGGTGTCACCTCTCCAGAGCCCTGCTCCCTGGTGCTACGGGTGCAGGGAGGGAGGATGATGCCTGCCCTCTTACTTCTGGTGAAGAGATTCAGTCAGCCAAGACGAAATGCCGGCTGGGTGAAAAGAAGAGTTAAGGATCAGACTTCTGCCCTATAGACACTCACGAAGTGACGGATTTACACAGTTCCGTCCCATGGAACCGTCCCCCAGATATCTGCTCACAACCGCACCCAAAATTCTGCTCTATGGAAAATGAATTATGCCATCTCAGGAACTGCTCACTCCAAAGCCACACAATGTCACTGTGATTCTGCCTAATAATAATAATAATTTTGGTATTTGTTAAGCGCTTACTACGTGCAAAGCACTGTTCTAAGCACTGGGGAGGATACAAGGTGATCAGATTGTCCCATGTGGGGCTCACAATCTTAATCCCCATTTTACAGTTGAGGTAACTGAGGCCCAGAGAAGTTAAGTGACTTGCCCAAAGTCACACAGCTGACAACTGGAGGAGCCGGGATTTGAACCTATGAGCTCCAACTCCAAAGCCCGGGCTCTTTCCACTGAGCCACGCTGCAGCTCGTGGACATCCCTCCGATTTCTAGATTCTTTAGAGAAGTCAGTGGGACGTGAGGAGTCTCTGTCTCTCCTCTGTGCGCCTTGTGCCCAAGGGGATGTTTCTCTTGTGATTTCTGATGTCAGTGACTAGGATGCTCTTCTAAGTCGCCTTCCCCTCAGCCCAGAACTTGGCAACATCAGACAAACGGGCTTAATGTTTCTCTTGGAACTGTGTCAGGAGAGCAAGATGGTCTACAAAACAGAAGACAACCTGACAGCTTCCATATTCAACTCCCTGAGATGAGTAAAAGCAAAAATGAACTCAGGGACCAAGTGAAAACAAACAAAAAAAAAACCCTTCAAGACCAGCTCTAATTTTCAACCTGCTTGAAAATGTGATTAGCAATTAAGTAAAGAACAGGACACCATCATGTCTTGAGACGCTTAAAAATGCTTCTCCTGTATTTTGGGATTATCCCACTGACGGTCACAAATGGTATCAATTTATTTTTGTCACCTCTAGGGTATTCCTTAAGGAAACAAGAGTTAGAGTCAGTCAGCCAAAAGCAAAATCAGAGTGGGATTTGGAATTTTTAATTCCCAATCTCAGATGAAACCAGTTGGCACACCCGGGAGAGAGAGAAAAGCTTCTAAGAGGCCAAATGCAGGAAGAATTCACACAGCATTTTTGAAGCATTCGTCAGAATGTGTAAAGGAGGTCATATTGTCATCAGCAAGAAGCAGACACCCAGAATTCAAATTCCGCCAAGAAGGGATCATTTGGAGGCCCATTTTCAATGTGGGGGCCACTGAAGAGGAAATGTGATTGTCAAATAAATGAAGCTGTTACCAAAGGATGAATCCTCATCACCCAGGGCAAACCCCTGAGCATTTTATAAAGAAATGAACACAGTGCCTATTTGAAATAACAAGCTCTCTAGTTCATTCGGTTGTATTTATTGAGCGCTTACTGTGTGCAGAGCATTGTACTAAGTGCTTGATAGAGCATGGATCTGGGAATCAGAAGGACCTGGGTTCTAGTCCTGGCTCTGTCACTTATCTGCTGTGTGACCTTGGGCAAATCACTTAACTTCTCTGGGCCTCAGTTATCTTACCCGTAAAATGAGGATTAAGACTGTGAGCCCCATATGGGACATGGACTGTGTCCAACCCAATTAGCTTCTATCGCAGTGCTTAGCACCACACTTGGCACATAGTAAGCGCTTAACAAATACCAAAAATAAACACCACCACCAAAAACCCTGCAAAGTGATACCACGTCTGACACATCTTCTTCTTGATAGGCTAAAGCTTCCTGCTTAAGACAGGGAGAAATCTAGCACCAGAGGACAGTATCAGTGTTTTAAACAATCGTAATTGTGGCATTTGTTAAGCACTTACTATGTGCCAAACACTGTACTATAAGCACTGGAGTAGGTACCAGATATTCATGTCAGACTCAGTTCCTGTCCCAACCAGGGTTCACCTTTTAAGTAAGGATGGGTCTGTTTGGCAGAAACAGAAATAAACAATTTCTTGAAAAATTCCCTACTGTCAGGCAAAACACAAAACACAGTGGGAAAACAAGGCCCACCTCTTTTCTGAAGATGCTGCGGGAATCCTGAGTTAAAAGTTTTCCTGTGGAGAATTTCTTGGAAATTAGTTTGGAAAAAACAATCACTGCATCATCAGATACAGTTAGCAGGGTATTCTCTGTATGTGCTGGGCTTAATAAACATCACTTAATGATGTTGATAAAAAAGCTGAATGGCTTGGGGATGGATTCTCATCTGGTTCTAAGTCTGCCCAGAGCGTGAAGTCAAATAGAACTGAACAGAGATCAATGCTGGAAGGTGACACCCTTCAAACTGGGTCACTGAAGTGGAAAAGTTACGGTCCAGGGCTTCTCACTGCTGCTGTTGGATAAAATTTCTCCTTTTGCCCAAGTAGAGAAATATATTGCAAGTGGGCTATTTCCCAGGGCTCTTCCTCTATGGTTTTTGCTTGATAAGTGGTGGAGGCAGGATTAGAACCCAAGATCTGACTCCCATGTCTGTGCTCTTTCCACTAGGCCACGCAGCTTCTCACACTTGATAATAATAGTAATTATTATTATTATTTGTTCAGCACTTATGTGTCCGGCACTGTAATAAGCAAGCAAATTGGGTTGGACACAGTTCCTGTCCTCTGTAGGGCTCACAGTCTCAATCCCCATTTTATAGATGAGGTAACTGAGGCATAGAGAAGTGACCTGACTTACCCAAGGTCACACAGCAGATTAGTGGCAGAACCAAGGCTTGATATCACTCCACCCTTAGCTTCACAAAACTTCTGCACATATCCATAATTATTTTAATGTTTGTTTCCCCCTCTAGACTGTACACTCCTGGGGGGCAGGAAATGTGTCTATTGTATGTGTCTTTTTGTGTTTGTGTGTGTGTGTGGGGGGGGGGGGGGGCGGTATATGTTAAGCATTTACTTTGTGCCAGGCACTGTACTAAGCCATGAGGGAGACACAAGCTAATTGGTCCATGTCCCACGCAGGGCTCACAGTCAACCTTCCTTTTAGGAGATGAGACAACTGAGGCACAAAGTTAAGTGATTCGCCTACAGTCATGCAGCAAGTGGCAGAGCTGTGATTAGCTGTTGCATTGAATGCTCCCAAGTGCTTAATACAGTGCTCTGCACACAGTGAATGCTCAATAAATAGTACTGACTGAATACATTTTCAGCTTGATCATCTCAGTCACAAAGACAAGAAGTTTTCCATTTTTATGTTTAAAAATAGTTGCCCAGTGAGAAGAAATAACAGCAGGGTATATTTGCTTCAACAAAAGCACTGCCGTGTACTCAGAAATCATAGAAAAATCACTATCTATAGAAGTTGTGTGGTGCTTTAAAAATCTGAGGGGCAAAAGGTAACTGGGCTTGTTTTAAAATCAGTACCAATCAAGACAGAAGATATACAGTGGTCTTTTCAAAGCTACTATAATGTGGCCAGTGTGAAGGGGAGAGAAGGTCCGTGTTCAGCCGAACACAATGATGTCATCATGAAATTTGCTCCAGGATGATTTCAAACATCTGATTATCAGACCATTAAGGTATTTGTCTGATTAGAGTCTGGAAAAATGCATATCCCGAAATAAAGGGGCACAGCAGTTTCTGAGGAATTTAATACAATCAATCCTGAGTGACAAACTGAACATATTACTAAGAGGTCCTAGATAATAATGAGGTCACTCTATATCTATTACCATCTCTTGACATAACTAGGCTTTGAATCACTCCCACTGTCTGGCAATGTGTCTTGGCTTTATCATGAGTTTGGGTACCTGACGAGATTTTTATTTAAAGATGCCACCCTGGAGGTGAATCAGCAACTGGATATGCATATGGATATAAGAGAAGCAGTGTGGCTCAGTGGGAGGAGCCCGGGCTTTGGAGTCAGAGGTCACGGGTTCAAATCCCAGCTCCGTCAATTTTCAGCTGTGTGACTTTGGGCAAGTCACTTAACTTCTCTGTGCCTCAGTTACCTCATCTATAAAATGGGGATTAAGACTGTGAGCCCCTTGTGGGACAACCTGATCACCTTGCAACCTCCCCAGTGCTTTGCACATAGTAAGCGCTTAATAAATGTCATCATTATTATTATTATTATATTCAAGTGGCTTTTAAGATGAAGGGGGGAGCACACCCAGAGACAGACAGACAAAAAGGCACACACACACACACAAACACACACACACGACGGCAGCCATCACCATGGCCCCCTGTAACTCTGGGAGGGTGGCCACTAAGTCTAGCAGCAATATTAATATAAAATGGAGAGAACAGCTGGCACAGAACAAATTGGGAATCAGTCATTAAACAGTCAACGGAAAGGTTGCAGTAGATGGGCAAAAGCTGCAGTCTACAGAGCCCAGGTTTGGTGGCCCTTTGCAAAGGAAATGGAAATGGAAAGGGAATATAAGGCAGGAGAACAGATGCGCAGTGCAACACGCAGTATGACGACTGCTAAGCGATGAGAGTCGACGCAGGACGGACCACCTTCCTCCTCCTCTAAATTCATCAAGTTGCTGCCTCAGCAAGTCTCTTTACAGGCTACTGGCTTTGGAATTCCCTTGGAATTTCTCTACTCACATCCCCATAAAGGGAACTAGGGAATGCCCATTCCTCACACGTGTGTGTGTGTGTGTGTGTGTGTGTGTGTGTTGTACCAACCTTGCGCACTGTGTCTCTGACCCCTTAGAGTTTCTACGGGTCCATGGAGCATGGGACTGGGACAGAAAAACTGGCTGCAGGGTTATGCAGCAGGGCCTAGTGGAAAGAGCATGGGGCTGAAAGCCAGTGGATCTGGGTTCTAATCCCAGCTCCACCATTTGTCTGCTGTGTGACCTTGGGTAAGCTACTAAACGTCTCTGTGCCTCCATTTCCTCAACTGTAAAATGGGGATTCAATACCTGTTCTCTCTCCTATTTGACTGTGAGTCCCATGGGGGACAGGGACTGGGTCTCACATGATTAATTTGTATCTATTCCAGAACTGAGAACAGTGCTCGGCGATAGTAAGCACTTAAATACCATTACAAAATACAAAAATACGAAAAAAAAAAATCATCCTTGGGTTCTCTACTGTAGCTGGACTTGGTCAGCCTGCTAGATAAGGGATTATCCCCTACATCACAACTTCATCAGTCAATTTAAAAATCTCTGCATCAAGGATCATCTTTAGTGATAAAGAAAACACCTAGTCAGGAATATTTTCTTCCCCTTTATGGCTCCTTCTCTTCACTTCCGAAGGAGGTTTCAACAACAAAAGTAGAGAAAAATCAATCTCTTAAAATCAATAGTAAGACAATTATTAGGAAGCAATAAAAAGGCTACAGATATGAGCTCTCTCTCTCTCTCCTGAATTATTACTGGGTACCTTGTAATTTCTGCAAGGTTAAAATGACTTAAGTCTCTAAGAAATATGAATCCAAATGGAATAAGGGAATTTCAAAGTTGCCTTAATACAATGTCAAAAAGTCAAACTATGTCATTTTCTGAATTTGCATTTTTAGTGCTTTCAAAAACACATGCCCTAAATTGAAAAACATCTCATAAAAAGATCTCTTTAAGAGTGAAAGAGCTTCCCTGTGAATTAGATGGCTACAATCTCAAGCATCAAAGGTGGGGAGGTAGGTGACTATCTTCTTTTCAAACTTGAAATTGGTTAGAAAGGATTATTAATGGGAGAATAAAATCACCTTTAAGGACATTCTGAGGCTACACTTATGGAAGGATTATTTAAAATTGATATAGTCTTTCACCCCAGGCAAAAATCTGCCAGAATAAGCTGCAGCTGTTTTATTTCAATGAAATAATTTTCTGGATTAACCAACATCCCTTTTGCTTCATGAAGCGATAGTCTCCCTGTCTTTTAAATTTGTCTCCCGGTTGAGTGTAAACTCCTTGTGGGCAGAGAACATGTCAATTATTTATTGTGTACTCCCCAGGCACATATCAATCAGAGAAGCAGAGAAGCAGCGTGGCTCAGTGGGAAGAGCCTGGGCTTTGGAGTCAGAGGTCATGGGTTCAAATCCTGGCTCTGCCAATTGTCAGCTGTGTGACTTTGGGCAAGTCACTTTCCTTCTCTGTGTCTCAGTTCCCTCATCTGTAAAATGGGGATGAAGACTGAGAGCCCCTCGTGGGACAACCTGATCACCTTGTAACCTCCCCAGCGCTTAGAACAGTGCTATGCACATAGTAAGCACTTAATAAATGCCATCATTATTATCATCATTCAATCAACCAATCAATGGTATTTACCGAGCACTTACTATGTGCAGAGCACTGAACTAAATGCTTGGGTGTACAACAGAATTAGCAGACACACTCCCTGCCCATAATGAGTTTACAGTCTAGAGGGGAAGACAGACACTGATATGAATAGCTTTTAATTTAAAACTATGTACACAAGTGATATGTTACTCCTCTCCTCAAAAATCTCCAATGGCTACCAATCAACCTACACATCAGGTAAAAACTCCTTACTCTCGGCTTCAAGGCTGTCCATCACCTCGCCCCCACCTACCTCACCTCCCTTCTTTCCTTCTCCAGCCCAGCCCGCACCCTCCGCTCCTCTGCCGCTAACCTACTCACTGGGCCTCGTTCTCGCCTGTCCCACCGTCGACCCCCGGCCCACCTCCTCCCCCTGGCCTGGAATGCCCTCCCTCCGCACATCCGCCAAGCTAGCTCTCTTCCTCCCTTCAAAGCCCTACTGAGAGCTCACCTCCTCCAGGAAGCCTTCCCAAACTGAGCCCCCTCCTTCCTCTCCCTCTCCTCCCCCTCCCCATCCCCCCAACCCTACCTCCTTCCCATCCCCACAGCACCTGTATATATGCTTCTACAGATTTATTACTCTATTTATTTTACTCGTACATATTTACTATTCTATTTATTTTATTTTGTTAATGTTTTGTTTTGTTGTCTGTCTCCCCCTTCTAGACTGTGAGCCCACTGTTGGGTAGGGACCGTCTCTACATGTTGCCAACTTGTACTGCACACAGTAAGCGCTCAATACAATTGAATGAATGAATGAAGGAACAATAAATAATAATGATGGCATTTATTAAGTGCTTACTATGTGCATATGTACTATGCGCTACTCCTCCTCTTCCTCCTCTGGGAAATAAGCCATTTTTGGAAGCTGAGCTCACTCGGGCCATTTGATTTCTAATTACTGGATTACCCAGATGTTGGTTGCCATCATCCACCCTCCCCTGTCTTCCTCACCACATTAGTCATGCATTTCAGATTCTGGGACTTACCGCAGGCAATGGTCCAGTACACCAGTGAATCTGGAGTCTGATAGAGGATTCGGTAGGGGGCAACCCTCGCACTGGAGTCCAGCACAACATCAAGAGTTCCCACCAGAAGACCTGCGAAATAGGAAAGGCACATGGTCAAAAAATCCCAGGCTGAACTTTCAATTCTTTTCCCCAACGACTGATCGAACGGAATGAGAAGCTCATCAATGGCTGTCCTTCGAATCTGATGGTAGGTACCCGGGTTATGGAAGATGTCGGCTTCTTTATTACGCTCCCATTTGAGTCCTAGACCTGGCTGATGTCTTGTGCTGCACCATTTCCACTTTTATGATTCCCTCTTTGGACCTTATGTGGCATTTAGAGAGATGGCTGGTAGTCAGCTTACCATCTGCCTGTGGGCAAGCTCTAGGAGCTGAAAAGGTCGACAACTCAACAAAGAACATACATATAAAGCTCTCAAATTCAAGATGCTGTTTTAATATGATACTTGTTTAGTACTTACTATGCGCCAAGCACTATTCTAGGCACTGGGGTAGATATAAGATAATCAGGTTGGATACATTCCCCTAGCTCAGTGGAAAGAGCATGGGCTTGGGAGCGAGAGGTCATGGGTTCTAATCCTGGCTCTGCCACTTGTCAGCTGTGTGACTTTGGGCAAGTCACTTAATTTCTCTGTGCCTCAGTTATCTCATCTGTAAAATGGGGATTAAGACTGTGAGCCCCACGTAGGACAACCTGATTACCTTGTATCACCCCCAGTGCTTAGAACAGTGCTTGGCACATAGTAAGTGCTTAACAAATACCATTATTATTATGATGATATGGGGTTCACAGTTTAAGTAGGAAGGAATAGGATTCAATCCTCATTTTAGAGATGAGGAAACTGAGGCCTAGGGAAGTAATTTCCTCAAGGTTACACAGCAGAGAACCCAGTTCCTCTGACTCCCAAGCTTGTGCTCTTTCCATTAGGAGCCACTGCTTTTCAAACGGCATGATAGGAAGAGTGCTCTGAAAGGGCCCAATTTGCAAAATTCTTCACAACTATTTTAATTACCTGATCCTCAGGCTAATATGACCACACTCTTATTTTAGATAATGAAGCACAGAAAAAAGGTATTTAACAGACTCAGGAGTTAAACAGAGGTTAGTGGCAGGTGTGAGCCTCCCTAGCACACTCTTTGGTCCAATTTAAATTTCAGCTTAAAAAGACCAAACAAATCATGGTCCAGGTTTGCCATGTTGGTCATGTGACTGAACCAAGAGGCAACACGAACCAAACTCACTGTTTTGACCATAAATTACAGTCCTGGGAGGTGACATGGACTACGGTTTCACTCAGTGTGAATGAGCATCTAAGGAATGAACGAAAAGCCCTTACCCTCATCCCTTACTAAAGACAATACACAATCACCTGCAATTACTGGTGACTGGCCTTCTCTTTGGACATGGTTTTATATGCTTCAAGACTTAACAAAAGTCAAATGCAGATAACATCCATTCCAAAAGCACAGCTGACCAAATCACATCCCACTCCCTCTCTTCCATGTATTCACACAGGTCAGAATTTTGCTACAGCAATGTTTATAATTAGGGAACAAATGTACTGTAAGAGAAAAAGAAATGCCTCTGTGGATCAGCCCAATTGTCGGTCTCTGACTGTGACCACAAAAGAATGCTTAGAGGAAAAGAATGATGACTGTCCCCTTTGACACCTATTCCCACCATCCAACAACCTTATCTTTTATCCTTCATTATCTATTGTGGACCTCTCGAAGCTATTAATATCATTAGACTGCACAACCTCCATATGCTTCCCCCGACCTCCTTGGCTAAGCCTCCTCTCCCGCCTATTTTCCTTTGAGAGTTAGTGTTTGAATTCTCTGGATTGGTTCTCCACCGCATCAAAACTCTGGCTTATTAGAGTGCTTGTAGAAATCAACACCTTTTCAAACTTTTATGGGTTGACTGCCTAGCCAGGGGCTCTCTTCACTTGGCTCATCCTGGCCCAAGGTCAGCCTTTTGGGAACAACTGAGCCAGATTAAGGCTCTTAATGGGCTGACCCTCAGAATTCTCCCTGCCCACAGAGGGCAAACACTCTCTTCAAACCTGCTAGGGCTGCAGCAAAGTCAGCTTTTCTTGACAATCAACCAATCGTATTTTTTGAGTGCTCACTAGGTGCAGAGACCTGCCCTAAGCACTTGGGAGAGTACAACGTCAGAGTTGGTGGACACACTCCCTGCCCACAATGAGCTTGAAGTCTAGAGGAGGATACATTCATTAATATCAATAAATTACCAATATGTACATAAGTGCAGTGGGGATGAGGGAGGGGTGAATAAAGGGTGCAAATTCAATTCCGGGCTGAAGCAGCTGTCAAAGCCAGGATCAGTTCTTATGCTAAGCACAGTTATAGCAGCTGGCTCAAATCAGCTAATTTTGATTTTAAACCATCTTTGCCTATGGTAAGTAAATCTGTCCTAAAAATAACTGCACTGTGATTTTACATAGCCATGTATTTTTAACTCCGAACAACAGAACTACTTGTTCCAAAGGGCATTTAAGAAAAAGAGCAACATCAACCTATCTAGTTCGATAAATGCTACAGGCTTCACCAAATTGTAAACCGTATGTAGGATGAGGACTGAGTTTGATCTGACTGCATTTACCCCAGTGCTCAGCATCTAAGTGATAACATACCAATTATTATTACTATTCTTATTAATAAAACCCAACTAATGATTCCCTGATTACACCCCAGTTTTGTCAGGCCCCCGAGCCAACTCAGCATTCCTATCCATTTATCGACTTATGCCTTGTTGATTTATCTATCCACATGTGTTTCTCACATATCGATTCTTATGTTCTTTTAATTATTGTACATTCGCAGGATGGGTTTGCTTGTTTTCTCCTCAGACTGTCAAATCCTCGAGGTCAGGGGTCATATCTTTCACTTTCTCAGAAATGGTCTAATATCCAACACACAACAGACATGATAAAAGCACTGATAGGGCAGGTGGTGTTTAGTTTGGGCTCGAGAGCAGGGACTACGTCTACCAACTCCCCAATGCTTGGTACAGTGTTCTGCACTGTCTCACACAGAGGGACAATGTCTTAAAAAAGCCCCTCTGGCTTCACTCTGAAAAGCATTAGCAGTTCCACTTGGCCTGCAGGAAGCAGGGTAAAGGCAGCCAGGAAGGCAGACCCTGGCTGGAATGATGAATGGCTCTATTGTCCTCTGAGCTCCTGCTCTAGGCAAACTATCTCCCTAGATCCATCCTGGAGCTAATGAATGGGAAGAAACTTTCATTTCCCAACCCCATGGACTCCCCCTCACCCCAGATCCCAATGTAATCACACTGAACCTTCATCTGTCTCCCAAGACAATCAGGAACAAAGTTTGAGAACCCAAGTGATTCAACATTCGAAGTAGCAGGGGTCCTTCTTATTGAATCACTTGCAATGCAAATATTACTGTTATCTTTTTCCACTTTTGTTTTTTTATGGTATTTGTGCCAGACTCTGAACTAAGCACTGGAGTAGAACAAGCTAATCAGGTTGGACACAGTGCATGTCCCATACGGGGCTATAAATCTTCAAAATAATAATGATGGTATTTCTTAAGCGCTTACTATGTGCCAAGCACTGTTCTAAGTGCTGGAGGAGAAACAAGGTAATCAGGTTGTCCCACATAGGGCTCACAGTCTTAATCCTTATTTAACAGATGAGGTAACTGAGGCATAGAGAAGTTAAATGACTTGCCCAAAGTCACACAGCTGACAAGTGACGGAGAGACAAGTGAACCTATGACCTCTGATTCCCAAGCCTGTGCTCCTTCCACTGAGCCACACTGCTTCTCATTTAACAGATGAGGTAACTGAGGCACACACACAAAAAAAATCAAGGTCACAGAGCAGACAAGTGGCAGAGCTGAGACTAGAATTCAAGTCTTTCTACTAAACCACACTCCTCATTTATTTGAGCCAGCCTACAGCATGCCCACAGGTCTCCAGGAAAGGTCAGTCTAGACTTCTATTTATTTTTTTGAGGGCCAATTGTCACTGGTAAACCCACCTCAGTCCTGAACATTGTGCCTCCTGTCAGGTCCCTCTGATGCATCTGCCCAAGCTCCCAACTGTTAGAGATCATTTTGGCCGCTTCAGAAATCTCTCTCTCTGCTTTCATTTGCAATACAAATCAGCGCTGAATGGTTAAGCCCAGCCTATGGTACCCACGCATGAGTGGATTAGGTCCTCTGCTCCCCAAAACTTGGGTACCTCCTACTGACTCTTCCCCACTTCCTTAAACCCATCTATTGAGATCACACTTGGGCAGGGAGGCCTGCGGCTGGGGCACCACATGTATCATCAATCGTATTTATTGAGCGCTTACTGTGTGCAGAGCACTGTACTAAGCGCTTATGGTGCTTATGTTATATGGCTTATGTATGGTGCAGGGAGTACAGACAGGCGTGGAGGCCCTCCCATGGGTTGCTGGAACTGGAAGTGTCCCCACACACATAAATCCGTGGTGCAACTCCACATGAGTTTGCTCACCCACAGGACTTAGCAGCCTACAGGGACCACCACTGCAATGCCCTTCTCCAAGGCTCCACCTCCTTTTCTCCTGAACCCTCCCTCATGTTGCTTCCCTCTTTTCCCTCCCAGTCCCCCTCCTCCCTCTCCAGCTGTCACTCATCCCACTCCTCTATGTACCAGTGCCGTGTACTTGGGGATGCAGCATGGCCTAGGGGATAGAACCTGGGCTGGGGAGTTGGAACGACCTGGGTTCTAATCCCAGCTCCACCATTTATCTGCTGAGTGACCACGGATAAGACCCTTCGCTTCTTGGTGCCTCAGTTACCTCATCCATAAAATGGGGATTAAGACTGTGAGCCCCAAGTGGGACAGGGACTGTGTCCAACCCTAATAGCTTATATTTACCCCAGCGCTTAGAACAGTACTTGAGACATAGTAAGAGCTTAAAAAATACAAATATGGATAGGAATGCTGAGTTGGCTCAGGGGCGGGAGGAGGTTCTGTGCCTGACAAAACTGGGGTGTAATCAGGGAATCTGGGAATCATTAGTTGGGTTTTATTAATAAGAATAATAATAATAATCGGTATAATATACCCCTTACATGAAAGACAACACTCTGTGACATGCCATGCTTTTATTTATGCACAAATCTCCATGAACCGAGTTCAAACTTCCCCCAAAGGTTTTGTTCTTGTTTGCTTCCAATGTAAACCTAGGCTAATGGAAGTGATGTAGAACACTCAAATTGAACTACCGAAGAACCACACTTCATTAATCATCACCACATCTCTGGGAAGTGGACCCGGTGGCCTATTTGGGGGAAGAGGAAGAGCAGAAATTTCTATCAACAACCGATGAATGAGAAAATTGAGACTTAGGAAGATAGAACTATGCCTCAACAGCATACTGTAAATTAATGGTAACACCACCAGGAAGATGATCCAGATATCCTGATATCTTGACCTAAACTACTGTATTTATCTCCAACTAAAATGACCAGCGGCCACATTCTGCTCACATGTTTCAGCAACAGGAAACTCTTGTCCTTAAAAGGAAAGGTAAGCTTTTTCTAATAGAGCTAGATTAGGCAGGGACTCAAGCTAATCTAGTTGGGCAGGGAATGTGTCTGTTATATTGTTATAACTTACTCTCCCGATCGCTTGGTACTACGCTCTGCACACAGTAAGTGCTCAATAACTATGACTGACTAGTTGATAGAATCACTGGCAATGCAACAATTGAAGAATGGAATGAGTCTATCAAGGGTGACATAAGCACTATTCAAGACAACCACAATTTAAGGAATGGACCCTGAGGTTTTGTTCTCAACAAATCAATCAATGGTGTTTAATGAGCACTTGCAACATGCAGAACAATTTACTAAGCACTGTACAAATGATTCTGAAATTTGAAATTACTTTTTTATGGTATTTGTTACGCCTTTACTATGTGCCGGACACTGTATTTGTTCTTTAAATAGATTGGTTTGAATTGAATCTAAAAAAGGTGATAAATTATAGGCTGTGGGGAGCAAACTACAGCTGTAATAAGAAGAAGAATAATAGCATTTGTTAAGTGCTTACTATGTACCAAGCACTGTTCTAAGCACTGGGAGGGATACAAGGTAATCAGGTTGTCCCACATGGGGCTCACAGTCTTAATCCCCATTTTACAGATGAGGTAACTGAGGCACAGAGAAGTTAAGTGACTTGCCCAAAGTCACACAGCTGACAAGTAGCTGATCGGGGATTAGAACCCATGCCCTTTCGCTCCCAAGCCCATGCTCTTTCCACTGACCCATGCTGCTTCTCTTAATTATTAATTATTTTATTCCCCAATCTGTAAGTTGTAGCTAGGAAAGGACAGGAAGGTTCAGATACAATGGAGAGCAGATACATGCAACTCCAGAAACAGGGGAGGTGTGTTCTTAAAGAACCTACTGTTATAGTGACTGCTGATTTGACTTAATGGGTTGATTTAATAATAATAATAATAATAATGATGATGGCATCTGTTAAGTGCTTACTATGTGCAGAGCACTGTTCTAAGCACTGGGGAGGATACAAGGTGATCAGGTTGTCCCATGGGGGACTCACAGTCTTAATCCCCACTTTACAGATGAGGGAACTGAGGACCAGAGAAGTGAAGCGACTAGCTCAAAAAGTCACATAGCTGACAAGTGGCAGAGCCGAGATTAGAACCCATGACCTCTGACTCCCAAGCCCGGACTCCTTCCACTGAGCCACACTGCTTCTCATAATGGGTTAAGGGGTAGATTGTTCAAACTTACCACCACAACGGCCATTGGGGGAATATAATAACTATACTGTTATGTCCACAATTAGCAAAATGCTTTCATTGCTACTTTACTGAATGAACCACTAACTAAAGCTGCAAAAACAGCCCCAAGTACTGTATGGTACATTACATTTACGCCGAGGCAGAAGCAGAAAAACAGCAGAATCCCACCTAGACCAACACCACAGCTAATTCTTTTTAAATTGAATCTGCTCGTGCCAGTTTACAGATCGTGTTATACCAAAACTAACTTGTTTTTATGGTATTTCCCTCCTAATTTAAGACTGTGAGCCCCATAAGGGACATGGACTGTGTCTGTCCTAATTGACTTGTACCTACTCTAGCACTTGGAACAGTGTTTGTCACATAGTAAGTGCTTAACAAGTACCACAAAACAAACACTAAAAGTGCTGGGATAGATACAAGATAACTGGTTTGGACACAGTCCCTGTCCCACATGGGGCTCCATTTTACAGATGGGGAACTGAGGTCCAGAGAAGTGAAGTGACTTGCCCAAGGTCACACAGCAGCTTAGTGGCAGAGTGAGGATTAGAGCCCAAGTCCTTCTGTTTCCCAGGCCCGTGCTCTATCCCGTAGGCCATACTGCTTCTTGTTATGGGACTGCAGCGTGGCTTAGCGGAAAGAGCATGGGCTTTGGAGTCTGAGGTCATGGGTTCAAATCCCGGCTCCGGAAATTGTCAGCTGTGTGACTTTGGGCAAGTCACTTAACTTCTCTGGGCCTCAGTTCCTTCATCTGTAAAATGGGGATTAGGACTGTGAGCCCCCCGGGGGACAACCTCATCACCTTGTAACCTCCCCAGCACTTAGAACAGTGCTTTGCACATAGTAAGCACTTAATAAATGCCATCATTATAATAATGTTCCCTAATACTTCCACCATGCTATATCCAAATCATGCTATGGCAACACATTACAGTAGAACTGATTCATTCATTCAATCGTATTTATTGAGAGCTTACTGTGTGCAGAGCACTGTACTTGGGAAGCCAACCTTCATTCAGAGTCCCAACTTCGAGTGCTTACTATGTGCCAAACACTGTTCTAAGCACTAGGGTAAGACAGGGTCCCTGCCCTAAATGGAGATCACAGTCTAAGTAGGAAGGGGGTAGGATTTGGTTTCCATTTTACAAATGAGGAAACTGAGGCACAGAGAAGCTAAGTGACTTGCTCAGGGTCATAGCAGGCAAGTGGCAGAATCAGCATCAGAAGCCAGGTCCTCTGACTCCCAGGACTGTCACACTACTTTCATCCCAGGGAGAAAAAGGACATCAAATTACACTTGTTTCCTAGCTTCTGTACTCAACTTCTTAATGCAAAATCAACCACACAGTCATTAGAAACATTCTTGGATCTTTCCGGTCTCTTAATGTAGAGATGTTAGCAGCCTCTGTTTTAAGTTAGTGAAAGGGGGTGTGGTTTCCATAAGCCTTTTGCCACAAGTTCATTCATTCATTCAATCATATTTATTGAGCACTTACTGTGTGCAGAGCACTGTACTAAGTGCTTGGGAAATACAAGTTGGCAACATATAGAGACGGTCCCTACCCAACAACAGACTCACAGTCTAGAAGGGGGAAACAGACAACAAAACAAAACATGTGGTCAGGTGTCAAGTCATCAGAATAAATAGAGGTAAAGCTAGATAATAATAATAATGATGGCATTTATTAAGTGCTTACTATGTGCCAAGCACTGTTCTAAGCGCTGGGGAGGTTACAAGGTGATCAGGTTGTCCCACGGAGGGGGTTCACAGTCTTAATCCCCATTTTACAGATGAGGTAGCTGAGGCCCAGAGAAGTGAAGTGACGTGCCCGAAGTCACACAGCTGACACTTGGCAGAGCCGGAATTTAAACCCATGACCTCCGACTCAAAAGCCCGGGCTCTTTCCACTGAGCCACGCTGCAAATCATTGACAAAATAAATAGAATAGTAAAGATGTACAAGTAAAATAAAGAGTAATAAATCTATACAAACATATATACAGGTGCTGTGGGGAGGGGAAGGAGGTAGGGTGGAGGGGATGGGGAGGGGTAAAGGAAAAAGGGGGCTCAGTCTGGGAAGGCCTCCTGGAGGAGGTGAGCTCTCGGTAGGGCTTTGAAGGGAGGAAGATGGAAAGCACTTGTAGCAGAAGGGCCTTCTTGCCTGATTATCCCAGGGTCCACAAAACAAAGCTTCTGCCCTGCCGCCACTTGTTGTGCAAGCCTGAATCCAGAGGTTGCCCAGGAGCCTCCTAGGGCCGGCAGTGGTTGGAAGACAAGGAAAGCTGAAAATGCACTTTCTTATGCTGGTGTTATAATTTCTAGGGGCAAGTGTGGAAGGGAAACTCTCACTTTACTATTTCATCTCCCTACCTCTAAACCTGCTGCTGATAGTTTGCTCGTAGTCATAAACTGGGCACACGTGGACCAAATGAGATTTTCAAAACAAAAATTATGCCTTCAAAAGCACACTTGCCTCAAATAGATTTGTCCACAGTTTTTCCGGGGCCTTTGAAGGTTTAAAAATCTATAAAATCTTCTCAGTGGTAGATCAAAACAACAGATGCCAGGAAAACCAAAACATTTGCATAACCAAAGCATCTGCATAGTTCACTCACAGTGAACAGATCAGAGGGGGGAAAAAAAGGAACCAATTTAGGAGACAGGTGTTTTTCACCTATTTCTAAGGTTCCTTTGTGGAGTGTGGAGGGTCAAGTTACATAATGGATAGGAGGCAGGGAGAGCTGAGTTCAAGTTCTGCCTTCTCTCAGAAATACAGAGCTTGAGAAGCAGTGTGGCCTAGGGAGAAGAGGATGGGCCTCGGAGTGAGAGGACCTGGGTTCTAATCCCAGCTCTGTCACTTGCCTGCTGTGTGACCTTGGGGAAGTCACAACTTCTCTGTGCATCAGTTTCCTCAAACGTAAAATTCTCCCTCCTACTTGGACTATGAGCCCCATATGGAATAGGGACTGTGTCCAACCTGATTCACTTTGTATCACCCCAGCACTTAAAACAATGCTTGACACATACCATAAATACTATATTTATTATTGAGGGAAATTCCTTCTGGGTCTCGGTTTTTCCATCCACATCAGTCGATCTATCATCAGTGGCATTTATTTAAGCAGTTACTGTCTGCAGAACACTGCTTTATGTGCTTGGGAGGGTCCAACACAATAAAATTGGTAGATACAATCCATATCCTCAAGGAGCTTACAATCTATAATGTGTTTTCCTATTTGCCCTCAAAATCAATGTGAGGAAAAAATACAATTTTATGTGAGGTGTCAATGTAAATTCAGTTACTAGTGAAATTAACAAATATCAAAAATAATCTGGATCATTAATGAAAATTCATTAGTCTTCAAGTGGAGAGCCAAAGTAAATGCTATCTGCCTGGGAAAACCTCTAAAATGCAGCCGTTATGATAATCCTTCACATTCATAGCTTCCTACCATTATTTCTAGTTCTAGGCATCAGTTGTTCAGGGTGATTCACACAGCATTTTTGCCTAACCACTGAATTCTACTGACTAGTTCTTGGAAACTTTGAGAAGCAGCATGGTCTAGTTGATAAAGCATGTGCCTGGGAGTCAAAAGGACCTGGATTCTAACCCTGGCTCTGCCACTTGTCTGCTGAGTGAGCTTGGGCAAGCCACTTCACTTCTCTGTGCCTCAGTTTCCTCATCTGTAAAATGGGGATTAAGACTGTGAGCCTTGACTGGGACAAGGACTGTATCCAACCCACTTATCTTCTATCTACCCCAGTGCTTAAGTACAGTGCCTGGCAAATAGTAAGTGCTTAACAAATGCCACATAACTCAAGGGCTCAGGAAACAGTGGTGCCACCTTTTATATAAGCTGAGTCCATGTGTCAGCTAGACAGACAAGACACACACAAAGTCAGACAATTCCCTCCAGAGGGGCTGATATCAGTCTGCAAGGAAACCGCTCCCCAGTAAACAGTGCTGAGGTTCTTGGATCTAGAATGACTCTAAAAACCATGAGTTTTTCCCCGTCTTTGGTAACTAGTTTAATACAGGAGTGGAGTGATGGGTTGCCTGCAGTATCTCCTGAAGAGAACACTGAAGACTCTTGCTGTAGAAGAACCGGTGAATAAATGCAGAAGTTGAACTTTGATACTTGGGACGGCACATAGTATCTTTGTTACTTACACAGCCAGCACAACTCTCTAAAGACTGAAAAGTTCAGAATAAAGTGAAATGAATGGTTGTATTGTTCCATTTGGGGAAACTGAGTTCTTAGAATTCCACCCCAGCCCCTTCAACTTGCAAATTATTTTCCAGGGAACCAGTTAGGGCTCCAAAGACAACAGCAGGTGGGGTAAACTGCTTCATGGTGCTTGTAGCACCGTAGCTTCTTACAGGGAGCAAAATGTTTAATTTAGCTTTTTCATGATGAATCTGTGCTTGCTAGAGAGGGCTCACTGAGAAAGGCACTGCTTCCAGGCTCACAAGTGACTCTAGGCTGAGCTGGTTGCATGTTTACAATTTGGCCCATCGTAATGAATGCTGAAAGTGTTATATTTTGGAGGATTGGAGAAATACTTCTCGGAATTTGGGAAGAAGGTCTGCTCTCCACCGAGTGAATACAATCTATTCCTTTCCCCGCAAAATGCAGTTTAACAACCTGGGCTTTTCTCGGTGGGAGTGGAAAACTGCATCAATGCCAGTTTAGTATTTGTTTCCAATTTTATCAGGCTTAAAAAAACAAAAAAAACCCATCACACTGGACTCCAGAGCAAAGAGACGCTGGCTCAGAGGGATTTCTTCTCTCCCGCATTTCTGTCAGGATATTTTCTTTTCCTGAATGGCGCTCTTTAAATTCACTTCTAAGAAACGATGATGGAGTCTCTCTCCAGAGGAATGGGTTCTAGTGCTAGCGGTTCTTGATGTGGCTCCATTCACGCTTGCTCATCCCTGCTAATCCCGTTCCACCCAGCAGCCCGGTATGAAACGGGCAAGCTGACAGGCAGGGGTGCAATGCACTGTAAAGTGCATGTGCAATCTGCCCACATTAGCCTGCTACAGGCTAATGCCTAATAGTGCCTAATATACTAAGGACTTACTCCATGCAGAGCAGTGTAATAAGCACTCAGAAGAGTGCAACAGATAGAGGCAGGACCTTAAGGTGCTTACAATCTAGTGAGGGAGACACAAAGTGATTTGAAAAATCAATTAATCAATGATATTTATTGAGTGCTTACTGTGTGCAGAGCACTATACTGAGCACTTGAGAGTGTGCAGTATAACAGAGTTGATAGACATGTTCCCCAGCCCACATAGAAGAGGAGAAAGGAGAAATGAATAAAGGAATGGATGAGCAAGTGCTTAAAAGTAGGGTAAGTTGACTTGGCAGCATGGCTCAGTGGAAAAGAGCATGGGCTTTGGAGTCAAAGGTCATGGGTTCATATCCCAGCTCCACCAATTATCAGCTGGGTGACTTTGGGCAAGTCACTGCTCTTCTCTGGGCCTCAGTTACCTCACCTGTAAAATGGGGATTAAGACTGTGAGCCCTGTGTGACAACCTGATCACCTTGTGTAACCTCTCCAGCGCTTAGAACTGTGCTTAATAAATGCCATTATTATTATTGTACCAAATTGCTCTGGGTACAAAACTCCTAATTGGCATGAGAGTGCAAAGGTGGTAGAAGGAGGGGTCTGACTTGGGGAGAAGAAGAGTTAATCAGGGAAGGCCCCCTGGAGGAAATGAGATTTTTGGAATTGCTTTGAAGATAGGAAGTGGCAGATGTGAAGTGGGAGGAAGCTCCGGGTAAGAGGAAGGGTAATAATAATAATAATAATGATGGCATTTATTAAGCGCTTACTATGTGCAATGCACTGTTCTAAGTGCTGGGGAGGTTACAAGGTGATCAGGTTGTCACACGGGGGTGCTCACAGTCTTCATCCCCATTTTACAGATGAGGTAACAGGTTCAGAGAAGTGAAGTGACTTGCCCAAAGTCACACAGCTGACAAGTGGCAGAGGCGGAATTTGAACCCATGACCTCTGACTCCAAAGCCCGTGCCCTTTCCACTGAGCCATGCTGCTTCGGCTAGGAGTCAGAAGCAAGTTGGGAACGAGACACATTGTGTAGGGTAGCTTGAGAAGAGCAAAGAGTTCGAACTGGAGGGCAGTGGGAAACAAGAGGGGATAAGTAAGAGGGAAAGAGAACCAATGGAATGCCTTGATACTGGTGGCCAAGGTATTTTGCCTTTTTTTTTAAAAAAAGATATTTGTTAAGCGCTTACTATGTGTGAAGTACTGAACTAAACGCTGGGTTAGATATAAACTAATCAGGTTGGGCACAATTAGGGCTCATAATTTTACAGATTAAGTAATTGAGGGATAAAGTAGGTTTTTTTGCATGTACTAAGCGCTTACTATGTGCAAAGCACTGTTCAAAGCGCTGAGGAGGTTACAAGGCGATAAGGTTGTCCCACGGGGGGCTCACAGTCTTAATCCCCATTTGACAGATGAGGTAACAGGCACTGAGAAGTGACTTGACCAAAGTCACACAGCTGACAATTGGTGGAGCCGGAATTTGAACCCATGACCTCTGATTCCAAAGCCCGGGCTTTTTCCACTGAGCCATGCATTAACACCCAGGTCCTTGCTCTAGCAACTCTAGGCCAAGTTGCTTGTTGCACGATGGAATGGGTAACTAAGACCGTTTTTGAGGAGTGCAAAGATGGGAGCAGAATAATTACATTTTAAAAAATGATCAGGGCAACAGAGTATATCAGTCTGGAGAGTGTGGCGACTGGCGGCAGGGAGATGAAGTGAGGAGGTTGATAGATTAATCAACTCAGAATATGGCCAGTGCCCGAACCAGGGTGGTGGCCATCTGAATACAAAGGGAGAGGCAGGTCCAGGAAATGTTGAGGGGGAAGAAACACCACAGAGTTGTCAGCTGTGACTGGAAAGTTGGGTGGAGGGGAGGATTTGGAAGAGAAGTGAAAGGAAAAAAAAAATCAATGCTTTAGTCGCCGGAAAATTCCATCTTTTTTCTTTTCTCCAGTGAAATAAAAATCTCCTTCAGTAATTGTTTTTTTCTTTGTATCTGAATCGTTCTCACCAGCAGGTCACTGTATTCCTGTTAGGATTTCTAGTGAATGCAGACATCCCACAGATAATGACAACACACTTGGTGTATCCCTTAAGCTAACTGCCAGACTATCAGAAGGAAGCAGAAACCCAGCTTGGAGGG
This sequence comes from Tachyglossus aculeatus, assembly GCF_015852505.1. NCBI lineage: Eukaryota > Metazoa > Chordata > Mammalia > Monotremata > Tachyglossidae > Tachyglossus > Tachyglossus aculeatus. The sequence goes on from NC_052077.1 coordinate 15,396,348, forward strand.
AGAGTGCTCGTTTACCCCCATTACAGGTCTTGAATCATTCTAATAGCCATTATGCCTTGGTTCAGATTCCCTCTCAACGAAAGGATTAACTACAGCGGTCAGAAAGAGCAAGTCTTCTGGGGCTATGAAGGATCATATTATTCAGGTCATCCTTTATGCAGAACGGCAGGTGCAAATAAAGTTTAAAATTTTGAAATAGTGCATGAATAAAACAGTATCAGTTGGTATTCACATCAAAACGACTGCTTCTGACGATCTTCAGTATCAGTAAAGGATCAGGTTATCTGAAAAGCAAGCAGCCTCATCCTACCATTCTCTGAGACTTGTTTTTTTCTCCCATAATGTGCAAATACAGTTAGGCAAAAAGAAGAAGTAGCAACAAATATCTTATCAAAATATTATTAATGCCCTTCCACACTGACAACTTCCCTTTTTTATTTAGAACACTGCCATTTCAGGTTTTCTTTATGTCATCTTTTGATTGTTTTTCCACTGTTTCTTCAGAAACATATCTTTGGAATTCCCTAACTACCTTTGCCTTGTCTTATGTCGTTGAGTCGTCCCCGACCCATAGCGACACCATGGACACATCTCTCCCAGAACACCCTGCCTCCATCAGCAATTGTTTCTGGTAATTTTTGGTAAAAATACGGAAGTGGTTTACCATTGCCTCCTCCTGTGCAGTAAACTTGAGTCTCTGCCCTCCACTCTCTCCGACGCCACTGCTGCCCAGCTCAGGTGAGTTTTGCCTTGTGGCAGATGGCCTTCCACTCACTAGCCACTACCCAAGTTAGGAATGGAATGGGTCTGGCTTGACACTCCTTCCCATAGTCGAGACTGGTAGAGTACTGGAAATCTCCATATGCGATCCTGAGAGGGGACTTGCCTTTGTCACTTCTTAATTTTCCTCCTGTATTTTGAACGGCAGTATTGCTTTAAACAAGTTCACCTATCAGGGACTAATCCACTCCTGCTCCCTAAATCACTTCTTAAATTCCACTGCACTTAAAACCCGGCTCTTCATTTAAAACAGAAAATTCCACTCCCTTCTGCATTACCCTCACTTGCTCCCTTTGTTCATCCCCCTCTTCCAGTCCCACAGCACTTTATACACATATCTGTAATTTTACTTATATCAATGTCTGTCTCCCCCTCTAGACTATAAGCTCGTTGTGGGCAAGGACTGTGTCTATTGCATTGTTATACTCTACTCACTCAAGTGCTTAGTATGGTGCTCAGCACACGGTAAGTGCTTAATAAATACAAATGACTGACTCTTTGGAATCTTGAACCGGCTCTCTCAAACAGAAAAGTGTGGTGTCCCTATAATCAGCATGGCCTAGTGAAGAGAGCACAGGCCTGAGAGTCAGAAGACCTGGGTTTTTATCCTGGCTCTGTCACATACCTGCTGTATGACCCTGGGCAAGTCACTTCTTGGTACCTCAGTTCCCTCATCTGCAAAACGGGGATTCAATACCAGTTCTCCCTAGTGCTTAAACTGTGTGGGACCAGATTATCTCGTATCTACCCCAGGGCTTAGTGAGTAGTAAGTGCTTAACAAATATCACAATTAATTACTATGTGGTGATTATAATAATAATGATGGCATTTGTTAAGTGCTTACTTTGTGCAAAGCACCGTTCAAAGCACTGCGGGGGGAATACAAGGTGATCAGGTTGTCCCACGTGGGGCTCACAATCTTAATCCCCATTTTACAGATGAGGTAACTGAGGCTCAGAGAACTTAAGTGACTTGCCCAAGGTCACACAGCAGACATGTGGTGGAGCTGGGATTAGAACCCATGGCCTCTGACTCCCAAGCCCTTGCTCTTTCCACTAAGCCACGCTGCTTCCCATTATGGTGGTGATTATGGTATTATGGATTAGTGACTAGTGGGAGCTACGAGTAATTACTCTTTATATACTATGCACTTCGAACAACTTTTCCCAGTGACTTTGAAATAGCTTGTCTATGAAATGAAGTTTTTGCTAATTAGGACCAACCACCAAAAAATGATCAGAATTCTCGATTCTCCCTTCTCCTCTCTTCCCCCACACCACTAGAAATCCTGGAAATGATTCCTTCTTGTCCGGGTAGGGAAGCAAAGAAAGCTGGGAAAGGTCATCTGCCTCTCTCCTGGGGCTCAGAGCCAAATGGCTTTGACAAAGCTTTGCTCCCTAGCAGACTAGGAGAATGGGCTGCTCTGGAAGCTTCAGAATAGAGCTGATCTCACTAGGAGCTGAGGTAGATAGGAGCTAAATCAGGTGGTACACAGTCCTTGTCCCACATGGGGCTCACAATCTTAATCCCTTTTTACAGATGAAGAAACTGTGGCACAGAGAAGTTAAGTGACTATCCAAGGACACACAGCAGACATGTGGTAGAGCCGGGATTAGAACCCTGGTCCTCTGATTCCCAGGCCCATGCTCTGCTAGGCCATGCTGCCCTCCATAATAATAATAATAATAGCATTTATTAAGCGTTCACTATGTGCAAAGCACTGTTCTAAGTGGGGAGGGCATGCAGTAGTGGGGAGAACCAAACTCAATTTTTCCTTTATGCTTCAAATGGGAGGGTCTGGAGACAGTGTCATCCAGCCATCAGCATCATGCCAACCTGCTCTCTGGTTTATTAATAATAATAATAATGATGATGGTATTTGTTAAGCACTTACTGTGTGCAAAGCACTGTTCTAAGCACTGGGGAGGTTACAAGGTGATCAGGTTGTCCCAAGGGGGGCTCACAGTCTTAATCCCCATTTTACAGATGAGGGAACTGAGGCACAGAGAAGTTAAGTGACTTGCCCGAAGTCACACAGCTGACAGTTGGCAGAGCCGGGATTTGAACCCATGACCTCTGACTCCAAAGCCCGGGCTCTTTCCACTGAGCCACGCTGCCCTAGCCACCATATTGGCCACAGGAACCGTAGCGCTGACAACGGTCACACTGGTTGGGGCCGCAGTTGCAGTAAGGGAGAGTGAGGATTGTCTAGCTGAAGCAAGGGATACACACGGGAATAGTCACTTTTGGAAAGCAACGGAGCCCAGAGGATCGGCTCTGAGAAACATATTTTCTTCCACTCTTCAGGCCCCTAGAAACGTATCCCATCATCCCAGCTGCTTTAAACACTGGCCAGAGTGGGAGGCAGCTGTCTCAGGCCCAGCCCCCATCCCCTCAAAGTAAGAAGGTCATCAGCTCTGCAGCCACCCCAGAACCTCTTCCCCTTTTCTCCCATGTCCCTCCTCTCCCAGAGCAGGCAGAGTTAAAAATGTTGCCGACTTGTAATTCCCAAGCGCTTAGTGCAGTGCTCTGCACACAGTAAGCGCTCAATAAATACGACTGAATGAATGAATAATATCCCGATCCAGGTCTGGAGGGAAGTTCTGGAATGGAGGCCCTGGCCCTGGGAAGACATTCCCCTCCCCTCCCTCCTTGGCCCTCCTCAACCTAGCCTTCCTCTACCTCAGGCCTACCATGGCCTTAAGCTGTTCCCAGGGTTCCTCAATCAAAGCCAGGCTTGTCTGACCTCCCCTCGCCTCATCAGACTAGAGACTCTCACAAATGCATAGTGTGCCAGCAATAGTTCCTAGCAAGATCATCAAACTAAGAGAATGAAAATTTTCATTTTTTATATCCTTTCCTACATTCATGTTTGCTGAGAATCTTTCCGTTTAAAAGGCATTATTAACAGCCCTGTTTGGTTGTTTTCTTTTAATGGTATTGTCAAGCACTTGCTATGTGCCAGGCACTGTACTATGCACTGAGGTAAATACAAACCAGTCAGGTCAGATACAGTCCATGCTCTACATGGGGCTTTCAGTCTTTTACAGACAAGGTAACTGAGACACAGGAGAAGTGAAGTGACTTGCCCATGGGCACACAGCAGACAAGTGGCAGAGCCGGAATCAGAACCCAGGTCCTTCTAACTCCCAGACCTGTGCTCTATCCCTAGGCAACACTGCTTCTCTTTTCTCAGGTGAGGCAACCGCAAAGTACTGCTGGAGAACCACTGTGATGGGCAATCGCTATGTGGCACACAGACAATACAAAATGGGATTCATGAAATGTAGTCACGGTTTAAGACGGCTGTCTGGGTCCAGGCAAACTGAATGCCCCTTTCCCTTTGCATACGCAGGCAGATTGGGGGGCACTGGGGAGGTGGGCAGGCCCTGTACAATTTTAGAGGAAAGCCGTCACTCTGAGGCTCCATCAGGGTAATGCGTGGCCCTCCCTGACCCATTCTAAGGGGCCAGGGAACAGCTTTGAGCCATCTCCGGGTGAATGTTCTGAAAGGACTCTAACAGCTGGCTATGTTAGGGGAGAACTGGGTCAGAGATATCTGGAAATCCCTGGAAAAGAAGGAGGTACACTCCATCCATCCTTCCACCCACAGATCCTGCTGCCATCCCACAGTCACTCTCCAAACCTCATATGGCCCCCTAAGCTTCCCGAGGACAGAGTTCGGGGTCTACTTACTATACCGTACCCTCCCCCAAGCACTCAGTATAGTGCTCTGCCTGCGCACAGTACGTTCCATTGGTTTTCAGCCTTCCCACAGTAACAACAACGGGGCATTTGTTAAGCACTTACTGTGTACCAAATATTGAACTAAGCACCGGGATCGATAGCAGATAATCAGTTCAAACACAATCTCTGTCCCTCACGGGACTCAGTCTAAGGAGTAGGAGAACAAGTATTTAACCTCCATTTTACAGATTAAGAGGCACAGAGATGTGAGGTGACTTGCCCTAGGACACACAGCAGGCAAGTGACAGAGCTAGGATTAGTAACCAGGTCTCTTGACTTCAAGGCCCATACTCTTCCCATTGCAAAGTGGATTGATTTGAGTTCCAATCCCTTTCTCCTGTTTCTTGGAGGAAAGTTCAACTTCACATTTGAAGCCTGCTATCGAAAACAGGAATTTCAATTTGTAGTAACACTAACAACTGTGGTAAAAGACAGATGTTGTTACCATGGGTACGACAGCAGTGACAAACCATGAACAAGAAGAATGACACGGCAGGGATGACAAGGCAATTCATGCTGTCTTAGTCACTGGGGCAAATTCATTCCCTTCTCTCTCCCAAGACTGACAATCTAGGTGAATCAGCTCTACCTGCTGGGATGTGTTGCTGTGAGAATAATCCTGGCTCACCCACTTAATAATAATAATAATAATAATAGCATTTACTAAGCACTTACTATGTACAAAGCACTATTCTAAGCGCTGGGGAGGTTACAAGGTGATCAGGTTGTCCTACAGGGAGCTCACAGTCTTAATCCCCATTTTACAGATGAGGTAACTGAGGCGCAGAGATGTTAAGTGACTGCCCAAAGTCACACAGCTGACAAGTGGGGGAGCCGGGATTTGAACCCATGACCTCTGACGCCAAAGCCCGGGCTCTTTCCACTGAGCCACACTGCTTCTGCTGTGTGACCTCAGGCAAGTCGACCACTTCTCTGTGCCTCAGTTACCCCATGTTTAAAATGGGAAGTAAGATTGTGAGCCCCATATGGGACATGGACTGTGTCCAACCTGATTAGCTTCTATCTACCTCAGTGCTTTGTGTAGGGCCCAGCACATGGTAAGCACTTAAATACCATTTCAAAAAAAAAAAGGCATCCAACTTCAAACTTGTGCCAGGAGTACCACGGGTTAAATTTGTCTCTCTCACTGCACATCAAGCAAACATTTGCATTTACTGGCTTGGGGTAAGGAGAAGCTTGGGGTAAAGGGAACCTGAAGCGCCTACATGCGCTTAATCATCCTAGCCTGAAACCCATAGGGCAAATCTCCTTCCTTCAAATTACAAATATGACCTTTTCCCCAGTATGATCTTCAAAAGGCCTTGGTCTTCTAGAAAATATCATAGAGGAATTCTCATATGTATTCTTCTTTAAAAACGCTCTCTAAATGCAGCAGTGGCTGCCTGGCTGGTTTCCAAAACTAAAAATAAAACAACAGGATTTTACTTATCAAAGGTGAATGCGGAATGCAATTTTATAAACAACGATCTGTGTACTTCCAAAGGTCACAGACTACATGTTTTAGGAATGTTCTGTTTGCACAAGCCCGTACCTGACATCAGTTGGGAATGTTGACAAGAATCCAAGAAAAAGACTCATTACCATGATGAAGAGCAGTAGAATTACCTCTCATAAATCCAGGTAATCTCTGAACTACACGAGGAAATGTGGACGCACTCGATGCAAAAGCAGGAAGCCCATCAGAGAATTCAGTGTTCTCTGCTTAGGCATTGAGCTTTTAAGCAAACTCCATTTAGCCTTGCAAAGGTATGACAAATTAGGTGGTTGCCAGGGATGCTGTGCTGTCTTCTGGAGGGAGAATCACTGAGCTATGGTGGGGAAAGGAGGATGGAGGGGCATGTGAGGGGTTGGCACCTCTACCATCCATACCACCACTTGTATATATATTTGTACACTTGTATATATTCTGTACAGATTTATTACTCTATTTTATTTGTACATATTTACCATTCTATTTCGTTTGTTAATGATGTGCATATAGCTTTAATTCTATTTGTTCTGACAGTTTTGACACCTGTCTATATGTTTTGCTTTGTTTCTGTCTCCCCCTTCTAGACTGTGAGCCCGCTGTTGGGTAGGGACCATCTCTATATGCTGCCGACTTGTACTTCCCAAGCCCTCTGTACAGTGCTCTGCACACAGTAAGCGCTCAATAAATGCGATTGAATGAATCCATGCACTTCTCACTGGATTCCACTACCCAATGATATTGGGGCCAATTCTCAAAATTAGTCAATGGGACGCTGGAACCCGAGGTTGGGTCTTGGCTACCATTCAGAGATGAACCCCGATTACGACCACGCTGCAGCGCTGAACCCCTGTATGGTTTCATGACTCATCCTTGTATACAGACTCCACCCAGAACAATTCCCTGCTTCCTCCTCTCACCCAGCCTACCCTCCCTCATTTCTGACAGCTTTCCTCCCTGCCCCTCATCCCATCTTCTAACCTCCAGGACTCCATGGCAACGCCTGCCATTACGATAACCACTGAAATAGAAAGAACCAAAATACTGTACAGCGCGATGCAAATCAATCATTTTTTTTTCCTGAAATCAAGTAAAATCAAGAGCATGACCCTGGGAGGGCGCTTAGGAGAGTACAATGTAACAGAGTTGGGTCAAAGGGAGGGCTTTGATTTTTATGAGACAGTAATAATGTCTGCATAGTAGCGCTTCTTTGGCTGCAGTACTCCCTTCTGGCATTTGCGATTGATACAAGGGGCCAAGCCAGTTCTCATCCCAGCTACTGTGAGCACACACAGCTATGTTAGGGCAGTTTTATTTAATTTGCTTTTCCACAAGAACATGGGAATTCTTTTCCATGGAAAAGAATTCCCTCAATGCCAGCAACATTTATAAAAATGCTCTGGGAATCACACTCAATGATTGGGTGAGGGCAGAGTTTGTTGCAAATGTGTGAAGCTGGGCATTGGGGGTGCAGAAGAGAGAGTATGGATGGCTCAGAGCAAACCATCACCATTAAGGCAAACATAACTCAAGTGGATGTCCAGCTGGCAGTAGGACATACAGCTTGTTTCGGTAATGCTCAGGAAGGAAGGTGCACGGATTCTCTCTCAAAGACGCTCATCCTCATGGATGAAAAGTGTCCCTATTCCCTTTTTTCCCTCCACTCCTTCCCTGCCCCCACTGATATTTAAACTTTAACCTTCCCAGGGTCATGCTCTTGATTTTAGAAAAAAAAAACCCTCAATTTTGAAAGTATGCAAATCAGATCCTTAGAAAGCACACTTACCCTTCAACTAGTTCAAACAAACCAGCCTTTCTTAATTGAACTTCCTTCCCTCTATTAGTAGTTAAAAGCGCACTTCTCCACTATCTCTTTCTGCCTAAAAATTCAGTAAGTGTCACTCTGAGGAGAGGACACCTGTGCTAGGCATCTTGTTTTTACTCTGGGCACTGTGTTATTGACCAGAAATGTAATAATAATAACAGTACTTATTAAGTGCTTACTACATGCCACGCACTGTTCTAAGTGCTGGAGTAGATATAAGATCATCGGGTTGGACACAGTCCCTGTCCCACATAGGGCTCACAGTCTTATTCCCCATTTTACAGATGAGGAAACTGAGGCACGGAAGTTAAGTGACTTGCCCAAGGTCCCACAGCAGCCACGTGGCAGAGAAGGGATTAGAACCCAGGTTCTTCGGACTCTCAGGCCCATGGTTTTCCCACTAGGCTATGTAATTTCCAAAGATCTTAATTTGGTTAGTTCTACAGGAGGTTATGGGACAAACCCATATTATAATATTCATGACTTCTGCGCTTATGTGCAACTTCCAACTCCACACTGCTCTGTGTCCAGAGAGGTGCATGTCCAAGACTGAGCTCCTTATCTTCCCTCCCTAACTTTGTCCTTGCCCTGACTTTCCCGTCACTGTAGACGGCACTACCATCCTTCCCATCGCACAAGCCCGCAACCTTGGTGTCATCCTTGACTCCTCTCATTGATCCCACACACCCAATCCATCACCAAAATCTGCCAGTCTCACCTCCACAGCATCGCCAAGATTCACCCTTTCCTCTCCATCCAAACCGCTACCTTGCTGGTTCAATCTCTCATCCTATCCTGACTGGATTACTGCATCAGCCTCCTTTCTGATCTCCCATCCTCCTGTCTCTCCCCGCTTCAGTCTATACTTCACTCTGCTGCCCGGATCAACTTTCTACAAAAACGTTCTGGGCATGTCACTCCCCTCCTCAAAAATCTCCAGTGGTTGCCTATCAACCATCGCATGAAGCATAAACTCCTCATTACTGGCTTCAAAGCTCTCCATCACCTCGCCCCCTCCTACCTCACCTCCCTTCTCTCCTTCTACAGCCCAGCGTGCACCCTCCGCCCCTCTACCATTAACCTCCTCACTGTGCCTCATTCTCGCCTGTCCCGCCGTCGACCCCTGGCCCAAGTCCTACCTCTGGCCTGGAATGCCCTTCCTCCGCAAATCCGCCAAACTAGCTCTCTTCCTCCCTTCAAAGCCCTACTGAGAGCTTGTCTCCTCCAGAAGGCCTTCCCAGACTGAGCCCCCCTTTATCCTCTGCTTCTTCTCCCCTCCCTCTGCCCTACCCCCTTTCCCTCCCCACGGCACTTGTGTATATTTGTACATATTTATTACTCTATTTTATTAATGAAGTGTATGTATATCTATAATTCTATTTATTGTGATGGTATTGACACCTGTCTACTTGTTTTGTTGTTTGTGAGCCCGTTGCTGGGTAGGGACTGCCTCTATATGTCACCGAATTGTACTTTCCAACAGCTTAGTACAGTGTTCTGCACACAATAAGCGCTCAATAAATATGATTGAATGAATGAATATTTCCAAGTCAACTCCCATTAACTCTTTTATCTACATTCCTTTGGAAAGAATAGTGGTGATTGGGGGAGATTTAATCAAAGAACCTGGCATGAGCAACAGAGCTCACTGATGGACAGTCTCCAGAAATGCTTCAATCAGCAATTCTTTCTTTCTTAAAAGATTTCTTTCTGGAGTGCAGGGACCATTTCTTCCCCTGCTCCCATAACTCCAAAACCTAATTGCTAATAATGATGATGATGATGAATAAGAGTGGTGACAATGATGTCAATAATTCAAGGAAGGGTCAATTTTGGGGACACAATCTATGCCAAGCAAATCTCTCCAAGACAGTAATTCACTAAAAATGGTTTTGCTCCAAACGAGCTTAGGAAAGAAAAACAAAGCTATGCACAATGTTTTAAAATGAAATTGTTTCAAACAGGAATAGACACATTAGTCATTATTGCACAAAGTCCCATGTTCCGGAAATGAATTTCCCAGGGACTGTCCTAAATGTGCCAAGATCTTCCAGGACACCCACCCACTTTCTGCATGAAAAAGATTTATCTTTTGAATGAAGGATGAACTCCCTTAGGCAGTGGGGAGTGGGCTATAAACACTGCACACTTAAATTTTGGCCTTGGTGTTTAAGGATGACACTAAATGACAGTATTTAGTTAACAGTGACTGTGTGCAAAGTACTATATGTATTGAGCACTTGGGAGACTTCAGCAGAATCAAAAAGACCCTGCCTTCAATCAAGAGAATTAAGAGAAGCAGCAGTGGAAAGAGCCCGGGCTTTGGAGTCAGAGGTCATGGGTTCAAATCCCAGCTCTGCCAATTGTCAGCTGTGTGACTTTGGGTGAGTCACTTAACTTCTCTGTGCCTCAGTTACCTCATCTGTAAAATGGGGATGAAGACTGTGAGCCTCCTGTGGGACAACCTGATCACCTTGTAACCTCCCCAGCGCTTAGAACAGTGCTTTGCACATAGTAAGCGCTTAACAAATGCCATCGTCATCAATCAGTGGTATTAAGTGCTGATTGTGTGCAGAGTACTGTACTTAGTATTTGGGAAAGTACAATGTAACAGAGTAGATGCAATCACTCTCCACAAGGAGAGTACGGTCTACGGGAGACAGACATTAGAACAGATTATGGACAGAGAAAACAGGACTTACAACTGAATGGGGGAGAGGAGCAGACAAACAGCCAATCAAAAATAAAGTTAAAAGAGCAAAAACATAATACAATAAATTTTTAAAAAATGAACATTTGTGATTGATTGAGTGACATGGCCAAGAAGGTGGTGATTAATTGGGGAATTACTCTCGGAGGAGATTGCTTTTTAAAAAGCCAACATGTCTTGAGTCCTGCCAAAAAGATTTTGTCAAGAATGTGACCGAACAAAACCAACAAGAATTTATGGAAGATAACTTTTCCTTTCCTATTTTCCCTCAGGATATACCCTGAGGTTTCTCATGGGGCTTCTTAAAATAAAAATAAGCTTTTCGCCCATTAGCCTTATCTCACCCAGGCATGTCTGCTCTCCAAGCCCTGAGACACCAGGCAAGATGGCTGCTGGCATAGAAGCTCAGCGAGAGGAGTTGGAACTGAATCTCTGGGCCAGGAAGTAGTGGCCTAATGGAAAGAGCAGCAGGACCTGGGTTCTAATCCTGGACCCACCCCATTTCTACTGTGTGACCTTGGGCAAGTTGCTTCACTTCTTGGCCTCAATTCCTTCCCCTGTAAAATGGAGATTAAGATTGTGAGCCCCATGTCATATAGGGACTGTGTCCAACCTGGTTATCTTGTATCTATCCCAGCACTTAGTACAGCATCTGGGACAGAGTAAGCACCGGAATACCACGAAATAATACACAGGAAGGAGAAATGAGGTCCCTGGAAACCAGCAACACAAAAGGAAGAGAAAGGCAAAGAGAGGCAACACCTGAAACAGCAGGGGAAACAGAGACCAGAATCAGTCAGTCAACCGTATTTTTTGAAAACTTACTGCATCCAGAGCACTGTACTAAGCACTTGGGAGAAAACAATAGAGACATCCCTTCCCACAACAAACTTTCAGTCTAGAGGAGGAGACAGACATTAATGTAAATAATAATATAAAGAGAGATCACAAAGGGAGAAGGGCAGGGAGCAGCTGAAATTGTGCATGGAGTTAAGCTATCAGAACCAAGGGTTTCTTTCCATGACATTCTAGACTCCTGTCTTCATTCATCCAAGGTCATCGACAAGTCCAAGAGTTCCTCAGCAGGGGTGGGGTGGGGAGAATAATAGCTAAGCGTTTCTGAGTGGAGCTGAACAGACGTAAAATTATCTCCCTGAAATGTGCACGCACCACCCGACTCCAACACATCTTCCATTGGCCCCAAGCTCCAAATACAAAATTAGACACTTCAGACCATTGTGTCCAGGAGACATGTATACCTCTGTTATACTATGCTCTCCCAAAAGCTTAGTACACACACTATGCACTCAACGAATATAACTGACTGATTGACAGAGACCAGAAGAATGAACACCGTAAAGGGAAAGAGGGAGAAGTTCCTGAAACTAGGGTATAACACGGAATCCAGGTGTAAGGTGGGAGGGCAAAGAGACTGGGATGGATGAGCCTTGGAGGGAAGAAAGCCTAACTAGAACAAATCTCAAAGGGTTAAAAACTGACAAGTAGATTGGGGGGGGGGGGGGGGGGGGGGGGGAGGGTGTGCAGCAGGGAGACGGCACCCAAAAACAGAGAGGAGTGCAGGAAGCCAAATTGCCTTAGAGGGAAATAAGGGCAATACCACATCTTTTCAGCTCTCAGCTTGGCAATATTTTGAGATCTATGAGAACCCCAGATTTTAATACATTAAAGAGATTAGCTTATTTTTCTAAGCTTTATATGACATATGTACATACATCTGTTCAAAAAATAGGGATGTACTAAGAATACTAGAATGATTTACAACTGTCTATGCAGTTCAATCCCAGGTCACTAGATTAAAACTTTACCTGGTACCTTCATGGAGACCAGCAGAGGTGAGTAATGCTAGTGCAAGAATTGCACCCACTAATCCTCACGAAATCATGGGTAGAAACAGATATCAGGAGGACAGTGGTAAAACCTCAACTTCCAGGAGGGTATAAAGGTCTAGACTGTAAGCCCACTGTGGGCAGAGAATGTCCGTCAATGCTGTTGTATTGTACTCAAGTACTTAGTATAGTGCTCTGCAAATAGTAAGCACTCGATAAATACCATCCATTAATTGAGGGAGCATTAAGTCCAACAGAACCACTACCATGATAGAAATTGCTATACTGACACAGACTCGCAATTAGAAACGAACACGAAGCTACTCAAGTCCACACACAACCTTAAATGACAAGCTACATCCATCATCTCTGTGAACTGGAAGCAAATTTATCACCTTCATTGCTCTGAAAAGGGAAACAAATACTGAAGAAAGTGATATAAAGGTCCAGTGACTTGGTTAAGGACACACACACTTCTCCAACCTCTTCTCAGTTTTGTTTTTGCTGATTCCTCTTTCCCCTAACATATCTTTATTGAATGAGTGTTCCACTAGGCTGTGTTTTGGGTCTTCTATTCATCTCACTTCTTACACTTATTCTCTCGAGAAGCTCCTCCATTCACCTGGCAGCTTCAGCTGCCACTTCTATGTATGTGCCTCCTCAATCCCCCAAAGCCCTGATCTCTCCCCACTATTCGATCATGCATTTCCTCTTGCCTCTACAACATCTCTGCTTTGATGGCCCACCGGTACCTCAAACTCAACAATTCCCAAACTGAACTGATCTATCCTCTTGAACAGCCTCCTCCAATTTTCCCATTTTCATTGACACCATCACCATCTTCCCCACCCCTGAAGTCCACCAAGGTGATGCCAGAAGTCTTTTGGTCCTCACATTCCATCAACTGCTGAATCCCCGATGAGTCTTCCTTCAAAACATTTCAGGAATCTGCCCTTTGCTCTCTACCCGACCAGTCACCACCTTGTCTCGGGAACTGGTCACATCATAGTTAGATTATCGCATAGGAATGCGGTATCAATCTTCCTGCCAAGGGCTTCTCCCCACTTCAGTCCATGCTTCAAACTGCAGCCCAGATCATCTTCCCAAAGCATCATTCAACATGCAATTTTCCACTCCCCAAAAGACTCCAAACCAGGACACCCTACCTGGCTTCAAGGCTGTCCACAATTACACACCTGCTCTCTTCCCCTGCAACTTACCAACTGTCCCTCATGGTTCTTCCCAAGTTCACCCTCTGACTGTTCCCTGCTCTCCGCTCACCTCCTCCTGACTCCTTACTCTCACCATCCCCTAGGCTTGGAACTCCCTCTCCTCCCAAATCCCCAAGTCCTCAGCCTTCCCCATCTTTAAAGTCCCTCTATAACCCCATCATCTCCAACAAGTCCTATTTATTCCCAACACCCCAAGTTGAATCAATCCAAAAGCCACCCCCATCCCTTGCATTTTTAATTAAAAGCATCCTATACTGCTTACATATTCAAGTATTTACTCATCCTAGAATATTCTATCTAATCCTTGTTCTTCCTACTACCATTATTCGCAAATACTTTTATGTATCTGTTCCCTATTTAAAAGGTTACTCTGTGGGGGGCAGAGATCTTGTCCACTGACTACTGTACTTTCCCAAACGCTTAGTACAGTGCCCCGAACTCAGTTGATGGTCAATACCATTCATTCATTCAATCGTATTTATTGAGTGCTTACTGTGTGCAGAGCACTGTACTAAGCGCTTGGGAAGTACAAGCTGGCAACATTATAGAGACGGTCCCTACCCAACAAAGGGCTCACAGTCAGTCCAACTACAACATTTGCACTCTATCAATCCACAATTTTAGTGCAACCTGAAATCCAATCTGAGAGCCAACATCTTGCTCTTGGCTCCACAAGGGGTTGGGCAGGTCTATCACCCATGGAAGGATGAATATTTTTTATCTTGATGGTGCATGAAGTATGCCTTGAGATCTTCAAATAAAAAACACAATTTGAGCAGTCATCTCAAATTGCATGGTGGTGTACCCTACTAACCTCTTCTAAGAGGTTTCAACCAACTAATACGGGATCCAACGGGCTGTGAAAGCCAAGGTCCCAACTACAGAGTATCACAGAGTGATCCTAAAATGTTCCAGTTGGGATATGGGGCCCCTTATCTTCAGAATTTGCATGGGAATGGTGAATAGAATAGTCCCCTTCTAGACTGTGAGCCCACTGTTGGGTAGGGACCATCTCTATATGTTGCCAACTTGTACTTCCCAAGCGCTTAGTACAGTGCTCTGCACACAGTAAGCGCTCAATAAATATGATTGATTGATTGATTGAATGAAGCTTGAGGGAATGACTGTCACTTCTCCTAGCACGCTCCATTTCACAGAGGAACTTTAGGCTGGAGGGTTGGCTTTGGATGGAAAATAAGCATCTAGGTCCCTTATGTTGTTCCCATTGAAAAGTTTCAACACTTAAGTCCAGAAGCTTTTAGAAGGGTCATTAAATGTCTAGCAGATCTAAATATGAATCTTCTCATACTTAAAAGCACATTTATATCCATAAGTCAAAGTGATTTTTTTTTTAGGGCATTTGGCCTAGTTAAGTTTCGATGGTGTGAAAATCAAACTGCATTTTATAACCACATTACCAGAGGTCACAAAGTCATTCTAGGACATTTAGGAAGGAACATTTAAAACAGGTTTAAAACAAATCACTTTGAACTTGCCTACTCTTATAAAACACAAGGTCTTGGGCTAGGGAGGAAGTCAGGTTATTCTTTGAGTGGAGACTTTTGGATCCCTACTTCATTGCTCCTAATTTGACGCCAGTGAAAGCACCACAGAGCATTATTTGAGAGGGGGTTAAGGGATTGTGTCTACTTAGTATTGTACTCTCCCAAGCACTTACTACAGTGATCTCGGCACAAAGTGCTCAGTGAATACTACTGATTGATTAAAAAAGAGGGACAAGAGGGTTTTACCTCTTATCCTATGAGCTCCAGAGGTCAGAGACTTGTTTTGGCATTCACTTAATAGCAAATAAATATTAATGACACCATCTCTGAGATGGCAGAACTAGGGATGGCCATCTGGCCTACCACGGATTTGGGGACCCCATTTTCTCGAGTTATGAATTAAAACTTCCCAACACAGGAGTGGAATTCCACCGACACAAATAATAATTATTCTGAACACAGTAAATCATTCTGTTTCCAACTCGAGTTTCCGGGGTCTTTCCTTCCCCCAGATCCATCCCGTTTCCAAATGGCCTCGGCTGGACCCAATTCCCCCACCTCTTCCACTGGAAACAAAGGAGGCTTTTAGACAGGTGCTATTAACCGGCGCTTAGTACAGCGCCTGGCACATAGTAAGCACTTAAATACCATTATTGTTACTATTCTCTGGAACACGAATGAACTCAACATCCACTGTCAATCCCCTCCAGGCGCCCAAAATGAGTTCAGTGGTAAGATACCTTTCGGAAGCACCAAATTGGACCATCGGTCCCCAACATTTTCCGGAATCATTTTAATAAGGGATCGCGGTCAGGCTAAAATGAGCCTCCTTCCCGGGCTGGAGGTCCCGGCCCCCTTTGGGGAATGGGATGGGAAATCTGTCCCAGGTGAGACAGAGAGGGAACAGGGAGGCTGACAAACAGCCCGGTTGAGGAAGGGAGGGCGTCAATCAATCGGTGGCATTTACTGGACACCGATCCTGCGCAAAGCACACCATACTGGACGCCCATCCTGCGCAGAGCACATCGTACTGGACGCCGACCCCGCGCAGGGCACACCGTACTAGGCGCCGATCCTGCACAGGGCACACCGTACTAGACGCCGATCCTGCGCAGAGCATACTATAATAGTCACCGATCCTGTGCAGAGCACACCGTACTGAGCGCCAACTTTATTTTGTTAATATGTTTTGGGTTTTTTTGCCTGTCTCCCCCTTCTAGACTGTGAGCCCGCTGTTGGGTAAGGACTGTCTCTATATGTTGCCAACTTGTACTTCCCAAGCGCTTAGTACACTACTCTGCCCACAGTAAGCGCTCAATAAATACCATTGAATGAATGAATCCTGCGCAGGGCACACTATAATAGGCGCCGATCCTGAGCAGGGCACATTATAATAGGCGCCAATCCTGCACAGGCCACAGTATAATAGGCGCCGATCCTGCGCAAAACATACTATAATAGGCGCCGATCCTGCGCACAGCACACTATAATAGGCGCCGATCCTGCGCAGAGCACACCGTACTAAGCGCCGATCCTCCGCAGAGCATGCTATAATAGGCGCCGATCCTTTGCAGGGCATACTGTAATAGGCGGCAATCCCCTGCAGAGCACACCGTACTAAGCGCCGACCCTGCGCAGAGCACACCGTACTAAGCGCCCATCCTGCGCAGAGCACACCGTACTAAGCGCCGACCCTGTGCAGAGCACACCGTACTAAGCGCCCATCCTGCGGAGAGCACACCGTACTAAGCGCCCATCCTGCGCACAGCACACCGTACTAAGCGCCCATCTTGCGCACAGCACACCGTACTAAGCGCCCATCCTGCGCACAGCACACCGTTACTAAGCGCCCATCTTGCGCAGAGCACACCGTACTAAGCGCCCATCCTGCGCAGAGCACACCGTACTAAGCGCCCATCCTGCGCAGAGCACACCGTACTAAGCGCCGACCCTGTGCAGAGCACACCGTACTAAGCGCCCATCCTGCGGAGAGCACACCGTACTAAGCGCCCATCCTGCGCAGAACATAGTATAATAGGCGCCGATCCTGCGCAGACCATACTATAATAGGCACCGATCCTTTGCAGGGCATACTCAGGCGGCGATCCCCGGCAGAGCACACCGTACTAAGCGCCGATCCTGCGCAGAGCACACCGTACTAAGCGCCGATCCTGCGCAGAACATACTATAATAGGCGCCGATCCTGCGCAGAGTATACTCTAATAGGCGCCGATCCTTTGCAGGGCATACTGTACTAGGCGCCGATCCTTTGCAGGGCCTACTCTAATAGGCGCCGATCCTTTGCAGGGCACACTGTACTAGGCGGCGATCCCCTACAGAGCACACCGTACTAAGCGCCGATCTTGCGCAGGGCATACTACAATAGGCGGCAATCCTTTGCAGGGCACACTGTACTAGGCGGCGATCCTTCGCAGGGCCTACTCTAATAGGCGGCGATCCTTCGCAGGGCACACTGTACTAGGCGGCGATCCCCTACAGAGCACACCGTACTAAGCGCCGATCTTGCGCAGGGCATACTGTACTAGGCGGCGATCCCCTGCAGAGCACACCGTACTAAGCGCCGATCCTGCACAGAGCACACCGTACTAAGCGCCGATCCTCTGCAGGGCATACTGTACTAGGCGGCGATCCCCTGCAGAGCACACCGTACTAAGCGCCGATCCTTTGCAGGGCATACTCTAATAGGCGCCGATCCTTTGCAAAGCATACTGTAATAGGCGCCGATCCTTTGCAAAGCATACTCTAATAGGCGCCGATCCTTTGCAGGGCACACTGTACTAGGCGTCGATCCCCTACAGAGCACACCGTACTAAGCGCCGATCCTGCGCAGAGCACACCGTACTAAGCGCCGATCCTAAGCAGGCCGTACCATAATAGGCGCCGATCCTTTGCAGGGCATACCATAATAGGCGCCGATCCTTTGCAGGGCATACTGTACTAGGCGGCGATCCCCTGCAGAGCACACCGTACTAAGCGCCGATACTACGCAGAGCACACCGTACTAGGCGGCGATTCTTTGCAGGGCCTACTGTACTAGGCGGCGATCCTTTGCAGGGCATACTGTACTAGGCGGCGATTCCCGGCAAAGCACACCGTACTAAGCGGCGATCCTGCGCAGAACATACTATAATAGGCGCCGATCCTTTGCAGAACATACTCTAATAGGCGCCGATCCTTTGCAGGGCATACTGTACTAGGCGGCGATCCCCTACAGAGCACACCGTACTAAGCGCCCATCCTGCGCACAGCATACTCTAATAGGGGCCGATCCTTTGCAGAGCATACTGTAATAGGCGCCGATCCTTTGCAGGGCATACTGTACTAGGCGGCGATCCCCGGCAAAGCACACCGTACTAAGCGCCGATCCTTTGCAGAACATACTATAATAGGCGCCGATCCTTTGCAGGGCATACTGTACTAGGCGGCGATCCCCTGCAGGGCACACCGTACTAAGCGCCGATCCTTTGCAGGACATACTATAATAGGCGCCGATCCTTTGCAGGGCACACTGTACTAGGCGGCGATCCCCTACAGAGCACACCGTACTAAGCGCCGCTCCTTTGCAGGGCCTACTCTAATAGGCGCCGATCCTTTCCAGAGCATACTCTAATAGGCGCCGATCCTTTGCAGGGCATACTCTAATAGGCGCCGATCCGTTGCAGGGCACACCGTCCTAAGCGCCCATCCTGCGCAGAGCATACTCTAATAGGCGCCGATCCTTTGCAGGGCATACTCTAATATTTATTTACTTTATTTGCACATACCTATTCTATTTATTTTGTCAGTACGTTTGGTTTTGTTCTCCGTCTCCCCCCTTCTAGACTGCGAGCCCGCTGTGGGGTCGGGCCTGTCTCGATACGTTGCCCATTTGGACTTCCCAAGCGCTCAGTCCAGCGCTCTGCACATAGTAAGCGCTCAATAAATCATCATCAATCGTATTTATCGTAGTAAGCGCTCAATAAATACGATTGATGATGATGAATAAATCCGATTGATGATGACGATGTAATAGGAGGCGATCCTTTGCAAAGCACGCTGTAGTAGGCGTCGGTCCCCTTTTAGAGCCCCTTAGAGTGGGGGCCCGCTGGGGGCCGGAGGCGGTGGGCGTCTCCCCCGCTCCCCCGGCCGTCCCGGAGCGTAGTGGGCGCCCTTACCGGCCAGGCCGGCTCCTCCGCCTCCGCCGCCGCCTCCTCCTCCTCCTCCTCCTCCCGGGCGGCCGCAGTCGGTCCCATCGCGGCCGTGGCCCTTCCTCCGCTGCAGGATGAAGTAGGGGTTGGCCCGCTCCGTCAGCCACAGCGCGTTGGCCAGCAGCACCTCCTCCGGGGTCAGCCACATGCTCGCTCGCCGACACACAACCACACAAAACGACACAACCCGGGGGAGAGGCCGGACCCCCCCCCCCCCGCCCCTCACCCGGAGCCCCGGGCCGCCCAGCCCACCCGCATCGCAACCGCCTCGCCCTGGTACCCGGAGGAGGGAGGGGAGGGAGGAGGAGGAGGGAGAGGGGGAGGAGGAGGAGGAGGAGCAGCGGCCGCGAGGGTCTCCGGGCCCCTGGTCCTCAGGCCGCGCAGCTCCCCCGTTTCCGAGGGAAGGCACCGCCCCCCAATTCCCACTCCTCCTCTTCCTCCTCCTCCTCCCACCTGCAAGGGACCGTATCCAAAGACGGGCCCTCCTCCTTCCTCCTGCTGGTCCAGTGTGGGAGAGGGCCAGGCCAAGGGGGATGGAGAAAGCCTGGCTGCCGCATTTTATTCATTTATCTATTTATTTATTCATTTAACCTATCTACTCATTTACCTATTTATCCACTTACCTATCTATTCATTTACCCATTTACCTATTTATCCATTTACCTATCTATTCATTTACCTATTTATCCATTTACCTATCTATTCATTTACCTATTTACCTATTTATTTATTCATTTATTTATTTATTCATTTACCCACCTATTCATTTACCTATTTATCTATTTACCTATTTATCCAGTCATTTACCTATCTACCTAGTTATTTATTCATTTATCTATTTATTTATTCATTTACCTATTTATCCATTTATCCATTTATCTACTTATCCATTTACCTATTTATTTACCCACCTATTCATTTACCTATTTATCTATTTACCTATTTATCCAGTCATTTACCTATTTATCCAGTCATTTACCTATCTATCCATTTACCTAGTTATTTATCTATTTATTTATTCATTTATCTATTTATTTATTCATTTACCTATTTATCCATTTATCTACTTATCCATTTACCTATTTATCCATTTATCCATTTACCTATTTATCCATTTACCTATTTATTTATCCACTTACCTATGTATCCATTCATTTACCTATTTATCCATTTATCTACTTATCCATTTACCTATTTATCCATTTATCCATTTACCTATTTATCCATTTACCTATTTATTTATCCACTTACCTATGTATCCATTCATTTACCTATTTATCCAGTCATTTATCTATTTATCCATTTACCTAGTTATTTATTCATTTATCTATTTATTTATTCATTTATCTATTTATTTATTCATTTACCTATTTATCCATTTACCTATCTATTTATCCATTCACCTATTTATCCATTCACCTATTTATCCATTCATTTACCTTTCTATCCATTTATCTATTTATTACTCTATTTCATTTGTACATATTTATTCTATTTATTTTATTTTGTCAGTATGTTTTGTTTTGTTGTCTGTTTCCCCCTTCTAGTACTGGGAGCCTACCGTTGGGTAGGGGCCGTCTCTATATGTTGCCAACTTGGACCTCCCAAGCGCCTAGTCCAGTGCCCTGTACACAGTAAGCACTCAATAAATACGATTAAATGAAAAAAATGAAATGAATGAATGAATGTGCATCTAGCTTTACTTCTATTTATTCTGATGACTTGATACCTGCCCACATGTTTTGTTGTTGTCTGTCTCTCCCTTCCAGACTGTGAGCCCACTGTTGGGTAGGGACCGTCTCTATATGTTGCCAACTTGTACTTCCCAAGCGCTTAGTACAGTGCTCTAAACACAGTAAGCGCTCAATAAATACGATTGAATGAATGAATGCCGCCACCTCCCCCTTGTCGTGGAGGCTTTTGTTTCTGTGCTGCCAGGTCCGGTCACACGCTCTGGCTGTCATCCCCATCCACCCCTCCTCTTCTCCATTCCAGAATCATTCATTCAATCGTATTTATTGAGCGCTTACGCTGGGCAGAGCACTGGACTAAGCGCTTGGCAACGTATAGAGATGGTCCCTACCCAACAGCGGGCTCACAGTCTAGAAGAGGGAGACAGACACCAAAACATATTAACAAAATAAAATAAATGGAATAAATATGTACAAGTAAAATAGAGTAATAAATATGCACAAACATATATAATCATTCATTAATTCAATCATATTTATTGAGCGCTTACTGTGGGCAGAGTAGTGTACTAAGGGCTTGGGAAGTACAAGTTGGCAACATATGAAGATGGTCCCTACCCAACAGCGGGCTCACAGTCTAGAAGGGGGAGACAGACAACAAAACAAAACATATTAACAAAATAAAATAAATGGAATAAGTATGTACAATTATTGAGCACTTATGGTGTGCAGAGCACTGTACTAAGCGCTTGGGAAGTACAAGTTGGCAACATATAGAGATGGTCCCTACCCGACAGCGGGCTCACAGTCTAGAAGTCGTGAAAGGACCCTGGCCGGAGGCCTTGCAAGCCCTTCTTCATTCATTCAATCATTTATTGAGCGCTTACTGTGTGCAGAGCACTGGACTAGTGCTTGGGAAGTACAAGTTGGCAACATATAGGGACGGTCCCTACCCTACAGCGGGCTCACGGTCTAGAAGCAGCCTGGCTCAGTGGAAAGAGCACGGGCTTTGGAGTCAGAGGTCATGGGTTCAAATCCCAGCTCCGTCACTTGTCAGCTGTGTGACTTTGGGCGAGTCACTTAACTTCTCTGGGCCTCAGTTCCCTCGTCTGTAAAATGGGAATGAAGACTGTGAGGCCCCCGTGGGACAAACTGATCACCTTGTAACCTCCCCAGAGCTTAGAACAGTGCTTTGCACATAGCAAGCGCTTAATAAATGCCATTATTATTATTATTAGAAGTCGTGAAAGGACCCTGGCTGGCGGCCTTGCAAGCCCTTCTTCATTCATTCAATCGTATTTATTGAGCGCTGTGTGCAGAGCACTGTACTAAGCGCTTGGGAAGTACAAGTTGGCAACAGAGAGACGGTCCCTACCCTACAGCGGGCTCACAGTCTAGAAGTCATGAAAGGACCCTGGCCGGCGGCCGTGCAAACCCTTCTTGGGCAAGTCTTATTTTGTTCAGTTGTCCATCTCCCCCTTCTAGACTGCGAGCCTGCTGTTGGGTAGGGACCGTCTCTATATGTTGCCGACTTGTACTTCCCAAGAGCTTAGTACAGTGCTCTGCACACCGTAAGCGCTCAATGAATATGATTGAATGAATGAAAAGTCACTTCTAGAACAGTGCCCCAGCTCTTAGAACAGTGTCTGGCCCATAGTAAATGCTTAACAAATACCATTATTATTATTATGCTCTGTATATTGCCGATTTGTACTTCCCCAGCTCTTAGAACAATGTCTGGCCCATAGTAAATGCTTAATACCATTATTATTATTATTATTATTCTCTGTATGTTGCCGATTTGTACTTCCCAAGCGCTTAGTACAGTGCTCTGCACATAGTAAGTGCTTAATACACATGACTGAATGAAAAGTCACTTCTAGAACAGTGCCCAGCGCTTAGAACAGTGCCCCAGCTCTTAGAACTGTGTCTGACCCATAGTAAATGCTTAACAAATACCATTATTATTATTATTATTCTCTGTACGTTGCCGATTTGTACTTCCCAAGCGCTTAGTACAGTGCTCTGCACACCGTAAGCGCTGAATAAATACGATTGAATGAATGAATCCTTCATCTGTCAAATAGGGATTAAGACTGTGAGCCCTACATGGTACAGGCTGAGGACCTTATATCTACCCTTGTATCTGACCTTCTCTATCAGAGAAGCCAGGTGGCTCAGTGGAAAGAGCCCGGGCTTTGGAGTCAGAGGTCATGGTTCAGATCCCCACACTGCCAACTGTCAGCTGTGTGACTTTGGGCAAGTCACTTCACTTCTCTGGGCCTCGGTTACCTCATCTGTAAAATGGGGATTAAGGCTGTGAGCCCCACATGGGACAACCTGATCACCTTGTAACCTCCCCAGCGCTTAGAACAGTGCTTTGCACATAGTAAGTGCTTAATAAATGTCGTCGTTATTATTATTACCCCAGCACTTAGAACAGTGCTTGGCACATAGTAAGCACTTACCAAATATCATCACTAGAAAAACTTGGCAGATTAAAAATAAAAAGGTCCCTGGCCCTTAAAGGGCTCACAACCTAGGAGCTTGGCACATACTAAGCACTTAATAATAATAATAATGATAATGGCATTTGTTAAGCATTTACTATGTGCCAAGCACTGTTCTAAGCACTGGGGTAGATACAAGGTCATCAGCTTGTCCCACGTGGGGCTCACAGTCAATCCCCATTTGACAGATGAGGTAACTGAGGCACAGAGCATTCACTTATTCAATCGTATTTATTGAGCGCTTATGGTGTGCAGAGCACTGTACTAAGCGCTTGGGAAGTACAAGTTGGCAACATATAGAGACGGTCCCTACCCAACAATGGGCTCACAGTCTAGAAACGGGCTCACAGTCTAGAGCAGTTAAGTGACTTGCCCAAAGTCACATAGCTGACAAGTGGTGGAGCCGGGATTAGAACCCACGACTTAATACCATCATTTTTATTATTCTTCCCTTGACCTACTGTAGTGCGACCTGAGAAGTTCGATTTGGCCCAAGAGTCTGTGATCCTTCACATCTCACTGAGTCGCCGTCCTAGTGGCTAGTGTCAGTTGATGAAGATGACGGTATTTGTTAAGTGCTTTCTATGTGCCAAACACTGTTCGAAGCACTGGGGTAGTTACCAGATAATCAGGTTGGCCCACGTGGGGCTCGCAGTTTTAATCCCCATTTTACAGAGGAGGTCACTGAGGCCCAGAGAAGTTAAGTGACTTACCCAAAATCACACAGCTGATGGGTGGTGGAGCCGATATTAGAACCCGTGACCTCTGGCTCCCAAGCCCGTGCTCTTTCCACTAACCCACGCTGCATCTCTAGTTGTAGGACGTTAGGCATAGGGTGAAAAAAATCCCAGGATTTTTACCCTCCCCCCAAAAAAACGATCACAGACACTACATATAGAGAAAATAATTAACACTGATAAGCTTCCCAAGAGCACTGTACCTTTTCAAACTATGTTGACATTGTTTTTTTCAACATAAATCCTTGGATTAGACATATCAGGGGATCGTTCCTCTTCCAGAAAATAGAAAACAAAATAAATGCTTAACCCATTAGGTCTCTTCAAGTGGCCACCAGAGACTTAACAGGACTTATGGAGGGGTTTCAAGGCACCCCATCAGCTCTCTCACACCTACCTACCCTCACTCCTCCCACCATAACCGAGCTCATTCATTCAATCATATTTACTGAGCACTTACTTTCATTCAATCGTACTTATTGAACGCTTACTGTGTGCAGAGCCCTGTACTAAGTGCTTGGGAAGTACAACACTTCACCCCTCTAAGACCAACCTACTCATCGTGACTTCCTCTCTTGTCTTTCACCATCGACACCTGTTCATTCATTCTAATCGTATTTATTGAGCGCTTACTGTGTGCAGAGCACTGTATAAGCGCTTGGGAAGTACAAGTTGGCAACATAGAGAGACAGTTCCGACCCAACACCTGTATTCAAATCTCCTCGAGGAAGCCTACTCAAAGACTTCTCTTAAGATCACATCTTCTCCGAAAGGTCTTCAACGAATAAGTCCTCTTTTCTCCAGCTCCTTTTCCCTTCTGTGTCATATAGGCACCTCTGTCTACGACCTGTGGACATTTGATATTCACTCCACCCCCCAACCCCACAGCACTGATGTACATATCTTTAAATTATACATGATACATTTCATTCAAATTAATGTCTAGACTGTAAGCTCATTATCGACAGGGCACGTGTCTGCTAATTCTCTTGCTCTCTCCCAAGTGCTTAGTACGTTCATACAATCATATTTATTGAGCACTTACTGTGTGCAGAACACTGAACTAGGCGCTTGGAAAGTACAATTCAGCAACAGAGACAATCCCTGCCCACAACGGGACAGTGTACATAGGAAGCACTCAATAGATACAACTGATTGTTTCTCTGACTAATCTCTCCATTTTCCTTTTCTACTGCATTACCTATGCACTTGAGTCTGTACCCCAAAAAACACTTTGTCACATACCCCACTCCTTACCCCCACAGAACAAATGAACATATCGTGCCCAGTGGATAGAGCATAAGCCTGAGAGTCAAAAGGACCTGTTTTCTACTCCGGCCTCCACCATTTGACTGCTGTAACCATGGGCAAGTTACTTCACTTCTCGGGGCTTCAGTTCCCTCATCTATAAAATGGGGATTAAGACTGTGAGCCCCAAGTGGGACAGGGACTGCATCCAACCTGATTAGCTTGTATCTACCCCCTTCATTCAATTGTATTTATTAAGCCCTTACTGTGTGCAGAACATTGTACTAAGTGCTTGGGAAGTACAAATTGGCAACACATAGAGACAGTCCTTACCCAACAATGGGCTCAGTCCAGAAGGGAGAGACAGACAACAAAGCATGTAGACAGGTGGTAATACCATCAGAGTAAATAGAATTATAGCTATACACACATTAATAAAACAGAGTAGTAAATATGTACAAACATATACAAGTACTATGGGGAGGGGAAGAGGGTAAGGCAGAGGGGGTGATGGGGGGGGGGAAGAGGAGGAAGAAAGGATAAAGCAGGGGGCACTTAGTACTTAGTACCCCAGCACTTAGTATAGTGGCTGGTGTACAAATAAGTGCTTAACAAATACCATGATATACTCAGTCGATTCCCCTTACCTGTAATTTTTCCATGTCTGTCTCCCCTACTGGATTGTAAACCTTCTGAGGGCAGATATTGTGTCTACTTACTCCATTGCACTCTCCTAAACACTTAGCACAGAGCTGTACATCACCATCGGTGGTATTTGAGTGCTTTCTGGGTGCAGAGCGCTGTACAAAGTTGCTTGGGAAAGCACACTATATCAGAGCTGGTAGATAAGTTCCCTGCCCACGTTGAGCAGTCTACACACGTGTGCTTAATAAACACCACTGATTGGTGCTTTAGCTCTGGCAGCGATTCAGCTGCAAGTGATCAAAGCAATTAGGTGCCTCCGTAAAGACCAAACATTCTCCAAAATCTGTTGATTTGCAGGTGTGTTTCATTCACTCTCTCACCTTCTTCACATCAGTGGATTTTACCCCTGTAAAATCACTTTCTTAGGCATTTTTGGTACCATGTAGGATTATCCAGCTCTCACTAATCACCCATAACCTCACCTCTATTCTGGAACTCTGAGGATAAAAAGGGGTTCTGTATGGATTTCTAGCTAAATCCCGGTGTTAGGGGATCTCTTCAGGAACCTGGTCTTCTGAGCCTTTGGCTTTCTTCCAACTTCACTCCGTACAAGCCTTCTGATGGATGGAGGGAGCAGGGGATGGAATCCGTGACTGCTTTCCCTAGGTAGAGATGGATTCTCAGTCCCTTTAAATGATGAAGAAAAGCAGCATGGCCTAGAGGAAAGAGCACCTGCGTGGGAGTCAGAGGACCTGGGTTCTCATCTCGGCTCTGCCCCTTGCTTCCTGTGTGACCTTGAGCAAGTCCCTTAACTTTTCTCTGCCATAATAATAATAATGGCATTTATTAAGCGCTTCCTATGTGCAAAGCACTATTCTAAGTGCTGAGGAGGTTACAACGTGATCAGGTTGTCCCACGGGGGGCTCACAGCCTTAATCCTCATTTTACAGATGAGGTAAATGAGACACAGAGAAGTGAAGTGACTTGCCCAAAGTCACACAGCTGACAATTGGCAGAGCAGGGATTTAAACCCATGACCTCTGACTCCAAAGCCCGTGCTCTTTCCACTGAGCCATGGTACATTTTCTTCAATAAATACCATGGATTGACTGATTGATTCAAAAAATATAATAGTGATGATGGAGTCAACCTATGGTATTTATTGAGCACTTACTATGTGCAGAGCACTATACTGTACTACACACTTGGAAGAGCATAGTGCAACAAAATTAGCAATCTCATTCCCTGTGCATAATGAACTTGCAGTCTAGAGGGGGAGACAGACATTACTATGAATAAATAATTTACAATATATAATTTAAAGATATGTACATAAGTGCTGTGGGGTTGGGGGTGGGACAAATATCAAATGCTCAAAGGCCACAGATCCAAGAGTATAGACAGCGCAGAAAGGTAAGCAAGCTGGAGAAATGAGGGCTTAGTAATAACAGTAATAATAATTTTGGTATTTGTTAGGCGCTTACTGTGTGCCAGGCACTTTACTAAGCGCTCGGGTGGATACCAGCGAATTAGGTTGGACACAGTCCCTGTCCCACATGGGGCTCACAATCTCAATCCTCATTTTACAGATGTGGTAATTGAGGCCCAGAAAAGTGAAGTGACTTGCCCAAGGTCACTCAACAGACAAATGGCAGAGCTGGGATTAGAACCCATGGCCTTCATTCATTCAGTCACATCTATTGAGCACTTACTGTGTGCAGAGCACTGTACTAAGCGTTTGGGAAGTCCAAATCGGCAATATATAGAGATGGTCCTTACCCAACAATGGGCTCATAGTTTAGAAGGGGGAGACAGACAACAAAACACTTAGGTATCAAAATCATCAGAACAAATAGAATTATAGCAATATGCACATCATTAACAAATAGAATAGTAAATATATACAAGTAAAATAAATAGAATAATAAATCTGTACAAATATATACAAGTGCTGTGGGGAGGGGAAGGAGGTAGGGCAGAGGGGGGATGGGGAGGAGGAGAGGAAAAAGGGGGCTCAGTCTGGGAAGGCCTCCTGGAGGAGGTGAGCTCTCAGGAGGGCTTTGAAGGGAGGAGGAGAGCTAGCTTGGCGGATGTGTGGAGGGAGGGCATTCCAGGCCAGGGGGAGGACGTGGGCTGGGGGTCGACGGCAGGACAGGCGAGAATAAGGTACAGTGAGGAGGTGAGCAGCAGAGGAGCGGAGGGTGCAGACTGGGCTGGAGAAGGAGAGAAGGGAGGTGAGGTAGGAGGGAACGAGGTGATGGACAGCCTTGAAGCTGAGAGTGAGGAGTTTTTGCTTGATGTGTAGGTTGACAGGCAACTACTGGAGATTTTTGAGGAGGGGAGTAACATGCCCAGAGCGTTTCTGTACAAAGATAATCTGGGCAGCACAGTGAAGTATAAACTGAAGCGGGGAGAGACAAGTAGATGGGAGATCAGAGAGGAGGCTGATGCAGTAATCCAGTCGGGATCATGCCATGCTACTGCCTCCAGGGAAGGCCTCTTGAAGGACAAGTGACCTTAGTAATGCTTTGAAGGTGGAGAGAGCGGTGGGGGTCTGGAAAGGGAGTCAGGAACAACAGATAAGCCTGGAGAAGGAAGAACCAGCACAGAAGGCTCCCACTCTCTGGTCCCCACCAGTCACATTCCCGCTGGGGGCTTGGCCTGCCTAACCATCTGTCTTCCCTCCACAGGCAGCTTCAGGGCAGATGAGGTGGCTCCTTCGTGAAGCCGAGCTGCATCCAGAAGCCTCAGCACAGGTTCAGGAAAGCCTCTGGCTCCGAGCTGGCAGAGAGGGACAGTGGAGATGAACTGAAGTGGCTAGAAACACCCATCTCGAGGTCAAGTAGATTGTCCCGGGGTTGCCTCACCCCACAGAATTCCCTGGAAATGAATTTCCCTCCTACTATCCAGGAGCTTGTTACCTCTAGATGGTAAACTTGTTATGGGCAGAGTATCTACTAATCCTGTAGTTTTGTAATAATAATAATGGTATTTTTTAAGCCAGGCGCTGTACTAAGTGCTGGGGTGGATACAAGCAAATCGGGTTGGACACAGTCCCTGTCCCCCATGGGGCTTACTGTCTCGATCCCTATTTTCCAGATGAGGTAACTGAGGCCCAGAGAAGTGAAGTGACTTGCCCAAAGTCAAACAACAGACAAGTGGTGGAGCTGAGAT
Source organism: Tachyglossus aculeatus (assembly GCF_015852505.1). Taxonomy (NCBI): domain Eukaryota; kingdom Metazoa; phylum Chordata; class Mammalia; order Monotremata; family Tachyglossidae; genus Tachyglossus; species Tachyglossus aculeatus. The sequence continues at coordinate 15,425,696 of NC_052077.1, forward strand.
TAGAATTCTGATGGTATTGACACCCATCTACTTGTTTTGTTTTGTTGTCTGTCTCCCCCCTTCTACACTGTGAGCCCGTTGTTGGGTAGGGACCATCTTTATATGTTGCCGATTTGTACTTCCCAAGCACTTAGTACAGTGCTCTGCGCACAGTAAGCGCCCAATAAATATGAATGAATGAACCAATAACCTTCTGATTCCCAGGCCTATGCTCTATCCAGTACACCATGCTGCTTCTATAGTACTCACCCAAACACCTATACAGTGCTCTTCACATAGTAAGCGCTCAACAAATGCCACTGATTGATTGAGTTCTGGGAAATTAATATGGAACTGCTTTGCTAGGCCAATTTCTGCTTAAGTGCATTTGATTATTCCATTTTAAAGATACAGCGATAAATGGGAAGTGACACCCAGCCAGTGCATGAGTGACTAGCATGAGACTATAAAAGTAGAAATATTTCTTTCAAATTGTTCTTCCTTACTGCACTAAAGTGCCACAGGACCAGTCATCACTTTCTGCCGCAATGGGGCAAGCCAAAACTCTCCCCCGTGAAAGGCAAGGGAAATAACGACAATGAGAAGCCTGACAACCTTTAGCTGTTTCCTCCTTCCCAGGCTCACAGTAGCTAGAGTATTTTCCAAGTGGCTTTTCATAGTGGGTTTTGATTTGCAGATTTGTTTTACATCTGATTAAGTAAACAACATATTTTCCTGAATTGGCACATTTAACCCAGTGAATAGTCAATGTTCAACTAACTTCATATTTCCACCCTGAATCTGCAGGCTTTGGTGTCTAGAAGCTAATACACAGCAGTATTCTCCTCAGCAACCTGGGGTCTCTTCTGGCAGGTTGGAGAACTTCCTGCCTTGTGTTTAGAATGCTGAGCCTTTCCTTGAATGGAATAGTAGTAAAGATATATAATTTCCTTTTTAAAAATAAAAATGTCTAAACTGGGGCCACCTGAAGAGCACAGCCAAAATTACAGAGGAATTTCCAATTTCACTGACCCACCTTTACTCCCTACCCCCTTCACAATGTTTCTGAAGGCAGATCTCCTCCAAGAGTCCTTCCCTAAGCCCTCTTTTCCCATTCCCTTCTGTGTCGAGCTGATCTGACTTGCTCCTTTTATTCATCCCCCATCCCGGCCCCACAACACTTATGTACATATCTGATACTTCAGCGCTCCTGGGTCCCCTAAGCACTTGAGTACTCAGTCCCTTTCCCCCACCCCACTGCACTTAAGTACACAGCTTTACATTTTATTGTTTTGCCTTACCTGTAATCTATGTTAGTGTCTATCCCCCTGACTAGATTGTAAACTCTTTGAGGACAGGCATCATGATTACTAACTCCACTGTGCTGTTCAAAGTGCTGAGTATAGTGCTCTGCACAGAGTAAGTGCTCAATAAATATGATTGATTGATTCTCCCTTGCCTTCCAATGTAATCAAGTGGCCCTGACTTTCTTACCCAGAAGCCTTGTTGATGGTGTAATATGGAAATCATGGGTTTTCCAAAGCAGTTTTTTTTTGGAAACAGCAAAAGTCGCGAGGCAAGATTCCTAGTTATACACATGCATAATAATAATAATAATAGTAGTAGTATTTGTTAAGTGCTTACTATGTGCAGGCACTGTACTAAGTACTGGAGTGAATACAAGCAATTTGGGCTGGATACTGTCCCGGTCCCACATGGGGCTCACAATCTTAACCCCATTTTACAGATGAGGTAATTGAGGCACAGAGAAGTGAAGTGAATTGCTCAAGCTTATACAGCAGGCAAGTAGCAGAACCGGGATTAGACCCCTAGGTCCTTCTGAAGCCCAGGCCAGTACTCTATCCACTAGGCCACTCCCAGGGAACTTGGTTTTAGGCACACGGTCGTTGACAATGAAGGAATTTCATAGCTTGATTTTATAACAAGACTAAAATATTCTATAGGGATTGTTCTGTCCAAGACTGGCCATTTTGGAAAGGAATCAAATTGGAAAATCCTGAATCCTTTGAGTAGAGGAGATTGAAATGAAAGGCATTCAGTGATAAAACTACCTCTAGCTGTACAAAAGAAGGAACATCAAAGTCAGATCTCCACTCTTTGTAAGAAAACCAGAGAGCTGGCTAGGGGCCTATCATTTCCATCAGCTGTGAAGGTTAGAAAAAAGAAGATTAAAAAAAAAGACCCACCAGTCGCCACTATCAATTCAATCTTTAAACATTTCTCTGCTGGAGTTTCCTTTTTAACGAAATGTAATTTTCTTTTATGTCGTTTTATTTCCTCCATTAAAATAAACCGATATGCCCATGAAAATTTGCTATCCCCAAAGGTTTGATCTTCTGTAATTTGAAGCAACAAAAGAATCAAAAAAGTTGAAAACGAATGACCTAAGTTAGCACTAGCGACTGACTCCATCAATCAGATTGGAAGCTCCCCTGATCTAGCACCTAATAATGAAAATGCTTTTTGAAAAAAATCACTTCCCCTGAACACTCAACCGCATTTTACACAAAGAGAGCAAATAATGCTAAGGCATATGGAAAACAAAAATCAATAACTGCTGAATTTATGCTTCCCCTCGGACAGAGGGGGTTCCGATTGCAGAGTGGTGTCTTGATTGAGAAGCTTACGGAAAGAAACAAGACCACCTATTTTAACTTCACAAGGTTCCAAAGAATTATCAGACTACAGAAAGGCTGAGTCTTTGGGTAAAGCCAAATGAGCCCCAGAGAGTCTTGCCAGTATCATCCTTTGTGGAACGCAATTAGAGTGTAAGCCCCTTAGAGCCAGGGACCTTGTCTCTATCTCATTTTTTTAGGGTATTTATTAAGCACTTACTATTTGTCAAACACTGTTCTAAGAGCCAGTGTAGGTACAAGTTAATTAAGTTGGACACAGTCCCTATCCTGCATGGGGCTCACAGTCTAAGTAGGAGAGAGAATGGGTATTTAATCCCCGTTTTATAGTTGAGGGAACTGAGGCCCAGAGAAGTTAAGCGACTTGCCCAAGGTCACGCAGCAAGCAATTGGCAGAACAGGGATTAGAACCCAGATCCTCTGGCTCCCAGTTCCATGCTCTTTCCACTAGACTTTTCCATATGTCATTTATGTATTTCCTTCCCAGCATCTATTCCAGTGTTTTGCACATAATAAGCACTAAATAAGTGCTATTACCACTAAAGTCCACCATTCCCACTTCATCAGACCCCTGGTTCCAAGGACCAATCGATAATACTCAGCACCTTCACAGACCGAAGCCCCCGGAGGATGCCTTTACAAAATAAAGACCTTGACAAGGCTATGGCAGGAAGCCACTTCCTGACTGGAAGTGCACTGTGTTATCAGCAACACCTGACTTTCCCTACTCCTTGAGCCCAGCCCCCCCCCCCGCCCCCCCTTGGCCTCTCCCCTCTCTGTGTTGATAAACCTAATTTGGCTTTAATTCTCCATATTTTGAGGCAGTCATTTCCAGTGTAGATTGAAAATTTAAAAAGTTTTAAGCCTGATGGGTTGTGTAACTAATTTCCTTCTAGGTCCAGTAAAGAGAAATTCATTTTTTGGAAAGGAATCGCTTTGGAGGGTGTGTTACCTCATCTATGGGATGTGTCTGTCAACTCTGTTATACTGTACTCTCCCAAGCGCTTAGCCCAGTGCTATGCATATGGCAAGAGCTCAATAAATAAACATGGATTGATTACCATTCAATAGATGTTACTGAGCACCTGAGTATAGAACACTAAACTAAATACTCCATATAAATGAAGCAAGATACGCTTATAGCTCATATTCTAAAGAGGAGTTTGCAGTGTGATGAGTTTATTGATCTGGATTGTGCTCGCTTGGAGTGGATTCTAGTTAGCCTCCACCTACGCTGAAGTATAGGTGCTGGTGCCTGGAGACCTTGGGAAGAAGGGTTTAGTGAGTGCCTTTGGGAATTTCTGCAATCAGTGGCATTAACTGAATATCTACTGTATGCAGAGCACTGCACTTAGCACTCGGCAGAGTACAACAGAATTGGTGGATATGATCCCTGCCCTCAAGGCCCAGAGGAGTTAGAACATTTTTCATTCCCTTCAAGCAGTTGTTTTAGTCATCCATCATCTTAGCCTGAGCCTATGAAATTGATTTCAATCTAACCACCAGCCTTGTCAGTTAGTCAACAAGTCCTATCGAGCCCCCATAGAGGTCTACACTTTTACACAGGAGTTTACAATCCAAGGGGGAAAATAGGGCAGAGAAGCATGCAATCCACATAAGTATGTTCCTATAAATACACAAATTACAAGCATGAGTGGAGGGAGGAGAAGCTGCATGGCTTAGTGGATAAAGCACAGGCCTGGGAGTTAGAAGGACCTGGATTCTAATCCTGACTCCACCACGTCTGCAGTGTGAGCTTGGGCAAATCACTTAACTTCTCTGAGTCTCAGTTACCTAATCTGTAAAATGAGGATTGAGTGTAAGCCCCACGTGGGACAGGGACTGTGTCCAATCTGAAAGACTTGCATTTACTCCAGTGCTTAGAACAGTATGTGGCACACAGTACGTGCTTAACAAGTATCATTATTATAATTTATTTATATTAAGGTCTGTTGCCCCCTCTAGACTGTAAGCTCATTGTGGGCATTTCTACCATTTCAGTTCTCTTGTATTCTCCCAAGGGCTTAGTACAGTGCCCTGCACACAGTAAGCACTCAATAAATATAATTAATTGATTGAATGCTTTTGGCCTCTTGACCAGCAGGCATAAAGTTCCAGGTTCCCTGTTCCCAAGCCAGGAGTATTCATTCTCTGCAGTTTGATTTCAGAACATGTTGCTAAGAGGTTTCCAGGTGAAATGGAAAAAATAATTATGGTATTTGTTAAGCGCTTACTATGTGCCAAGTACTAATACCAAGGGTTTAATTATTGCTGTGCAAAATGCCCCATACTTAATAATTATGGTGGCATTTATGAAAAGCTTACTATATGCTAAGCCCTGTGGTAGATAAAAGATTATCAATTCAGCCACTGTCCCTGGTCCATTTGGGGTTCACAATCTATTTTATCCCCAATTTACTGATGAGGGTATGGAGGTCCAGAGATGTTAAGTAACTTGCCCAAGATCATACAGCATGCCATTAGAAAAGCCTTCCTCACATCTGCCAAACTAACTCTCTTCCCCCCGCTTCAAAGCCCTTCTGAGAGCTCACCTCCTCCAGGATGCTTCTCAGACTGAGCCCCCCTTTTCCTATGCTCCTCCTCCCCTCCCCTCCCCATCACCCCTACTCCCTCCCTCTGCTCTACCCCCTTCCCCACCCTACAGCACTTGTGTATATTTGTATATATTTATTATTCTATTTATTTTATTGACGATGTGTATATATCTATAATTCTATTCATCTATTTTGATGCTATTGATGCCTGTCTACTTGTTTTGTTTTCTGTCTCCCCCTTCTAGTCTGTGAGCCCTTTGTTGGGTAGGTATTGCCTCTATCTGTTGCCGAATTGTACTTTCCAAATGCTTAGTACAGTCCTCTGCACACAGTAAGCATGCAATAAATACAATTGAATGAATGAATGAATGACCTGTGTCTTCTGACCCTCTGTCTCAACTCTTTGCATCAGCCTATGCACTGCATTTTGATTATTTTGTGTAGAGTCCTGCTTTCACTGCTTCTACTACATAACGCGTTCTATTCAAGTTTTCTTTTTACAGAACACTGTTGATTTGTTTACTCCTATTATGTAGGCACTGTTGCATATGACACATTACTTTCCTACCCTACTGGAATGTGTCCTGAAGGAAAAGCATTTCTGTGGTTCAATCTGTGAAGAAATAGAACCCCACCCTCCATGTTCTTCTTCTAAAAATCACATCAAGGTACAAATAACCCTTCAGGATGCTGACAAATCCACAGCTGCCAATTTGTTAGACTTGTTTCACCTAGAAAAATCACTGGAATCCTTTCCCCTCCTATGTTATACCAAAAGACATGGCTAGGTTTCATTCGTAGAAGAGAGGGCACCTATGGGGAACACTAGAGAAGAAAACAAGGTGTGTGGCTTTGTGGAGTGAGTGGGTCACCGCATTTCTCTGCTGATGAAGCATTTTACTGTATTTGCAATTAATCAATCAATCAATCGTATTTATTGAGCGCTTACTGTGTGCAGAGCACTGTACCAAGCGCTTGGAAAGTACAAATTGGCAACATATAGAGACAGTCCCTACCCCACAGTGGTCTCATAGTCTAAAAGATTGAGTTGAGTTGCACACTCAACTCTGCTTGTGGATCACATTAACTGCAGGATGTGTCCTTTGTGATGACCTTGTACCTGTTACTGCAGAAAGGAGAGCAGAACTACACCTGAAGTTGAGTAGCAAGGAGCATAGGAATAGCCATTCACTAGACACCCCACCCCTACTCTTTTTTTATGGTTCTTGTTAAGTGCTTATTATACGCTAGGCACTGTACTAAGCACTGGGGTACATACAAGTTAATCAGGTTGGACTCACCTGGTAACTCTCAGAGGCCAGTCCTGGGAGGTGTGGGTCAGGACTGGGCTAGGTTCTGGGAGTCTGTTAAGACTGCAAGCTTTACTAGTTCATTCACTCATTCATTTAATCGTATTTACTGAGCGCTTACTGTGTGCAGAGCACTGGACCTAAGTGCTTGGAAGTGTACAACAGAAAAATAAAAAGACACATTCCTTGCCCATGGTGAGCTTACAGTCTAGAGGTGGGGAGACAGACATTAAAATAAATAAATTACAGACTTGTACCTAAGTGCTGTGGGGATGGGAGAGGGGATGAACAAAGGGAATAAGTCAGGACAGCAGAAGGGAGTGGGAGAAGAGGAAAGGTCAGAGGCCATCTCTACTCTACAGACTCCAGATACACCAGGAAACCAGGTTTATTCGTGTCATCTGAAATCTATTCATTCATTCAATCGTATTTCATTCATTCATTCATTCAATCATATTTATTGAGCGCTTACTGTGTGAAGAGCACTGTAGTAAGTGCTTGGGAAGTACAAGTCAGAAACATATAGAGATGGGTCCCTACCCAACAACAGGCTCACAGTCTAGAGGGGGAGACGTGACACTGAGGTGTGGGTCTGAACTGTAGCTGCAGGCCCAATTCCAACATACAGTCTCCGTACAAACCTGACTTGTCAGGGTCCTTCTGGACGAGGGACAATTCAAACAGTGTTGCCTAGTGGATAAAGCACAGGCCTAGCAGTCAGAAGGACCTGGATTCTAATCCTGACTTTGACCCTTGTCTGCTTGGGCAAGTTGCTTCACTTCTCTGTGCCTCAGCTACCTCATCTGTAAAATGGGGATTAAGACTGTGAACCCCATGTGGGACATGGACTGTGTCCAACCTGATTAGGTTGTATTTACCACAGCTTTTAGAACAGTGCCTGGCACATAGTAAGCACTTAACAAATACCATTTAAAAAACAAACAAAAAAACCCATGATGAGAGCATGATGTAGCCGAGAGCAACGCTCATCCCAGGAGTGGGGGTAAAATGAGATTGGGGCAGAAGCAAGTAGGGTCAAGCTGGCAAGGAAAGAGAAATCAGTTGCTCCTTTTCCCCTCTCCCAATCCTACCCCCTTCCTTCGCCTCCCCTTGCCTGTCCATTCATCCCTTCTGGCTCAGGGCTAGGACATATTAACCCTGGTGCTCTGGAGCACCTGTTCTGGACCCTGAATCTATAGGGATCCCAAGCAGAGCTCGAGCCATCAGTGTGGACCATGTTGGACTAAGTGTCTCCTGGGACATCCCTTACTTCCTCTGTATCGCTTAGATTGGCTCCAGGACAAGCAGAAGAGTGGGTTGTTTGGCTCAAAGTCAATTAGGAGTGATGAGACAAGGTGAGGAATTTTCCTTCCTCAAATCCCATCCCACCCTACTCTCAGAGAGGGCCCCCGATCCAGCCCTACTCCGGGCCTCTTTTTCTGACGACAATCTGAGCACAGAGACTGCCTCATGATGACTCCCTGCCCCAGGCTGACAGGCTCATGGATCCAGTGGAAATGGGACAACAGCCTCTAGAAGCTGAGGAGAGGGGAAAAGCCCTCCCTCTTTCCCCTCCCCTCTCTGCCCTCAGATAGGGTGGCTACCTAGTTCCCCATAGAGAGATACAAACTAGAAGAGGAAGCTGATGCTGCCAGTGACAGACTAACCTCCTAACCCACTTTGAGTTCAGCTCTTTGGTTTAATCACTTTATCCAGAACTAATTCTATTTAGCAGGCAGAATCTGCTATAACCTCCAGCTCGTGATTACTGTAAATTTTCAGCTCTAATCTGTGGGCAGCTGGCTGTTACCTGAAGAGGTGGAAGATGGAGGCCTCAAAAGAAAGGCAACAGGCAAACTCTCAGAGAGGAAACCATGGGTTTCTCAGGCTTTTCTCGCTTCTGCATTTTGGCCCTGACAACCTTGAGGATGGAAGCCTGCTGTAGCCAGATACTCGGTCTACCCTTATATAAACAAAGCAAGGATTTCCTTGGGCCTCTGAAGACCCTAGAGCAGCTTTCTGATTCGCAGCCATGTGCCGAGTTTAACTGCCATCAGAGTGGTCCCCCTCAAATCCAGTGGCCAAAGGTTCAGCACATACCGTTCTCAATAATAATAATAATGATGGCATTTATTAAGTGCTTACTACGTGCAAAGCACTATTCTAAGCGCTGGGGAGGTTACAAGGTGATCAGGTTGTCCCACGGGGGGCTCACAGTCTTAATTCCCATTTTACAGATGAGGTAATTGAGGCACAGAGAAGTTAAGTGACTTGCCCCAAGTCACACAGCTGATAAGTGGCAGAACTGGGATTTGAACCCATGACCTCTGACTCCAAAGCCCGTGCTCTTTCCATTGAGCCACGCTGCTTCTCCTGGATCTCAATCTGGATCTGTTCCTTGAAAGTGGAATGTTTTCCTTCTATTTGTAGCAGACCAAGAGGGTATCAGAGTGGCACCCCAGAGAGCCACAGGTGGGCGTGAGTTCAGGCAGATTCCAAAGCCTCCTGCTCGGAGGATCATTCATTCAATCATATTTATTGAGCACTTACTTTGTGCAGAGCACTGTACTATGGTCCAGAGGGGTGCCCAAGGGGAACAGGTGACTACTAGCTGGAATTTGTAGTGAATTGAAGAGCTTGGTTTTCACACGGATGACAGCATTCTGTACTGTCTGTCTATTTTCCCACTTTGGGGGTCCCTTCTGGTCTTGTGTCACCCCTTCACAGTCTTCCCAGTCCCTCAGAGCCCCAGTCTCAGCTCATTTTCTGGAGTGCCAGGTCAGATGAGCTTAGTTCACTCTGTTTGTCTCCATCCTCCTAGTCCAGACAGTCAGAGGAAGGGGAGAACTTTTGGGTAGAAAAAGAAAAACACCACCTCCATGCAGTCCATCATCTGCTGCTTCTACCAGTTCCCAACTGGGGCCTCTGGGTTCCAGCTGTGTGGCTCCCAGGGTTCAGAAGCCTCTCAGCTGAAAGTAATGACTCATTTCCCATGCAACTACAGGATACCCCTAGGTCTTTCCATCTGGCAAATGGAGCAGCATCACCATTAAGCCCCAGGGGCCTAAAGGGTAAGGCACTGGCCTTCTCAGCCAGGGATTGTGGGTTTGAGTCCCATCTGGGGTTTAGTTGGTTTTTCTTCTAGACTGTGAGTCCATTGTTGGGTAGGGACTGTCTCTATATGTTGCCGAATTGCACTTTCCAAGCACTTAGTACAGTACTCTGCACACAGTAAGCCCTCAATAAATACAAATGAATGAATAAAGTCTCTTTCATTCATTCAATCTCATTCAGTCATATTTAGTGAGCACTTACTGTGTGCAGAGCACTGTATTAAGCACTTGGGAGAGTATAATACAACAATAAACGGCACATTCCCTGCCCTTAATGTGCATACCAACTCTCTGACCAGCTCTCCCTGCTCCTTTGTGGAGCAGAGCTCCTTGGGGTTTTATTCTCTCAAAGGACCAGGTGACCCCAAGTATGTGGAGGATGGGGAAGGGCAAACAATTTCTCCATCTCTCCTTTCCCTGGTTCCCAACACGAACCCAAATGTTCGCTTTCAATAGTTTCCCTCCTCAGAAAGTACGAAGCTAAGAAGATTTCAGGCTTCAGAAGTTGAATCGAAGACCTCAATTTTTCCACCCATAAGTTCCCACAGGTAGCCAGTCTGATTGCCTTTTCTACAGTTCAAACCACTGTTTTGAGGGCATGGGGAATCTGGTGGGGTTTATTGGGGTCTGGGAGCCACAGGTCACCCACAGGCCCCTGAAACAATGACCCACAACCAATTGAGTGGTGGCGGGGGGGGGGGGATGAGGGGAGGTGACAGAGGGTCCGGAGTACCACAGGGGTTTTCTCTCTGGGACCCAATCTCCAGAATCTATTGTTGATCTGAAAGTACTTCCTGTGGGAAATTCTGGCTAAACTGGTGCCAACTGGGAAGGTCCTGAGGCAGCGGTGGGAGGTAGGGAGCTGTCTCCCTCTTCTAGATTGTGAGCCTGTTGTTGGGTAGGGACCGTCTCTATATGTTACCGACTTGTTCTTCCCAAGCGCTTTGTACAGTGCTCTGCACACAGTAAGCGCTCAGTAAATATGATTGAATCAATGAGTGAATGAGGGGCAGGCTGATGGTACCCCATGAAAACTCTGGTTGGCACTCTGGAAGAAAGTCAGAGCTGGGCCGGGCTGAATGGCCAGCCTGCGGCAGCTTTCTAAATTAAGGTCACTTGCAGGCTTTCAGAAAACCTTTCACTTCAAATCTTGGGACTGAGGATATGATAATGTGAGGAGGTATCCTGCCTTAAAAAAAAAACCCAAACCAGCCAGAGACATTCTATCTCCAAAATGACTGGCTGAATCTCTCTTTTAGTGAAGTCCTATTAGACTTTGAAACAAATCTTAAGAAGCTTTTTTATTCCAGAATGAGGACAGCACCACTGCCTATCCTGACCTCCCCAGAAAAGACTGCCTTGTATGATATTTATTAAGCACTTACTATGTGCCATGCACTGCACTAAGCACTGAGGTAGATACAAGCTAATCAGGTTGGACAGTCCATGTCCTACATGGGGCTCACAGACTTAATCCCCATTTTACAGATGAGGTAACTGAGGCACAGAGAAGGTAAGTGACTTGCTCAAGATCACACAACAGACCAGTGATATTGTCAGGATTAGAACCCAGTTGCTCTGACTCCCATGCCCAGGATCTTCCCCACAAGGCCATGCTGCTTCTTGGGGGCAAGTGATAAATTCTTATTCCCCCTTTTCTCTCTGAGGAAAAATCTCAGCTGGACCACGGAGATCAGCTAAGCAGAGGGTACAGATTTCTAACTGCATTTTAGATCCAGTTCACTGTCCTTGAGCCATTTTAGTGAGGGAGGAGAATGTTGATAAGCACCCAAACCTTAAATTATTCAAGTGTCCTACCGCTGTCATTTCTGAGCATTTTCTCAGAGTGCCTTGTGAGGGGCCAGGCAGAATGATTTGGCCTGCTGTTCCTCTCCTCTCTGAGGGTGATGCTAATGGGGCAGTGAGTTGGCGGGGCCAAGGAGGAGAAACACGGGGCCTGGACCAGCGTAGATGGGATAATCAATCCCTGAATAATTGAGAGTTGGCTGAGATTCTATTGGCAGAGATTTGCCCATCCAAAGCTGGGTGTGTAATAAGAGCGCAGCTGGCAGGCCTCACCTGACAGAGTTTCTGCCACTGCCCGATGCTCCTGGAATAAGCTACTTATACGGGTAGTTATCTCTTATGTCCTATGTCCCTTAGGCGTGTGCCATAGGTGACTGCCTTGTACAGAGCAATAAGTGTTTGGAAAAATGGTCCACCACTGTGCCTGTGAGTTGGGCCGAGCCATCATTTCCCTTACTATTTTAGGAGGCATGACTCAGGCAGGCAGCGTTGCAGTGTACGATGTCGCCAGAGACCGATCCCGGGGCACTGCGCAGAGCAGTCTGAAAATTTAACTTGATCCTGCTGTGAAGAGGTAACGCTGTTTCCACCTTTCTGCAAACCCAGATCAACCTTGGGGCCTTCAGCACCTGTAGTTCTAGTGTTTTTTGTTAATTGCTTACTATGTGCCAGGCACTGTACTAAAAGCTGGGGTGGATACAAGCAGATCGGGTTGGACACAGTCCCTGTCCCATGTGGGGCTCATATTCTCGATCCCCATTTTACAGATGAGGTAACTGAGGCCCAGAGAAGTGAAGTGACTTGCCCGAGGTCACACAGCAGACAAGTGGCAGAGCTGGGATTAGAACCTATGACCTTCTCACTCCCAGGCCCATGCTCTATTCACTGCACCAAGTGCTCAATAAATACGATTGAATGAATGAATACAAACTAATCAGGCTGTTTACAGTCCCTGTCCTACATAATAACAATAATTGTGGTATTTGTTAAGTGCTTACTATGTGCCAGGCTCTGTACTAAGTGCTGGGGTAGATACTAGGTAAACAGGGTGGAAACAGTCCCTGTCCCACCACGGGTTCACAGTCTTAATCCCCATTTCTTATAGATGAGGGAACTGAGGCACAGAGAAGTAAAGTGACTTACCCAAGGTGACACAGCAGATGTGTGGTGGAGCTGGAATTAGAACCCAGGTCCTTCTGACTCCCAAGCCCATGCTCTATCCCCTAGGCCATGCTGCTTCTCTAGTTGTCTTGAGTGTGGCTCCCTGGTGAAGTTAAAGAGTGAGGGATGGGGGAAAAGAAGGGGAGATTTTATGAGTAATATAGTCTCTCTGGGCACAGAAAGAGTTCTCTTATTTAGGGGGAAGTTTTATATCTCTGGTTCTGGCTGGAGCTGGGACAGTCTCGGATCCTCTATTTTAGTTGCAGGTAAACTACCGCTGCCCTAGATCTAAAGAACTCATGGTCTTTGATAATAAACATAGCAGTTATTAAGCGCTTACTATGTGCAAAGCACTGTTCCAAGCGCTGGGGAGGTTACAAGGTGATCAGGTTGTCCCATCGGGGCTCACGGGCTTAATCCCCATTTTACAGACGAGGTAACTGAGGCACAGAGAAGTTAAGTCACACAGCTGGAAATTGGCGGAGCTGGAACTTGAACCCATGACCTCTGACTCCAAAGCCCGGGTTCTTTCCACCGAGCCGCGCTGCTTCTCTTTGATCTGGCTTGACAAAAGCTTGCAGCTTGCTTTCCGGTTACATCATATGCCATGGGGAAGGTGCCGGAGTCTGCTGCTGTATGAAGCAGACAGCCTCCAGGTCTTTCCCATTAAGGTTTCTGATATCAGTAGGGGAGGCGAACCATAAGGATATTTGCATCTAATCTGCATAGTGCTGATGCCTACAGCTTTTGAGTTCTGCTCTTTTGATTCTTTTTCCTTTTTCTCTTGATATCCACCAACGATCACTGTCTCCAAATTCTTCCCATAAGTGTATCCTAGAGAAGGTTGACCCACAGGGCAAAGGTATTGACCCACAGGGCAACGGTATGTCAAGGACAATGGATAGGTCGCCAATTCTTTCATCATTCATTCTATCATATTTATTGAGCACTTACTGCGTGAAGAGCACTGTACTAAGCGCTTGGGAGAGTACAACAACAAACAGACACATTCCCTGCCCACAAGGAGCTCACTTATGTCCCGTGGCCACATTTTGGAGATGACTAGATTAAGGGATGGTGCTTCCTTCTTGAGGGCAGAGCTAGCCATGTCCATTCTCTCTCCATTTTTTAAAATGATACTTGTTAAGCACTTTTTATGTACCAGGCACTGTACTAAGCTGTGGGATAGATGTGAGTTACTCAGCTTGGACATAGTCGTCCCACATGGGGCTCACAGTCTTAATCCCCATTTTAGGGATGAGGGAATTGAGGCACAGAGAAGTGAAGAGACTTGCCCAAAGGTCACCCAGCAGACAAGTGATTGAGTTAGGATTAGAACCCAGGTCCTTCTGACTTGCAGACCTGTGCTTTATCTGCTAGACCATGCTGCTTCTTTCTGTTTTCTGGGAATAGCCCAGGTTAGCATTTCACTGCTTCTCAGAGGGTCCCTGCAGTCTGAATGCTGTCTCGTACATTTTTTCCTCTACCTTAATTCCAGAGGACACTGCTGATCAACTAACCTGTCCTCAGCCTCAGACTATATCCCACTATAATACTCTTCATATCTCATTTCAGGATCTTGAAGTGACTTTCCATCCCCTTGATCTCCAGGCACAGTAGCAAGGCACTGTAATAACAGACAGTTTCTCTCTTTAGGTAGTTGGTACAACCTCACACTCTCCTGGTGCTTTTTGACAGGGGATCAAAAACTCCCAACATCTGGTCACTTACCTTCCTCATTTCTGAAAGTCAGCAGGGTGACTTGAATTTGTTCCATTTTAGAGCAGCACTGTATCATAATGTATTTACGGACTGAGTGCAGTGCAAGAAGGTATTAAGTGCTTGGAAAAATTAATCAGAAACAAAACACACATTTCTTGCCCACAAGGAGTTGAATCAAATGGGGAGTTGACAAACTGATGTTGGGTTTTATGATTTAGTCGGGGAGACTGGGCTGTAGGTCAGGGAAATGTCTTGCCCAAGAACTAAACTCCTTGAGGGCAGGCATTTTAACTCCTAACTCTATCAAACTCTCCCAAGCACTTAATGCAGTGTCCTACATCCAGTGGATGTTCAATGTATGCTACTGATTGATTGGCCTAGGCTTCAATCAATTTATTTAAAACAGCCATTTACTTAAAAACAGTTTTCCAAAGCAGCCTGAGATGATTGTCCATATGGCAAAGAGACAGGATGGACAGCCCTTTCTGACCTATACTGTCTTAGAATCTAATAATAATTAGTTATTGTGGCATTTATTAAGTTCTTACTATGTGCTAAGAGCTGGGCTAGATTTCAGATCAATCAATGGTATTTATTGAGAGCTTACTATGTGCAGAACACTGTACTAAGTGCTTGGGAGAATACAACAGAATTAAGTCACGTTCCTTGCCCATAAAGAACTTCAGAGGACACACAGTTTTAAGGGAGACAGAGGGCAAGTATTTTATCCCTGTTTTATAGATGAGGGAACTTAGGCACCAAGAAGTCAAGTGATTCACTCGTGGTCATACAGCAGATCAGTGACACAGCTGGGATAAGAACCCAGGTCCCCTGACTCCCAGACTCAAACTCTTTACATCATCAGTTCCCACGCTGCCTATCAATATTTCCTGAGTTTCTGTTAGTTTGTTTTTATTAGCCCCAAGTTACTACATGCCTACTTAAGGCGTGGGTTTTCTTGGCATGCTCTACTTAAGAGTTTGAAGGCACCTTCTTGGGGCTACACAGGACAAGGCTCAAGTCTGAAATTCTTAAGATATTTTTTCTATGAGTCTATAACTGCCCTCAGGTGATTCTAACACAAATATTTGCCTGGGGATCTGCACAGGGGCATATCCCTGAGTGGAGAATGAAGTAGAACAGGAAATCCAGCTTCCTTGGACTTGTCTGGGTGGTGGAGGGGCTGGGAGCAAGAGAGAGCTGGAGGGGAGAAGAGTAAGCTGGGGGGGGGCGGGAGGGGGAAATTTCCTAAGGAAAAGCTGCTCCTCAACTTCCTTGACCCTCACTGCTCCCCTGGGAAGCCACAGCCTCCTCCCCTCCCCACCGCCGGACTTCCAGCTTCACCGGGTGGGGTGAGATATGGGTGAAGGGTCTCGGGTGCTGGGGGTGGGAACTGCTGTTTTCTGGTCCCTCGGGTGTGCTCTCTCCAGATGAAGCTCAGACAATTCATGCTGTTACGAATGAAAATTTGTCGGACAAGCTGTCTACAACCTGGAAAACCCCAGGCTAATTAAAATGTGTCTGGGCCCCAATCCTGTCCCCATTTCTCATCATCATCCTCAATCGTATTTATTGAGCGCTTACTATGTGCAGAGCACTGTTCTAAGCGCTTGGGAAGTACAAATTAGCAACATATAGAGACAGTCCCTACCAAACAGTGGGCTCACAGTCACAGTCACATTTCTCCTTTCTCACTCCAACGCAGACCACCCCTGAACTCTCAGACTTTCCTTGCAGGTCGGGCTGAGTTGTCTCAGGATTTAAACTCTGTGATCCCATCTGCGTGACTTTGCTGAGGGAACTGCTAATTCTCTCGGAGTCATCTAGGCCTCCTGCCCAAGGAAGAAATGTCAAGAAGTGGCAGCAGTACAGGCAGGCCACCCAGGGAGTTCAAAGTGGAACTTCTGCTGCCCAGCATGGTCAGGTCCTACTGTGAGAAAGGTTGCTGGCACCCAGGTTGACCCCTCGGCTACACTCACACTCATTCGACCCGTTCTTCTGGACTGATCAGGGCGGCAGGTAGAGGAATTCAGAGATAAGATGCAATCAAAATCACATCTCTGATGATTGCTTGCCTTCGCTGGAGCTACTTATGTTTGAGATTCTTGAAGTATCGGGCAGTGTCTGACATTTTGAGGCTTGGCTGACTGAGGCCCTCCCACTTTGGTTTTAGAAAAGCAGTGTCACTCAGTGGACAGAGTACGGGTCTGGGAGTGAGAGGACCTGAATTCTAATCTTAGCACTGCCACTAGTGTGCTGTGTGACTGCGGGCAAGTCACTTAACTTCTCTGTGCCTCAGTTCCCTCATCTGTAAAGTGGGGATTAAGACTGTGAGCCCTCTGTGGGACAGGGATGGTATCCAACCCCATTATCTTGTATCTACCCCAACACTTAGAACAGTGCCTGGCACACAGTAAGCGCTTAACAAATAACACAATTATTATTATTATTATTATTATTATTACTATTACCACCAGGTTGTCGGCTGGAGTGGTCCGGGTGGGGCCATGGTCATGTTTTCCTTTGGGCTCCCTGGCTTGGGAGCCTGGGTCTCAAGAGTCAATCCCCTGAGTCAAAGTTCTAGAGCCTCCTTAGGGGTAGGAAGTCAGCCATCATGGTGGGGAGGCAGGAGTGGTGGCAGCCAGCATTTAATAAATATTGTTATTACTACTTGAGCTCTTTTTTCTTTCTTCATGGTATTGTTAAGCACTTACCATGTGCCAGTCACTGTACTAAAGTACTGGAGTAGATACAAGCTAATCAGGTTGAACATAGTCCACGTCCCACATGGGGTTCACAGTCTTACTCCCCATTTTACAGATGAGGTAACTGAGGTACAAAGAAGTGAAGTAACTTGCCCAAGGTCACACAGCAGACACAGCAGCAGTGTTGCCTAGTGGATACAGCACTGGTCTGGGAATCAGAAGGACCAAGGTTCTAATTCTGCCTCCACAACTTGGTCTGTTGTATGACCCTGGGCAAGTCATTTCACTTCTCTAGCCCTCAGTTACCTTTTCTGTAAAATGGGGAGTAAGACTGTGAGCCCCATGTGGGACAGGGACTGTGTCCAACCTGATTAGCTTGTATCTACCCCAGTGCTTAGTACAGTGCCCGGCACATAGTAAGCACTTAACAAATACCATGGGGGGAAAAAAAGTGGTGGAACTGGGACTAGAACCCAGGCCCATGGTCTACCCACTAGGCCATGCTGCTTCACCTCCAACCATTACCCACACTGGGAATTCTCCCCCTACCCTTCGAATCTTGGTATTCTGTCTCAGCACTCAGTTCAGTGCTCTGCATGCAGTAAGCACTTGATAAATACTATTATTACTGCGTAAGCTCTTTTCTTCCCCTCTAACCATTCCCCACATCGGAAATCCTGCCCCTACTCTTCCAGTTTTTCACAGCTGAACGTCTTTTTGGGGGTGTTTATTTTAAATGGCATTTGTTAGGCGCTGACTACGTCAGGCACTGTACTAAGTGAAGGGATAGAGTCAAGCTAATCAGGTTGGACACAGATCCTGTCCCACATGAGGCTCACTGTCTTATTCGAGAAGCAGCGTGGCTCAGTGGAAAGAGCATGGGCTTTGGAGTCAGAGGTCATGGGTTCAAATCCCAGCTCCGCCAATTGTCAGCTGTGTGACTTTGGGCAAGTCACTTAACTTCTCTGGGCCTCAGTTACCTCGTCTGTAAAATGGGGATTAAGACTGTGAGCCCCCCCTATGGGGCAACCTGATCACCTTGTAACCTCCCCAGCGCTTAGTACAGTGCTTTGCACATAGTAAATGCTTACTAAATACCATTATTATTATTATTATTATTCCCATTTTACAGATGAGGTATCTGACGCTCAGAGAAGTTAAGTGACTTGCCGAAGGTCACACAGCAGACAAGTGGTGGAGTTGGGATGAGTTACCAGGTCTAGAATTTCACCAGGTAGTTCAGGGCCTCCGTCTCCAGGGCCAGAGAAGCCCTCTCTCACTTCCCTCCTCTGGCACAGGACACTCCGGAGAATTTCCGAGAATCGCAATGGCACCATTTGCGTCAGAAGAGCTGCTTCCTGCTTTGGATAGTGGGTAACCCTATTATTGCTCCAGCTTTCGCAGGGCTATGATTTCCCTCCACGTGACCTTTGACAGACAAAGCAGTTGTGACACAATTCAGCTTTGACAGGTCGTGAGCAATGCTTCTTCACCCTCTGGATCCTGTATTTTCACGCTATGTTGTAGGCTCCTCCGCCAGATAGTGAGCTCCTTGAGGACAGGGACTGTGTCTGCCAACTCTATTGTACTGTACACTTCCAAGCACTTATTACAGTGTCTGCAGACAGTAATTTTTTCCCATGCTCTGATCAGATTAGGTCTAGAGATGAAAGCTAAAATCATGAGATGAGACACAGCGGGGCCTAGTAATAATAATAAAAACAATAATAATAATGGCATTTATTAAGCGCTTACTATGTGCAAAGCACTGTTCTAAGCGCTGGGGAGGTTACAAGAAGATCAGGTTGTCCCACGGGGGGCTCACAGTCTTAATCCCCATTTTACAGGTGAGGTAACTGAGGCCCAGAGAAGTTAAGTGACTTGCCCAAAGTCACACAGCTGACAATTGGCGGAGCCAGGATTTGAACCCATGACCTCTGACTCCAAAGCCCGGGCTCTTTCCACTGAGCCACGCTGCTTCTCGTAAGAAAGAAACTAAGAAAGTAATAAGGAGGACGGGTCCGGAAGTCAGAGGATCTGTATTCTAATCCCAGGTCTGCCCCTTAGTTGCTGTGTTACCTTGGGCAAGTCATTTGATGTCTCTGTGCCTCAGTTACCACAGCTGTGAAATGGGGATTAAGACTGCGAGCCACATGTGGGACATGGACTGTGCTTAAACTAATTATTTTGTATCTACCCCCGTGCTTACTACAGTGCCTAGCCATAGTAAGCACTTTACAAATACCATTAAAATAATCAGGTAGCTGAAACAAAGATTAACTAAGGCAAAAATAGGTTGTGAGATAGAGGTGATGTTTGTGGCTGTGGGGCTCTCATTGTTCATTTTTCTACTTGGGACTATTATAGCCCGGCACAAGTACCAAGCTGCCCACGAACCTGGTATGGAGCAACTGTATTATTTGTTAAGCACTTATTAAATACCAGGCACTGTACTAAGCACTGGGGTAGATATCAGCAAATTGGATCAGACACAGTCCCTGTCCCACGTGAGGCTCATAGTCCTAATCCCAGTTTTACAGATAAAGGAACTAAGGTACAGAGAAGTAAGAAGAAGCAGCATGGCTCAGTGGAAAGAGAACGGGCTTTGGAGCCAGAGGTCATGGGTTCGAATCCCTACTCCACCACATGTCTGCTGTGTGACCTTGGGCAAGTCACTTAACTTCTCTGAGCCTCAGTTACCTCATCTGTAAAATGGGGATTAAGACTGTGAGCCCCACGTGGGACAACTTGATCACCATGAATCCCCCCCAGCGCTTATAATCAATCAATCAATCAATCGTATTTATTGAGCGCTTAGTGTGTGCAGAGCACTGTACTAAGCGCTTGGGAAGTACAAGTTGGCAACATATAGAGACAGTCCCTACCCAACAGTGGGCTCACAGTCTAAAAGAACAGTGCTCTGCACATAGTAAGTGCTTAACAAATCATCATCATTAAGTAAAGTGACTTGCCCA
Organism: Tachyglossus aculeatus; assembly: GCF_015852505.1. Classification (NCBI taxonomy): domain Eukaryota; kingdom Metazoa; phylum Chordata; class Mammalia; order Monotremata; family Tachyglossidae; genus Tachyglossus; species Tachyglossus aculeatus. Next base: position 15,445,676 of record NC_052077.1, read on the forward strand.
ATGTCACACAGCAGACAAGTAGCTGAGTAGGGTTTAGAACCCAGGTCCTTCTGACTCCCAGGGCCGTGCTCTATCATTTAGGCCATGCTGCTTCTTGAGAGTAATTACTATTAATACTTCTACCGAAGTCCCCATGCGAACCTTCAACCCCCCTCCCTTTTCCTGCCCCCAGAGTCCCTGCAATCTGACTCTCTCCGGAGTCCGACCTCTGTGTGGTGACCCAGTTGGGAGCAATTGCTGATTTAAAGAGATGAGGAATCTCAAATCTTCTTTTCTCCTCACTGGGAGACCTGCAGGTTAAGCTTGGACTCACTCAATGGCTCTGGGAAACTTGGTGATTCTCGGAGCCTTGGCAAATCAACAGGAGGTGGAGGTCTGAAATCGGTGTCGTGGAGAATTTTCTTTGGAATGCCAGACTCTCATCCCTCTCATCTTCCTCCTGCTCATTCACCTGTTCTCTACCCCTCTTTAGAAGTGGTGTGGCCTAGTGGAAAGAGAGCACGGGCCTGAAATGGGTTTGAATCCCACTTTGCTTCTTGTCTGCTGTGTGACCTGGGGCAAGTTGCTTGTCACACTGTAAGTGCTAAACAAATAGCATCATCATTACTATTACTGTTATCATTATCGGCTCACTTTTCCCCTCCCATTTCCACCGCAGTTTTAGGGGCAGGGCTGATGGAGGAAAGGCAGGGAAGGGAGGCTGTTTGATAAAAGCACTCTGCCCAACCCTCTGGGAAATCCAGAGTTGGGTATTGCCCAGGGTATGTGAATCAGAGTGAATGCCCCTTCAGGATAGGGATATCTGCCTGGGGGTCCCAGGACCTCCATGGTTCAGGATGGGGAGAAGATGAGTGCTGCAGAGTTCCTGGCTTTGCATCAGTAGCTGGACTCTTCTCCCAGAAAACAGCTCCTGTGACACTCCTTCAAATCCCCCGCCCTTGACCTGGGACTGGGCCATGAGCAGAAGCCCCACAGCCTCATCCACCACAGGAGGAAGAGTATTGTACTCTCCCAAGCACTTAGTCCAGTGCCCTGCACACAGTAAGTGCTTCATAAATGCCACTGAATGAATGAAGAGGAAGAAGAAAAGGAGGAAGAGGAGGAATAGTAATAGTACCTATTACTGAATTGTTACTATGTGCCAAATAATGTTCTAAGTGCAGGGAAAAAATATATCGATTCAAAATAGACAACATGCCTGACCTCAGGGGGATGCCCAGTCTAAGAATAGGGGGAAGGTGGGGAGGACTGGTGACAGACACAAAGGGAAGGTGAAACGATAAACAGAAAACAACAGAAAAAGACCAGGAAAAGAATAAATACCAAAAGAGGTACCAGGCAGAGCTGCTCAGAGTCTAATGTTCACAGTAGCCACTGCCATGACCCCCTTCAGGTTCAACATTGTACAAATTCTGGAAGCCCCGGGGCTACTGCCATATTCTGTCACAGCGGGGAGTGGGATATCTCCAAGATGCCCCCTCCCTGCCCAGGAGCGGAGATTTGGCTCCTGGACTCCTGACTTTCTCTTCAGACCCACAGCCAGTGGCGGGATCTGCCAGCTAGGCAAGAACTACAGAGTGGGTCTGGTTGAGAAAAGCACTTTGAAATCCAGTTCCCAATTTCCTAATCCAAGGGTCATTAGGGTACAGTCACACTGGCTGAGCGTCTCTGGTATTTCCCGGAATGCACTGTAATTGCAGCCTCTTCTCTTCCCCCATAGGCTGGGGTGGGGCCAGGCCACCACACCACAGACAGTTTTGTTTTTCGGTTTGTTATTGCTCCTGTAAGGAGAGGAGTCAATGGGTCTCTTGATGATGATGATGATGGCATTTATTAAGCGCTTACTATGTACAAAGCACTGTTCTAAGTGCTGGGGAGGTTACAAGGTGATCAGGTTGTCCCACTGGGGGCTCACAGTCTTAATCCCCATTTTACAGATGAGGTAACTGAGGCACAGAGAAGTTAAGTGACTTGCCCAAAGTCACACAGCTGACAATTGGCGGAGTGGGATTTGAACCCACGACCTCTGACTCCAAAGCCTGTGCTCTTTCCACTGAGCCACGCTGCTTCTCTGTTGTCTGACAGAGCTGACCTCCTCTTCCTTCCCACAGGTGGCTCAGTGGAAAGAGCACGGGCTTGGGAGTCGGAGGTCATGGGTTTGAATCCCGACTCCACCACTTGTCAGCTGGGTGACTTTGGGCAAGTCATTTAACTTCTCTGTGCCTCGGTTACCTCATCTGTAAAATGGAGATTAAGACTGTGAGCCCCCCATGGGACAATCTAATTACCTTGTATCTACCCTAGCACTTAGAACAGTGCTTGGCACATAGTAAGCTCTTAAAAATGGCACAATTATTATTATTCAAAAGATGAGGTTGCCCGGATGCTGACTGCCATTATTTCGGGTCCAGATTGCAGGTGAAAATGGTAAATAATGCAAAGTCCCTGAAACCACCCTATGCATTTATCGATTCAAATTTCAAGCACTTAGTTCAGAGTCCTGTACATAGGAATGCTCAATAAATCGCATTGTAATTTGCGTTTCTGCCTGCTCTAGCAATGGAGTGTCCAGGATGGTTGAGAATGACCCAGAAACAACCATCAGGCCTTTTTTTTTTGAGCAAAGGAATGGAACTTTAACTTAAAATGGATTATCTATAGGGGTTCTGCACTTCAGCTGCTTATTATCTTGTGTATGATCATGGGCTGAAACTTTCCAGCATACTCTTTGGGTTAGAGATGGAAAGACATTCAGTACTTTGACTAAGGTGGGCAGAGGCAGCCTGACTATACTAGGGTGACCACTGGCTGGTTTCATACTGAACAGACAGGACTTTTTAACCTTAAACACCCAAGTTCTCTCCATCTCGTCTCCTGTCACCAGGTCATCTGGCTCAGAAGTGGCACCCACGTTTATGGGGACCTGGGAGGGAAACACTATCAATCAGTAAAATTTTCAGAGTAATTTTAACACATTAATGTACATTAAGCATAAAAAGTGTGCAGGCGCTCGTAAAATTTTCAGAATAGTTTTAACACATTAATGTACATTAAATGTAAAAAGTGTGCAGGCACTCCTCCTTTCTCACCTCCCTGATGGGAATCTTCAATCAGTCCCGTGCCAATGGCTCCTATTGCACATTGTAAGGTGGAGAGTGGGGAAAATAGGTCTAGAGAGCCATGGCAGTTTCCCAAAACAGGAAGGCAGAGGTGAGACTAGACAGGCAAGTCGGTGGTGGAGAAGGCTACTTAGAGGCAGTAGCCCTAAACCTAGACAATCTCGGCCAATCAGTCGTATTTATTGAGCGCCTACAGTGTGAAGAGCACTGTACTAACCTCCTGGGAGAGTACTGTATAACAGAGGCAGGGAACGTGTTCACAGTTTAGAGGGGGAGATAGACATTAATATAAATAAATAATGGACAGCTGTGAGCCCTTTTCTAGACCGTGAGCCCGTTTCTAGACTGTGAGCCTGTTGTTGGGTAGGGGCTGTCTCTACACGTTGCCAACTTGTACTTCCCAGGCACTTAGTACAGTGCTCTGCACACAGTACGCGCTCAATAAATACGATTGAATGAATTGAATGAATTTACCGAGTGCTAATCATTTGCAGAGCATGAAACTAAGCGCTTGGGAGACCACAGTACAACAACACTAGAGGCTCTAGAGTGGAGGAAGTGATCGGGGAACACCCCAGGATGCAGTCTAGGTTCCGTGGATTTTTGCCAAAGGTTCCATATGATGTCAACACGTTAGACGGGGAAACACATAATTTTGAATTAAAATCTAAATATAAATAGGAGGGTGCATGTCCTAAAGACAAGATTCATGTTTGGGACCCATGAGGCTCCATGGTCCACCTCAAAGACAACCCAGCGAGTCCTGATATCTGCGTTTCTTCCTGATTTGCCACTACCTGAGGTAACCTATTGAGTGCCGCTCACTGTACTAAGCCCTTGGGAAATACAACAGAAGCAAATAACTGTTCCCTTTCCACAGGGTATTTACACTTAAAATGGGGGACACAGACAGATGGTAGAGGATAAGCAGTAAGGATCAAATAAGGATGACTATGCCAGAATGATATATCAAAATGAATCAGCATAAATACTTGAATGTACAATTGAAAATACACATACACATAAGAGCTGAGCACAGAGGTAAGGATATAATAAATTAAGGCAGGTCTTCCCCTAAAATATAGAGGGGTGTTTTCGAGTTAGAAAGCCAAAAAATAATTAGCATTTGTTAACTGCTTACAATGTGCCAAACACTGAAGCACTGGGGTAGATACAAACTAATCAAGTTGGACAAAATCCATGTCCCGCATGGGGCTCACAGTCTGAATCCTCAATTTATAGATGAGGTAACTAAGGTCCAGAGAAGTCAAGTGACATGGCCAAGGTCGTCACACAGCAGACTGATGCCAGAGGTGGGATTAAAACCCAAGTTCTTCTGACTCTCAAGCCCATGCTCTATCCACTAGGCCATGTAAGGGTCGTCCCCAGAACCTTTGTTATCAAGATTTTAGGATCACTGCAGACTGGATCTTGATGTCCCTATCACAACTATCCAGGAAGTCTCTACCTCCTCAATGCAATGGATAATTGTATAACCGCATTAGTACCCTTTCAACCTGAGGGCTGTTGCGGGTTCCTTCCCGGGGGAGAAAATGGGTGAGTGGCCACACACACCCAGGCAGATTGCCTTCTTGTGTGGCCTTTCTGTCTTGGTTGCTTTGCATTGGATCACACGGGTCATCAGCAGGGTGGTCACTGACAGCACTTGAGAACACCGCACACTGAGATAATGTGATGTCATATACTGGGCATGTGACATCAAGACATCCCACGGGCCATTTTGCAGAAATATGCAGAGTTCACCCTAATTTAGAGCATTTCTCTGGAGGGGTCCCCGATCCTTGATCTCACCCCTCCCCACCCTTTACCAGAGCCATCGTGTTCCCCTCCCAGGATCCTGAAAACACGCAGTGTCGCTACCAAGCCTCAGAGGCGGAACAGCTTGGTAAATAAAACTACCAGACAGAAAGGCATCCAGGGTCATATTTAGGCTGCTAGTTCGTAATGGGCAGGAAAAGTGTCTGTTAATTCTCTCCCAAGCTCTTGGTACAGTGCTCTGCACATAGTAAGTGCTTAATAAATACCCTGATTGGTTGATATCTGGACAGGAGACACACCTGCTGAAAACCTGAACTCGGCTTTGGAACCAGATCAAACAACGGAATGGAGTGTATACCTTTGTGTGGGAAGATGTAGAAGAAAGTGGGTTTGAGTGGGGTAGAAAAGGCTTAGGGCATTGCCTGGGCTTGGTGGGATTGATTTCAGGAAAGGCCCGATTCAAGAAATTATTACGATTTAATGGTCAGGAGAGACCCCTACTGGGAAAAGCTCTCAGATGCTTAAAGTAATTCAGCACAGCATTTCTCTTTCAGCAGAGTAGGTATGTGCTCTATTGGGGTCATGCATGGATTCTTTGGGCATCTGTGTAGAAATTCAGCTGTTGGCTTTGCGGTAAATTACCATAAATTACTGTCGTCCTGGTGGGTTTTCCTGGGCTCTGTTGATGGGACCCAGGCAGCGACATTAATGTTCCAATGTTTCAAGAAGGCTTTTCCACAGTTTGGATGCACCGTAATCTCATGTCTTCTATTGCCAGACGCTAATAATAATAATGATGATGGCATTTATTAAGGGCTTACTAGGTGCAAAGCACTGTTCTAAGCGCTGGGGAGGTTACAAGGTGATTTGGTTGTCCCACGGGGGGCTCACAGTCTTAATCCCCATTTTACAGATGAGGTAACTGAGGCCCAGAGAAGTTAAGTGATTTGCCCAAAGTCACACAGCTGACAATTGGTGGAGCAGGGATTTGAACCCATGACCTCTGACTCCAAAGCCCGGGCTCTTTCCACTGAACCATGCTGCTTCTCTCCTCCGCTAATCTGAGGAGAGCTGTCCCTTCACATTAGATACTCTTAATTATTTCGGTCAGGGATGGCAGTGGTAAATAAAACCCTCCAATAATCTGAAAATACTTGAAACCTACCTCACCTCCCTTCTCTCCTTCTACAGCCCAGCTCGCACCCTCCGCTGCTAATCTCCTCACCGTGCCTCGTTCTCGCCTGTCCCGCCGTCGACCCCTGGCCCACGTCCTCCCCCTGGCCTAGAATGCCCTCTCTCCGCACATCCGCCAAGCTAGCTCTCTTCCTCCCTTCAAGGCCCTACGGAGAGCTCACCTCCTCCAGGAGGCCTTCCCAGACTGAGCCCCCTCCTTCCTCTCCCCCTCCTCATCCCCCCCATCTTACCTCCTTCTCTTCCCCACAGCACCTTTATATATGTACGTTTGTACATATTTATTACTCTATTTATTTTACTTGTACATATCTATTCTATTTATTTTATTTTGTTAATATGTTTGGTTTTGTTCTCTGTCTCCCCCTTCTAGACTGTGAGCCCACTGTTGGGTAGGGACCGTCTCCATATGTTGCCAACTTGTACTTCCCAAGTGCTTAGTCCAGTGCTCTACACACAGTAAGCGCTCAATAAATACGATTGATTGATGGATTGAGGGCAAGGCACATGTCTACCGTGTCTGTTATTGCACTCTTTCAAGTTCTTAGTGCAGTGCTCCGCACACAGTAAACACTCAATTGTTTTTAATGGTATTTGTTAAGTGTTTCCTATGTGCCAGTCACAGTACATGGCTCAGTGGAAAGAGCACGGGCTTTAGAGTCAGAGGTCATGGGTTCGAATCCTGCCCCCACCACACTCATTCATTCAATTGTATTTCTTGAGTGCTTACTGTGTGCAGAGCACTGTACTAAGTGCTTGGGAAGTACAAGTTGGCAACATATAGAGACGGTCCCTACCCAACAATGGGCTCACAGCCACATGTCTGCTGAGTGACCTTGGGCAAGTCACTTAACTTCTCTGAGCCTGTTACCTCATCTGTAAAATGGGGATTAAGACTGTGAGCCCCACATGGGACCTGATCACCTTGTATCCCCCCCAGCGCTTAGAACAGTGCTTTGCACATAGTGAGCACTTAATAAATGCCATCATTGTTATTATTATTAATTACAAATTCTGAAAATGAGGGCAACCGCTCCACGTTTAACCACGTTTAACAAATGTCATCATCATCATCATCATCATTACTAAGTACTGGGGAAGACCACTGACTGACAGATTGGGGATTAAATAAATACCTGCTCTCCTTCCCCATTACAGTGTGGCCCCAAAGTAGGTCAGGAACTAGGATTTATCTAATTATCTTTTAACTACCCTGGCAAGTAGCACAGCTTGGCACACAAACACCACTCATTATAATTATTATTGTTTTTGTTATCTGAGCTTGGGAGAGGTGAAGAGTGTGTGCTCATAAGTGTCTGATCTGTAAGAGGAAAAAAAACTGGTGAAGGGCTTAAAGCCAATTGTGAGTTTTTATTTGAAGTGTCAGGAGCTGAGCAGCCCTTGGAGGGGCTGGAAGAACTGAGAGCTGAGTGTGTGGGCTGTGGTGGCTGCATGTCAATTGTACTTATTGAGCGCTTACTAGGTGCAGATCACTGTAGTAAACACTTGGGAGAGTACAATATAATAGGCACATTGCCTGCTCACAATGAGCTTGCAGTCGAGGGGTCAAGGAGCTGTGGGCTGCTTAAGGGACACACCTGTGTCCAGTGACCTAGCAGGGAAGGTTTGACCACCTGCTGTCAAGGACCTGTCTCCATGCCAGCAGGTTTAGGCCTCACTTGGGGTTTTGTGGCCATCAGGACTCTGACCTCTGCCTCATTTCCTCTGCACGACCTCATATTTGGGGCCTGAGGGCAGGAAGCTACTTTGGCCTTTCTGTTTCCGGTTTTGGCAAAAAAAGAGCGACTGAGATGCCTTCACTTTCACTTGATTTTTTGGCGTGACATCTCCCTTTTTTTGCTTTCCAAAAATCAGGGGAGGTTGGGGGTTGGGGAACAGTGTCTCGGACTCCTTATGCTCCAGGAGATCTTGTTTGGGCTCAGGACCGGGCAGGACATTTGGAGCATTGTTCATCAGACTGTGTCTACCCACATGAGAAACAGTGTGGCCTAGTGGAAAGAGCATGGCCCCGGGCGTCCGAAGGACCTGGGTTCTAATTCCGGCTCTGTTACTTGTTTACTGTGTAACTCTGGACAAGTCAATTCTGTGCCTCAGTATCCTGATCTGTAAAATGGGGGCTGAATACCTATTCTCCGTCCTTTTTAGACTGTGAGCCCACATGGGACAGGGAGTGTATCCAACCTGATTAATAAAGCCTCAATAAATGCTACTGCCACTACTAACTGTTACTGTCATTGCAGCGTGGCTCAGTGGAAAGAGCACGGGCTTTGGAGTCAGAGGTCATGGGTTCCAATCCCGGCCCTGTGAACTGTCCGCTGTGTGACTTTGGGAAAGTCACTTAACTTCTCTGTGCCTCAGTGACCTCACCTGTAAAATGGGGACTAAGACTGTGAGCTCCCCGTGGTACAACCTGATCACCTTGTAACCTCCCCAGCTCTTAGAACAGTGCTTTGCACATAGTAAGTGCTTAATAAATGCAATCATTATTATTATTCTTAATTACAAATTCTGAAAATAAGAGCAACTGCTCCTCCAATCGATCATAGTTACTGAGTGCTTTCTGTGCGCACAGACATGTAGTAAGTGCTTGGGAAAGTACAACATAACACAGGACCTGGGCTCCGAGGCACTTAAGGCCTTGCTCCTTATACCTCCATCAGGCAAAGCTGCCCATCCCACCCAATGGAGGCTTTGCCTGCACAAGGAATACAAGGATGGAGCCCGCATTGATGTAATCCAAGTCCCATGCTCACATCCCATAATTAACAGCTTTGCACTCATATTTATTTATAGATGATGCTATTCCCAGAGGACCTGAATTATATTTCTTCCTCAGATATTTGAGAGCCTTGGCTCCCTTAAGATCTATAATGTCAATGACAGCTGTGTTATGTGTATGGATCTCATAGCAACCAAGTACAGCTGCCTGCGGGGGTGGGGGGAAAAACTGGCTCCGGTTTCCCCCACGACCTGTGCTAAATGAGCAGCAGGGAGCAGACAGAGTTGGGTGTTTGTGGAGGGAGGCAGGAGAAGGGGGAGGAGCAGAAACTCAGGGGAGCAAGCATGGTTAGACCCATCCAGTGTTGGATAGTAGAATGGAGAAAGGCAGAGAGGCTGGGGTTGATTATCGGGGGAACAGCCGCTTCCATTCCCCAGGGGGGCCAGAAAAGTCCTGTCCACCCGTCGGTGTCCAGGAATACTGTCTACCCAGACCTCTCTGGAGTCTTCTGCTGCCAACCATCAGTGCCTGCTGAAACCCTTGCTTGGTTATCATCATCATTATCATCATCAATCGTATTTATTGAGCGCTTACTATGTGCAGAGCACTGTACTAAGCGCTTGGGAAGTACAAATTGGCAACATATAGAGACAGTTCCTACCCAACAGTGGGCTCACAGTCTAAAAGGGGGAGACAGAGAACAAAACCATACTAACAAAATAAAATAAATAGGATAGATATGTACAAGTAAAATAAATAAATAAATAGAGTAATAAATATATACAACCATATATACATATATACAGGTGCTGTGGGGAAGGGAAGGAGGTAAGATGGGGGGGATGGAGAGGTTACCATCAGGATCCATTACCTGAGAGCCACTAGGAGCCACTCCTTTATTTTATGGTATTTGCTGAGTGCTTACTGGGTGTCAAGCACTGTTGTAAGTGCTGGAGTAGATACAAGTTAATCAGGTTGGACACAGTCCCTGTCCCACCTGGGGCTCACGGTGGAAGTAGGAGAGAGAACTGGCACTGAATCCCCATTTTATGGTTGAGGAAACTGCGGTACTCAGAAGTCGTGATTTGCCCAAGGTCATACAGCAGACAAGTGGCAGGGCCTGGACTAGAACCCAGGTCCTCTGACTTTCAGGCCTGTGCTCTTTCCACCACACCATGCTGTACTGAGGGGGGCAAAGGGGAACGGGGTAGAGGTGTCTTTAAAAACAAAAAAATCAGCCCAGCCAATGGCAAAATGATGAGGAATTCCCCCCCCTCCCTTCAAGGTTTCTCTGGTCCCTTCTTTTCCTTTGTCCATTTTAAATAATGTCTATCTCTATTCCAAAAGCAAACATCTCGGGGGGAATAATTCAGGGCATGAGGAGCAATGAGGCCTAGTGGAAAGATCATGGGCAACAGAATCAGATTTTAAACTTAATACTGCCAATGGCCTGCTGTGTGACTTACAGCAAAATCCTTGATTTCTCTGGGTCTCAGTTTTCTCATCTGTAAAACTGGGATTCAATACCTCTTCTCCCTCCCACTTAGACGGTAAACCTCATGTGCAACAGGGACTGTGTCCGATCTGATTATATTATATCTACCCCAGCGCTTAGTATAGTGCTTGGCAAACCCTAAGTGCTTAACTATTGACACAATTATGACTATTAATAATCATTAATAATAATCAATTCCTGGTATTTATTGAATGTTTCCTTTGTGCAGAACACCCAGCCTGCACACTTAGCTCTTCTTGTGCCAAACTACTCTCTGTACCTCCATTTCATCTACTTTGCCACAGACTTCCCACCTTCATCTTACTTCTGGCCTGGAACTCCCTCCTGCTTCCTAACTCACAGCCCACCACACTCCCCATCTTCAAAGCCCTACTAAAATCACATCTCCTCCAAGAAGCCTTCCCTGATTAGCCCCTCATTTTCCCTACTCGCCCTCCATTCTGCGTCACCTATGCACTTGGGTCTGTAACTCTTAACTACTTTGATACTCACCCCACCCTCAACCCCGCAGCACTTAGGTACATATCCTTATACTCTACCAATTCCCTCTCTTGGTAATGTCTTTCTCCCACCGTAGACTGCAAGCTCCTTGTGGACAGGAATCACATCTACCAACTTTAATTGTACAGTACTCTCGCAAGCACTTAGTACCGTGCGATAGATACTCAATAAATACCAGTGATTAAACACTTGAGTACAAAACACAGTTCCCCGAAGTACATCTTTATGGACAGCAATCCTGCTGTTTGTAAAAGAATCCTTTCAACTGGTGAAATGTGAGTGAAGAAGGTCTCCTGGAGATCAATCAATCATTCATATTTAATGAGAGCTCACTGTGTGTAGAGCACTGTACTAAGCACTTGGAAGAGTACAACAGAATATAACAGACATATTCCCTGCCCACAATGAGCTTATAGTCTAGAGGATGAGCTTACAGTCATTTCTTGGTCCTCTGTATTTTTGCTAGGAGCAGATTTCTCGTGCTCCCCAATTCATTTGGCAGACATGATTCCTTCCAGCATTCTAAGTATTGCGCTCCAACAACTGAGAGAATGATTTCTCTTTTCCAGGTCCTAAAATCAACTCAGGCAGGTTCAGAGACCTATCATTTTAAAATAGTCCATGTAAATCAGGAGTAGCAATTGATCTGTCTGCCCCAACGGCTTTATCACTGGATGGCCTCTTTAGGAGCTTACTGGCTCACTGTAGGAAGGAATGTGTCAGTTTATTGTTGTATTGTACTCCCCTAAACACTTAGTCCAGTGATCTGTACACAGTCTTGTCTAATGCTGTCGAGTCATCTCCGACCCACAGTGACCCCATGGACACATCTCTCCCAGAACGCCCCACCTCCATCAGCAATCGTTCTGGTAGTGTATCCAGAGATTTCTTGGTAAAAGTACAAAAGTGGTTTACCATTGCCTCCTTCCGTGCAGTAAACTTGAGTCTACACCCTTGACTCTCTCCCATGACGCTGCTGCCCAGCACAGGGGAGTTTTGACTTTTAGCAGATTGCCTTCCACTCGCTAGCCACTGCCCAAGCTAGGAATGGAATGGGTATGTCTCTGCTTGATTCTCCCTCTTATAGTCGAGACTGGTAGAGTATTGGAAACTCTCCAGGTGCGACCCTGAGAGGGGCCTGCACACAGTAAGCACTGAATAAATATAAATGAATGAATGAATGAGTGGCAGGAACAGGCTCAACCCTCTCTGGCCCTAAAGAAACTCTCTGGGGTAACTGGGAGAAGCACTTTGTGGGGCACAACCAGCCTCTGACACGGCTAACGGCACCCACTGCAGCACTCCACTCACAATTCTCTAGGAGTCCGAAACAGCTGGGGGTGAGGGGGGGGTGGTGAGTGGATGGAGTCTCCCATCAAGATGGCAATCGCTCGTGAAAAAGGTGATTAAAGTGGTGGTGGTTTGTGAAGCATCACTCACACTCTTTCATACTGCCAGTCGGGTTTCTGCTGGGACAGAGGGTAAAGGAAAGAGTCGGTGCATCTCCCATGGCATATCGCTTAACTCTGCTGGGAGAAGTTGAGGCCCTGAGGGAATTTGGCTTGGGGAACCTTCTTCTTCTCTGCTCACCTGGCATCAGATGCAGCTCACTAGAATCAAACTGGCGAGTGGCTATTCGGGTCACTGTCCAGAAGTCCCAGGCCCAAGGCTGATCCGTCGTTCCTGTTGGGAGACACAGTCATTACCGAGCCCATTCGAAAGCGAGTTATTAAGACTGAGAACACTTGAATGGATCTGAAGCGGATTCAGTTTCACCACCCTGGGTGCTCGGTTTCCAAGATGCCAACGGCAACCAGCAGAGCAATGAGGTGGCTTGGGGAGAGGCTGGCGCAATCAGCCTAGTGAAGGTGCCCAGGTCACGGCCAACTGCAAGCCCTTGGCTTCCACGGGGGATGTGGTGTGCTCAGACCCCACCCTTAGGGGTACGTGATCTCCTGCCTGTTGTTCACTCTACTCGTCGCCTTGAGGGCCAGCAGGAGGAAAGGGACACTTTTTCCTTCCCCCTGAGGTTCTGAATATTTCCCTTTCATTCCCACCGGGGCCACCACAATGTTTTGGTGTATTTTGATGCCTGCATCTTTTTCAAATACAGCCACCAGTGACATATGGTTTGAGTTCAAGGTATCCTGACAGACATCATCCAGTGATTATTCGTGCATGCAGAGCACTGTACTAAGCGTTTAAACATGAAAGCCGGTAGATGGAAAATGTCATTTTCCATCGGACAGCTATCATTTTGGTTGGCGTCTCCACTACGGTGATCAGATCGGGCATACTGAAGGCTGTCTGAGCAGCTGCTTCTACTCGTTGTCCTTTTGTAGCCACCAAGGACCTAATCTGGTTTTTGTCATTTTTTAATTCACAGTTAACCCTGTCCCCCGGAGCACAGATGCCCACCTTACAGGGCCCTGCTTGGGCAGGTGAGATGGAGATGATGAAGATGAGCTCTGAAGTTAAGGGAAGAGAACGTTCTCCCAAAAAGGAGTGAGAAAGAAGAAATGTCTGCCCACACCTCCTTGGCCGACTGTGGTTAGGACAACATAGCTCCACCCCTTCACTGGGACCAGACCTTTTGAAATTGGTTGTTTTTCTGAACAACTCAAAGCACTTTCTGGTCACCTCCTGACCCAGATACCCAGGCAGAGAGAGGTGGGGAGACTCGGGCCGAGCTTGTGTAGGGCACCAATGCCTCCGTGAACACTTCTAGGATTTTCTGGGAGGAAAGTTAAAAAAAAATCAGTTAAGAAATCTACATGACAACAAAGAAATCACATTCCGTTTTTTATAAAAACAACCTTGCAATAAAATTTATTGGCATTCACAATCCTTTAACTTCTATAGTTGTGATTTACCAGTACATAACACAGTTACACATATTTACATTATAATCTTCTAGATAACAAAAATAGCCATGTTGTACTACTGAATAATGTTTCCAAATATCCTTACCATTTCATCACTACCTCCAAATGAGACAAACTGTTTATGCTTTTTAAGCACACACAGCAGATAATATAGCAAAATTAAAAGTTTGTGCCTTCTGACATCAGGCAAATCCCTTTAAAGACAATAGTTTTCTGACTCCCATGTTTTTCAAGAGAGATATAAAGTGCATTGGAAGAGGAGGGGGGCAGGGGAAAGGAGAGATGACTACAGAAAATAAAATAACCACACAGAACAAATGGGCGGTTGAAATACATCTGCAATTTGGTTCAGAAAACAATGGCTGGATTTTTTTTTAAAAAGGCTTGGAATACAAACCACTACTACATCTTTTAGGCAGACAACTACAGCGAGCAAAAGGCAAAATTAGAAACTGCCTAAGCAAATGCCACCAGGAGTTGTTTCTGTGATTTTAGCCATGTATTTAATAAATCAAGATAAGATTACTTTGATCCTCTGGTTGGAGCCAAACAGTAATTTACACTATAGAAACATCAAATATACGGTCTACAGGTAAGGATGGAGAGGCCTTTAATGGAACCATCGTTAAGTTTCACCACAAAAACATACGGTTTGTATTTAGGAAGAAAATAAAATAATGGGGGGTTTGTTACCTTTCAGGAAAGGTACTAGAAACAGGTTAAAAATCTCAGGCCCCATATTTTACTGGTCTGGTATTGTAAAATACTTTGCTTACTGGACAGGAATTAAGTAGGGTATGTGATTCACTTGGAAATCCAACATATATAATGGTGATAGAGATTTTTCTCATTCATTCAACCAATCAATGATATTTATTAAGTGCTTACTGTGTGCAGAGCACTGTACTAAGCACCCAGGAGAGTACGATTTGATTTGATATGGTTAGTATCCCTGCCCTCAGGAAACAAAAAACAAAAACCTGACATTGGCTGGTAATGATCTGCAAAACCCCTATTACCGCACCCAGTTGGGAGAGCCAGAGAGACGTCTTTGTCCACGGTCACCTTACCCCATGGAGGCCTCACTCTTGGGATAAAATCCACTTGAAAGGAGAAAGCGCCTACTTCCTCAAAATCAATGGAATGTATCTCTTGACAAGTACAAAATTATCATAAGTTTCACTAAATACAAGGACCATCCCACTATTATAAAAATAACAGTCCTCTCCACCCCCTATACATTTCGTTCTAATTATAAAACAGAACAGCCATCTCCGATGACTGATGCGGAGGCTGGAAGTAAAGGTGGGCTATATACAGAACCATTTGGGCACTTCACCTCTGAGGTTGCCTTCGCTTTCACCGGAAAGAAGCGTGTTTATTGATACTCTGTTTTCGATTCCATGAGACTTACAGACGACCCGGTAACAAATTGCCAAAGAATCAAATGCTTTGCCGCTTTAGGCGACTGACCGCCTCATCCGGACGTGTTTTCCGTGAAAACCATGGAAATACCATTGAGCGTTTTGTCAAAGGGTTTCGGCTGACAAGCAAGAGATCACCCAGGATGCTTTCCTTCACACTTTTCTGCGCTTTCATGATTTCGATGAGGTTCTCGGTTGCCAGGGAAATGGGACATCTTGGAGGAGAGTCGTCAGCCTCTGCCAGAATGCACAGAGAGCTCCAGAAGGGGGCACCCTGCTCCCTTACAAAAATGGATATTCACCAATAGCACCATCTGGTATGTCGGCAAATTCCTGCCCGAAAAGTCCATCTGTTAGCCTTCCTTTCACTTCACAGATATTAATTAGTACGGGCAACAGTTTGGTTAAAAAAAAAGCTGGATAAAATGCTCTCAAACAAACACTGAAGTGGAACTGTTTAGCTATCTGATACACATGCAAACTCTTTGGCTATTAATAAATCAACGTACTCTACATTCCATCTCCAGCTGTCAGACTGGCCATTCTCTCGTCTGAGGAAAAGATGAGGTGGCTTGAAAATTATGAGGAACAAGGGACTGCGTCCTGAACTGGGAAGAAGTGGGGGCAAGGCTACTTTTAATGCTGAAGGATTTGACAAAGTAAATAGGGACGCTGTTGCCGTCAGTCTGATGCCCATCTTTACTTTTAGTTTCTTCGATGGAAAGCCCCTGAATAAATGGAAGAGAACTGTCACCCACTTGAGTGATTACCTATCATGAGTCTTTGGTTTGATTCGAACCAGTGATTACTTACTTGTCATCTTCCCGCCTCTCTTCGCTAACTCCTCCCTGTCAGGACCACAAGACAACTGGAGAGGCTAATACTCGCCCAGATTGAGCTGGGGTGCCCATGCCTTCCTGACCACACAGTTGGCTCACCATCCCCTTCCCACCCACAAATACTTACAGGGGCCCTCCAGGATACTGGGAGCTACATGAAGACCTCCAAATCAGAACAGCATTGGTTACTGGTTTTCTTGAAGGAGTGATGTGTCTGCATGCATGTGAAATAGGAAATGTTTGGAAGGAAATCAAGAAATCACAGCTAAACAACTGATGGCTGAAATTTCATGGTTGGATGGGAAATGCTATTAAACAGCTTCTGCTGGGAAGTTAAGAGGTGAAACCTGAACGGTTAGGGTTTGGTCAGGGGATCTGGGAATCATTCTATTAGGGAAGGACTGATCAGTGGATTCCATGAATGATAGAGGGGCAAGATTCTGGCTTTTGGTCTTGGGACATTTAAAAAATTCCTATCTGTGTCCCCCAGGACCTGGGCTTGTGAGATGGAGCAGGCATGCACTGATGAGGAAATGCTTAACTCAATAGTTGCTTGTTCCCTGCTTCCTCGGCCTTTAGATTTTCCAAGATGGGGATTCCATGCACAATGCTGACAGAGAAGGATGGAATGACTTTTCTACTTGGCTCCTCCAGAGAGTATTAAACAACGGAGCCTGATTCTGGTCTCTGTGCCCCCATACCTCCCTGCACGTAGTATCAGAAACTGCTTAACTCCTGCCCTCTTTCTTTATTATCTGTCTCTATTAAACTGGCTTGGTGCCACCAGTCAAGCCAGCTACAGACTGTCCCTGCAGTCTTAGCACCACGAAAGAATTGCCATCAAGGGCTGGGAGTGGCAGCTCCCTGAATGGACCTGTTTCCAGTGAGGTGGTGAGAATCAAAGAAGCAGGTTAAGGGCAGGAATCATTGTGAACCCATTGCTGGTCTTCTACCAATCTCTTTCTGATTCTGGCACAGAAGCGGGAGGGACAGTTTTTGGAAGTAAAATAGAGAGGTGGAGATGATGGAGTAAGGCTACATTTGCCACTGAGGTGAAGTCCAAAATCAGGATACTGCCATGGGTGAACAAAATGCCCCAGCTGCTACGAGAAAGGAGGGCCAACTCCACAGGTCAACTCCCATGGTGGCCATAGGGCAAGCAACCATTTGAACCAGAAATTATGTTGAAGTGATAGAGAAATCTGGGTAGGGCTTCCACCGAAGGAAATACTGTATGGAATCAGCTTTCTTGGTTTCAGATATTTGACTTGGGAAACACATCTCTATAGAAACACGTCTTTCTCCCTGATGATCTCCTGCCTCATCCAGACTAACGCTGCTTCCCTCCCAGATGGAGGAAATGGAGGTTTCGCCGGGAGTCATGCCTTGTTTGTAATGCCGGATCCTCCATGCTGTTGTAGCCATCAAGCCAGTGATGATGTCCAGAGCGGAGCCTCTGATGTGTAGCGCAAAGGAGGGGGGTGCTCAGCTGATGTTTCCCCTCTCAGGGTGTCTCAGAGGGGAGATCTGGCATTGACTTCTGTAAGAGCCATAGATGGGGCTCAAAGTGAAGCTTGCAGCTAAATTCACCGGACAGCGTCTAGGGAAGTTGGGCTTCTGCAGTTCCTGGGTCACCTTCATCTCATTCCTGTGATGGCCTAAGTGTTAAGTCCTTCCTCACCTCTGGGCTCCTGAGCCCTGCACTCAGTAACAACATGACAGTTCAATCCAATCCCAACCCAATCCCACCACGCCGGCGGCTAAGAACCGTGGAACCTGTTTCAGGCCTCCCGTAACCAGAAAGACTAAGGGGATCAGACCAGGAATTCAAACTGATTTTTGCTCTCCTCACCCTCTTGAGTTGGAACCTACCTATTCAAAATAGGGAAGTGAGGGATGCGGTTTCAGCTTCACACCGAAGGGCTGATTCAATGGCTTTACTGGGAGGAATCATTGGTTATAGCAATAATCATGAATAATTGCAACTGACAGAGTACATTTTGGGCAGAGATCCCACAAAGCTTAGTTTCCAGCTTTGACCTCCAGGTGGATGGCCGGGGGCTGGGAGCAGAAGCCCCTTACTATTCCCCAATTCATTCATTCAATCGTATTTACTGAGCGCTTACTGGGTGCACAGCACTGTACTAAGCACTTGGGAAGCACTGAAGCAGGAAAGGCCAGATAAGAATAAAGCCCATTTGTCCTGGGTACAAATGGCTTTAATGGTCTTCCTCAGGCAAGCGAAGAACCCAACTTCATTACCTGGGTTCTAATCTTAGCTCTACCACTTGCTGGCTTGGTGACCTTGGTCAAGTCACTTAACTTGTCTGTGCGCCAGCTTCCTCAGTAAAATGGAGATTAAATACCTGTTCTCCCCTCACTCAGGGACTGTGTAATCTGATTATCTTGTATCTAGTACAGTGCTTGGCATCTAATAAATGTGTACTAAATACCACAGTTATTATTACGACTATTATGACTGTGCCGACAGAGCGAATGTGCTGATGACCATCGTTCTGGGTTGAGGCTGGTTGGCCTCTTTGGCTGCCCACTGGCCTCCAATTTCAGAGCAGAGCTGACTGTTCAGAGACACACTTGATTCCTCACGGGGAATTTCATTTAGTCTTTCTTTTCCAATGGTGTTAAAAAGGCTCTGACCCTCCAAAACACCCGAGAAGGAAAAACGGATTGGACACTTAACAGGTTTTCCTAAATCAGCCAACAAGATGTTTGCAGGGTGCTTGGCCTTCTGTCATCGGTCCCTTCAGCAGGGTACCCCTCAGCATCTGGCTACCACCAGACACCAATTGCTGCCATTGTCATCAAAAGTATCAACCACTCTTAGCGAGTGCACATGGAGTGCAGAAAGCAGGTTTCCAGGTGCCTGGGAACCCCCATGAAGGGGGTGGGTTTAGGAGTGGGGGCTCCCCAGTGTCCTGCTCAGGCCTTAAATCAATCAATCAATCAACCAACCAGAAGTATTTATTGAGCACTTACTACGATCATGGACTCTGTCTGGGCAAAAATCTCCCTCTGTTGCTCGAACCGGCCTCGTTCAAGAATTTCATTCATTAGAAGTGAAGGTTCACATCCTAGGACGACGAGTTTCTCCTAGGTCCAGTAAACATTCTCCATCCTGAAGCTCTAGGGCCGACGAAGAGGGAGTCCATTGCATTGGTAAAGACACTCTAGCACTACGCGATCTCTTCTGCCTCTGAGTTTGTGGTTCGGCAAACACTAACCTCTCATGGCAAAACTAAGTGGGGCTTATTGAGCCAGAACCGCAGGGGAAAGCTCTCACAAGAACACTATAAGGGCTGAAAACACCAGAAAACACTTTCCCTTCCTTTAATCCACGTTGTAGCGTGGTTCATCTGGCCTCGTGCAGGCAGAAATGAGATTTAAGTACGTCTGATTGTCTAGAGAAATCGTTCACTACTTTGCCAATGCAAAAGTTGTCTCTGTGTTTGGAGAGTTTGAATGTAATATAAAATTGCACGCTGAAAAAATAGCACATCTCTTTCATTGTTTAGAATTAAAAAAGGATAAAAACATAACCACAGTTTAAAAACCCCGGTAAGTTTCAGCATTCAGTCGATGCCCCTTTCGCCCTTCTTGGTTTCTCTCGCTTTCTCTCTTCTCTCGGTTGGAATAAAACTTGGTCCCCACACCTATCTTTTTGGGATTAAATGAATTGTAGATACCACCCCCTCCCCTGGTGAAAAGTCACATTCAGAGAGATTTGGAAAGCAATTCATGGAAGATTTACCTGTATCTCTCTGTATGGTAAGACAGGGGCAGCCCTCCAAGTGGGAATTACGGTGCAAACAGGCCTCGCTGCTACTAGCTGCACCATATGACCAGGCTCAGAGGTGTTACGCTTCTGAAATGGGCTTTCCCCTCTTTCCAAAAAGCCGACCCAAGAGGGGTCTGACAACTGTGGAAACCAACACACAACGCTGCTTGTTTTACGGAGGAACAAAGTACCTGATTCTAAACGTGGATCGGGTGTCCCAGCTACAAGCCCAAAGCTTTGGGGAGGTGGCTCATGGCTGGAAAAAAAACAGTAGAGATCAGCAAGAAGCAGAGGAAGTGAAATGCCTTTCCTGCCTTTCCTCCACCCCCAGAGCTCGCCTCTCCTTTCACGCGGGGTGAGCATTTAAAGGCAAGTGGATGCTGGGATAAAGCAGCTTATAGTGAGGGACTAGCCTCAATGCATCCAAAGCGTCATGGTGGTGGAGTTGGGGGCCTCGGGCAGATGGGCTTTCCGGGACCCTCGTAAAAGGCTTTAGAATCTGAACAAGCGCTGACCAGATTATTACCGGGTGCTGAGGCACTGGCTCGTCTCAAAGCCAAGCGTGCTTCATGCTGAAATTTCACAGCCATAAATCTTGGCGATGGATCATTAAACTGATCGGAGCAGACTGAATGCTGGGAAAATGCTAGGGTCACAAAGGAAAAAAAAAATGGTGCGGATGTGAAGTTAACTATAAATATTCTTCTTGAAAATGAAACCAAAGCATGGACAAAACCCAACCAACGAATTCCATCCCTTCCCCTTCCTCCCCCTTCCATAAAGGGGGAAACCAAAGTCGAAACCCCGAGAGCTGTCTTTTCAGTCACTGACTTAGGAAACCACTCGATAAGGTACCTGGTTGTTCCTAAACCTGTGGCGGCGGTGGGGGGGGAGAAAGGAAAAATCAGCTCCGGGTTCCAAGCTGCCACAATGGTGGGCAGAAATAGTTGGTGAAACTGCTTCCAGGTCGACACAACTTTTTCTATTGCTTTCAGTCCCATCCCAGATGGAGTGCGCTAAGTTCCCAGGGTGTTCTGTTGGGGCCGTGACTGACCCAAACCCCGGGCTCTGTCCAGGCCTCCCCTCGCAAGCCCGACCATCCTCCCTTAGTCTTAGCTCCGTATTTCACGACTTCACTTCTTCGCAGTCTTGGTCAGTGGAAAGCTCCACATCAGAGAGTCCGACTTCCATGGCCATAATCAATGAGATGTCTGAATCGCTGCTGACGGTTGGCTCCTGGTCACCTAGGAGAAGAGGAAGAAGAAAGGAGAAGAGGAGGGTAAAGGCTATGATGATACCGTTGTAGGTCGGGAACGTGTCTACCCACTGTTTTATTGTATTCTCCCAAGCGCTCTGTACCGTGTTCTGCACATGGTAAGTGCTCAATAAACACCACTGATTGACTGATTGACTGACTGAGTGGGCCCAGACTCTTGGGACTTTAAAGTAGGTTGGTGCAATACCTCAAGAGGTTTTTCAAAGGCCAGGGAAGCATCCTAACTTGATGAAAAATCAAATTGATCAAGTTTCTAAACGGCCAACTTAACTCACTGGGATAGGAACGGAGGAATATCATGTTGAAGGTTCCTGATGGATGGACCTTTAAGAACAAGGGAACGGATCTTTTTAAACTTTGGCTCTTTAGGCCCTTGATTATTTGCTGTCATTTTATTTCAATCAGACAACTGTTTTGCAAAAGAAACGGAATGAGATTCGAGCTGAGCCCGCTGTTGGGTAGGGACCGTCTCTGTATGTTGCCAACTTGTACTTCCCAAGCGCTTAGTACAGTGCTCTGCACACAGTAGGCGCTCAATAAATACGATTGAATGAATGAGCTAATTGTGTCCAGCACCCTTCCCTAAACTTTTCCTACTTGTGCCACATCAGGTGGCATTATCAGCCTACGTTTCAGATGGGGGAAAATGCAGCTATTCATTTCAATTACTCCCTCCTCACTACCATCCTTCGATACGGTTTATCACTCTCATCCCACTTATGGGACAGAACTGGGACTTGTCCCCAAGTCATGTAGCCAGCAGACGGCAGATCTGAAATTCCAGACTGTGGTTCACTCCATCTGCCTGGTCTCCTTCAATCACTCAGGGATAAGCCACTTACTGAAGGTCACACAGTAAGTCCCTGGCTCAGCAGCTAAGTCACAGCTTAGGCCCCGGCTTGACCCGCACTAGGCTTGTTCAAGCCAGCACCTCCCAGTTCCTAAAGAGATTGATTACCTC
This sequence comes from Tachyglossus aculeatus, assembly GCF_015852505.1. Classification (NCBI taxonomy): domain Eukaryota; kingdom Metazoa; phylum Chordata; class Mammalia; order Monotremata; family Tachyglossidae; genus Tachyglossus; species Tachyglossus aculeatus. The sequence continues at coordinate 15,467,703 of NC_052077.1, forward strand.
AGGAATCAGACAATGATCACTACACTCTACACGTCTGAACTAGGAGAAGAATCCCAAAATGACATATGGAGGCTATGGATTCGACCCTCTAGGATCTAACGAGCTAGTAGGCCAGATACCTACTGTCTAGAGTCTGCTTTCCTGGTCAAAAAAATTCAGCTCCTGACTTGAAAAATTCCGAGCTAGCATTTAAGACACTATCTGAAAGAGAAAATGAGGTTATTCCAAGTTAAAAGAGTTATCCACCCCTGTCTTATCCTCCCCTGTCCTTCTGATTCATTTTCTGATAGGGAGAAAGAATTATAGGCCTGAAGAGAGTTAGTCACTAGCTCTCCTTTCCCCTTCTCCCAGGTGACTGAGGATGTGTTTTTGATCAGAGAAGCAGCTTGGCTCAGTGGAAAGAGCCCGGGTTTTGGAGTCAGAGGTCATGGGTTCAAATCTGGGCTCCGCCAATTGTCAGCTGTGTGACTTTGGGCGAGTCACTTAACTTCTCTGGGCCTCAGTTACCTCATCTGTAAAATGGGGATTAAGACTGTGAGCCCCCCGTGGGACAACCTGATCACCTTGTAACCTCCCCAGTGCTTAAAACAGTGCTTTGCACATAGTAAGCACTTAATAAATGCCATTATTATAATTATTATTATTATCAAGACTGAGATTAGCCCCGAGCTGCCCGTGCGGAGGAGACTGCCATCCAGATGTTACATTAATAAAAAGAACATTTTTACCATACAACGTTTTCATCAGGGGACTTAGAAATGATATTCCCATGTCCACATGTACATCCCTCCCCTCCCCCTGTAAACTTGCCTCAGCAACAAAACATGAAGGGTCTGTCTCTTATGACTGCTCTGAAGGAGGTGGGTGGTTTTATTCCACTGGTGAGAATTGCACACTGGAGGAACTGTGTCTGATCTCATCTCCTGCAGTTCTGCATCCCTCTCACTGTCTTCCCTGCTCACTTCCAGCCCCTAGCCATGGCATACTAAAGTGACCCTGTGTACCAAGAGAAGCAGCAGGCCTAGAGGAAAGAGCACAAGACTGGAACTGAGGACACCTGGGATCTAATCCCAGTTCTGCCACTTGCCTGCTGTGTGACCTTGGGCAAGTTACTTCACTTCTCTAAGCCTCAGTTTCTTCCCCTGTAAAATGGGGACTAAGAATGTGAGCCCCATATAGGACATGGACAGTGTCCAACCTGATTACCTTGTATCTACCCCAGCACTTAGTACAGTACCTGACACATAGTAAGTGCTTAACAAATGCCATAACAACAAAAAAAAATTGAGTTGGAAGACTTGGAACACAGAGGGCGAGAGCAAGGAGAGTGCTTTTTTAAATTTTATATGAGAATGCTATAAAGCAGAAAGTGCCTGAAAGATCTGGTTAATTTGAGTACTTTCTGCTCCTAATCTACAGGACAGTTTGCACGCTGGGCTCTGTGGCCACGACCATTCCCTTTTGATGTTTTACGGAGAGCCATTCCAACCTCGATGATCTGTGAAAGGGAATGAATGCGTGACTTGGAATGAAAATGGCGGGGAGAGGGGAGGTAGACATATGGGAGGCAGAACTGGCGTTGCTACTTTAAAAATTCAAAATGTTCTGCACAGCTCAGCAAAACACTGGATGCAAATTCCTAAAATACAGTCTTTGAAACCTATTCTTTGACACTGAGTTTTATGAAGAAACCTGTAAATTCCTGTGCTATATGGTCCCTTTGGTATTTAAAACACAGTCCACCAATAAATCATTTTAAATTATGGTACTTCTTATTAGAATGATCTGAAGACTTGCATGATAATTTTTTAATTCCCTTCCATTTTAATTAAACTTGTTTTCTACTGGTTTATGCCTTTTAAAAAATTTAAAGACTGTCCTTAAATAGCTATTCTATTGTGAGAGCTCATTAATATAAGCAAAACTGCTACTGCTGCTGCTGAGACACTTATGAAGCTCAAATAGGCGAGACAGGTGAAATCGTTAACGATCCCTGAGTCCTGAGGACTGCCCTTCCTGACCCAAAATTTCCCATACAGTTGAAGTGAAAACCAGGCAATCCCCACAGAACTTGGGTCAGGAAGCTTTGATTCTGATCCGGCTGTTGGCACCTGAAAATTATCTGGATAACTGTTTCCCAAAATACTCTTTGACCTCTATTACCAACCATTCCTGGTTTTTTTGGCCTGAAACAGGATACTAGAAACCAAAAAGAGGCCTCATCTAGGCTGAAAATTTGTGTCAAGATCCTTGTTACATCATCTAATGTGGAAAACAGCCGGTGATGTCGGAGAAAATCACTATATAAGGGAATTCAACAAATAGAGAGTTCTCCACCTAGGACAAAGAACCCAGCAGGATTTCCAACTCAGACAGGGAGGGAGGAGAGTGAATGACACTTATCTGTTCAAAACTACTTTCCTTTATGAGAGAGGCCCCCTGGAACCCAGAGCACTAACTATTTCCTGCAGGGATTGGCTGTGGTTGGGGTAAGACAGCATGGCCCAGTGAATACAGCATTGGCCTGGGACTCAGAAGGTCCTGGGTTCTAATCCCGACTCCGCCACTTGCCTGCCATGTGACCTTGGGCAAGTCACTCCACTGGAGAAGCAGCGTGGCTCAGTGGAAAGAGCCCCGGCTGGGGAGCCAGAGGTTGTGGGTTCTAATCTCGGCTCTGCCACTTGTCAGCTGTGTGACTTCAGGCAAGTCACAACTTCTCTGGGCCTCAGTTCCCTCTTCTGTAAAATGGGGATGAAGACTGTGAGCCCCACGTGGGATAATCTGACTTCCTTGTATCTATCCCAGTGCTTGTTACTCTATTTATGTATTTATTTATTTATTTTACTTGTACATATCTATTCTATTTATTTTATTAGTATGTTTGGTTTTGTTCTCTGTCTCCCCCTTTTAGACTGTGAGCCCACTGTTGGGTAGGGACTGTCCCTATATGTTGCCAACTTGTACTTCCCAAGCGCTTAGTACAGTGCTCTGCACACAGTAAGCGCTCAATAAATACGATTAATGATGATGATGATGATGCTTAGAACAGTGCCTGGCACATAGTAAGCGCTTAATAAATACCAACATTATTATTATTCTCTGTGCCTCAGTTACTTCGTCTATAAATTGGGGATTGAGACTGGGGGCCCCATGTGGGACAGGGACTGTGTCCAACCCGATTTGCTTGTATCCACTCCAGGGCTTACTAAAGTGCTTGGCACATAGGAAGCACTTAATAAATACCATCATTATTATTATTAGGAGTCAGGTGGTGGCCGGGCACCAGGGATGGGGAGACAGGAACTAGTTTAAAACTGAGCTGCCATGATTAGCGCCATGAGAAGCAGCGTGGCTCAGAGGAAAGAGCACGGGCTTTGGAGTCAGAGGTCATGGGTTCAAATTCCGGCTCTGCCAACTGTCAGCTGTGTGACTCTGGGCAAGTCACTTAACTTCTCTGGGCCTCAGTTACCTCATCTGTAAAATGGGGATTAAAACTGTGAGCCCCCCGTGGGACAACCTGATTACCTTGTACCTCCCCAGCGCTTAGAACAGTGCTTTGCACATGGTAAGCGCTTATCAATACCATCATTATTATTATTATAATTATGAGAAGCAGCATGGTGCAGTGGATAGAGCACGGCCTGGAGATCAATCAATCAATCAATCAATCAATCGTATTTATTGAGCACTTACTGTGTGCAGAGCACTGTACTAAGCGCTTGGGAAGTACAAGTTGGCAACATGTTGGAATCAGAAGATCATGGGTTCTAATCCCGGCTCCACCACGTGTCTCCTGTGTGACCTTGGGCAAGTCACTTCACTTCCCTGTCCCTTGGTAAACTCATCTGTAAAATGGGGATTGAGACCGTAAGCCCCATGGGGGGAAGGGGCTGTGTTCAACTTAATTTGCTTGTATCCACCCCAGCATTTAGCACAGTGCCTGGCACATAGTAAGCGCTTAAACTAATACCATCAGTATTACGATTGAAGCTCTCTGGTTTCTGCCCCTTGCAGGGTGGGGAGGCCTGAAAGCCGGCATCAAAGAGAAGGGTGGGTAACCTTTCCAAAGGGGCATTCATCCATTGCCTTTCCTGTCTGCCTGAGTGGGCCCTCAAACTGAGGACAAGCCTGGATGGAAAGAGGGATCTCAGGGAGCAAAATCTGGTCTTCTAGACTTGAGCCCATTGTTGGGTAGGGACCGTCTCTATATGTCGCCGACTTGTACTTCCCAAGCACTTAGTACAGTGCTCTGCACACAGTAAGCGCTCAATAAATACGATTGAATGAATGAATGAATGGTCAGTGTCCCACCCAATATTAGGGGCCATCAGTCCAACCCTAACAATCAACCAACCACTCATGTTGCTTCACCAAAGGACAGTTGAATTACTTTAACTTTTTTTTTTGGGTATTTGTTAAGTGCTTATCATGTGCCAGGCACGGTACTACGTGTTGTGATAGATACAATTTATCATGTGCCAGGCACTGTACTAAGTGCTGTGATAGATACAATTTAATCCGGTTGGACAGAGTCCAAGTCCCACATGGGGCTCACGGTATTAATCCCCATTTTGTTGATGAGATAACAGACACAAGAAAGTTAAGTGACTTGCCCAAGGTCACAGACCAGACTCACGGCAGAGCTGGGATTAAAACCCAGGTCTTTCTGACTCCCAAGTCCGTGTTCTATCCACGAGGCCACGCTGCTCCCTGAATTTGTGTTAATCTATTAAGGTGGGAGAATTCAATCATCTCAACATACCACCTGGAAAGTGGCTTGTTGATTATGTGGAATTACTAGAAGAAATTCCATTACTACGAACAACCTGGTTAACAACATTTAAGCTAACACAAACTTTATTTAACACAAAACTTGGGGTACAATGAGCCTTTTTTCTTCCCTGTAGAAAGTGGGTATTCTAAGCCTCTCAGAATTCATCTAATCTCTCATCTCCCCACCCTATTTCTCTCCCTGTAGGGACACCTACCGATGCATCTGAATCCTCATAAGCTAAGCGCTTAGATACTCTTCCCCACCACAGCACGTATGTACATGTCTTTAAACTCAGTTGCTTCCCACCTCCCTGTAATTTATTTTAGGATCTGTCTCCCCCAATACATTGTAAGATTTCCACGGGCAGGGATCATGTTTGCTAACTCTGTTGTACTCTCCCCAGTGCTCAGTCCAATGCTCCACACAGAGTGAGCACTCAATAAATACCCTTGATTGATCTGACCCTCAAAGCCATGCTGGACTGCATGAACTGACTTTCTGAATGGAATGTACACCTTGGGGAGGAAGGGAGAACGAGGCAGAATTATGAGATAAAATGGAGTTACTCCCAAATGGGCAGCAGGCTGCCCTACTCTCTCCATGAGATAAAGAGGGATGAACAGAGGTCATAAGCAGGCCCATGGATTACCAGAACCTGGGGATTGGAGATGAGCGTGGGCAGGCAGGCGGGGGAAGATCCTGTGCCCCCATGCCCATTTGGTGCCCCGGAGTTTGAAGAGGAGTGATGTCCCGAGACTCTGGTGGCTAACGACTCTGAGGTCAATGAAAGGGTTATGGGTCCCTCAGCAAGTCAGGAGGGAGATCCGAGCTCACCGCAGCCAAACTGCTGATCTTCTCCGGGAGCTCGTCGGGCCCACTCAGGATACCAGCAAATGCCCTTTCAAAACCAACTTTCAGAAGGATGAAGAAGGATTTTTCATTAAATAACATACCGTAGTGATGCCAACCCATTCACCATTCAGAGGCCACCTGAGAGGGCAATTTTTCACTCCATGAGACACACCAGCCATTCTAAATGGGGCTCTGGAATTTGGGATTCGCTGGACTGATTACTCTTAAAAGCACCTCCAATCACGGAGATGCTCGGCTAGTGAAAGGTCCCATCCCATTTCTGGAAACTTATCATGACAAAAGTTCCATCAGTCTCAATACAATGATCCTCCCTGTTTTACGGCAGGGAGGGGAGTTCCTTCCTGCTTCTCATCTTTTCTCCTGTGGCCTCTACCACTCTCATGTGCCCTTTTTCTTTCCTTGTGGCCTCTATGTGATCCACCATCAAATCCTACGCAACCCCCCTTCAAATCCCATCCTTCCTGCTCTCTGGCCCACCCTGACACACTTATCTTTATTCCAACTAGAGTCACATAAGGAGGGAAAATGATTTGATGATGCATCTGCCCCAATGCCCTGAATTTCTGGATTCTAGCAATTTTTATTCTCAGAGTCTTCAGCCACTTTATTAATGGGAATCTCCATGATCTGGGTGAGGCATATCTTCAGTTTCTCCAAAATGTCTGGGTTCAGCCTGGGAAAATTTGTTCCACAAGTTGTTGGGGCTCTGGGCTGTTTCTGTCAAAGATGCAACGGGTTTCTCTGTTAAGAAACTGACTGCCACACTAAGAAACTTCTCCTGGCTACTCTCCATGTAGACTCCTATTGAACTTTTTCTCTGAGCGGCTCTTGGCAGGAATGACAAACTCTCTGGGGGCTTCTGGTCTTCCTGCCGTTCTGTTTCAATGTGCCACTGGGCAGGGGGCTGACTTCCGCTGTGCCCCCAGTTTTCTATAATTGGCTTTAGTCTCTCCAGACTTCTCATATGTACATTTCATGGGTCAAAATTCCACTTATGTCAGGCTCGCCACCTGTGACACCCTCACCTCTATGGCTTGTGAAAGGGTCAACCCCACTAACGTGCCTTCACCCTGAGTGTTATGGGAGAGAAAGAGACACTGAGCCAGAAAAAGCAAAGTATTTGGACTGAAGCAACTGTCTGGTTTAAAGGTCAGGAATCACAGCTCGGCTAAAGAGGAAAATAAACCAGGAAGTTGTACAAGGGGAATAGCCCAGAGACGGGAGGCTGGATGCTCAAACTCAAAAGGCATGGGGTAACTCAAATCCATTGGAACAACTTAGGTTTCCTTTTTATCATGACTTGGGCAGGCTTATCTGCAACTGAAAGTCGTGTCCTTCCCTATCTTCAAAGCCCTTCTGAAATTGTATTTCCTTCAAGAAGTCTTCCCTGATTAATTTCCTATCTCCTCACTTGACATTCCCCAATTGCCTCCTCAAAGAAAGCACATAGAATACATCTGCCTTGACAGGTGCTGTGTACGTACACACAATAGTGCCTTTCAACATCATCATTATTATTATTATTTGTTAAGCACTTACAATGTGTGCCACGCACTGTTCTAAGCACTGGGGTAGACATAAGTTAATCAGGTTAGACATGACTCTTGTCTCATATGGGGTTCACAGTCACAGAGGGAGAGTAGGTACTGAATCCCTATTCTACAGATGAAAAAACTGGGCCAGAGAAATAAAGTGATTTGCCCAGGGTCATTTCCACAAGCAAGTGATAAAGGTGGAATTAGAACCTGGGTCCTCTGATTCCCAGGTCTGTGCTTTTTCCACTACGCCAAGCTTCTTCTGATGCTACTCAGATTGCAAAACATAGAGCAAACACATCCATTAGAGAACTGAATATCTGCTTAAACACCCAATGTTAAATCATCACCAAATGGATTAAATTACCAATGAGCTTGCATTTGAGCATAGAATGAATTAAAAAAACAGAAAGCAATTTAAGGCTTTTTCCAGAACAGAAAACATCCTCATCAACAATCAAGCAAAGGTATTTACTGAGCACCTAATGTGTGCAGAACACTGGACTAAGCACTTGGGAGGGTACAATATAACCGAGTCGGGAGACACACTCCCTGCTCACAATGAGTTCATCTATTTTAATTCTGTTCTATGTGGAGAGATGTTGGAAATTGTCACCAGCTGAGAAATTTTGTAATTTCAGCCTCTCTGAGGAAGTCTGAATCATCTGTTGTCTCTGAGTTTTCCTACCAGTGGCTGAGAAAGCCAGCCTCTGCAGGAGGTAGAAGCCCTTACCTCCCATGGCAACGTGAACGGGCTTTAGCGTGTGGGCCTCTGACCGGCTTGCTGAGGTTGGAAAGTAAGTGACCTCTAAATGGGAAGACACTTCTTCAACTGAGCTGCCATGGTGCCAACCAGCTCCAGTATCAATCAATCACTCAACCAGTCATAGTTGTTAAGCCCTTACTGTGTGTAGAGCACTGTACTAAGTACTTGGCCGAGTACAATATAACAGACACATTCCCTTCCCAAAATGAGCTTACAGTCTAGAGAGGGAGACAGATATTAATATGAATAAATTACAGTGGATAAAGCAGATGCCTGGAAGGCATAAGGACCTGAGTTCTAATCCTGGCCCAACCTTCTGTCCGCTGTGTGACCTTGGGCAAGTCACTTCACTTCTCTGTGCCTCAGTTACCTCTTCTGTACAATGGGAATTGAGACCATGAGCCCCATGTTTGGCAGACTGTGTCTAACCTGATTAGCTTGCACCCCTGTCTTCCTCTCCCCTGCCTTCCCATACTGGTGCTTGGTCAGTTCCCTTTGGTCAGATTTAAGAGGGTTCCCTGTCAGTGCAGGCTGGAGGTTGGAAGATTTGCTGGCTGAATGAGTCTGTCAATTTCCAATTCTCTAGCAAGTGCTCTTTAGAGGCAAAACATGTTCGCTAAGGAATCAGACAACAGGAAAAATAATAATGGGTATCACGGCTCTCTCTCTTCATTCTGCAGTGACAGAGCATTTGCTCAGATTTTAGCACCTGATGTAAGGCACAAGTAAGCAATCTTAGAGCCACGCTCTTCCTCCCGTTATTGTAGCTGCTGCTGCTGAGCTTTTCTGCAGGCTGTTTTTAATGTCTGTTGCTCTGATGCTTGGACTCAGCTCCCCTGGTTGGGACATGAGAGAAGGATGGATGGTGGCAAGATATGGAAACAGCTGTTGCTGTAAGGGGAACTGGATTCTAGAAGGGGGCCAGACTAACGCAGGGGACTCTAGAGGTTGGAGCCCTTGAAACCAGGCTAAGGGAGTCCTGCCGCCACCCAAACATGAGTGACATAGGCCACTACTTCTCCAGATGATACGTCCAGACCTTACCAACAAGGCAGCTGCACACATGCCAAACCAGAGTAGGGTGGGGCAGCACTGGGGTTGACTTGCAATCCACACTTCCTGATCCCCCCCAACTGTCCCCTTACTACCAAAACACCTTTCCGATTCTGCACATAATAATAATAATAATGATAATGATGATGGCATTTGTTAAGCGCTTACTATGTACAAAGCACTGTTCTAAGTGCTGGGGGGGGATACAAGGTTGTCCCACGTGAGGCTCACAGTCATTCTCCATTTTTCAGATGAGGTAACTGAGACTCAAAGAAGTAAGTGACTTGCCCAAGGTCAAACAGCAGACATGTGGCGGAGCCGAAATTAGAACCCATGACTTCTGATTCCCAAGCCTGGGTTCTTTCCACTGTGCCACGCTGCTTCTCTACACAGCAGTCATCTTTCAGTTTTCCTGCAATTCTCTGTTTTGGGAATTGGAGAGTGAGGTTTGAGGAAGGAGAGTAGTGGGGAGGTCATACGTAGCTGTGCACTTGGAGCTCAGCTCCAGCCCCCGGGGCACTGCCAGGCAATCTGGTGCTGCCTTGGCATGAACCTGGTTCTCCTGCCAGCCCTGCTCCACATCCTCCCAGCTGAGCACCTAAGCCCACACTGTCTGGCATCTGCCCAAGACGAGGAGGTGCAGCCCCCGTAAGCAGCTCAGCCCCTGAGGGCAGGAGTTGAATGTGCCCCCCTGCCCCTACTCTCTATTTTAGTTTTGGGGGAGATCTGCTTAGATGGGAGGTCCTGGATGTTCCAGACAAGCGGGCTTCTCTCCTGGATGGGCAGGTAATAGGGAATGGTCTGGCAGTCTTGACCTTTACCTGCAGACCTATGTGTCTGAATCTCCATCTATTTATCACTCATGTGCTTGGTTTCACTTCTGCCCCATCTTCATCTTGGAAGTATTTTGAAAATCTAATACCTCCAATAGCCCTCACCAAAAAATCACCCAGATCCTGAGGCCTCCACAAAATTCTAGGCAGACTGGTGGCCGATGTACTTGGTTACTGGGGCAGTGGGTGAGCTTTGAACGCTGAGCTTCCTCTAACCCCAACACTCTGCTGGACTGTGTCTAATTCCCACCTGTATGTTTTTCTCTCCCAGCATTTAGTAGAGTGCTCTACACACAGTTTATGCTTAATAAATGCTATTGCTACTAGTACTCCTGGTGAGCAGAGGGAGACGGCAGATTAGACTTGGCTCTCAGGCAGGAGCCTTCCAACGTCTGGCCCATTAACTGGTTTGGAGTCCTAGAGGCCCCCTCCCATTTCCTGCTGGGGGTGGAAGTCTGGCAGAGACAAAAGAAAGTGAAAGAAGGACAGGGGAGGGTTGCAGAGGCTTCAGCTGCACTTCTGGGTGGAGGAGGACCGGGAGGTGCCCAGTGTAATGTAATGATGGTACATGTCAAATAGGAGCCTCCCTAAACTGAATAGTCCCCGGGTGCCTAGGAGCCTTAAGCAAGCCCTGTCTAGATGGCAAAAAATTGATTTTAAAGGTATGGAGAAGCAGTTTCAAATAGTGTGACCAAGATCCATCAATCAATCAATGCTCAATAAATACGAATGAATGAATGGTATTTAGACTGCAGCAGACAGACAGACAAGGCTGATGGGCAGAAATCATGAGGACGGTTTTTTTCCCAGAGCAAAGATTTCATGAAAACTAGGATGAAAGGAGGCAGAGTTGAAAACAGACACAGATGTGTTTGAGGTGGAGCATAACAACTGTAAACACATACGCAAACACACACACAGAGCATCCTTTGTCCTCTCCCTTTGCTGTCGTCCGTATTTGAATCTGTTTTCTCAGGTGAGGTGGGTCTCACTGTTGATCTCATTAATCTGAGCTCCAGAGACTGCTGTGACCATTGCTCATGAATTGTGGCTTTGGATCCCTTGGTTCCTGGCTCTTCCTGAATTTTATCATTGGTATTTCTTCGCTGTCAGACTGGATAGTAAAGTGCTGTATTACTGTTCTTTTGTCATTTTCTCCCTATTCTCTCCTTGACAGCTCCTTATCTCTCATACTGTGAAGAGAGAAGTCACCATTTAAAATAACCTGGATATTTGCCTCCACAGGTAGTGTTCCTCTGGATGTACCATAGCAAAATACAAACACTCTGTACCATCTGGCAAGCCATAATATTTCCTGATATCTGTGTGTTGCACAATCAGGGCAATTTTCACCACGGTGGGCAGTTAGTTCATAAAGATTTGACATTCACATTATTTGTATGTATTCAATTTCTTATTCTGCAGCAACTGTGCTGACTCCCAACGGCTCCCCAAGCATAGAGTCTGTTCTTGAAGCAGCTGAACACTTACCCTCCCACCTCCGACTGTTACGGGGATCTGAGAATACTCCACTCTCAATCATGGAGTTCTTCCCTTAACTCTGGCAGATTTCTGAAGCACAGCCTAGCTGCTGATCCAGTGGAAAGAGTGCAGCTTTGGAAATCAGGTGACCTGGGTTCAGTCCTGTCTCTGCTTGCCTGCACGCTTTCTGGGGTTGTGCCTTCACTGGGAAAGGGTTTCTGACCAAAGAACCACCTAAGGAATTCCAAAAGGTTGTACTCTTCCATGTCCTCACTGCTGTGCTCATTACCACTGAATGACTGATTGGACCTCCCTCCCCCTTCATATACGACAGACCACCACTCTCCTTCAAAGCCTTTCTAAAAGCATAGCTCCTCCAGGAAGTCTTCCCTGACTAACCACTCATCTCCCCACATTATTCCTCTTCCCTTCTGCATTACCTATTCACTTGGGTTCATATCCCCTAAGCACTATGACATTCATCCCACCCTCAAAGGTCTTAAATACCCAGCTTCATATTCAATTGCTTCCATTACCTGTAATGTATTTTAATATCTGTCCTCCCTCACCAGACTGTAAGCAGGGCAGGGCTCATGCCTACCAACGCTACTGTACTCTCACAAATGCTTAGTACAGTGCTCTGTATCGAGGAAGTGCTCAATAAGTACCCCTGAATTATTGATTTTAGGGAGCTGGTGGATATTACAGTAAGGAGACAGGAAGAGTTAAGTTTCCAGATGATCTGGGACCAGTCTTTCATAGTTATTACCAATGCACATTTAAAACCCACATACAGACATGGAACACACTCCATACACTCCACCGCTGATGCAAAGGAATTAAAATTAGGGTTTGATTGGCTAATGCATTCTGATTACAAATATTTGCAGTGTGCCATCTTAAAGCAAGACTACTGAGCCCAAATCATGCTAGCCCTTAAAATCAACGTTTGGGGACTCTGTCTAGTGACATGAAATCACGAGTACCCTCAGCATTTTAAGAAAGGACAGGGGTAGCAGTCCTTGGTGGGTGGAAGCGATCAATCGATGATATTTATTGAAAGCTTACTCTTTGCAGAACACTATACTGTGGGCTTTGGAGAGTACAAGAGCATTAGATGATAGACCCGATCCCTACCCTCAAGGAGCTGATTCTTGGAGAGCACTGCTCATCAGGAATTTATGACAAGAACGCCACAGAAAGCTTAGAGGGCCTGATGACTGAGTAGCCTTGGACCGATCTGAGTATGATAGGAACATGCCCACTTCCGCTGGACAGATTGGGTCGAACATCTCTGAAGGTTTTTGTAAATGGAGCTTTTCAGGCTCTCACGCTTGATTTTTGAATCTGTGCTAGCTCCCATGAAGCTCGGAGTGTGAGACTGAGCGATTTCTTCTTCCTCCTCCTCCTCCTCCAGAAAGGAGTGAACTAGGAGGCCAGCACTCTGGGGAGCAACAGGCGTCCTTTAGATTTGTTAATGCTCAGACAGAGAGAAAGAAAGGGCTGGCCAATTTGTTGTTGATCCAGATGTGCTCTGTCACTCCCTTGCTGACATTCACAGACAGAGTACAGACGAGCAAATGCAGACGCAGGGCTATTGATGTTCAATTCCCTCGTTAGCTCTTCCAGACGTTATTCGAACTCCAGCCAGGCTGTGTTGTGAGGGATTCATCAAGATGATGTTCTAATTCGTGGCGCAAAAAAAATTCCCAGTACCCATTAGTCCTGAATGGTTGCCGTAGCAAGGAAAAGACCTAATTCAGCCCACCAGCTGCAGTGTGAGTGGCCTCACTTTAGTTCCCACAGGGTGAATGCCTGTGTGTCCTCAACTCTGGCTGGAGCCTTGAATGGCAATCAATTTGTGGTCTGAATGGATTCGTTCCTTTGTGGACAGTCTCTCATCTATAGATGATGGAAAATTTCCCACGGGGCGGGGTCGGCAAACGCAGGGAGGAGGAATGGTGGCTACAGGGTCCCATGTCGGTGCCCTGGAATTCACAAACGTCTTTTCTCAGGCCCTTACACAGGATGGCATGTGGACGTTCAAACGGACCTGCTGAAATCCAGGGAGCCTGTTCATCAAAGGCTGCGTTTGTCCTAGAAACCCTTGCTCTTCCAAACAGCTGTTCTTTGTTGACTGTGCATAGCCACTGTGCTCTCTGGCTGAGAAGTGAATGGGTGGTGTTGAAGAGGAAGGTTAAAAGACTCTGAGATTGCTCTTTAGAGCTGAATGTCAATGGGCAGGGTGCCATTGGTTTAGAGGTGGAATCCTACAGTGGCTCAAATTTTTCACGGCGTCCTCAATTACTCATTCAGATTTCAACCCCTAGAGAACCTGTCCTCTGTGCTTCTGCTGTACTTTCCCAAGAACTTAGTAGAGTACACCGTACCCAGAGGGCCTTCAATAAATACCATTACCAGAGGGGAGACAACCTGTGGGCTTTAGACCGTTCAGTAGCTGGGTCAGTTCTATCTTCTACAAGGCTGGGGGTTTGCTAATTGTGACCCACCACCCAGGTCCAGCAGCTTATGAATGAATGAATCAAGTCCAGTGGTGATTTTGTGGGAAACAGAAAAGTGCATTCTCCCCAGCTTCTTCCAGCCAGCCCATTGTTCCAGAGTTCAGAGAACTTATTTAGGCTTAGGTCTTGGCACCTTCCTAAAGCTACAGAATTCATGACACACTTATGCCTTCTCATAAACGTCGGCCTTATTGGCCTGTTGCCCCAGCGTATCTTGCTGCCACACGAGCCTGGTCATAGCTGCTTAGCACGACGGAGCAGCCCCTTGGGACCCAGGGTTGACCCCAAATGAGCCTGGCTCCCCCTGATGATGCTCAGGAGCAGGGAAGAGCCAGGTGTGGCACCCTGAACGACAGACGCGGCTGCAGGTGCAGTAATAATGAGTGATCCAGGCTTAGTTGGCAGCCAACAGATTTGAAATAACCGCCAGGCTCAAAACAGACCAAGCATGGATAAAGGGTACGGTCTGGATCTAACTTTTAAGAGGGAGGGATGCCTGTCATTTTGTTATTCCTCCCTACAGTCTTAAATAAAGGTTCATGGTTAGTTTACCAAACTCTGTCATGAAGCCAAAAACATTGTTTTGGCCCAAAGAAACTACCCAAAGAGGCCAAATACCATAGGCAGAACTTCCTACTCGAGGTAATGGAGCCTGGCACTCCACGTTCCATCTGGATATTTCCTCCCAGAGTCTCATATGGGCTGAGTAGGCCCACTGGTCAGACTGGAGCTGGTTACAATTACAATGGGCTAGGTTGAGCCTGTCAGGGGCTCAGACTGTACCCCCAAAAATTCATAAATCAGGCTTACTTGGGGATGAAGAGGCAGGAGATTTGGGATTTGTTGTTCTTAAAAAGGTGGTGCATGCCACAGTGCAAGCTGATATATTAAGTCCTAGGCAGAACTAGCTGCTGTAGTAAGTCAAAAAGAGAGAGGGTGGTGGAGAGTGGGGCTAAGATTTGGGGTCCCTGCAACTAATAATAATGATAATAATGATAATTGTGGTAGCACTGTACTAAGTGCTACGGTACATCCAAGATAAGCAAATCAGACCCAATCCCTGCCTCAATACTACTCAGAATTGTGGAAAGAGTGGCGTGCACCTGCATATATGCTCTGTACTTCCGCCTGCCAGGCACAGCAGAAATTCAAAGGGGCCACTTTAACAATCTCTAACCTTCTGTGGACTAACTCTCCAAATTATTGGGGGGTAGGGCAGGCAAAGGATGGGAACAGGCAGAGTCTAGGGTGTGGCTTAGTGGACAGAGCATGGGCCCAGGAGTCAGAAGTACTTGGGTTGTAATCCCGATTCTGCCACATATCTGCCGTGTAACCTTGCAAGTCACTTCACTTCTCTGGGCCTCAGTTATCTCATCTGTAAAATGGGGATTAGGAGTGTGAGCCCCATGTGGGACAGGAACTGTATCCAACCTGATTAACTTGTATCTACCCCAGTGCTTAGAACAGTGTTGGCACATAGTAAGCACTTAACAAGTACCATTATTATTTTTTCTGATGACAGTTGGGACAACATTCCAAACTATGTTCTTCCCGGCCTCGGCTTCAGGGGAGCCTGAAGAGCGATCTGGTTCAGCTCACGAAGCTAGGTGGGAGAGTCGTGTTCACAATCGGGGTCTAATGTTCCAACCTGAGTGTCAATCTATGGTTCCAAGCCGTAAACATCTGAGTGGCTGGTTCTCTTCAGAAGTTCAGTCTTTGGGGCTTGCCCCAGGCACCAGGGCACTGCACTCGCCACTAGAGAGAGGAGTTTGAGGGCACACGCTCTTTACTCTCCATCTCCCCCTTGGCATCGCCCCAGTCCCTGGCCCAATTGCTTGTGTGTGTCTGCTTGTTGATTCACCTAGAGTAGCAGGCCTGCTGGAGCACTGTCCTAATCCAGAGATGGCTTTCTAGATAGTCCAGAGGGACTTGACTAGATAGAAGGTGGGGGCCATTTTTTAGCTAGATCAGAACTAGGGCTAAAAATCAATCCAGACACCTGGACATTCGCAATAAGGTGCCACGGAACAGAAGGGAGGGACTATGGGATCTGGGAAAGGCACCTGAGCCTGGAAGCTATGAAAGGTGGGATGTCAGAGACAATAGGGATGTGCATGAAAGAAAGCCCTCCCCAGGAATGTCAGTTCCCTTTGTGTAGACCCTGCTTCTTCCTTGACATTGAATGACAGGAGTTGAAAGCAAGATACTTCCTAGCCACACTCAGGTGACATTGTTCTATAAGTGCCTGCTCTTCAGTACTCTACTGACTTTGATGTGCACAGATCACGACTGCATAACAGAGCTGAGAAAGCAGCAAGGGGGAGGAAGACCTGCACAGCTGGTCCTACGAAATAACCACAAGACAGATTCCTAAAACCGGAATGAAAATTAAAAGACTTCCATCGAATCACAGCTTAACGAATCCCCCGTGTTCTCCCTCCTCCTCTCGTGCCTCCCCGACACAGAGAGAGAGAGAGACCCCTTCCCAGTGGCTGGCGTTTTCTCGGAGTCCAAGGGCTGCTGCCTAAAAGTGAACTGCAACTCTGTTAGAGTTGAGCTGGGGCTTTCTGGCGGCGGTGGCATTCTCCTCCTGCTCGCCTCCACTGCCTTGCACTGGGTTAGTGACCCCAGTATGTCAAAGCACTTTCTGAATGTTGCAGGAGGGGCTAAACTAGAGGAGGAACTTACTGTTTGTGGTGAGGTTCCTCTCTCCCGGCGGAGGGGTGGGCCCCGGGTCTTGGATAACCTGTAAGGCGCCTACAGTCCGCACAGCAGGATCCAAGATGACGGAGCTCTCATTCACGGTTGTGTCGCTTGCGCCTGTAATCTGGTTGGTCGGGGGCCCGCCTATGGAAGCTTCGAAATCCGGGGGCAGATCGTCTATGCAGTCGGCGTTGGGCTGATGGAAATAAAAAGACACTCTTTGAGGTGATGTTCTGCCAAATGTATATTTAACTATGAGGGTAAAAGTACCTATTTTAAGGTGGAAGACTATAAATGTTATGAGTCACCGAGGACTTGCAAATCTCTAGTTTGGATTACTTGATCCACTGGGCCAAAGGGCTGAGTGGCCCAGAATACTTGCCTTCTGGTAGGAGAAGGGTTCTGGAACCACACCGATGAGCCACTCACTCTCTGTTAATAATGATAATTGTGGTCTTTGTTAAAGGATGAATCAAGTACAGTCAAGCACTGTACTAAGAACTGGTGTAGATACTGGATAATCAGGTCCTACATGGGGCTCCCAACCTAAGTATGTGGGAGAAGAGGTATTGAATTCCCATTTTGTAACTGAGGGAACTGACACACAGACATGTTCAGTGACTTGCCCAAGGTCTCACAGCAGGTACGTGGCAGGGTTTGGATTAGAACCTCGGTCCTCTGATTCTTAGGTCCGTGCTCTTTTCACTAGGCCGTGCTGTTTTCCAGCTAAAAGAAGCAAGTGAGGTGTGTCAGAGAGAAGGACCGGCTCTGGGATCAGTGGGGCCACCTGGTACCCACTGGAGCTTTAGCCTGGACCTTTGATATAAAACATTTCTCTACACACTCCAGTCTCCTCCCCCCTTCACTCCACCCTCGGCTCTTTATGAAGAACCCTGGGAACAGCTACCTTAAAAATGACGAAAACAGCGAGGAGTAATTATCAATTAAACCAGGGGTAAAGAACTGGGTTAGGGGGAATTGGAGAGCTTATCAGGAAATCCACTCAAAATAAGAACAGCGCCAGTGCTTACAACAGTGCTTAGCACATAGTTAGCATTTAACAAATACCATAACAATAATAACTTTCACTTTTCATTTATTTATTCATTCACTTGTATTTACTGAGTGCTTACAGTGTGCAGAGCACTGTACTAAGCACTTGGGAAGTACAAATCAGCAACATACGGAGACGGTCCCTACCCAACAATGGGCTCACAGTTTAGAAGGGGGAGACAGACAACAAAATAAAAATAAGTAGGTGTCAATACCATCAGAATAAATAAAATTATAGCTATATACACATCATTCATAGAATAGAGTAATAAATATGTACAAATATACACAAGTGCTGTGGGGAGGGGAAAGGGGCAGGGTGGGGGGGCAATGGGGAGGGGAGGAGGAGGAGGAGGAGAGGAAAAAGGGGGGCTCAGTCTGGGAAAGGGGGGGCTTACTTTTCTAAATCTCTAGGAAGCCACGCTCCCATCTACTCTCCTCCTTCCTGTGTTTCTCACCCTTCCCTGCTGTGTACGCTGGCACTTGGGAGGGCAGAGAACAGATCAATCAGTCAATTGATCAATGTTATTTATTGAGCATTTACTATGTGCAGAGCACTGTACTAAGCTCTTGGGACAGTACAATACAGCAGAATTAGCAGACACGTTCCCTGCCCTTATGAGCTTACAGCTTGTTTGCCCATTAGTGACACAAAGGCACGATGCACACTTAATACCCTTGACATCCTCTAGACGGTAAGCTCACTGTGGGCAGAGACCGTGCCTACCTACTCGGTTATATCGTACTCTCCCAAGCGCTTAATAGAGCGCTCTGCACTAAATACCATTGATTGGTTGATTGATTTAATGCTGTTTAGTCCAGGAAGAGCTACGTTTTCGGGGTTTCCTCTCTCAAACTTTTCTACCCTGATTTTGCCCTGTGGAACTCTTTAGTAGTCTAGCCCAAACACACCAAGTGCAATAGGAACCACCCCAAATAAAGCAAGTGAATTATCTTATTTCAAAACCAAGGTAGAAGTTGAGAAGGCAAAAGAGATTCTGCAGGAGCTAGGGGAAAGCATCTTCTAAATGCAAACAACGGGGATTCTTGATAAACTGACTTCAGTTTTTTCCAACACAAGAATATCTGGGCTACATGCTGGGGTTCGAGGAACGTAAGCTCCTCATATCTACCAACTTTACAGCACTGTACTCTCCCAAATAGTACAGTGCTCTGCACCCAGTAAGTGTTCAATAAATACCATTGATTCAGCTGATTTTTGTCTTGCAAACATTATGCATTTTCAATTTAGTATGCTGCTTGTCAGAATCCAGCGCAGTTCTGTTTTCACCCAAGTCGATTTGTGTTTGAAGTATAAACCACTGGGACCAGCCCTCAGCTGGTGATGCGACAGCTGGCATATGGAGGAAGAAAAGCCAGACTAATGCATGTCATTACAATACATCATTACCCTTCAGGTGCACACCCTCCTGCTGGGCTCCTGGGGAGGTCCTGAAATAATGAACACACGTCTCTCTTCTCCACTACAAACGCTTTTAACAGATCCCAATAACCCGTCACCTGGGGAGACAGCCACCTGTGCTCTGTTGGCCTGGGCTGGCGTTGACTCGGTATGTGGGGGAGAAGCGAGGAGCCAAGGTCATCTGCAGATAAATTTCTTGTTAATTCTCAGGGGGTTTTCCAGCGGGGCCACTCAGTGGGGGAAAAAACCACAGGAGAAACCCATCATCAATGACGTATGACTAGTTTTTCACTCATCCCGGGCTCTGAGATAACTGAGGCACAGAGAAGCGAATTGACTTGCCCAAGGTCACACAGCAGACAAGTGGTGGAGCTGGAATTAGAACTCAGGTCCTTCTGATTCCCAGGCCCGTACTCTATCCACTAGGACATGCTTGGCTCTGCTAGGCCGGGGGACGGCCCCTCCCCTCCACCACCCAGATAATCTGTCACCCACTCGCCAAGGACCGGTTGGTTGAGGACCCTTCTCGGCAGCGTCTTGTCACATTTGCATCGTTCCAAATCACATCATCCCTCATCATCATGAAGGATGGGGCAGTGGGGAAGGTAAATGAGAGGAGCCTGGAGGAGAGAGGCGCTGAATCGCTTCACACGCTGCCTTTTGTTTTCCCTTCGCCTCTCTTGCACAAAGCCCTGGCTTTGCACGGCTGGCAGGGATCTCCATACAACAGCTGGTGGCTTATCCGCTGCCACCGTTCGTGAACTGAACTTGACACGGTCATGAGGAAGGCTTTTTCCCCCCCGCCTTATGCCAGCTGGCTGGAATCGTTTCCTTATTGAGGAAGCCGTTGAACTTTATTAGTGCGCTCTGCTGGGGAAAGGCTGGTCAATAGAAGAACACAGTCCGGGGTCTAATGCTCCGATCATTGAGATATTCCACCTAGATCCAGGGGCCACAGGTGTCCAACCCTTCCGAGTCAGGCTCTCTCCCGATGACCCGGCACCGCTACTGATTGGACAACCTGATGATTTATGAATCAGCTGAGGAGTGTCATGCTCAGATAAGGGCCAGAAACAAATGGCCCAAGAAATTTTCCCAAGTAGGCTGAGCAAGAGTAGCAGATTAGAGAACAATTTAATGACAGATGCACTAGGCACAGGCTGTATTTCCCTACATGCACATAGAAATACTTTCTGGTATAAAGTCTGTAAGCCTGTTCTGGGCAGGGAATGTGTCTATTGTTGTATTGTACTCTCCCCAGTGCTCAGTACAGTGCTCTGCACACATTGAGTAAGCACTCAATAAATATGACTAACTAAAGCAACACTGATTGTTGCTTTATAAGATAGATAATATCTTGTATCTACCCCAAAGCTCAGTAAAGAGCTTGGCACATAGTAAGCGCTTAATGAGAGAAGCAGCATGGCCCAGTGGATATAGCACAGTCCTGGGAGTCAAAAGGACTTGGGTTCTAATTCCAGCTCTGCCACTTTGCTGTGTGACTTTGGGCAAGTCACTTCGCTTCTCTGTACCTCGGTTACCTCATCTGTAAAATGGGGATTGAGACTGTGAGTCCCATGTGGGACAGGGACTGTGTCCAACCTGATTCGCTTGTATTCACCCCAGTACTTAGTACAGTGCCTGGCACAGAGTGAGCACTTAACAAATACCATTATTATTATTGTTAAAAATAAGAAGTACCATGATAATAATAATTTCAAAACCAGCACCTTGATGACCAGACATGTATCCAAAATAAAAAAGAGAGAGGAGGACACGGTAGAAAGAGAACAGAATGAGAGGAAAGCTGTTTCCAGATGGATGACTCCCACTTGACGGTCCAGACAGTGTTATACCTGGGATTGGAAGTCAACAAAGCCCTTGGAGAAGGGCAAAGCTCAGATCATGGAGGGAAAATGGGTTGTAGAGGCAGAGGGTTGACCAGAATAGCCCCCTCCAGGGCCCTTCTTCCAGCTGCATGGTTTGCTGACTGCTTTCACCCCCTCCTGGATTGGGACCCACAGATGGGAGAGGGAGCCAGGGAACCAAGCCTGGGGTTGGTCTGGACGCCTCCTTGCTTACCGGGATCCCTAGTGCTTTGAGAATGTTCATTTTGCACATGGGGCAGGTGCGATGGTCTAGCAGCCAGGGGTCGACGCAGGATTTGTGGAAAAGATGCCTGCAATGAAAAGCAACGGGGGTTAGAGGCAGGAGGGGCCCAGCATAGGCGAGAGGGAGCACTGAATACTTTCTTGGCCGTTCCTTCCACGTTTCAGGTAACTGGGAGTCCTTGGAAATCAGGAGTTTTGTCAAGAACCAGGAAGGGCTGTCTGACCTGGACATGAACTGGAAATTGGACTACTTTCAAATGACTCTGCACTAAAAGAAGCAGCATGGTGAGGCGGAAAGAGCACAGGTTTAGGAGTCAGAAGGCTGTGGGTTCTAATTCCGGCTCTGCCATTTCTCTATGTGACCTTGGGCAGGTCACTTAACTTCTCTGGGTCTCAGTCACCTCACCAGCAAAATGGAGATTGAGACTGTGAGCTTCACGTGGGACAAGGGACTGTGTCCAACCCGATTTGCTGGTACCCACCCAAGCGTATAGTAGAGAGCCCAGCATACAGTAAGCTCTTAACAAATACCATTATTATTATTATTGTGATTATTTATTCTTCTTGAGTTCCCCGCCATCACCTGATTGACAGAAAGCTGCTGATGATACCAGCTCTCAAAAGTAAGTCCAAGGAGGAGTTTAACAATGGCAGATGCCTCTGATTTCTATTTACTGCCCAAATGGGCTAACCAGGGGTGTACGGCAGGAAGGCCCACCGAGGTAGTCTTTAGAATAGCCCTGACCTTCCAAGCTGTTACCATCATCATTACCCTCGAGACCTAAATCACTACCAAATAGTACTACACCAGGTTTTCAAATGAAGGGCTTCCTTCCAGGTGACTCTGGGGGTCGCAGGTTCCCAAGCAAACATGTTTCAAAGGGCCCAGAACACCCTGGTGTGAGTTGGGGGAGAGAGGGTAGATGTGGGGGAGAATTGCTCTCTCCCTGACTTACCAACACTGCTTTCTTCAGTGCGGAGGAGTGGTTAAAGCACAGGCCTGGGAATCAGAAGGACCTGGGTTCTAATCCCAGCTCCACCACTTGTCTACTGAGTGACCTTGGACAGGTCGCTTAACTTCTTTGTGTCTCAATTACCTCATCTGTAAAATGGGGATTAAGACCCTGAGCCCCTATGGGGGCCCAACCTGATGAGCTTATATCGACACCAGCACTTAGTACAGTGCCTGGAACATATTACGTGCTTAACAAATACCACAAAACAAACAATCAAACGAAGACCAGAGGGCAGAGGCAAATATAATAATAATAATAATAATAATAATAATAATGGCATTTATTAAGCACTTACTATGTGCAAAGCACTGTTCTAAGCACTGGGGAGGTTACTAGGTGATCAGGTTGTCCCACAGGGGGCTCACAGTCTTAATCCCCATTTTACAGATGAGGTAACTGAGGCACAGAGAAGTTAGGTGACTTGCCCAAAGTCACACGGCTGACAATTGGCAGAGCCGGAATTCAAACCCATTACCTCTGACTCCAAAACCTGTGCTCTTTCCACTGAGCCACGCTGCTTATATCTGACCTTCCAAGTTCCCGCTTCAGTAGGTTTCTTTAAAGATGCTGCATTTCTAGCTGGGAGAGAAGACCCTGGTGGCATGGAGTGACTGACTGCTCCATCCCCTGCGCCAATATACCGTGAGTCACCAGGCTCCTGACAATATTCCACACCCACACGGGAGTTCACGTTTCCAAGGTGCTGTCTCACCAGTCATAATCTCCCTTCTGAGCCCTTGAAGTCCCTGGTCTTCCTTGTTTTTCAACCAGTTTAAATGAATCTCTGTAAGCAAGCATGGAAGGACCACACCAATGGATTGTATTACAGTCTGGCAGGGTGGAGACCCCGTGTCCTTTCAAGAGCGGTCCTGCTCTGTGAGGAGGGGAACATGGGGAGAGATGGCCTGGAGCGGGGAACAGGAACTCTGCACCCACAGGTATAAAAACTTCTTCCAGATGGTGCTCAGTCTACCGGTTTGGAGAAGGGAAGAGAACATGAGTGGGAGTGAAGATGGGAAGATGAGAAGTGGTTATATTCAGCACAGCTGAGAACTCCCCAAGCATTATAGGTAGATAGATGGGCAAGGGTTGGTAGTAGAGAGCATCTTGGCCTAGAGGAAAGTGTGGCGTAGTTAATAGAGCCCAGGCCTGGGATTCAGAAGGGTCTGGGTTCTAGTCCCGGCTCCGCCACCTTGTGTGCTCTGGGACCTTGGGCAAGTCACTTAGCTTCTCAGTGCCTCAGTTACTTTAACGGTAAAATGGAGGTTATGACTGTGAACCCCCTGTGTCCAACCTGATTACCTTGTATCTTTCTCAGTACTTAGAGAACAGTGACTGGCGCATAGTAAGTAATTAACAAATACCATAGGAAAAGAAATTGTAAAAGTGCAGGCCTGGGGGTCAGAGGCCCTGATCTTGATAGAGCAACTGCAATCAATCAATCAATCGTATTTATTGAGCGCTTACTGTGTGCAGAGCACTGTACTAAGCACTTGGGAAGTACAAGTTGGCAACATATAGAGACAGTCCCTACCCAACAGTGGGCTCACAGTCTAAAAGGGGGAAGATTTAAGACAATCAGATTGGACACAGTCACTGTACTACACACGGGAGTAGATTTAAGACAATCAGATCGGACACAGTCACTGTACTACACACGGGAGTAGATTTCTGACTTCAAAGCCTGGGCTCTTTCCACGGAGCCATGCTGCTTCTCCAGTTGAGTGTTTACTTTGTGCCAAGCACTGTACTACACATGGGAGTACACATCTGCAGGGTGTGGAACCCTGTGTTGGGCTTGTGGAGAGGAAGAGGGCCTGCAGTTCCTGCCCTCAGGGAAAAGATCTCTAATGAAAGGCCTCTAAAGGAAAAGAAAAGGAGGCAAAAAGCATGCAAGGGGGTAAATAAATACCAGAGAAATGAACTAAGTGCGTGATACTGCTGAGGCCTGAGTGAGCAGAACCAGGCAGGTAGGGTAATCAGAGAATGCTTCCTGGAGGAAGTGGTTCTGCAGAAGTACAGTCGAGGAGGGGAGAGCAAAGCTGAGGATTGAGGACCGCCACGGCAGGGGGAAGGATGAACGGGTGAGTTGAGTGTGGGAAGGTTGTGTTCTGGGGAGCTTGTCTCTAGGCAAATTGCTAGCATGCTGTAATTTTGTCACCTACTGGGTCATTCAAGCAGCTGAGGATGCCTCAAAGTTACCTGAATATCTGAGATATCTGAATTCTCAGGGGAAGGGGGCAGGCTTCGGCAATAACTGTCCTTTTTTCTCCTCTGCCCCCCAGTTCCGACCTGTTCTTTTTAGGACCCATTCCCCATCGTTCCGAAGCACAAATGCCTGGCTGCTGGCAAGCTTCACTTCTGAGGTGATCTCTTTTATCACTCCTGGGTGGTGTGAAAGCTACGAAAGAATTTCTGCCCTTTCCAGGCCCAGTTAGCTGCTGGGAAAGAATGTTAGAGCTCACAGGAGTGTTAATTAAAGCTGATAATAGACTTCTCTGCCCTGCCACTAAATTGCCTGCTGGACCCCACACTGTTGGTACAAGGCAGAAAGTTTCCAACTATGGATATTATCTCTTTTGGATAATTAATTGTCTTGGGGATTTGGGCACATGGATCATTTGGTTAGTTTGTATGGGGTTGGTGATGACTATGATTCCATGATTACTCTGTAGTACCTACTGTGCGTTGCCCAGAAATTAGACGTAGATTAGATAGAGCTACAGGACATAAATCAGAACAATTTAGCCTTTTAAAAGAAAGTGGGATCTCACTGTGCACAAGGCCTTGAAAGCAGGAGAATTTAATGAAAACTCCACTAGACTGAGGAGCAATGCCCTCAAAGAACACCACAGAAACCATCTTCATTTTCTGTGTTTTAACTCTACCATACCCAGTTGTAAAAAATCACACAGACTAATGGCTACTAAACCTTTCACGAAGGGCAGCATGGCAGTGGTCTAAGTTGCCAGGGGTTGCACTAACAGAAAATCAGTAATACAAAGATGTTTTCATCCCCTCTCTGGGCCTCCCTCCTTCCTGTGCCTTGGAAGAGATGTTATCTCCATGACAATGTGGGCAGCCGGAGGCTTCCTGCGGTGGCTATATTATATTATACTGGTGCCTGCTGATGAATTCAGCAGGTGGGGGTTCTGGCATCTCTCTTTTTTTTTTCCAGTTGATTTGTTACCATGGAGATATCCCTTTTTTTTGACTCAGTTGAATCTCGCCCTGGGTTCAGACAACACTGGAAAGGGCAGTGGCTGTGCAGATGAGGGCCTTGCCTGTGTGAGCCATGTACTCAAGCCCTGTTTCTGAGCCAGGACACTCAGCGTCTCTAATGGACCTGCACAAAAGATTTGGAGTTTTCAGTTCTAAGCTTGATCCTTTTCCACAAACCGTCCCATCCTGGGAACATTGGCGGGGGGTCAGGGGGGTTGCTCCAAGGGCTCAAGTGCAGTCTTTTTTTGCCCTGCCTTCAGCCCCTCCTTTTCATTATTTTCTTCTATTTATGGCATTTGTTAAGGGCTTACTATGTGTCAAGCACTGTTCTAAGTGCTGAGGTGGATACAAATTAATCAGAATGGGCAAAGTCCCCGTCCTACATGAGGCTCACAGTGTGAACCCGTTTCTAGACTGTGAGCCTGTTGTTGGGTAGGGACTGTCTCTATATGTTGACGATTTCTACTTCCCAAGCGCTTAGTCCAGTGCTCTGCACACAGTAAGCACTCAATAAATACAACTGAATGAATGAATGGATGAGGAAGAATAAGTATTAAATCCCCATTTTACAGCTGAGGAAACTGAGGCTCAGAGAAGTTAAGTGGCCTGCCCAAGGTCGCACAGCAAGAAACTGGAAGAGCCGGGATTAGAATCCAAGTTCTTTGACTCCCAGGCTCTTGGAACAATGGGAAGCAGCATGCCTAGTGCCCAGCTTCCCCTCCTTCAAACCCCACAAATATCCCTCCTCCTCCAACAAACTTTTCTCAACTAATGGTCAAAACCAGGACTCTGATCACCGCTTCAGCCATTAATAGATTCATTTAGGGTCATTCTTATTCTGAGTAATTGTGATGCATACTCTGTACTTCTGGTAGAGCCTGTCAAAGTATACGCTCCCTGTGGGCAAGGAATGTGTCTTGTATCCTCTGCTATAACTCCCAAGCACTTAGTACAGTGCACTGCACTGATAGTAAAACAGTAATGATAATAATAGTGGTTTTTGTTCAGTTCTGTAGACTGTAAGCTCATTGTGGGCAAGGAATGTGTCTGCTTATTGTTGTACTGTACTCTCCCAAGCACTTAGTACAGTGCTTTGAACACAGTAAGTCCTCAATAAATATGATTGAATGAATGAGCCAAGCAGTGTGCTACACCTTGGGGTAGATACAATACAATCAGATCAGTCACAAGCCCTGCCCTACTTGGGCTAAGTCTAGAGGGGAGAGATGACAGTGCTCTGCACACAGTAAGAGCTCAATAAATACGATTGATTGACTGATGACAGGTATTTCATACCTAATTTACAGGTAAGGAAACTGAGGCATGGAGAAGTTAAGTGACTTGCCCAAGGTCATCCAGCAGGTAAATGTTGAAGGCGGAACCTGGAAAGCTCTTGGGGTGGGGAGATGAGGGGAGGTGGAGAGGGAAGCGGAGGCAAATTGGGAGGTATTGGCTTGGGGCTAGGTGCCACCAGTGTGACTTTTCCTGGTTCTTTTGTGCAGATCCAGACGCTCTTCCCATTCTCCAAGCTGCTTCTGTTTGATTAAGTGCTCTGCACAGAGTAAGCACTCAGTAAATACGACTGAATGAACTGAATGAATCCCACCTCGTACCTGGGGCAACCCTGCTGGGGGTGGATACTCCAGGCTTTCAATGTTGCTGACTAAAATCTCGTACGACTGGGCTCAGTTGAATCGGTTGTTCCGGGACCTAAGCGGGCCCTCAGAGCTGTACTTCAGTTTTCTGCCTCAGCTTCCTTTGGGTTGTATAACGAACCAATAGTAACAACCTTCTTTCACTGATACTTCACTGATTTGTTTCAACTCAATTTATTCATGGAGGTGGCATTAATCTGAAAAGCCACAGCGAATAACTCTGTGCGTCCTGCACCACTTCCTCCCTGGAAACTCATAATTCTAAACACTCTATTAAGAACTAGGGTAGATACATGATAATCAGGCAGGACACAGTCCCCATCCCACACGAGGCTCTTAGTCTTAGTAGGATGGAGAATAGGTACTGAAGCTCCATTTTGCAGATGAGGAAAACAAGGCACTGAGGAGTTAAATCTCTGTGCCTCGGGAAGCTATAGAGCCTGGGGAAGCAACACGGCACAGTGGAAATAATAATAATAATAATAATAACAATAATGGCATTAACTGCTTACTATGTGCAAAGCACTATTCTAACTGCTGATGAGGTTACAAGATGATCAGGTTGTCCCACGGGGGGCTCACAGTCTTCATCCCCATTTTACAGATGAGGTAATTGAGGCACAGAGAAGTTAAGTGACTTGCTCAAAGTCACACAGCTGACAATTGTCAGAGCCGGAATTTGAACCCATGACCTCTGACTCCAAATCCCGTTGGGAGTCAGAGGACCCTGGTTCTAATCCTGGTTCTACCATTTACCTGGTGTGTGACCTTGGGCGGGTCACATAACTTGTGTCTTGGTTACTTTTGTCTGTAAAATGGGGATTAAATCCTCTTGCCTCCGATTTAGACCCTAAGCCCCATATGGGACAGGGACTGGGTCCAGCCTAATGATCTTGTACCTACCTCAGGGCTTAGTAGAGTGCCTGGCACATAGCGAGAGCTTAACAAGTATGAAAAAAAAAAGTTACTTGCCAAAAGTCACACAGTGGGCAAGGGCCAGAGCCAGGATTAGAACTCAGGATCTTGGACTTTGACTCCCAGGCTGTGCTCCTCCCACTAGGCCACGCTGCTCCTCCATCATCATTATCTTCAATACTTACTGAACGCCTACTGTGCACAGGACACGGCACAAGGAGCTTAGGAGAATACAACAAAAGTACAAAGACAAGATGCCTGCCCTGGAGGAGTTTACAATCTAAAGGCCAATCTGGTTTCGACAGGGCTGAGCGGCCCTGAGAGTCCACAGGAGACCCTGAGCGGCCCTGAGAGTCCACAGGAGACCCTGCCCTGACTTCAGTCTCTGGAGGCTCCGGGCCAGGGGTGACCTCCTGGGTCTGATCATCCCCTTCAAGAGGGCTTTCTTGATAAAGTCCTCATTTCTTCTTCTCCCACTTCTTTCTGTGTTGCCGTTGCACTTGGATTTGCTCCCCTTTTTCACCCTCCCTCAGCCCCAAGGTACCTACGTACACATCCATAATGTATTTATTTATATTAATGTCTATCTCCCCCTCTCGACCGTAAGCTCGCTGGAGGCAGGGAATGTATCTACCAACTCAAGCTATACTGCACTCTCCCAAGCGCTTACTTTAGTGCTCTGAACACCATAAGTGCTCGAGATATACGAATGATCGTGCATATATATAGGGAGGTGAAGGTAGGGGAGAGAGATTTCCTCCTCACTGAATTTTCTCCAGGGTTAAATATCCTTAGGAAAAGAAAAAAAAAAACGTACACAAGTCAGAAATCTCAGTGGATCATATTTTCCACTAAGTCAGGCTCCTTTCTTTGCCTCTCTGAGTGAAAACCATTCCCTCAGGAGTAAGAGTTACCAGGGAAATTACAGTATTCTCACTTGGTATTGGCCCCAACTCCACGGAGGATCCACACCCGGAATCCGACACCGGTTTAATTATATCATTTGTGGGGACGGTCAAACTGGGCGGCACTCAACCGAAGCACCAAGCTGATTCACGGAAATGAAGCATCCTGGCGTATTGCATCTGTCCCAGATGATTCACGGAAATGAAGCATCCCGGCGTATCGCATCTGTCCCAGCTGCCTCTCTGACATGGTTGGTTTGCTTCAATATTCCAGTCCTTCAATAGTTTACTTGGCTGAAAGATGGCATACACTGTCCCCAAACCAATCCTCTGCATCACCCTAACCCCCTCTCTTCCACCTTTCCTTTTTCATTCTCACTCCTCCATCAAACTTTATAGTCAGAATAAATCTGCCCTTCACAAGGTGATCTGGTTTCATCGCCTTGTCAGCTAATTATAGTCTACTCAGAACTTAAAAAAATACCACACTGTAATATATCTTCAGTAGTTTAATTCTGAAAAAAATGAGGATGCTAACTTTGAGAGCAGTTTGCTTATTACAGTACTACCAGTAAATTCATTAAAATTGTGAGTTTTTCACCAAAACCATGTCCCTCAGTAAGAAACAACTCTAAGTTTAACAACCAATAAACTAAAGCTAGTATGTGTTACATGGGCCAGAAGAGTCAGTGAAGTTTTATTCAAACCAATAGTTGTGGTTTTCTTCTACAGAAAAAAAGAAATCTGTTTTTGATCAAGACGATGTCAACTGCATGATAGTGTAAAATCTGGTCTGGCCATTCCAACGTGGATTAGAAAGCTCCCCTTTGTTTGCAAGCTCAGGCTACAGAGGATATATAATCAGGACCGAGATCACATTTCATAAAGTCAGTTAGTCATAGAGAGGTTGGAATTTTCTGGCTTTTGGACATTATGCTCATGTTCAACCCATCCCCCAAACAGCTTGGTTTCAAGAACAGGAGGATTCTGAAAGGGCTAGTGTCTATTTTCCGGGTCTTCAATTTCATTTTGGTTGCGAGTCATTGAGTTTGCAAATATTAAAATGGCCTTCATGGACTGAATGTCATTTTCTAATCCCATACCAATGAAGATTTCAGTTCAGCAGGAAGATGGACAAAATGTACCACTAAAAAAAGAACTACACTCGGTTTTCCTGAATCATGTGGGTTCCTACAAAAATATCACTGATTGATTGATTGCAAAACCCCACATTTAGGAAAACTCACACTGTACTCCTCTCTGAGTCCAAGGCCACATACATACTGACATGCACATAAACGTTTCCTTCCAACACCATGAGGCTTCGTGTCCAAACAGGCTCACACTGTCAGACTAATGTGCCCTAATTTCCTAATATTCTAGCCAAAATGCAGAGTCAAGACACTCATTATGGCAGACTGAGTAAATAGGATTCCACATGAAGACACCAATGCCACATAAATGCAAGCACTGAGAACTGCATATAGAAACCTCGAAATTTTTGTTCAGTGACAGGAAAGACACTGATCAACTTTATGAGTTCAACTAGGAATCCTGGAGGTTGCAGTACGACAAGTGAACAGGAAAGGCAAGAATGTCCCTGCTTGCAGATGGTCCACCAAAATCCTTCTTGTCAAAGAAGCTTCAGACGGAGAGGAGGTGGAGGAGAAAAGGAGAGCTGCAGTTTTTTGGATTTAACCAAATGACTAAACCATCTAAGTAAACCAAGGTGCCTGGATTTTAAGGAGGAGTTGTCACAAATGGTGCTGTTCATTATCATCAATGCAATTTATTGAGCACTCACTATTTGCAGAGCACTGTATTAAGCACTTGGATACAACAGAGTTGGTAGAAATGCCCCCTGTCCACAGTGAGCTTACAGACTAGCTGTTGGTTACAAGCTGCTCCTCTCTCGTTGCTCCTGAGATGGCTATAAAGCTAAGAGCCATCGGAAAGGCAGAGCTTTAGAGAAACAGCATGGTCTATATAGAAGGAGCATGGGGGCCTAGGAGTCAGAGGACATGGGTTCCAATCCTCGCTCTGCCACGCCTGTCTGCTGTGTGACCCTGGGCAAGTCACTTCCCTTCTCTGGGCCTGTTACCTCATCTGTAAAATGGGGATTAAGACTGCAAGCAGCATGTGGAACATGGACTGTATCCAACCTGATTACCTTGAATCTATCCCAGTGCTTAATACAGTGACTGGTTCACAGTAAGTAATTAACAAATACTGTTAAAAAAAAGGGTGGGGGTGTCTGAGGAATTCTCTCAAGCACTTCGGGAACACTTTTCTGCTACTAAAAACAGCATGACCTATAAAAGCAAGGCTGGATGGAGGAGAGGGTACATAAATGAGTTTCTCTAAGCAGGTAAATTGAAAGTTCTATAGTGCTGTATGCAAATAGGCTAGAAGTGGGGCAAACTTTCAACAAACCACCCAAAATGCCCTTTTCAAATGGGTCGACTCACTCCTCTGGGGATCAGAGGCTGATTCTTCTACTTCTGCCTATCTGTCATATTTTTAGTGTCCACCTTCCCCACTTGACAGCAAGCCCCTTGAGAGCAGGAATCATGGCTAGGAATTCTACTCCACTCTCCCGGGTTCTTGGTACAGTGCTCTGCCCATGGTGACCATTCAATAAATACCATTAATCGCTTACGGCCAAATGCAGTTACAAATTCCAGTGTGGGGTCAGTGAGTCGGATTGCCCTATTTGTGACCCTTGGTTAAAGCCGTTTTGCTCATACTGAGCTCCACATTTTTGCAATTGCCACTTCTGCTCTGCTTTCAATTTACAATTACTTCGGAAAGCTTCTCTGCAGGGGAAAAAGAAACAGGTGGCAATTTTTTCAATCTGGTACATGATTGTGTTTAAATCCTGGCTTCGACTCTCCAGGCATAATGATGTTAGTCATGCTCAAATCTTGGCAGTGTGTGTCCTGTTTAGGCAAGAAGAGGCAAGAGAATGATGTACCTTACACCAAAAGAGTTGACTGAAATTTAGCAATGACCTCTAAAGAAAGTGGTGTGAGTGTGTATGTGTGTTTATCTGAGTGTGTGTGTGTGCGTCACCAGTGGGGAGAAGAGGAAAAATGGTGTGGCAATGCAAGTGTCAGATTCCCCCAACTCCTGAGGCCAAAGAAACCACCAGAGGCAGAGCTCTGAAGAAGGGATGCTCGGAAGAAATTAGTCGCTGCAAAGCCTTGACGTGTGCTCTGGTGGATTATGCAACTCTGGTTCTTGGCCAGCAGTGCTTCTACTCCTCTGGCTTTATACACCACAGCACAAGGTGCTGGATTTTGGATGGACTTTGGGATTTGGCCAAGGACACCCAAAGAAAGCACCTAGACACTTCCTGGCCTGGGAGCCAGAGAACTGGGGTTCTAATCCTGACTCTGCCAATTGTTTGCTGTGAGATCCTGGGCAAGTCAGTTGGCTTTTCTGTGCTTCAGTTCCCTCATCTGTAAAATGGGGATTCAATACCTGTTCTCCTTCATACTTAGACTGCGAGACCCATGTGGGACCTCACCTCTCTCTTCTTCTATTACAACCCAGCCAACACACTTCGCTCCTCCAATGCCAACCTACTTAACATACCTCGATCTTGTCCATCTCACCACCGACCTGTCACCCACGCCCTGCCTCTGGCTTGGCATGCCCTCCCTCTCCCTGACAATTACGTTCTCCATCTTCAAGCCTAATTGAAGGCACATCTCCAACTGGCCTTCCCTGATTAAGTCTCCATTTCCTCTTTTCCTACTCCCTTCTGAATCACCCTGATCTGCTCCCTTTATTCATCACTCCCTCAGCCCCACAGCTTTTATGTAAAGATCCCTCATTTATTTATATTAATGTTTGCTTCCCACGCTACACTGTGAGCACATTGCGGGAAGGGAATGTGTCTACCAACTCTGCTATTTTGTACTCCCCTCCCAAGCACCTAGTAGAGTACTCTGCACATATTAAACGCTCAATAAATATGACTGATTGATTGGTATTTTGTACTCCCCTCCCAAGCACTTAGTAGAGTACTCTGCACATATTAAACGCTCAATAAATACGACTGATTGATTGGGATAGGGACTGTGCCTGACCTGATTAACTTGAATCTACTCCAGCACATAGAATAGTCCTTGGCACACAGTAAGAGCTTAATAAATGCCATTATAACAGAGGAAGCCAGGGAAAGGGGAAAATGGGAGCTGATAATGTTATTGATTATTGTCTTGAGGACCATTAGGCAGCTGATGCAGTCCTTTGTGGAATGGGCAGAGCTACATGCAACAACAACAACAACAAAAATAAGCTTAAAAGGGCAGAAAAAGGTTTCCTGACTATTTTTCAGTAAAGGAGGCTTGTGACCTGACAAAGAAGTCCAAGATTCCAAGAGGCTCTGTGAGCTTGATCTGCTGATAAATCCCAAATTAAAAAGAGCAGATGTGCCAGCAGGGAAAATTCAGGGAAACTTCTACATAACACTTCCCTTCCTCCATGAATCATGTTTCTCCCTTGAATTTTTGTGGTGAAAAGACGCAGCCAAAGATGCATCTGACCCCACCTTAGGACTGAATATTTGCTTGGCATATTGATGTGAACCAAAAACCCAGCTCTGAGAAAAACACTGGAAGAAAGTTTCAGCTTAAAAAACTAAGCTGGAGTTGCCCTTCAGGATCCGGAAAGCTCTGATGTGAACTACCTCCCACTGCCCCCCAACTCCCCACCTGTAGGAGACCCCATTTCTGGAAACAGGGTATCAATGCCAGGGGGTAGATTCACAAGGATAAATTCTGATAATGGGTGTGAAGAACTGACCACTTTTGAATAGCTCAAACACCAGGAGTCGATATAAGGAAAGAGCTTCCGACATCCTAGGTCTCATTTGACAGAGCACTAGAGTTTTTGCACTGCAGCAATTTTGCATCTGACCTAATTGCTTTGTACTTACCCCAGTGCTTAGAACAGTCTTGATACATATTAAGCGCTTAATACCACAGGTATTATTATTATTATTATTATTATTAGGGGGCAGATTTTGAAAAGGTAGAAGCACACATACATTTAGAAGGGATTTACTCCCCCAGAGTCAAACGCCACAGCTCACAACAGTAGGGGATGGCGGGGGGTCAGGCACAAGGCAAAAACTCCTCACCCTTCGCTTCAAGGCTGTCCATCACCTCGCCACCTCCTACCTTACCTCCCTTCTTTCCTTCTCCAGCCTAGCCCGCACCCTCCACTCCTCTGCCGCTAATCTCCTCACTGGGCCTCGTTCTCGCCTGTCCCGCTGTCGACCCCCGGCCCACGTCCTCCCTCTGGCCTGGAATGCCCTCCCTCCGCACATCTGCCAAGCTTGCTCTCTTCCTCCCTTCAAGGCCCTACTGAGAGCTCACCTCCTCCAGGAGGCCTTCCCAGACTGAGCCCCCTCCTTCCTCTCCCCCTCCTCCCCCTCCCCATCCCCCCGCCTTACCTCCTTCCCCTCCCCACAGCACCTGTACATATGTATATATGTTTGCACCTATTTATTACTCTATTTACTTCTACATATTCATTCTATTTATCTTATTTTGTTAATATGCTTTGTTTTGTTGTCCATCTCCCCCTTCTAGACTGTGAGCCTGCTGTTAGGTAGGGACCATCTCTATATGTTGCCAACTTGTACTTCCCAAGCGCTTAGTACAGTACCCTGCACACAGTAAGCGCTCAATAAATATGATTGAATGAATGAATGAATGAATGAATCTAGGGTCTCTCACATTGCCAACTTGTACTTCCCAAGCGCTTAGTACAGTGCTCTGCACACAGCAAGCGCTCAATAAATATGACAATGAATGAATGAAAGATAGGATGAGCAGAAATCTTGGAAAATACTTGGCTGGCCTAGATGGCAGAGACGGCAGCAATTCCTGAGGCAACTGCCCTGGCAACTCCTTGCTGGTCTATGGTGATGATGATGATGATGATGGTATTTGTTAAGAGCTTACTATGTGCTATGCATTGTTCTAAGTGTTGGGGTAGATACAAGGTAATCAGGTTGTCCCATGTGAGGCTCACAGTCTTCATCCCCATTTGACAGATGAGGGAACTGAGGCACAGAGAAGTGAAGGGATTTGCCCAAAGTCACACAGCTGACAAATGGTGGAGCTGGGATAAGAACCCATGACCTCTGACTCCCAAGCCCGGGCTCTAGCCACTAAGCCATACTGTTTTTCCAAGCATGGTATTGTCACTAATGTGCCACCACTTTGGCCCTAAACAGTTATGGTATGCCAAGTCAAGCACTGTACAAGGTAATCAGGTTGGGCACAGTCCCTACTTGAATGGCAGCTCACAGGCTAAGGAGGAGGGAGAACAGGTATTAAATTCCCATTTTACAGATGAGGAAATGGAGGCTCAGAGAAGTTAAGTGACTGAGCGTGGCTCAGTGGAAAGAATATGGGTTTTGGAGTCAGAGGTCATGGGTTCAAATCCCGCTCCGCCAACTGTCAGCTGTGTGACTCTGGGCAAGTCACTTAACTTCTCTGTGTCTCAGTTACCTCATTTGTAAAATGGGGATTAAAACTGTGAGCACCCAGTGGGACAACCTGATCAACTTGTAACCTCCCCAGCGCTTAGAACAGTGCTTTGCACAGAGTAAGCGCTTAACAAATACCATCATCATCATCATCATCATCATCACATACTGAAGGCCACACATCAGGTAAATGGTGGAGCCATGATTACAACCTAGGTCTCCTGAATCCCAGGCCCTTACTCTTTCCAAATGGACCACTTTGCTTTTTGCTGTGCACAAAAATCTGATGGTACTTTGAAATATGAAATTTGAAAAAAAATATTCTGGACGTCTCAGCTTGCCCAGTGGGAACATGACTATCACGGGGAGAGCGTGTGCCAGTAGCACATAATCAAGTCCCTCAGGCAGCTTTTCAAGTCTTTGCGAATAGACCAAGTCTTGCCCATCATTCCCAACGGGGGACCCCATTATCACTGTTTCAAATTACCTAGATACATCAGACTCCCAAAGTATGATCAGAGGATCAAGGATCTGGATGTTTCAAAGACAACTGGGGTTTTTATGTTTGAAGAAAAGTGTCACTGATAATTGGTTAGTGAGCATATGCTAGGACCCGGGGGACTAATGAACTGTGCAAGTTTAAGGAATGATTCAACTTCCCAGAAGAAGGAAGACACTCTGGAGGTAATTTTGCAAGGAGTAAGACTGGTAAGAGCTAAAAGGAAATTCAGTGGGCAGTACACATGAAAGTCCCAGAGAAAGTTATCAAGCGTTTAATGGTGAAAAAGTTCTTCCTTTTCTAAATAACCTAGTTGAAAAATGTATAAGAAAGGGTTTCTTTAAGAAACAGATGCAGCATGGCCTAGTGGAAAGAGCACAGGCCTGAAAAATCAGAGCACCTGAATTCTAATCCCAGCTCTGCCACTTGCACACTGTGTGACCTTGGGCAACTCAGTAACTTCTCTGGGCCTCAATTTTGTCATCTATTAAATGGGGATTCAACATTTTTTTCCCCCTCCTACTTAGATTGTGAGTTCCATGTGGGTCATGGACTTTTTCTAACCTATCTTGTATCTACCCAGCACTTAGTATAATACTTGACACACAGTAAGTGCATAATATCTATAATAATTATTACTATTATTATCATCATCATTATTACATATGGGTATCATGAAATCAGGAAATGCTGATTATCTTGGGCACTATGGCCTCCTCCACATATCAGGGAATGTGGAAGCGATACTGGCCCTAAGAAGGCACGTAGAAGAAATCAGAGAGTCAGTTGAGCAAGAGTATAATTACTGGGAGGAAAAACAGAATTGTCCCAGGCTTAGCAAAGATAAAATCAATGATGAAAAGGAGTTGTGGAAACTATTCTCTCCTCCTCATTTTTACCTTCACTTATATATTAAAGCTTAAGCATTCTCCTAGGAGACAAGCCTGCAAAGGGAAGACTGAATAATTCCTTCTGGATTAAAAATGGAAATCGCAATGGAGAGTAACTGTATAAGAATGACAGCTGTTTTTAATCAATCAATCAATCGTATTTATTGAGCGCTTACTATGTGCAGAGCACTGTACTAAGCGCTTGGGAAGTACAAATTGGCATCACATAGAGACAGTCCCTACCCAACAGTGGGCTCACAGTCTAAAAGGGGAAGACAGAGAACAGAACCAAACATACCAACAAAATAAAATAAGTAGGATAGAAATGTACAAGTAAAATAAATAAATAAATAAATAAATAGAGTAATAAATATGTACAACCATATATACATATATACAGGTGCTGTGGGGAAGGGAAGGAGGTAAGACGGGGGGATGGAGAGGGGGACGAGGGGGAGAGGAAAGAAGGGGCTCAGTCTGGGAAGGCCTCCTGGAGGAGGTGAGCTCTCAGCAGGGCCTTGAAGGGAGGAAGAGAGCTAGCGCGGTGGATGGGCAGAGGGAGGGCATTCCAGGCCCGGGGGATGACGTGGGCCGGGGGTCGATGGCGGGACAGGCGAGAGCGAGGTACAGTGAGGAGATTAGTGGTGGAGGAGCGGAGGGTGTGGGCTGGGCAGTAGAAGGAGAGAAGGGAGGTGAGGTAGGAGGGGGCGAGGTGATGGAGAGCCTTGAAGCCCATTTTCCAGGGCACCAACACTGCCTTACCTAGTAGCATTATTAGGCTTTTGTTAGGCTTTTCCTAATAAAATGTCTGCAAAGTGCTTTATGAGCTTCATGAAAAGATGCTATATAATTATGAGGTTGTCTCGTAGTTATTAGTCTCTCAGTCATCTTTATAATTTCCTTGAGCCATGGTCAAGGGCAGGTCAAAGGGCTTAGGGAGGAACCATCCCATTTCTTTAGGATGTGGTAAGCACCCGAGTTAAATATAAGACACCAAAGATGAATAGATGACCTTTAGAGGTCAACCCCCAATTACCACATGGGAGAATGGTACCCCATACCACATCATCTCAGCCCTCTAACCTCTTTACGGAAAGTCGGCAGCATTTTTCTGGAAAGCCCAGGCAAATGACAATTTATATACATAGAAATAATAATAATTTTGATATTTGTTAAGTACATACTACTATGCCAATCACTGCACCTAAGCACTGGGGTAGGTACAAGATAATCAGGTCAGACACAGCCCCTGTCCCTCTTGGGGCTTGCAGTCTAGACAGGAGGGAGAACAGGTACTGAATCTCCATTTTACAGACGAGGCCCACAGTCACACAGCAGGCAAGTGATGGAGCTAGGATTAGAACCCAGGTCCTCTAACATTCCCACTATGCCATGCAGTGGCAGAGGAAGGAAACTATTAAAATACTCTAAGTGAATCTTGGAGATGAGGTCACCTTGGAGATAACAGGCACACCCTCCCTGAAAGGAGGTGCTTTGCATGGAGGGGAAACTCAAAACAGCAGAGGAGTGAGAAGTGAGGGCTCCAACGGGTAGGGACTGTCTCCATCTGTTCCCGAATTGTACTTTCCAAACGCTTAGTACAGTGCTCTGCACACAGTAAGCGCTCAGCCTCCCACACCCGATTCCACGTCCTCTCCTCTCCAGCAGGAGTAATGTCCGGGCTGTTAAGGCCAAGGTCACGGGTAAACAGAAAGCCATTTCTAGGCTGTAGGCTCATTGTGGGCAGGAAATGTGTCTGTTTATTGTTATAGTGTACTGTGCCAAGCCCTCAGTACAGCGATTTGCACACAGTAAGCTCTCAATAAATACGACTGAATGAATGAAAGAAGGAATTCCTAGTTGATAGAGCTAGAAATGTTAGCAAGGAATGTTCTGTTTCTTACATCTCTCTCCAAGTGCTTCTGGTAGAAAGACCCCAGCTTTCTGGAGTGCGGACAAAATTGCCCTGTGCCATAGTCCCCTTCCCCTCCGCCCTGAGCTGCCCAAAGAAGAGAAGAATTTCAGCTTAATAAAAACAATACTGATAATAATAATAGTAGGATTTAAGTGGTACTATGCGCAAGGCACTGTACTAAATGCTGGGGGTTGGACATAAGCAAATCAGGTTTGACAACATGGGGCTAACAGTCTTAATCACCACTTTAAAGATAAGGTAACCAAGTCACAGAGAAGTGAAGTGACTTGCGCACGTTCACACAGCAGACAAGTGGAGGAGCTTGGATTAGAACCCAGGTCCTTCTGACTCCCAGCCCCACGCTCTATCCACAAGGCCACTCCGTTTGAGCCCTGTTCTGCCTCTTAGTGACTCTTGCCACCTCCTCCAAACCTCAACCCCATATGGGTGGGAGGAGTTGGGGAGGTTGCGAGGGAGGGGACTGGGCTCCCTGAAGACGAGCGGCAGCTACAAGAGCATCTCTAGCTACATGACTCTCGTTCCTAAAGTTCTTAAACAGGAGGGGAAGAAGAGAGATGCAAGTCGCAGAATACTTCTCTTTCCCAACCTCAATCTTCCACCTAGAAAGGGATTTCTGTGGCCCTGTAGGCTTGGCCCCCACGGTCCAGATCTGATTGCTGCTAGAGAGGTAAGGGTGTGGAATCGGGGGAGGAGGAGATCAAGGATGGGGCTTGGGAGAGCCCTTGCTCTGCTGTTTTGAGTTCCCTCTCCGTGTGAGACCTAGGCCGGGAAACACGCAGCGGTATAAGTAAATGCAAGGAGTTCCTCTCAGTGGATGGAGTCGAGGCCCAGACATTCCCTGAAAGCCTGAGTTGGCCTTGGCCCTGAAGCCCGCGAGGAAGGCAAGCAGTGAGCCTGGAAAAGCTACCTGCAGTCCGACTCTGGTTCTCCAGCCCCTCTAAGCCACCAAGCCAGCTAACATCCCCTGCCAGTTCCACTCCCACTGCTAGTTGTGGGCAGGGAATGTGTCTGTTTATTGTTACACTGCACTCTCCCAAGCACCTAGTACAGTGCTTTGCAAACAGTAAGCACTCAATAAATATGACGGAATGAATAATTACTGTTTTCTTTTTGGGGTAGTATCTCCTCTACTGTAGTAGTAACAGTAACATATATTTATATTAATGTTATATTGTACACTCCAAAGCACTTAGTACAGTGCTCTGCACACAATACTCAATAAACACAAAGGACTGACTAATATTTATTAAGTACTTACTGTGTTCTAAGTGATCTGAAAGAGAACACAGATGGGAATTAGGCATGGCAGCCTATCCCTTGAAGGGCTCACAACTTATAAACATACTAAGGTGAAATGAGAGGCCTCCTTGGAAGTTAGGTGTTTTGTGCCAGAACAACTCCGGTGATCATATGCATTTCAAATGGCCTCACTGAAAAATGACTTCCACATCCATGATTTAGGAACAGGGAGAACACTCAGAATATGAACACACAGGCATCTCCTCCATTTTTAATCAGCAGACAGCGTTTTCAAGAGATTGGAGTTTTCACAAAGGTAAACTGAAGAAGAGCTAAACCTGGTTGTCCCCTCTTCTCAGGGTCTCTCCTTTAAAAGGTGACACAAAGCCCTGCTCGAGCTACTCTTACAGGACTGGTGCACTTCAGGTCGTGATAAGCTAAGAAGCTCTGAGTCTCCTTGCAGTTCTCCAGAGCAATCCAGCTTCTTTAAGGTATGCAGTCAGCCCTAGATTTTCCTGCTTTTATATTAAGCCAGAATTAATCCTGAACCACAACATATTAGTTTCACGGAAAAAAAAAATCACACCTTGGATTATGTCATTGATACAGTATCTTGTGACACTTTTGTTTATGGTACTTATAATCTACTTAAACTGGTAATGGAGCAGATTTCTATAATTATGGATTGGACGCCTTCCAGATCACACTCAGTAGTTTTAAACGTCCCCCTATCCCGATGCCCCGCTTTTGGACTGGGAGGGGCGATAACACTGACATTCTCCCCAGACAGCCCCCACCCTCAATAGTAGGCACCTTGCTAACTTACCGGCAGGGGAGGATCCGGACAACATCATTGGGCTTGTAGCCTTCGATACAAACTGCACAGTTGTCAAAATCGGGTTCAGTTTCCTACAACGAAGAGAGCACGGTTCAACCTGCTGTCTTGGCCACGTACATCTTCAGCACAAGGATCCGCACAATCATGCCCAGCCAAGTCTGGCAATGCCACCCGCTAAGCTTTCGGGACTGTAGTAGTTCTCATTTAAAAACACAAGCAAACCGCTCGACGGCACTGGAGCCAGGTTCCTTCATCAGTAATTTACCACAGCTTTGGCTCAGTTTCCACCTCCCTCACCCTCCCCACGTCCTCCGGAGCCCTGTGTGTCACTGCTAGTGGTCTTGGTTTTCAAGAGGAAAAGCAGCCAGCCCAGCATCATTAGAGTGACATGGAGAGGTGCCCACTTTCTGATTCTACCACCTAAGAGGGTGTGGCGGACTGGGCCAGGCTGCTCAGAGGGTATGATCACTAGGCCACTGGAGAGCAGAGAAGAGAGATCTCTGGGTGTCTCTCGGAAGCACAGTTACTTTTCAGAAGGTCTAGGACTTGGTTTGAGAGTTCCCCAGGATCCTCTACACCAGGGAGCCGGGCCCCCAAACCAGCCGAGCCCCTAGCAGGGCCAGGATAGCCAAGGGATGCCACATCTGCCAGGGGATCAGGTGTCTATGGGCCTTGTGGCCTCTGGCTGGGCCACCAGTCCTAAGGTTGGGGTCCTGAGGAGGAGTGGGTGAGTGGAGGTGGCATAATTGGCTCTTGGCCCTCCTGAACAAACAGGCACAAAGTATGTGCACCAGAGCACAATTCTGTGTGAAAGTGTGTGAGTCTGCCTCGAGTATGTCTATCCTCCCCCTTCCCACTGATTAAGCACTTTTACCTTATTTCTGCTTTTCCAGAATAGGGTTTGTTTTCATTATTACTCTCTCTCATGTGAGTCTCTTTCTCCTCCTCTTGTTCCTCTAGCAATCAGGAGTGACCCAGAGCCAGCAGCCCTTTGAAACACAGGTGGGGAAATTACCTTGTCCCCTTTCCTGATGGTCCTGACCTGCAGCTTGCTGATGGCTTTCTTTGCGGCATCCCCAAGACGACGCTGAAAAGGTAAATCATAAAAACTGTGGGTTAGAAGGAAAGTGCCACCACCTGATCTTTCAAAGCTGGTTAAAGGCCAAGGAAGTTGTCAATGAAACTGTGGAGGTGTTCCACACACAATGTGCACTCAATAAATACCACTGAATGATTGACTGATTTATTGGAGGGCAGCAGGAATATAAAAGGCAGAAATGGGGGTTCGGGGGTGGACTTTTGTGGAGATCTAGCACAGGAAACACTACGCTTCCTTACCTAAATTCCTTTTGGCAAAGAAACCAGTCAGAAAGTCATTGTGGCTGGCACTGGCTTTTTTTTTTATGGTATTTGTTAAATGCTTACTATGTGCACGTCCTCCCCCTGGCCTGGAATGCCCTCTCTCTGCACATCCGCCAAGCTAGCTCTTCTCCTCCTTTCAAAGCCCTACTGAGAGCTCACCTCCTCCAGGAGGCCTTCCCACACTGAGCCCCCTTTTTCCTCTCCCCCTCCTCATCCCCACTGCCCTACCTCCTTCCCCTCCCCACAGCACCTGTATATATGTTTGTACAAATTTATTACTCTATTTATTTTACTTGTACATATTTACTATTCTATTTGTTTTGTTAATGACGTGCATCTAGCTTTACTTCTATTTATTCTGATGACTTGACACGTTTTGTTTTGTTGTCTGTCTCACCCTTCTAGACTGTGAGCCCATTGTTGGGGAGGGACCATCTCTATATGTTGCCAACTTGTACTTACTAAGCATTTAGTATAGTGCTCTGCACACAGTAAGCGCTCAATAAATACGATTGAATGAATGAATGAATGTGCCAGGTACCACTAAGCTCTGACTTAGACACAAAGTAACACTTTTTTTTAAGTTTATTTTTTCAATGGTATTTGTTAAGTGCTTACTATGTGCCCAGTACTATGCTACGCACTGGGGTAGATACAAGATAATCAGTTTGGACACAGTCCTTGTCCCACATGGGGTTCACAATCTAAGTTACTCAAAGCTGCCACAGGGGAATGTAAGATCGGCCTATTTTATCCAGGAGTTTTACACATTACTTTTGAGGTGGCTTCTGCTCTTTTCAAAAGCACTGTAAAAGAAAAAAAATGTTGGGAAACGTTTCCCCAACCTCAAAGTTGAGTAAAATCTTGGGTTGACCCAAGTATCCCGTTTGACTGTAAGCTCCTTGAGGACAGGGATCGTGTCTACCAACTGTAGAGAAGCAGTATGTCCTAGTGGATGAAGCATAGGCCTGGCAGTCAAAAGAAGCTGGGTTCTAGTTCCAAATCCACCACCTGTCTGCTGTGTGACCTTGTGCAAGTCACTTCTGTGCCTCAGTTTCCTCTTCTATAAAATGGGAATTAAGACTCTGAGCTGCATGCAGGACATGGACTGTGTCCAAACTGACTCAGTTGCATTTACTCCAGCACTTAGTACGGTGCCTGGCACATAGTAACTTCTAAATAAATACCACACACACACAAAAACAAAAAACAAAACTGTATTTTGCTCTCTCAAGTGGTCAGTATAATAATCTGCCCTAATTGAATGCTAATATCAATGACTGACTGATTTTTAGGACTTCTTTCCCCATGAGAAAGGGCACTGAGGCTTCCACTTACTCTGCCAAAAATTGACTATAAGCTCCTCAAGAACAGGGACTGTCCTCCTATTATACATCCCCCAAGTGCCTACAGAGTTCCCTGTCCAACTCTGTTGATAATTTCAATGATTGTGATGTCAGGTGGCATGTCAGGGGAGCCTAGGATGCCCACTACACTGTGAAAAATGCCCTATTCCCAAGTGGGGGCCAGTTCCCAAAGGGATTTTAAAACCCCAAGAGAGCCAACCTTCCAGAAGCATGGAAAAGCACAGCGTGCTATAATGGAAAGAGCACAGGCCTGGGAGTCGGAAAGATCTGGGTTCTAATCCTGCCTCCATGATGTTTCTGTAATGTGACCTTGGGAAAATAACTTTCTCTGTGACTCAGTTACCTCGGCAGTAAAATGGGGATTAAGACCGTGAGCTCCAAGTTAGACAGCTACTATGTCCAATACGATTAGCTTGTATCAAACCCAG
This sequence comes from Tachyglossus aculeatus, assembly GCF_015852505.1. Classification (NCBI taxonomy): domain Eukaryota; kingdom Metazoa; phylum Chordata; class Mammalia; order Monotremata; family Tachyglossidae; genus Tachyglossus; species Tachyglossus aculeatus. The sequence continues at coordinate 15,511,611 of NC_052077.1, forward strand.
GGCTTAGTACAGTGCCTGGCATATAGTTAAGTGCTGAACAAATGCCATAAAAAAAAGGTGAGTTACCCTCTGTGGACTGAACAGTTCTGATCCTTGCCAGGAATGTATAAACCTGGCCTGTAATTGGGAGCAGTGTAAACAGAATAGGAAAACAAAGGTGGGAGAACAGCCAAGGCTCTTCAGTGCTACCTCAACTCAGGGGCTTTCGTAGAAACCCCGACATATACCAAAACAATGGCTTCCTTTCTCTACTGCTTAACTGCCCCCAATCCCCATCTCAATACTTTTCAGGATGTGAGATTTCAGCTCTGTGGGACTGCACCGGCTGGAAGTGTTGGAAACACACAAAGGAATCACTGTGTTCTAGTTTTATGGAGCGTCTCCCCACACAATTTGAACTTACCCTTCAGAAGTGGTATTTGGAGATAAAGGTGTTACATTTTTGAAATTCTCTTCATGTTAAACCTCTCCATCTGACACAAACACAACTCCTACCAGGAAGCCTTTAATAAGAGCAGTGAGGAAACTTAAAAATATGTAAGCACGGACTGTGTCTACCAACTCTGTCATATTATATTCTCTCAAGAGCTTAGTACAATGCTCTACAATCAATAACATCTATTGAGCGCTTACTGTGTGCAGAGCACTGTACTAGGAGCTTGGGAGAGTACAATATAACACAGATTCCCTGCCCAAAACAAGCTTACAGTCTAGGGGGGAAACAGATGATACAAATAAGTCACAGACATGTACATAAGTGCTGTGGGGCAGGGAGGGCGGGGGGGGGGGGATGAATAAAGGGAGCAAGTCAGGGTCACGCAGAAGTGAGCAGAAGTAAAGAAAAAGAGGGCTTAGTCAGGGAAGGTCTGTTGGAGGAGGTGTGCCGGCGGTAAAGCTTTGAAAAAGTCGCGGGGAGAGTAATTGTCTGTCAGATAGGAAGAAGGAGGGTGTTCTAGGCCAGAGGCTGGACATGGGTGAGGGGTTGGTGGCGAGTTAGATGGGATCGAGGTACAGTGAGAAGGTTAGCATTTGAGGAGCCAAGTGTGTGGGCTAGGATGTAGAAGGAGAGTAGTGAGGTGACATAGGATGGGGCAAGGTGATTGACTGCTTTAAAGCCAATGGTAAGGAGTTTCTGTTTGTTGTGGAAGTGAATGGGCAACCACTGGAGTTTCTTGAGCGGGAAAACATGGCCTGAACGTTTCTGTAGACAAACAATCTGGGCAGCAGAGTGCAGTATGGACTGGAGAGGGGCGAGACAAGAAGGAGGGAGGTCAGCAAGGAGGCTGATACAGTAATCAAGGCAAGAAAGGATAAGGGCTTGGATTAAATTTGGTAGCAGTTTGAATGGAGAGGAAAAGGTGGATTTTAGCAATGTTGTGAAGGTTGAATCGACAGGATTTAATGATAGATTGAATATGTGTTGAGTGAGGGGGAAGAATCACGGCTAGCGCATGCTAAGGTTCAGGCTTGTGAGACAGGAAGGATGGTGTTGTGGGAAAGTCAGGGGAAGGACAGAGTTTGGCTAGGTAAATTCAATTTTTGCCATGTTAAGCGATATGGCCTAGATCTAGATGTAAGTTCCTTGTGGGCAGGGAACTTTACCAACTCTGTTACACTGTACTCTCCCAAGTGCTTAGTACACTACTCTGCACAAAGTGAGTGCTGACTGATTGATCTTAGCCAGATCACTTGACTTCTCTCTGCCTCAGGTTCATCATCTACAAAATGGGGATTAAATACCTATTCTCCCTCCCCTTTGTACTGTCAGCCCCATGTGGGACAGGGAATGTGCCTGATCTAATTTTACTGTACCTGACCCAGTGCTTAGCAGTGTGTGGCACATAGTACGTGCCTATCAGCTAAATAACTCTTGTTGCATATCCTCTGAGCCCTGAGAGTCTGTGTTCTGGCAAGCAGGCTGCCTGGCTTTCTCCATCTCTGGAGGCCCAAGCTAGGCCCTGGACGGGCCCAGGCTCTCCCTCAGTGTTCTGAATGTCACTTCTGGACCTCATGGCCTTGGCGAGTCGCCCGGCAGGCACAGTGCCATTCAACTGTTGCTGCAGAGTTTCCTAAGCTAAGCTAAGGTGCTGTTCGCTTTGAAAGAACTCTGGCTTGCTATCAGCTCTTGGGCGGCTGGCTCTGCCCGGAGGCTGACAGGCTGATCTGATTAGACCTGTCGTTGGAATGACCCTCCTTCCTTGGACTTCCCCGCCTCTCTGGAGTCTGACTCATGGCATTTCTAGGCAGCCCCGGAGCTGGTTTTGCCCACCTCACAATCCACAGCAGAATGTGAGCTTCTTGCAGGCAGAGACAACTTTGTCACAGCTCTGTTAGATTCCTCAGAACAGTGGATGTGTGCAACAAGGCTGCTGAGCAACTGGGGAACGTGTGCCAGTCGCCGCAAAAGTATGAGCTTCCATCCCGGCTAATCTCTTGTTGTGCTTGTGCCTATCTGAAGGTTTGTGAGGGCAGAGTCAGGGTTACACAACAGCTTAGAGGCTGAGTGCAGGGGACAAACTCACTTAAAGAACGGGTTTGTGTTCAATTCATCACCACCAACAGCATTTGTTGAGCCTACTAGGCAGAGGAGTGAACTAAGCACTTGCGAACATACAACAAAAGTAAAAGACACAGTCTTTGCCTTGAGGAACTAACCAAAAGACTCCTTTTTATTCTCAATTATATTACATGTCCCCCATCTCTCTCTTCCTTTACCTCTGTTTCACTTTCCCTTCTGGGTCAGGGCAGGCTGATTAAACATGGGGACCTAGTTTCATCCAACTCCTCTTAGGTTATAGCCAGCACTGCCCATGGAGCTTCAGCGTTTCAGTGCCACTGACATTGTTACAACTCCACGCCATTTCATATGATCTCCCTGCCACTGACCCCACTGCCACAGACCCCTTAGCCAGTGTATTTTAGATGCTGTCTTTCTCCTTTTCTCCCCAAAAGTAAACCAGCAGTTCCTGGTGCCAAAACTCAGAATTTCTCCTCCAGTCTTTAGATACCTTTTCTCCCTCCTACTCAGCCTGTGAGCCCCATAATTAACCCGATTAGCTCGTATCTACCCCAGCGCTTAGTATAGTGCTTGGCACATAGTAAACGCTTAACAAATGCCATTGTTAATATTAATGTCATTGTTATTATTATTGTTGCTACTGTTGTTTTACTACTACTTGCAGTCACCTTCATATTCTGGGGCTCCATACTGATTACTGATTGTTAAGATATTACTATGTGCCAAGCACTGCGGTAGATACAAGGTGATCAGGTTGTCCCATGTGGGGCTCACAGGCCCAATCCCCATTTTACAGGTGAGGTGAATGAGGCACAGAGAAGCTAAGTGACTTGTCCAAAGTCACACAGCAGACAAATGGCAGAGGTGGGATTAGAACCCATGATATCAGACTCTCAAGCCTGTGCTTTTGCCACTAGGCCACGCTGCTTCCAATAATATTAATAATGGTATTTGTTAAGCGTTTACTATGTGCCAAGTAAGTGCTGGGGTAGATACAAGCTAATCAGGTTCCATATGGGACTCACAGTTTAAGCAGGAGGGAGGAAAGGTAACAAGGCTCAGTGCCTCAAACATCCCCACCTCTACTCCTGTGAGAAGTGCTGGCTTGCTGTTTCTCAGGGCTCTTTCAAGACAAATTAAGCACTTCACAAGGGGGAAAATCAAATACATTTGTTGAAAGGCAACACCGCAAGCACTGTGTCTTGATACATTGACTCGAGCACTACATCTAAATTCACTGATTGGCCTTTTAAGCGGTTAGTACATTATTGTGCATATAATAAGCACTCGACAAATACCACTGATTGACTGAACTATCTGCAGAGGCCATTTTCATATCAGCTCAACTTTGGAACATAATTTTCTTCACAATGGCTAAATGAAGCACTCAGACAGGAGTTATGAAAAAAAGAAAGCTTTCACGCATCATTTTCCACCATGCTCAAAGGGAAGCCTGAGAGCTGGGTGCTTTTATTCTTTCTTAGAAAAGATACCAGAAATGGGATGCTTGGGTGGGAGTGGGGAGGTATTTTCATGCTCTACAACTTTTTCTTCTGCTAATAGAACACCTGTCTTTTCTGTCTAACCTTCAAGACTGAAGGACAAGATTAAAGACAGTTTGAAACCTTGATATCTGTCATTTCTTATGTAACTGAAATGCTCACTGCAAGGGATGAAATCTGGGCTTCATCGTTTTTGAAAAAGTCTCATTTATCTTTTCTGTCCAATGATGGCCTTCCCAAAGAATGTGATATCATTAAGCAATAAGCAGCAGGGCCTAATGGTAAGGACACAGACTGGGAGTCAGAGGACAAGGGTTCAAATTCCAGCTCTGTCATTTACCTGCTGTATGACCTGGGGCAAGTCACTTAACTTCTCTGTGTCTCAGTTCCCTCATCGGCAAAATGAGGATTTAATACTTGTTCTCCCTCCTAGTTAGACTGTGAGCCCTGTGGGAGACATATCTTGTATCTAACCCAGCGTTTAGTACACTGCTGGACACATAGTAATTGCTGAACAAATACCATTAATAATATTATTATTATCATAAGATGGGAGTAGTACTGTAATGGTATTTGCTGAGCAATTTCTGAACATGACACACTAGTACTAAATACTTGGGAAAGTTCAAGGGAACTGAAAGATACATTCCCTTCTCCCAAGGAACCTATAATCACATGAGGGAATCAGACATATAAAGATATTTATAAACAACGGGAGCAGTAGGAAGGAAAAGAGTCAGGCAGTAGAACAAAATATAACAGGATGGAACAACGGAATAAATAACTGAATACTCATAAATGCTAGGAAAAACGTCTGGCCAGGGTCGCAAGATGGCCAGGGACAGAGCTGAGACAAGGATTCACGGCCGCCACCTCCTGACACCAAGCTCTTCCAACTAGGCCACATTCACTCTTCTCCCAATCCTCCTTCCTTGGATAATTCTCTGAGTTTTCTTTTATCCTCTCTTCACATTAGCCATGCCTCGTCCTCTCCCCCTTAGCCTTCTACCTCGCCCCTCTTCCTTTTCCGGCTATTTCCTCTTCCTCTCTTCTCCTTTATCCTTCTCACATTATTCTATAAACATTTTAATAAAATCACCTATGCGCACTGTACCAAGAAAAGCAGTGGAGACAGTTGTGACCTCTTGGAAGCTTACATTCCAAACTGCAGGTATTCCCAGAGCAGAAGAGATACATCTACGAGTAATCTAGAGTGCATAGAACTGCACAATACCCAGAAAGACAATAACCCAAGCAAGAGTGTCAGTTTGCAAATAACTATACTACTCATTAACCTTCAGGAGACAAAAAAAAATTGACATTTGCTAAAGTTTCGTCCAATGATTATTCATATACACTTTTGTTGTTGTTTCTCCCATCTACTTTCCCCGCTCTCTCCTGAGGATTTCTCACACACTCACAGAAGGCTTGCTCCTTCCCTGGAAGGCTGGCATAATCTAGACTTCAAGTTCACCGTCAGCAGGGAACGTGCCTGCTAACTCTGTTGTACTGTACTCTCCCAAGCACCTAATACAGTGCTTTGCACATAGTAAGCACTCAATAATTACCATTGATTGATTGATTGGCTGGTTTACTGCAAGAATCACTGTGGGCCTCCCCACTTTCCTTCCCATTGACTGTCATTTGGAGAGAATTCTCCCTGCCTCAAAACCCCAAACTCTGATAGAAAACAAAAATAAAGAAGACTATAAGAAAAGGTTGAGACCATGGCAAAGGCATATAGGATGAAAACAAAAGGAATTCTCAGAAATTTATTTATCTGATGCCAGAAATACACTTTGCTGCCCCTGCCGTGGGCCACTCTTCAGTGGAAGTGTTGTTCGTGGAAAGCAAGGGGCTCATCTTTATCTGATCCGCCCACGTCTGAAATTACAACCACAGACTCTGTCCCTGGCAAGGTGCCGTCCCCATTTCTGCGTTGGCCTGTCCAGGTGAACTCGGCCTGGTTGCTTGGAGACCGGGTGCCTGCCCTGACTTGGGTGGCCGTTTTCTTTTTTTTTCCCGATAGCCTTGCTAATGCTTGTGGGCCTCGGTCAGAGCCGCCCTGGCCAAGAACCAACTCTAGGTCAGGACTCTGTCTAAGGAGGACCCAAACTTGGGAGAACAGGATTAGGCAGGGAGAGGCCTGCGACTCAATACTCTGAGCATCCTGGGAGAGCCGTGCCTGAAATCAGGACTTTGCAACTCAAATTCTGGCTACTCCTGGGGAATGTCGGGTAGGGGACGGCCCTGAAAAGATCTCCCTTTCTGTTTTGGCTCTAGTAGGAAAAGTCAGCGCAGCTGAATGTGCACCTTTCGGTATTAATCGTGATCCTCCATCCTACCTGTATTCTCGACGGGCATGGAGGGGTGAACTCATCATTGACCCTGGCTAGTCAATGAGATTAATGGGGAGAGGAGGGGAAGAGGTCCCTATTTTCCTCCTCTTCCCCTCTCCTCTCCTTGAGTATCTCCCAGTTACTCCCCTTGTCCTGAAATGCCGCTTTGAGGACTTGGGGGTGAAGAGACTGTGGGAGTTTCAGTTTAATAATAATAAAAATAACAATGATGGTGGTATTTGTTAAGCACTTACTTTGTGTCAAGCACTGTTCTAAGCACTGGGGTAGAAGCAAGCTAATCAAGTTGGACACAGTCCATGTCCCACATGGGACTTACAGTTAATCCCCATTTTACAGATGAGGGAACTGAGGCCTAGAGAAGTGAAGTGACTTGCCCAAGGTCACACAAGCGACGGAGCCGGGATTAGAATCCAGGTCCTTCTGACTCCCGGGCCTGTGCTCTATCCATTAGGCCACAGAAAAAATGCCACCCCTTTTCCCTGCCCACCTCCTGCCCTATCCAAAGCACTCACCAAGAAGAGGGTAAGCTCCTGCACTAGAATGTAAGCTCTGTAAGGGCAGGGATTATATCTATGTACTCGACTGTACTCTCCCAGGAATGTGACACAGTGTTCTGCTCGATAAACATTATCGATTGGCTGAGGAACCTGGACTGGATTTTCTTTTTTTTTTTTAGAATTTGGGTCAAATTTCTCACCGGGACCTGTAGAGGAAGAGGCCAAGGAAGGTGTTAAAAAAGGATGGGGAAGTGAGGCTCATTCTCAGGGAAATGCTATTATTGGTCAGGGAGAATCCAGGTGTGATCGGCCAGAAGGGCTGATCAACACCTCCTCTAACAACCACCTTGTAGGAAAAGCTCTTGGAGAGTTGACAAAGAGGGTGGCTCCAATTGCACCTCAAGAATCCCAGACAACCCTTTGGTGACCACCTTCTCCTTCTGACCCCACCCTGCCACCACCCGAACACTAGCTGGGAGAAATAGAGGACAGACCAGTTAAAAACTGGACTGCTCAGGCTAAAACTAAGCAAATGGACACCCTAATTCCAAATATCCTGCAAACCCTTGAACGATGCTATGTAGAGCAATAAAACAGGCTTGTTAAGAACATCAAATACAGATGTACTGTGGACTTGGGAATATGGTAAATCAATAATTCACCTCAACCGTAATAGATAAGAGAAGGGATTTTACTAAAAATGTCATTTTCACATGATGAAAAGAGTAAAGAAATCAGATTCTCCTCCACGATGCGCTGAGTTACGAACTGATAGGTCAGCACCTTTAAAGTACTTGACATCAACTACTTATTATGTCAGCAATGAACCTGTTATGCTTGTTATATCTTGGCAAGAGTCCACTTGAGGAAATTACACACCGCTACCTACAATTTCCTCTTTACAGTTGTAGGAGTTACCCTCTGTAATGCTGCTGCAGGAGAGAAGAGCTGACAGCTTCTACAGGTGGCTGCATTTAAGTACTTGGGTGGGGGATATATTACAAACTATCAAAGGGATTATACAGCACAAAAAGAGTTATGATAGAGTTAAGATGTGGATGGTTTCCACTTTCTTATTATCTCCTTTCCTGGATAAATTTACTTTAGCAAAGTGAAGAATTGAGTCAATTAGCCACATAATTCAAGCCGAATGAACACTCTTGTCTCAATAATCTGCTTTAAAATGGTACCAAACCAGTCAACTGTGGCTATTTTTAAATGTTATGAAACCAGATGAGTGTGTCAGTTCCCCCTCTTCAATCAGTGGTATTTACTGAGCACCTTTGGTGTGCAGCGCACTGTACTACATGCATGAAAGTAAGTACATGCATGGGATGGGGGATGCGATCCCTGCCCACAAGCACCTTACAGTCTTCAGGGGGTGACAGGTATAAAAATGTATTATGTACAGGGGAAAGAGCCAAGTATAAGAATATGTACTTAACTGCCGTGGTGAGTATCAAAGTACTTATGGGGTACATACCCAAGTGCACAGTGGACACTGAGGGTAGGGAGGATAGAGGGAATGAAGGCTTAGTCAGAGAACCCCTCTTGGAGGAAATGTGATTTTCAGAGGGATTTGAAGAAGGGGAAAGTGGTAGACTGTCAGATATAAAGGGGGACAGAGTTCTAGACTAGAGGGAGGACATGGAGCTCATTCAAGAGGTCAGTGGGCAAGGGGTCCATGGCAGGATGGATGAGATTGAGGTACAGAGAACAGGTTGCTGTTAGAGAAGTAGAGCGTGCAGATGGTGGCCAATCTAGTAGTAAAAGTATTTACTGAGCACTCACCAGGTCCAATGACCCGTACTAAGCATTTGGGAAGTAAAGCTAAACCTTGAGACTATTCCCTTCCCACAGGAGCTTATTAATTGGATAGACAGACATACACATACCATATCTCATTCAACCCAGATATTCAATCTGCTCTTTCCTCTCCATCCACACTGCTACCATGTTAATCCAGGCACTTATCCTATCCTGCCTTGATTACTTCATCAGCCTCCTTGCTGTCCTCCCTGCCTCCTGTCTCTCCCCACTCCTGTCCATACTTCATTCTGCTGCCTGGATCATTTTCTACACTCCTCAAAAACCTCCAGTGCTCACCCAACCAGCTCTGCATCAAACAGAAAATCCTTACCATCTGCTTTAAAGTATTCAATCACCTTGCTTGCTCCTACTTTACCTCCTTGCTTTCCAACAACAACTCAGCCGGCACACTTCATTCCTCTAATGCCAGCCTACTCATTGTACCTCAGTCTTGTCTATCTTGCTGCCGACCTCTCACCCACGCCCTGCCTCTGGACTGGAATGCCCTTCCTTTTCATATCCGAAAGATGATCACTCTCTCTGACTTCAAACCCTTATTAAAAACACCTCCTCCAAGAGGCCTTTGCTGATTAAGCAGTCATTTCCTCTATTCCCAATCCCTTCTGTGTCACCCTTGCACTTGGATTTGCACTCTTTATTCACTCCTCCCTCAGTACCACAGAACGTATGAGGCACATATCTGTAATTTACTTATTTATATGTCTGTTTCCTCCTCTTGACTTTAAGCTCATTGTGGGCAGGGATTGTGTCTACTAAATCTGCTATATTGTATTCTCCCAAGCGCTTGGTACAGCGCCCTAAATACAGTAAGCCCTCAATAAATACCATTGATTGATATTTACAAACAGGATCAATAGAATCAAACAATCTGACTGTGCGCGAAGGGCAAAGGGAGAGAATAAAGAGATGAGTATGTAACTGTGAGAGGTGGCTGCTTACTTCATTTATACCTCACTGTACCTCGTTCTCGCCTGTCCCACCGTCGACCCCCGGCCTACGTCCTCCCCCTGGCCTGGAATGTCCTCCCTCCACACATCCGCCAAGCTAGCTCTCTTCCTCCCTTCAAAGCCCTACTGAGAGCTCACCTCCTCCAAGAGGCCTTCCCAGACTGAGCCCCCTTTTTCCTCTCCTCCTCCCTATCACCCCCCTACCCTACCTCCTTCCCCTCTCCACAGCACCTGTATATATGTTTGTACAGATTTATTACTCTATTTATTTTACTTGTACATATTTACTATTCGATTTGTTTTGTTAATGATGTGCACTTAGCTTTAATTCTATTTATTCTGATGACTTGACACCTGTTCACATGTTTTGTTTTGTTGTCTGAGATGGACTGGCTCCCTTCTAGACTGTGAGCCCATTGTTAGACTGTGAGCCCACTGTTGGGTAGGGACTGTCTCTATGTGTTGACAATTTGTACTTCCCAAGCGCTTAGTACAGTGCTCTGCACATAGTAAGCGCTCAATAAATACGATTGATTGATTGATTGATTGATTGATTGTTGGGTAAGGACCGCCTCTATATGTTGCCAACTTGTACTTCCCAAGCGCTTAGTATAGTGCTCTGCACACAGTAAGTGCTCAATAAATATGACTGACTGACAATGAATGAATATACCTAGCTCTTACAATGTGCTTGTGTCCTTCCCCGTTTCCCCTTGGGTAATGTTACCCCCGCATTCCTTCAGGTCAGTTTTCATCACTGAGGTCGCACCGCTCCGATCCAGACACCAGTTGCATCTCTCTCGCCTCCTCCAGCAGGGTTTGGGAGAGGAGGCGGTTGAAGGGGAGTAGAGCTGATGGTGGTTGGTGTTGCTCTTGAAGAGGTTTGGCCACTGTGACTGCACCAAACCAGTCTCTCACTTTCAGCATTCCAGACGGTTCAGACATTACCTCAAGGTAGAGTTTGGGGCTGATTTGCTCCATGTGTTTTTGAGAACTGTAGTCTCAGAAGCAATCAATCAGTCAATCAAACATATTGGTCGGGTGCAGAGCACTGTACTAAGCACTTGGGAGAGTACAATATAACAGACATTTCCCTGCCCACAACAAGCGTACAATCTAGAGAAGCACCAACTAGAGGAAAAACTAGGTGTTTCTGGTATTTTGACTCCCAGTGGATTCCAAACCAATAAGTAAGCTCAGCATTGGAACATTTCCCAGTATTATGAGATTCTGGGTAGGATTTCTGGAGCTCCCAGGATTGGCCTAATGAACACAAACTGTGTGGTTACTATTAAGTACAAATTGTTCTGGCAGATGAATGGGCATGAGGGGGAAAATGGGAAAGGGGCTCTAGATTGTTTCTTTTGCCTGAATCACTCATAAACTTTACTGGGTGACCCTGTCCAAAACTGTTCAAGAGTCACTACTGACCAGCGAGATGGAGACTGACCCCTGTAAACTGAGCAATCCTGCCGGCGCTTCCCACACCTGCACGCTACCCCCGTGAAGGGTCGGGGTGTGTGTATGGGGGGGGATGGCGGCGGGGTGGAGGGTTCCAATCCGGCACCCATCTCTTTCCCCACAAAGTGGTGGGAATGGTTGATTTTGGCCCAAACAGTTTCATCTGCCTACATCATTTCCAATGTGTTCTGCAGCAACTGGGCAAGAGGAGTTTTGAAAAACTTAGCCTTTGATTTTCATCTCCCACTTTCTCCTCCAAGTTTTTTTTTTCCCCCCAAGAGAAAGGAAGTGCAGTATGTTTCAAATGACAGTAGCTTCCTAGGTAGCATCATCCTGACCCTTTGGCTCCCTCTTCATCTTCAACACACACACACACACACACACACACACACACACACACACACACACACGCGCACACGCTCTCTCTCTCTCTCTCGCTCTCCTCTTCCTTCTCTTGACCCCCCCAAAACCTTCAGAAGATGACAATGAGACTAACCTCATTTCTAGACCGTAAGCTCGTTGTGGGAGGGAATATGCCTACCAACTTTATAATGTACTCTCCCAAGCACTTAGTACAGGGCTCTACACACTGTGAGTGCTCAATAAATGTAACTGATTGACTGAGACTGCATCCATTACTGTGAATGCACACATGCACAATTTAGCCATGAAAACACACCACAAGTGCACCTTTTCTTGTCTGTTGCCTGTTGCGTAAATATTGCTCAGATATCAATAATAAAGGGCAGAATGGTAAGTCCGATCTCCAGCAGGACATACACTTGAGTTGTTTATGAAGCAATAGTAATTATTTAATAATAATAATAATAATGGCATTTATTACGTGCTTTGTGCAAAGCACTGTTCTAAGCGCTGGGGAGGTTACAAGGTGATCAGATTGTCCCACGGGGGGCTCACAGTCTTCATCCCTATTTTACAGATGAGGTAACTGAGGCATAGAGACGTGAAGTGACTTGCCCAAAGTCACACAGCTGACAATTGGAGGAGCTGGGATTTGAACCCATGACCTCTGACTCCAAAGCCCGGGCTCTTTCCACTGAGCCACGCTGCTTCTCCGGATTATTTGTGCTGAGCCATCCCCACTCCCTCTCCTGGTCTCCCTGTGACCTATAGCATTCATTGCCAGATGGCCAGGGTCAGTCTAGGATCACAGAGCAGAAAATCTCCAAGACCTCAATGGCAGCATCCACCACCATGCCTTCACCCATTGAGACTGATTCTTAGAGTGGGGAAGTTACAATCTTTTCCACTGTCTTGCAGAACTTTTTCAGGGGACACATCAAGACACAAAACAAAGAACAACAGAAAATGGAGCAACAACAACAACAAAAACTCCCACAGCTGTATTCCACACAAAGACACCCACCCACAGGATCCCCCAACTGGCAAGTCGGCTCTGGGAAGATTTTAAAAGTGGGAGGGAGATGAATCAAGATGCGGGCTACTCACCTGGTTCCTGTCCCTAGCATTTGCATAGCGGAACCTCTGGATATAGTAGAAGACCAGCCAAGCGAGCGATATGATCATCAGCACGATGAAGGAGATGGAGACAAAGACGACGGAGGTGCGGCTGACGTATTTTTGCAGGTTGCGGGTCCCGATGGTGATGTACATCATCACAGTGATGTTCTTTTCCAGCAGGCTCACTATCTCCTTCCCCTTCGGCTCAGGGATCATTATTGCCACCACATCTTCTACACCTGTTGCAAAGTGGAGAGAGGGGATGGGGAGCAGAGGAGAAAGCACAGTCAGGAAAGTGGAACAAAACAATCCGCCTGCTTCAAGTGCTACTAGGGCTGGTTCAAAAATGCTGAACAACTTGAGAATAAAACCATCTTGCCCCCTTGGCGGGATTCCCACCATAGGGCTCCTTAGCAAAACCATGGGGATTCTAATCCAAAAGCTGGAATCTGAAGGTACTCTTACCCAGGGCATCTCAGAGTCACCCCTCACTCTTGCAAGGGGCCAGGCCAACCCCAAGGAAGAGCACAGAGCAGCCGTGAATCTGTTATGCAATGGGTTTTGCAAAAAATGTTTTTTCGAGCAGATCACAGAATTGCACAATAACCCTATTATCAGTCCTCAATTAATACTGCAAGCATTTCAAATTCATAGTGTACAGAAACAGATTTTCAGCAGTGTAAATCGGTTCCCCGGGAGGTGCTAATGGCCTCTGGTAAATGACAGGTGTCAGAAAGAAAAGAACAATAATTCACTCCAAGTTTCCCTCTTGAATTTCATCTGGATAATAGAAATGATTTAGTATTTCCATTGTTTCAAACCATTCTTCCTGTATCAAAACAACAGACTTAATATAAACTTTGGAAAACACAAGGGTTTGTAAGAAAATGCAAATATTGTGCAAGAAAAGTCCACATTTCACTTTTATTTAATAAACACCATTTAAAAATATTTTGAGGGATGAATCCATTTTATCTCCTTCCTTCCATCCAGTTGACCCTCCACCCCCCATGAAGTTTCTTCTAGCTCATTAATTTAAGCCAGACACATTTCCTAGGCAATGTGAGAGAATTTGTTACACAAAACCATTACAAAGAAAATGTAAATATTCGTCAGGACTTTTTAGAAATTGAATTTTCAGAAGAGGATCTCTAAACACAGACATATTAGTAGCTCTCTGACAAAGTTAGCTCGTATGCATAAATGATCTCAGGCACTGCAACAACTCAGTACTGGCTTGTTTGTCATTTTTACCTAAATGGTTCTGCTTCTGATTGTAACTAGGGCAAAATTTTCCCCTAATGGCTTATAAGGAATACAGAGCAACATAATCTTCAATCCTTTTTTTTCTTTCATTTTCCATGATCTTTCAGACCGTAATTGAAAACAACCCATTATGGAATAGGAACCCTACTGCTCTACTCAATGGATTCTTCGTCTTTGAATTATTTATCACCCCCTGAAAGGCCTAGGGTGGGTCCCATTAGGTGGGTCCCACTGGAGTCCCACTTTAGGGCAAAGTGGTGGGTCAGAGCCCTCTGTGACCCTGGCAGCTGACTCTCCTCCTTTTCCACTTCTTTTGCAGCAGCAGCAGAAAGAACAGCTAGTCCCACTGCTCTCATGAGAAAAGTAGTACGGCCTAGTGGGAAGAGCATGGTTCTGGGATCAGAGGACCTGGTTTCTAATTCTGGCTCTGCCACTTGTCTGCCCTGGGCAAGTCACTTAACTTCTCGGTGCCTCAGTTCCCTGACCTGCACAATGGGAATTCAATACCCGTTCTTCCTCCTACTTAGACTGTGAGCCCCAAGTAGCATCTGATCATCTTGTATCTCTCCCAGTGCTTAGTACAGGGCTTGACATGTAGTAAGCACTTAACAAATACCTCGGTTATGATGGTGGCTGAACTAGTCCTCCCAGACCGGTGCAGGAAATAGCCCACGGGTCAAACGACAAACCCACTAATGCCTGGAGAGACTAATTCTGGAGAAGTTGGAAAGAACAACCAGCACTCAGACCTCACAGGGCAAAATCCCTGCTCCTCTCTAGTCTGTAAGCTTCCTTGTGGGCAGGGGTTGTGTTTATCACTTTGATTATATTCTCCCGAGGGCTGCACACAGTAAGTTCTCAATAAATACCAGTGATTGATTGATTGCAAAAATCCCTTAAAGGACTTATAATTTAGAACAAAATCATTGGAACAGTGGCTCTTCCACTCTCCCTTTACCTCCTGTCCACCTGGCCAGTTTGGAAACTGGAGCAAAGGACTCAGTGGGGGGAGTGTGAGAAATGGGGCAAGGAGGAAATTTAAGGGACAGGACTCCTGGTGGTTCTTAAAACCCCTTTTCCAACACCCTCCCAGGCAGGGTTAGCGAAACATTTGTTCTACACAAGGACCAGAATAATCATTCTGAATTAGCTTATGAGGTGGAAGACCACTGCTGCCTTATCCAGGTGACAATCGGAGGTGAGAACAGTTTTATTCCCTACCATTTTTGATCGTGGAACTTGAGTGGGCTCTGACTCAAAACTGTTCAATGCTTTCCTTAACTGGAAATCTATTGAGAAGCAACATGGTCTGCTGGATACAGCAAAAGCCTGGGAGTCACAAGGAACTGGGTTCAAATCCTGGCTCTGCCGCCTGTCTGTTGTGTGACCTTGGGCAAGTTACTTCAAATCTCTGGGGTTTTAGTTATCTCATCTATAAAACAGGGATTAAGATTGTGAGTCCCATGTGGGATCTGGATGGGGTCCAATCTGATTAGCTTGTATCTACCCCAGTCCACCTCACTGCTTACTAGAGTGCTTGACATGTAATAAGTGTTTAAATATCATTGAAAAACAAAAACTGTTACCCTTGGATAATTCCACTTTCCATTGTTCTGCGATCTGTTCTGAAATGGCCATAATGAACTAAGGGAAACTAAATTAGGAATATTATTTGTATCCATGTAAATAGACAATGAAGATGAAAATCCCAGAAGTAAATATGACTGACAGAAAAAACTCACTCTATATATGTGCAGAAATACAAAATGAAAGCCATTTTCAAGCTGTGAAAATTGCCATTCCCTATGTTAAATTGAAAACCAATGCACTGGGGAAAAAATGAATCATGACCATGGCTGGGATTTTGCCATTAATATAAATGGCCAAAAAAAAATTAAAATTCATTCATTCATTCAATTGTATTTATTGAGCATTTACTGTGTGCACAGCACTGTACTAAGCACTTGGGAAGTACAAATCGGCAACATATAGAGATGGTCCCTACCCAACAACGGGCTCACAGTCTAGAAATCCCCTCTAAGATCCACTAGAAAACCAGGTTTCTCTTCTAGAATTCCTGGAAAGAGAAAATGAGTCACTCGACACAGCTCTAGACAGAGTCAGACTGGGGTATCTCAGACCTCAGGGAAAATAGATGACACATTAAACCAGTTCTTCATACTTGGATTTTTAAGATATCTAAAGTCCACACACATATGAACTTCAATTATTATTATTTCAGGGAGAGCTCTTTTGACCTAAAAAAATTGGGACATGGAAGCCAAAGAATGCTTTAGGTGTCAATTACCTATAACACATGTGGGTTTACACCAAAATGAGTACATTGGAGTTGGGACTGGTGTACCCAAATAGTGTGCACCATATTTTTTTGTGCACTCCTTCCTTAATCGAAGTAACTTTGCCTCCACGCTCTAACAATCTCTCCACCCTCACCCCCAACCCCAACCCCATAACTTGGCTGGTCTTCTTGGGGACATAAGAAGGCACTTTTTCTTCCTGCAACACCAAAAAGAAAAATCTGTTTATTGATTCCTATGTTCTAATTTTAGCGTTGTGATTTTATTGTTCTATAGGGTGTCCAGTCATCTAGTTTTAAATTAGGCAGTCTGTTTTTCATCTGGTTTTGCCCGTATCTGGTACAGATATGTCACTGGATGCCTTTATGTCCTGTATGTCCAGAAGGACCACGGAGGGAAACACGAAAGCTTCTCTGGAGTAGTGAGGTGGGGGCGGGAGGTAGAGGGAGTCAGGGTGCCCCCACAGAAATGCCTTGGATTTGGGTGGTCTCAGGTATTCTTCCATAAGATGGCAAATGTGATGTCATCACATCACTCTGCGTGCCCAGTTTAGTGAATGGATCACCACATCCCTCTCTTTGTCTGGAGTTTGCAGGGGCTGTTGGGGGCTGCCCTACCACTTCCAGGTGCCAAGGACCAACTCAGATCTTCAGGTGGTTGGCATCACATGCAAATGGTACATGTTGGGAGGATCCTGCTGTTATCTCAGATCTCAAATCCTTTTCAAAAGCGGATCTGAAATCTGGGGTATAAGTGGGTAATTCTGGGATTTTTTGAGGCCCAGCCCCTTTCAAGCCCCAATTTCTACCCTAGCTCCATTGTCTATGAACCATTGAAGCACAAGTATTTCAGCTCTGTATCTGCTTCCTTCCAAAGGCAACTAACACCCATTTTCTGAATACCCTCAGTGAGCAACTGTTTAATAGAACATGTTTGCTGGCCGAGTGGCTTTGGCCCTGTAAGAGAGCATCTGATGTGACACGCACGACTTGGCTGCCTTTGTTTCGAATGCCTTTCACCTTTTCTTTCCTTAATTACCTGAATCTATATTTATAGGTAAGAAGTGAAGGGACCTAAACAAAAGGACTGAAGCATGCAGGGGTCAGAAAGACTCAAAGAATGCTCAATAATCAGAAGGAAATCCATTCTAAGCAAATTCACAGTAAGCCTCTTTCACCACTGTGTTAATAATGCGAGTGGAGCTCCTTTTAGGGAACACAGAAAAAACACCCATACTTCACATTTGCAAGCTTGCACAAAAGAAACAGGGCTTCCTCTTTTCTCTATGTCAGAGCTTCACACCCGAAAGAACAGTACTTTGTGAACAAGCACAATCCATCATTTCCCCCCAAAACGTTGCTTGAAGAATTACAATCTCTCTCCAACTTCATGCTACGGATACCTAGTGGTGGAATCTAGCATTCAAAAGAACTGTTCTGGATTTAGTTACAAGTCCCATTTTTTGACAAGCAACTATCCGTCACAGTTGCAAAGACTGACATAACCTCACTGTCAGAAGAGTCAGTGGTGTGTGTGTCAGGGGAGGGAAGGGGTGTGGTGTGGTGTGTGTGTGAGTGTGTGTGTGCATGTGTCTGTTTATGTATGTTACTCTTTGCAGCCTTTGTGCCTGGGAGAGCAGAAGGCATTACATTCTAAAGCTCAGAACAGTTTCGGTTTAACCAAACAACTGACAAAGCATTTCAGAAGCTTTGACTCCTGAGATTCCCAGAAACAGGTACTGAAATAAAACCCAAATTATCCTCGATGAGGCAGCAACTGAGGAGTTGTGGACCCTTCTTTCTTGTTCCTCCCTAATAGTTTCAAAACTCATTGCCTCCTCTACCTACTGATGGTCATCTCAAATCTGAAAATTTGGGGCTATTGGGTGAGGCTTGCTTATTTTTCACCGCACAATGACCGCACATTTCCACATCTATGCAAGTTTCCCTCTGCAACATCTTGGATCTATTTTTTTATTTTTTCAAGTGGCACTTAAGTGCTTACTATAATAATAATAATAATAATGGTGGTATTTGTTAAGCACTTACTATGTGCCAAGCATGTGTCAAACACTGTTCTAAGTGCTGAGGGAGATAGAAGTTAGTTAGGTTCAACAGAATCCCTGTTCCACATCTGAGGCACCAAGAAGTGAAATAAGTTCCCCAAAGTCACACAACAGGCATGTGGCAGAGCTGGGATTTGAACACAGGTCTTCTGACTTCTGGGTCTGTGCTCTTTCAACTAGGTCATGCTGTTTCCCCTTCTTTTTCTCCCACAGCCACAGGCCTTACCTAAGTCTTGGTTTGCTCCGGAAAGACAGAAACCATTGTCTCAGGGAACAACCTTTTTTTCCCCACCTTTATAGTATTTGTAATTGCTTCACTACATGTCAAGCACTTCTTGAGTAAATATAAATTATTCAGGTCAGACACAGTCCCTGCCCCAACTGGGGCTTACAGGTTAAGTCAAGACTCTCTGCTCCCTTTCAATTCATCCAATATGCTACAGCTAGAATAATCCCCTAATGTTTAACCATTGCACATGCCTGCCTCAATTCCCTCCAGAATCTCCCATTTTGCCTCTCAGATAAAATGCCATTTCCTGTCTGAGGTTAAATCACTCCATCCTCTTGCTCCACCTTACTTAACCTCCCTCACCCAGAATTAAATCCTTATCCACATTCTAGATACAGGCCACCAGGTTTCTGAGCCAAGGCAAAAATGTCTCTCTATCTCTCTCCCTGTCTCCATCTCTCTTTTCCTCTTCCTTTTACTCCCACACCTAAAATCAATCAACTGTATTTATTGAGTGCTTACTATGTGCAGAGCACTGTACTAACCGCTTGGGAGAGTATAATATAACAGAGCTGGCAGACACATTCACTGCCCACAACCTAGAACAGGCTATCTTCTCTGCTCTGCCAATCCAGATTTCTCTACTCTCTTAGACTCCAGCTCATACAGTATCTCTTCCAGGTGGCTTTCCCAGATTTATCCAGAAAAGTGGCAGTGGATGAGAAAGAATAACCACTGATATAACTCTCCCCTAAAACTGAAACATTTTATTCCTAAAGATGAGTTAGAAGGCTTATTGTTTAAGGAACAAGTTTCACTCAAATCTGAATTCCATCCAGGCTTGAAAAGGGAGGCTTGTTTTTCCACCACTCAGGAATACTTTCCAGACATTTGCTCTCTTTTTACTTGGATAGCTCCATAATTGCTTGGATTTGAAATATCACCTTTGGTTTATGAGTAGGGGTGCGATGGTTTTAGTGAGGCTGAACCAAAAGAAGATGAGATGTTAAAGGTTCTGAAGGCACCGCAAGGGCACACTGGGACTTTCACGATACAGCAAAACCCCATATTATGTTACCAAAATGTTTCTACAGTTTATCTATTTATAGACTGCAAATTCCTAGAAGTCAGAATATGTTGTGTTGTCATTCTAAGTGGTTCCTAGAACATGGAAATGTCCAATCAATATGAATACTACAATATAGTAGAAAGACAATCAACAAAGTTTATCTAAAAGATCACTATTGAGACCACTTTGGATAATAAAAATATAAGTTGGGAAACTGAACAAAGGGCATGCATGTCTAAGAGAACCACACCCAATTTTGTCTGTCTCACTGTCATCTCGATTAGCTTCAATTAACTGGCTCTCAAATTAAATATTGAGTTGGGGGGCGGGGGGAGGGGAGGCACACAGATTTTGTTTTTATTCCCAGATCCTCAATTACAAGTATGATAACTATCACACTCCTCCTGGCTTTGGAGTAGAAGCTTGCAGGCTTGTTGTGGGCAGGGACCCTGTCTACTAACTTTGTTGCCCTGCACTCTCCCAAACCCTCACTATAGGGCCTCGTGCACAGTAAGTACTCAATAAACACCACTGATAATGAGGACAGTTATAAAGAAAAGGAAACCAACTATTAACCTTGGGCTGATATCCAGCCCAGTGTTATAACACATAAGCTCAAACGAGCCTTTTCTAGATAACAAATAAATATATACACAATGATAGGAAATGAAAAACCAATCCTTTAGTTATTATGGTCACATTTGGTGGTCTTGACGGTGATGGTGACAACACCTGTGAGTGTTTGGCCACTGCAGTGGCTAGAGGTAGGGCTAAAACCTTAATCGTCAAGGCTGGTTCCCTGTGTGGTAAAGCTTGTGCCCAGACTGGCACACAATCTTGATCCCCTCCATAGTCTCGCCCACCACTTGAGATTTTAAAAGAATTGTCTGCATCAAGGAGGAACTCCTTACCATTGACTTTAAGGCATGCCATTGACCCTCTGCCAGCATCTTACCTCGCTGACCTCCTACTACCATCCAAAGCCACACACTTAGCTCCTCCAACTCCAACCCACCCTCTGTACTTCCATCTCATCTACTATCCCGGTGCCCATATCTACCCTCTGGCCTGAAACCCTCTCCCCTTTCCTATCTGACAGACCACCACTATCCCACCTTCAAAGCCCTCCTAAAATCATAGCTCCTCCAAGAGGCCTTCCCTGACTAACCTCATTTCTCCCACCCTATTCACCCTCTGCTCTCTTCCACCTATGGCCTTAACTCTGTTCCCTTTAAGCACTCTAATACTCACCCACAACCTAGGCTACGCACAAATGTCCACCACATCCTTATACTCTGCCTCTTCCCCATTTGTAATTTATTTCAGTGTCTACCTCCCTCTCTAGACTGTAAATTCCTTGTGGGCAGGCATCATGTCTATTGTATTCTATTCTCCCAAGCACTCAGTAGTGCTTTGCACAGTATCAACTCAATAAACACCATTTGATTAATTGAATTCCATTCACCCAAAGAGTCACATAGCAAGGGAAAAATAGTACTTGAAGGGAAGATTTTTAAGTTATTATAAGGAAAGATCCAAAAATAATATCACACAAATAAAGCCAATAATTCAGAGTCAAACAAATCCGATTCTCTGACCCCTTTCCTACTTAAATTCCTTTGGAAACTGGGGATACATGAAACACTGGATGATTCTGAAGTGAATTTCAATTCCTCCTGAAGTCCCTCTGCCTACCTCAAATTTTTCAAGTAGTTTCACCAGTCCAACAAATGACACATTGAATAACAGCCGTGAGCTAATTACGAGGCTACACGGGTTCACAAAACCCAGCTGGCAAATCCCCAGCAGGATGGCTTGAGGGGCAGAAGCAGAAGTCATTCTATCACCAGTGCCATTTGCAGGGCTTTGGGATGCCTAAGACATATAAGGAACCTAGAGTGGCATCTTCCAACTTGTTTCCCACAGCCATGGGGCCCAGATGGGCTTTCAAAGGTTGAAAGAAAAGCTATG
This sequence comes from Tachyglossus aculeatus, assembly GCF_015852505.1. Classification (NCBI taxonomy): domain Eukaryota; kingdom Metazoa; phylum Chordata; class Mammalia; order Monotremata; family Tachyglossidae; genus Tachyglossus; species Tachyglossus aculeatus. The sequence goes on from NC_052077.1 coordinate 15,533,126, forward strand.
AACACAATACTTGCAACCTACCTCCCCACCACCCCTTCCGCAGAGAAAATCAATGGAAAAACACACTTAGCTTTTTGAGGATGACTGTTCAGCTCTACAGATGAGATGATCGACACTGCTACTTTATGAAGCCATTTGAGAAGCATTCATATAAAGCTAAGCCCTGCAGGCAGATAGATCACCTCCCGATTTCACAATAACTTCCCCGAAGAGACTGTCACAGAAAGGATAAGATCGGGTTGTTTACTGATTGTTCCACCTAGAACATTTACTGTGTACCAAATCTAATTTCTGGCATTAATCTGTGCTCAGCCTAGCTTCTCACAGCTTCACTGAAGAGTGAAAATAAGACTGCAGGTTTAAGTCCAGGCTGATAAGAACAGTAAGAACTATTTTCTCCAAAGGGCGAAATATGCCCACCATTGAAAGGAACACATGACTCTCTCCCAGTTAAGCTTTCAGTCAGTAGAAGAACTTCAGACTAAATCCCCCAACTGTTCAACTCCAGCCATCTTCTGTCCTGTTACTTCAGATTTCAATCAATCAATGGTATTTATTGAGTGTTTACTGTTTGCAGAGCATTGTACTAATCAATTGGGAGAGTACAATAAAACACAGTTGGTGGACACATTCCCTGCTCACAAGGAATTTACAATCTAGAAGGGGAGACAGATATTAAAAGAATGTGAAACTCAATTTTTAATCTCAAAGTTCCTCAGGCATGGCTCAATCTTTCTTCATTTATTATATTTTTAAAAATTGTACCCTTGACTAAAATATTGCCCTAGAATAATAAATAGAAATACAGCAAGTTATAGAATCTGGAAACAGGAAACAGATCAGAAACAGCAGGGTAAAAGCACAATTCTTTACAGCTTCTCCTTTCTCTTCTTCCATTTGAAAAGCCAGCTGCGTACTTAGACGCCTTTTGGTTGACCAAGCAGAAGTGGGCAGGGGAACTCCAGGCTCCCATGGGCTGAAGTATAAAACTAGGAACTATTCATTCTTTCATTCAATCGCATTTACTGAGCTCTTACTGTGTGCAAAGCACTGTAATAATAATAATAAATTATGGTATTTGTTGAGTGCTTACTATGGGCTGAGCATTGTTCTAAACACTGGGAGTAGATACAAGGTAATCAAGTTGTCCCACAGGGGGCTCAAGTTTTAATCCCCATTTTACAGATGAGGTAACTGAGGCACAGAGAAGTTAAGTGGCTTGCCCAAGGTCACACGGCAGACAAGTGGCAGAGACGGGATTAGAACCCATGTCCTCTGACTCCCAAGCTCATGCTCTTTCCACTAAACCACATTTGCTTCCTTAGCGCTTGGGAAAGTACAATACAACAACAAACAGACACATTCCCTGCCCACAACAAGCTGTGTCAGGGGTTTCAAGGGTGCAGGGGACTTCAGAAATGATCTCTGAGAAAGCCATGCCAACCCGTTCTCCACCCTTTTGTCTTCTGCCTCACCAAACTAATGATTTGGAGAGATTTCTCTTTTTCCTGCCTTCATTCATTCATTGTTATATTTACTGAGCATTTACCGTGTGCTGAGCACTGTACTAAGCACTTGGAAGAGTACAATTAAACAATAAAATGATACATTCCCTGCCTACTACGAGCTTACAGTCTTGGGGACGAGTTTACAGTCTACTTCTTTCCCGAGTTTAGATTCTACAGTACGTACTTATTCTGGCTGTAAACTCTAAGCTGCAAGCTTGTTGAGGGAAGGGAATGTGTCTACCAACTCAGTATATTGTACTTTCCCAAGTGGTTAAACTGCAGGTTTAAGTCCAGGCTGATAAGAACAGTAAGAACTATTTTCTCCAAAGGGCGAAATATGCCCACCATTAAAAGGAACACATGACTCTCTCCCAGTTAAGCTTTCAGTCGGTGGAAGAACTTCAGACTAAATCCCCCCACTGTTCAACTCCAGGCATCTTTTGTCCTGTCACTTCAGATTTCAATCAATCAGTGGTATTTATTGAGTGTTTACTGTTTGCAGAGCATTGGACTAATCAATTGGGAGAGTACAATAAAACATAGCACTCAGTAAGCATTCAAACACAATTGATTGATTCTGGCTGGTAAAAATAACAAAAATAATAACTGAAGTATTTGTGAGGCACTTACTTTACGCCAAGCATTGCACTAAAACCTGGGGTAGTTACAGATCAGACATAGTCCTTATCCCACACCAGATTCACAATCTTAAGTAGAAAGGAGAAGAGGTATTCAATGTACATTTGACAGATGATGAAACTGAGGTACAGAGAAGTAAAGTGACTTGTCCAGGGCCATTCAGTACGCAAGAGACTGAGCCCAGACTGATCCCAGACTGAGCCCCCTCCTTCCTCTCCCGCTCCTCCTCCTCCCCATCCCCTCCGCCCTACCTCCTTCCCCTCCCCACAGCACTTGTATATATGTTTGTACATATTTATTATTCTATTTATTTTACTTGTACATACTTACTATTCTATTTATTTTACTTTGTTAATATGTTTTGTTTTGTTGTCTGTCTCCCCCTTCTAGACTGTGAGCCTGCTGTTGGGTAGGGACCGTCTCTATATGTTGCCAACTTGCACTTCCCAAGCGCTTAGTACAGTGCTCTGCACACAGTAAGCACTCAATAAATACAACTGACTGAATGAAAGAGGCAGAGCTGGGATTAAAACCCAGGTCCTCTGAGTCCCAGGCCCCCTGACTCCCAAGTCCTTGCTCTTTCCACTGTGCCACAAGACTTCTCTAGTAGACACAATTCTTTCCTACTTACAGGTTCATGTAAGAAAACATAGCCAAAAACAAAAACAGAGTTTTCCTCAATGCAGAAAGGTAAAGAAATGAATAAAACCCCAACATTGTACAACGGCTGAAGTTTTGAAAATTCTTATTCTGTCTTCTCCGCTCTTACGTCCACTCACACTTAGATAAGGAACCTAATGCTTAACTCCCTCTCTGATGTGACACAACAGGGTGGTGGATAGAAGCTTCCCTGCCAGTGAGAAGGGTCTGCTCTGTACACGGTATGACAGCAACCCCTAAAATATCCAGCCGTCTCCATCATTGTTCCGCAGGACTTACAAAAACAGCAGGGCAATGCAAGCCTCAGGCAGACAAGCGGAGCGGCCCAGAGCTGAAGGAAAAGGAAACAGCTGTCTGCATTAAAAAGCCATCTTGGAGTGGGGTCATGCTATCTTAAAATGTAAGTGTCAGAGAGAACCGAAGGCATACCTCAGATAAAACTTGATTTTCTTTGAGATGATGTCCAAAAGAGCTTTTTTGGAAAGAATGAAGACTACAAATACCTCCCCAGGGAGGGACGGCTGGAGACTATCCGCAAATCCTTATCGTTTCGGGGCAGAGAGAAATATGCTGCCTCCGTCTCAGTGGACGGCAGACCAGTTCTTTGTGGGGCTTTTTTTATTTTCCCCTCCATTTTCCCCTTGACTAGGCTTCGAAGCAAAGACCAGTTCCCTTGGTAACTAGATAGTGGTCCAGTAAAGTCTTTTCTCCAACCTGGATTTTAAAAAACAGCACACCACCTCTCCCTGCTCTCATAACTCTAGACCATGGTTCACTGTGGGCAGGGAATGTGTCTGCTTGTTGTTGTAGCATACTCTCCCAAGCGCTTAGCATAGTGCTTTGCACACAGTAAGTGCTCAGTAAACACGATTGAATGAATGAATAACCCAGCAGACACCTTCTTATCTAAACCATCAACTCCTGGTTGTGACAAATATTCAACATTAGAATAGAATTAGAATTCTTCATCACCTCTCCTGGAAAAAAGAAAACGATTTAAATAACATGAATAGTCCCTTCTAGGGAGAGAGGAAACTGGGCCTTGTCTTTCTCATAAGAAAAGTATACACCCCCTGGGATTTTGTGGGATGGATAAGGGTAGAAGTTGTTGTAATGATAATAATAATAAGAATAAGAACAGGAATAGTAATTCAGTTTCCTACCCCACAAAGATCCTGGCCAAAGAGCTGACACTGAAGACAAATGGGGAAAACTGAGTTGACCGCCAGGCCCACTCTTGCCAAGACATTCAGCCAGAATGGAATGGCGGAGGGGCAGATCTGCCTCTTCCTCAAATTCAAAGCCCTCTTCCAGGAAGCCTTCCCCTATTAATAATAAGCACCCTGAAGTTTAATCAATCCTTCTGCCATTTTTTCCCACTCACGAATGTATTTACTTATGCTCATCCTCAGCACTTGGGTACATAAATAAACTCATTCATTTGATTGTATTACTGAGTGCTTAATGTAAGCAGAGCACTGTACTAAGTACTTGGAAGAGTACAACACAACAATAAACAGACACATTCCCTGCCTACAACGAGCTTATTCAACTGCACATTCAATTTTATTTATTCTGATTCCACTGCTTGTGACAATCTCTGTCAGTCTCAAGTCTCCCATCAGAGGGTAAACTCTTTGTAGTTAGGGAGTGATTCCAGTGCTTCTGATGTATTTGCCAAGAGCTTAGTACAATGCATTGCCCACAGACAGTCTCAATAAATACCATGACTGCTAATAATAATTCATAATAATTGCAGTATTTTTTGAGTACTTACTATGTGCCAAGCAATGTACTAAGTATATACAAGATAATCAGGTCCCATATAGGGCTCACATTCTAAACAATGGAGAACAGGTATTGAATACCCATTCTGCAGATGAAGAGACTGAGACATAGAGAAGTTAAGTGACTGCCGAAGGCCACACAGCAGGTAAATGGCAGAGCCGAGATTAGAACCCAAGTCCTCTGACTCTGAGGCTCTTTCCACTACGCCAGGCTGCTTCTCTATAGCTCTTACTACTTCTACTAGTGGACTGTCACCAACTTCAGTAAGTTTGTCATCAGATGGGCATGGCTAGCCATCACTGTCAGCTCTGAAAAGCTCCTATCAGCTTGGCCTTTCCCTCTTCATCCCATGCCGAGTTACAGACTCAGGTGTGGGAAGATGTTGTCTGGGGGAGGACACAGATCCTTTAGTCCGTAAACTCACTATGGGCAGGGAACGTGTCTACCGACTGTTGCAGTGCACTCTCCCGAGTGCTTAGTACAGAGCTCTGCACACAGTAAGTGCTCAATAAACACCATTGATGATGAGGACTCGGATAGGAGGTCTGCCCAGATTCCTGGGGCACCCATCTTAGCTTTTTTGGGAATGCTGATTGGGTCCCTCTCTGAGCTCCAGGGACACATGGAGAGGTTTACGCTTGAAATGGAGTTCTGGACTGTAAATTCGTTGTGGGCAGAGATTGTGTCTGTTACAGTGTTAGATTGTACTCTTCCAAATGCTTCGTACAGTGTTCTGCACACAGTAAGTGCTCAATATATATGACTGACTGATCTAGCCCGGGGGCCTATCTAATCAACAACTCTAAACTGGGGGCTCCCAGGCAGCAACATAACAGAGGCTTTTAAAAGGATTTCCAGAGACATAAAGCTCCACTGCTAATTTTTGTTTTTATTTTTAATGTTATTTCTTAACTGTTTATTATTTGCCAGGCACTGTATTAAGCATTGGGGAAGAAGCAAGCTAATCAAATTGGACACAGCCCATGTCCCACAGGGGGCTCACAGTCTTAATCCCCATTTTGCAGGTGAGGTAACAAATACTGAGCAATTACCCAGAGAAGGTAAGTGATTTGCCCAAAGTCACACAGTAGATAAGTGGTGTATCAGCATTAGAACTCAGGTCCTCTGACTCCCAGACGCATGCTCTTTCCACTAGGCCACACTGCTTACCATGCTGCTAATAGTCAAATGATCAATGTACTGTTGGATGCTGTCCTTTGATTAATGAGACTCCACGGAAGAGGCAAAACTAAAAATGTGATTCTAGCATTCCTGATGTTGACTGATTATACAACACTTAAATGTCTATTTGAATTTCTTTACTATATGGGAAAAAAACTTCCAACAGCTTTCCTGATTATTTTACTTTTGGGTTTTAATGCAAAGGCAGACAGAGAAGAATTGCTGCTTAGTGGAGCTAATTCCAAGGTAACTGAGGTGAAGCCACTATTTTACAACTGGAGAGAGGACATAAATTTGACTCTTGTTTAATGTCGCTTTGTCTGGGCTTAAAAAACAGCACTGAAAACTCTGGCTTTTTCTAAGGGTATGCAGAAACTGCCACACGAAAAAAAATTAAATGAGGCAGTGCCAGGGAAAATCATCTTAATGGCTTGTAATTTTAACATTTATATGTAACCGATTACAAGTGAACATAAACCATACTGTAAACATTTTTCAACCAAAGGCCCCAGCTGACACACATCTAAACCTTGCCGTATTGCTGGCTCTCCCACTTAATGCATCACTTTCATTATTTGGTGCAAATAGTTTTCCCTGTTTAGTCCTGAAACCTCATTAGCTTTCACATTCGTAAATGTCTCCTAAAAAAAAACAGAAAATTACAATTCACTCAGGTCTGGTTTCAGTTATAAATAGCTGTCACCCTACATTACAGTGCTCTGTGAAAGCCTTACATTTTCAAATGCCAATACTGCAGCCTTAAAACAAAGCATTTCAGGGATCATTTAGTCAGCCATTCAGTTGTATTTATTGAGCACCTAGTGAGAAAATACAGAGTTCTTGTGAGAGTACAGTATTAGGAGACATGCCTTCCCCCAAAGAACTAACCACTTGACCATCCTGATCCCTTCAAATGCACTCTGCTATTTGAAACGGCAGCATGACAAACCAGGGAAGCTGATTTTATAGGTAGAGATTACCACTGTTTCTTTAAATAATACCCCGCCGCTTTAGAAAAACCACAAAATTAGCACTAAGGAATCAGAGGAAAGCGTTCTGACACCCCAGCACTCTGGACAGGCAGACAGACAGGACCAGACTTCTTTGGCAGGAAAAGAGTGAAATCTGTGTGGGTGTTGTTGGCATAACAGCGATAATTTGACTTGTAAGGTTCAAAAATAGAAGCCAAGGGCACTGAAGAGCTGAAGTGGTTTCAATACAATTCCTCCCCCTTCAGATTCCCTCTCAAAAGCATGCTTGGCTTCACTCTGCCATACACATTGGTACATGAGCATGCATGCATGCACGCATACACCGCCCCCCGCCCCCCCAACAACTCAGAGGAATGTCCAAGTGTCACAGGGTCAGAAAGCTGGTTTGAGAGGCTTAATCCAAGGTCTTGCCCACTCCACCACAACCTGGCCAAATGTCAATGTGGGTACAGGAAAACCATCAGACACCCTGTCCAAAGAACCAGCACCCAAACCCAAGGAGATTCCAGGCCAATCTGAAGGAGCAACTGAGTCGATCAGGTTGGGGGAAGTGCTACAGACTTTCCCTGAAGCAGCCTTGCTGTGCGGATTAAGGCTAATGAAGCTTATCAGAAGGCTGATTCAGTATGAGGCAGCATTGCAGCTGTTCACATACACATACATACAAAACAACACACAGCAGTGCCTATTTAAACTTGCCATAATGAACTGCTGCCACAGGCTGGTATTGAACAGTGACCTCACTGTGCTAGCACTTCACAAAACAGAAACTATATTAAAAAGGCATTAGGATGGAAAACAGGCTCTGAAAGTGAGAAAACCCAAGCTGTGAAAAAGTAAAAAAATGGAGCTTGAACTTCCCAAGACAGGTTGGCACCACGCAGGTTAGGAAGGAAGGGGCAGCCTGCTTTGTGCCCCGGTGAACATGAATGTTGTTCATGTTGTTGCCAACTTGTACTTCCCAAGCGTTTACTGCAGTGCTCTGCACACAGTAAGCGCTCAATAAATACAACTGAATGAATGAATGAATGGCATTTCCTCACTCATTGCCACCCATCTGGTTTCATGTGGAAGGGCCAGAACTGGATTTTCTGTCAGGGCCATGGCTGACTTTCCACACAAAATTCCCCAAGCCTTGAATTTGAGTGTAACTGTATTCAAGGATGAGGTCTTTGAGGGGTAGGTTTCTTCCATGTGAAAATAAGGCCTCTTTCCCACAGGTAGACATCAAAATAGCAGGGCACCTTTCTGAGCTTCTTGCTCCACTGGGGTGAGTAATGCATTCCTCTCCAGCTAGAGGTAAGCTCCTTGAGGATAGGGATCTTGTCTACTTACTCCATTATATTCTCCCGAGCTCTTAGTAAAGTGCTCTGAACACATTAAACTACAATAAATACAACTGATTGACCCCAGCTCTGTGGCTCATCTGTTGTGTGACCTTGGGCAAATTAACTTCATTTCTCTGTGCCTCAGTTACCTCATTTGTAAAATGGGGATTGAGACTGTGAACTCCACATGGCATAGGGACTGTGTCCAACCGGATTTGCTTGTATCCACCCCAGAGCTTAGTATAGTGCCTGGCACATAGTAAGAGCATAACAAATACTATAATAATAATTATTATTTTTAATAATAATAATAAAGCAGAGCACCTGAGATTCCCAGTGTTTCACCAAATGACCCACCTCTTCATCAACCAAGACTCAAATATGGGCTACACGACTGCAAGGAAAAACCTGCCTTCACTGATTATTCCAGTAGTGATGATAGTGACCTTAGAGGGAAAAAGGATATGATCTTTGACATATGACGTTTGGGAAAAATCTGACCAGCATCACGGAGATCTTTTTCAGGTGGCAGGATCCTCTACTGGACTTCAGGCAGAAGCAAAATTTTCCATCAGCTTAAACCTGAGCCAGTTAGAGAGAGAAAGGATCATTATCATCTCAGGCACTGAAATACAGAGGAGCCTGGAAAGCCAAGGAAAGAGTAAAATTCTTGTAAGTAGAGCCCCAGGCACCTGTTGCAAATCCCTAAAGGTAATTAGGTATAAGAACAGATGTGCAATTCAATATGGAATTCCTAAAACCCACAGGGAACCAAAGGTTACACATCTGACTTCTTGATAGATGCGGGGAACAGAATCAAACTCGGCAAGTAGAATATCAATGAAATATATGCTTCATACAGGAGTGCCAGTGCTCAGTGTCTGTCTCTGTCTCTCTCTCTCAGTATGACCTCCTGAAATAACTCCAAATGGTGGTTACCTTCATCAGACAGAGGAGCCCATAAAAATAAGTAAGCAGAGTTTTGGGATGAACTATAGTTGTAACGGAAGTGAAAAGCTGAGGGTAGCAATTATGTTGTTTTAGGAGAATGAACACCGAAAGAGTCAAACCTTTTCTGCAAGGTCCAGAACTAATAGTGTTTCCAGCCAGTGAAAACTGTGTGTATGATGGAACAATTCCCTTAACAGGATGACCTCTAAGTGCCCGATACAGAACCTAATGGAGAAATACGCTCCAATGCAGGGACCAGGGACCAAAGAAATTAGCCATATATAAGTGGTGTTGGAAGTAAAAAAAAAAAACCAAAAATTCTAACCAGAACACTGATCCAAATTGGGTCTGAAGTATTTCACATGGTCAGATTTGTCTGTTTGATCACATGAATTCAACCCTGCTTTTTGCTGACTCCAGAATATCAGTTCGAACTCGTGTGAAAACCTTGCCAACTGAAGCTAAAGCACCTTTACTTACTTTCAAATATCACAGGCTTGACTGGTTTGGCTTTAGATGGGATAGTCACTATACTCCCGCCTGATGCAAGAGAGCAAGAGGAATATTCAATCAATTGTATTTACTGAGCCCTTTCTGTGCACAAAACCTTGTATTAAGCACTTGGGAGAGTACAACACAATATAACAGACACAATCCCTGCACATTACGAACTTACCAACTCTGATCCCTAATTGGCCAGCCATAGCAGTATCTCCTAGCAGAGGGGAGGGAAGGGGTTGGAAGTTACTTAAAAGCACCCACAAAGACAAACGTCAAACCTGGTTCCTAGCCAGCTTGACCTTTCAACCATACAAAGGTGGGCTACACTTAGCTAATCATTACTGAAATGCTTGTCAAGAGGCATAAATGGGGATTTTCAAGTCCAGAGCAAAATCCACTATCTGCACACTTCTTCAATTCCTGATCCCTCATCAACACACGAGAAGCACAGTCACCTTATTTTCAATTAAATTTAAATTCATTTCCTGCCCTCCCTGACCAGGTTAATATTTTGGAACCTTTCATACACAATCTCTGCCTTGCCCACCCCATAAATTTAACCCTGTCTTCCTACTACGGTGTCAACTCTTTGTACAGACACAGGTTACAGGTACTTGCCTGGGGAGGAAGAGGAAATGAAAGGAGGGGAACATAATAGATCTACTGTTCTCACTTTTTATTGCGTTGTTGGGTGGTGGGGCAATTTTAAAGACCTGATAATGCTTCAGAACCTCCCTTATTTATAAGTCAAACCCTGAATTTTGATTTTGTGTCACTGTTACTGCTTCAACCTAACTAAATTCCACTCTTAGATAAGGTAATCCCCCAAGCCCAGTTAAGGCCTGCTCCTTACTATCACGCCTCTTAGAAAAACAAAACAAAACAAAAAGTTCCCCATGCATTAAGCCCTTCCAGCAACGAGAGGCCCTTTTGATAAGCTATCTAGGCAGCTCTCATGTCCAGTCAACTTAGAAAGCCTGTTTATATCAAACATTATCATTCCCTAACATTGCCATCCCATAAGGAAAGGTTTTCTAGTTGAGCGGAGCAAAAAATATAACAATTTCCTTAAGTTCATACCTACAAACCACTCAGTACAGCAGCTTAGGGAACTAAAAAGCACCTTACAGAGCAACCACAGTTGTGAAACTGTTTCCTGTACAGTAATAATAATAGTACTTGTTAAGTGCTTACAATGTGCCAAGCACTGTTCATTCATTCAGTCATTCAATCGTATTTATTGAGTGCTTACTGTGTGTGGAGCACTGTACTAAGTGCTTGGGAAGTACAAGTTGGCAACATATAGAGACGGTCCCTACCCAACAGTGGGCTCACAGTCTAGAAGGGGGAGACAGACAACAGAACAAAACATATTAACAAAGTAAAGTAAATAGAATAGTAAATATGCACTGCTCTAAGCACTGGGGTAGATACAAGTTAAGCAGGTTGGGCACATTCCCTAACCCACATGGGGCTCATGCTTTTAATCCCCATTTTACAAATGAGGTGTAACTGAGGCCCAGAGAAGTTAAGTGACTTGCTCAAGATCACTCAGCAGTTAAGTGGAGGATCCGGGACTAGAACCCAGGTCCTTCTGATTCCCAGGCCCGTGCTCTAGTCATGCTACGCCACGCTGTTTTTCAAGTTAGCATGGATCTGAGTCCATGACCCCAGGTCCAGCCTCCAAATTAGGGATCACTTCCACTTAGAAAAAAAAGAATGCAAGGACCCACTTTTAGGGAGGGACGAACGGATCCCCGGACAGGCAGAAGGGGAGCAGTGTAATTGGGATAATCCCATAAATGCATTTCACAGTGTCCTAACACTCCTGCTGACTGGGGTCTCCCAGCTCTCCCCACTTGCTGTCTCCTGGGTTTTCCTGCCGGGAAAACATTCAATGCTTGCTTATCCAGATGATTCAAACATACCCTCCATGAGCCCATCAGGGATGTCCTTGACTCAGACGCATTAGGAACACAACAAAATCCTCTTTCCCCATCGGCTAGTTTTCTGGGTGGTCAAACAACTTTCTGCCACTGATTTCTGAACCATAAATTGGGGTGGGGGTAAACTCTACCCCACCTATATAACATTCATATACAAGAACTTCATAAAAGAAGCGTAAATTGGGGGAATTAGCACAGTTTGAGCCCAATCTTTAGGCAGAGGGCAATCTTCCCTTGATTAACTTGCTCTGAAGCAAAGGGAATAGCTAAAGAGAATTCCAACAATTCCACCAAAGAGAACACAAATGCTTTTGATTGTTTACTCAAGCCAGAATGGAGAGGCCTATCCCACTCCCAGTCCTGTCATTTGAGTGAGGTGCTAGCAGAAATAAAGTTTCCATTTACTCTCTGCCTATTTCTCACTCCCTCACCCTCACCCACACACTGCATATTCTGGGCACTTACCTTTGCCGGTGTTTACAAACTGGAATGGCTTTGTTGCAAGCTACAAAGGAACAATTGTTCCTATTTTTTCCAGTTTCTCCTTCAGTACCTTGGTTTGGAAAGAAAAGAAGCAAGGTGAACCTCCATAAATGGCTGGAATCTGAGCATGCGAATTACCCCCAAGCGATAAGGGGGAAGGGGTCAATTTTGCAGCTGATTTGGCTGCTGATGGTGTGGATATACCAGAGATGCCTAAGTGCAGAAATGTGGATCCCTGTTCAGAGGACCTGGGTTCTAATTCCTAATCTGCCAATTATCCACTGTGTGACCTTAGGCAAGACTTCTCTGTGCCTTAGTTTCCTCCTATGTAAAATGGAGATTAAATACCTGTTCTCCCTCCTCCTCAGACTGTGGGCTGAAGAATGTAACGGACCACTGAAGGTCTGGAATTCTTCAAACAATAAGGAGCTATCCATATTTGTTTCTGAATAAGGATCAGTGACAACTTCCCACCTTTTGTGCCTTTTAAGGAAGGACTTGGGCTCTATACCCAGCTCTGTCATTTATCTGCTGTGTGACCTCGGGCAAGTCGTTTAACTTCTGTTACCTCAGTTTCCGCATCCAAAAATGAAGACTGACTGTGAGCCCCATGAGGGATATGGGCTGTGTCAACCTTATTACCTTGTAACTATTAACAACAATAATGGAAGAACCATTAGAGAGAACTTTCTGGAAAAAATATATCAATAAAGTCACTATGAATCCGAAATGACTCGCCAGCACTTGACAACAATACTCCAGTGCTTAGTACAGTATTGAAGAAGCAGCGTGGCTCAGTGGAAAGAGCATGGCTTTGGAGTCGGAGGTCATGGGTTCAAATCCTGACTCCGCCAACTGTCAGCTGGGTAACTTTGGGCAAGTCACAACTTCTCTGGGCCTCAGTTACCTCATCTGTAAAATGGGGATTAAGACTGTGAGCCCCCCGTGGGACAACCTGATCACCTTGTAACCTCTCCGGCGCTTAGAACAGTGCTTTGCACATAGTAAGCGCTTAATAAATGCCATCATTATTATTATTATCATAGGGCCTGGCACATAGTAAGCACTTAACAAATACCAAAAAAACCCAACAACACTTATTTTGTATTTAGCAAGTTTGATTTGGTTCTGGTTTTGCAGGGATCCTTCATGATTGACGCTGCTTCTTGTGTTTGGGGGTGGAACTGTGACCTAGAGACAACTGTTCAGTAGCAAAATCACCATCCTTCTGCTGCACCCTTCCTCACCTGTCCCCAAACCTTCAACCTGGCTGCAGAGAAGGGAAGACCCGTGTGTGTGTGTGTGTGTGTGTGTGTGTGTGTTTGTGTGTGTGCATGCGTACACGTGCATGCACGCACGCACTGGTGACCAGTGTGCATATGTAAATTCACCACATTTGCGGAAAGAATACAGAGCAAGGGGACTTTTTCTGTCTGCTTTACTTTGACAGGGACGTAGGGAAATTCTTCTGTCCCTGAGGGTCTACTTGAGCCGACGCTGGCTTTACGTCAAGGCTCTTTGCCTGAGAAAATTGGCTGACTGGGGGATAGCTTGGAGACGTTATCCTGAAAACGTCTAGTCCTCTAGACAAACCGTATCAGTCTCACACTGGCCCTAGTAAGAGTCTCTGTGGAATAAATTTCAGATGAGGACTATTTCTCCAGGGATAATGGGGGAACAGTGAACTGGCCCACGTTTCTGGTGAAGACCGGATGTTCCAGCGTCCACTTCAGAACGGGTCCCTTGCATGCTGTTGGGTAGGGACCATCTCTATATGTTGCCAACTTGTACTTCTCAAGCACTTAGTACAGTGCTCTGCACACAGTAAGCGCTCAATAAATACGATCGAATGAATGAATGAATGTGAGTCGGTAAGTGACACACAAGACCCATTTGTTCTTCAAGGTCTTCTGCTGACCGTCCTAACGCTACTATTTGGGGCTTAAGACTGTGAGACCCCCGTGGGACAACCTGATCACCTTGTAACCTCCCCAGCGCTTAGAACAGTGCTTTGCATGTAGTAAGCGCTTAATAAATGCCATCATTAAATTAAATTAATTAAATTAAGACGAGGAGTAATGGCCTCCAAACCAACCAGCCTCCTTCACCCCCTTCTTAGCCCCCACGCATCCCCCAGGCACTGAGGAGAAATGGGAGAAGGAAGGAATCGAGAGTATGCAGTCCAAATCATGATTACAAAATGTCTTCCTCTGTCCCCCGGCAAGGCAGCTCATCTCCCTGTCAACATCACTGTCCCTGTCAGTGAATGGGACCAGTAGCCTAAGGTTAGTGATGAAGGAAGAGCCTGGAGCACCTGCTCTGTGACCTGGCTTGCCAATCATCATCAATCGTATTTATTGAGAGCTTACTATGTGCAGAGCACTGTACTAAGCGCTTGGGAAGTACAAATTGGCAACATATAGAGACAGTCCCTACCCAACAGTGGGCTCACAGTCTAAAAGGGGGAGACAGAGAACAAAACCAAACATACTAACAAAATAAAATAAATAGAATAGATATGTTCTAAATAAAATAAATAGAGTAAAAAATATGTACAAACATATATAAATATATACAGGTGCTGTGGGGAAGGGAAGGAGGTAAGATGGGGGGGATGGAGAGGGGGACGAGGGGGAGAGGAAGGAAGGGGCTCAGTCTGGGAAGGCCTCCTGGAGGAGGTGAGCTCTCAGCAGGGCCTTGAAGGGAGGAAGAGAGCTAGCTTGGCGGATGGGCAGAGGGATTGGGGGCATTCCAGGCCCGGGGGAGGACGTGGGCCGGGGGTCGATGGCGGGACAGGCGAGAGTGAGGTACAGTGAGGAGATCAGCAGTGGAGGAGTGGAGGGTGTGGACTGGGCTGTAGAAGGAATCCAGACTTGAGCAACAATTTTAGGAGTCTGGACCACAATCCCCTGGGACTCAAATACCTGGACTTTAGATCACAAAGACCCTTCATTGTCATTCTTATTCTGCTTGCCTTGGGGTTTTGGTTCTGTGTGGAATGCTCATTTTCCCACAGAGGTGGAAGGAGGATGGAGAGATGCTGTCCAACCTAGCCAAGTTTCTATGATTTTGAAATAACTGCCGGAGCCGGTTAGCAGTCTAAGCACGAGTTTGGCCTCACTGGGGTTCCACAACCCACCTTCCTTTCTCTGGGAGTTGGCAGAAGCCCTCAAGACACAACCTCACCGGAGGAAGCTTTGTTTATGAGGCTATTCCAAGTGTTCATGGATTAAGGAGTGTTGGCTGCCTGCACAACAACAGATCCACTTTCTAGGCCACGGTGGAAAAAGAAAAAATCTCCTCATCAGGTTGCCTCCACTGTCTAAAGGTCATATGGAAAATGAGCCTTTATTTTACTTTGCCATGAGGCATTAATTGCACAGTATTGTGAGCTTTTGAATGTGTGAATCTCTAGTAATGCAAGATTAGTAGTTTTACCTTAACCTTCAAGAAACACAGCAGTGTTTTCTTTTTGGGGCACTGAATAAAAAAAACCTAATTGTATATGACCTTTGGCATTCCTAATTACCAGAATTAGATGTGAAATTGAAGCCAGGCTCAGAATTCATTTTTCCGCTGAACAGAAGGGCCTTAAATGAGAATTTATGTGGGTCTTACTAATTATTCCTGGCTCCGCAAGAGCAAGTTCCAATCACTGTTATCTGATTCTTCTTAATACAAGTCTGAAAGCAAGGTGTATACATACTGGTTCCATCTGATTTCAGAAAAAGATATGGCAAAAAGAACCAATGTGATAGATGTCTCTTAAAATCTCTTTATTGGAGATAAGGAGTGAGGGGGTAAATCAACCAGTGGCAGTTTCCCATCTGGGATGGTCTGAGTCAAGAGGGCTATTGGCTTGTTGATTCTCAATTTTGCAGTTAGCCACCAGAACATTCACCCTCTTAGCTGGGAAAGAGGAAAGCATTAATAATAATTGTAGTATTTATTAAGCACTTACTACGTGTCAGGGACTGTACTAAGCGCTGAGGTAGACACAATGTGATTGGGTTGGAAATAGTCCCTGTCCCACATGGGATTCGCAGTCTTAATCCCCATTTTACAGATGAGGGAACTGAGACTCAGAGAAGTGAAGTGACTTGCCCAAGGTCACACCACAAACAAGTGGAAGAGCTGGGTTAAGAACCCAGGCCGTTCTGACTGTAAGGCCTGTGCTCTATCTACTACGCCACTCTGCTTCTCATAACATTGAAACACTCTCACAATGGCTCATTTCCCAAAGAGTCATACCCTATTGCTGAATAGACAATGGATGCTTCGAGGCCCGGCCGCGATGGACAGCACAGTGGATAGAGCACAGGCCTGGGAGTAAGAAGGTCATGGGTTCTAATCCTGGCTCTGCCACTTGTCTGCTGTGTGAACACGGACAAGTCACTTCACTCTTCTGTGCCTCAGTTCCCTCATCTGGAAAATGGGGATTGAGACGGTGAGCCCCATGTGGGACAGGAACTGTGCCTGAACTGATTACCCCAGTGCTTAGCACACTGCCTGGCACACAGTAAGCACTTAAATACCATAATTATTACTTTTGTTATTATTATTATTAATCCTAGGTTCTAATCCTTACTCCTCCACTGGTTTGCTGTGTGACCCTGGTGAAGTCCCTTCACTTCTCGGGGCCACAGTTACCTCATCTGTAAAATGGGGGTTAAGACTGGAAGCCCGATGTGGGTTATGGTCACTGTCCAAATTGGTTAGTTGTATCTACCCCAGTGCTAAGAACAGTGCCTGGCACTCAGTAAGTGCTTATCAAATATCATAAAAAAGAAGAAGAAGAAGAAGCATTTCCTTAGTTCCACTAGGTAGGCCCAAGGCTGCTCTGATCCTCAGTGGGGCTTTGTTCCCTGCGTCGTGCCCTCCCTCGAGTCTGGGGTCCAGGCTGGGCACACAGGTGGAGAGGTCCGGACCAGAGCCAGGCTCATGCCTAGCTTCACTGTGGCTCAATTCCATCCTGTTGTCCTCCTAGACACATCTAAAATACGGGTAAACTATTAGATAACCAGAGCTACCAAACGAGATGCCCCTAAACCTAGCCAGACCACCTCTGGAGAAAGCACATATCCTACAGCTCATAAATGGAAACTGTTCCTTCCGACTCTCTAACACACAAGAAAAGGCACAAGGGTGGTGACATAGGGAGCACTTTAAAGTATTGCTACATCCATGGATACCAGATTTCAGCTCAGCTGGTAAAATAAAATGAAAAACAAAAACAAAAAAATGATCTTAAAGTGAAAAAGAACTAGTTTATTAAATATGGGGATGGGGTGATTTATAAAGCAATGCTAACAATAATGATAATTGTGGTATTTGTTAAGCGCTTACTTATGCACCAAGCACTGTACCACGGTCCATATAGACCACAGAATCTAAGAGGGAGAAAGACCAACTTTCAAACCCCCATTTTATAGATGAGGAAATGGAGGCACAGAGAAATTGACACAGAGAAAGGCATATAGCAGGCAGGTGGTGAGACTGGGATTAAGAACCCAGGTCTACTTACTCCCAGCCCTGTGCTCCTTCAGTTAGGTTGCACTCCTAACACTGAATAAGACACTAGCACTTGAAGCTTTGGGTAAACTTGGGTTAGCCTTGTTTTTTTCTGACTGGAGCTAGCCTTTGCAGGATCTCTTTTTCGCTCATCTCTGCCAGTGAAATATACATTACACTATGAAATAATGGATCTATTCTTCCAAAGGCAGAAATCTAAGTCAATGTATCATTCTGTAAAAGAAGAGAAAAACTCAAAACAAAACAAAACTCCCTGAACAGCTGTGAGTTCCTGGAATTGCTCACAGTCCTCCAAACATCCTGATGAGCTAGCCACATCAGAAGACCAAAAGTCTTCTTGGCCCAGATGCAGTTCAGGGGGTGACCGCATTTATTGCTTTGGGGTCACCCAGCATGGGAAGAGAAGTCCCTGATTTGGCAGGATGGGCCCACTGTTGGTCAATGCATCTTGATGGCTTCCAATCAATCAATTATCAATCATATTTATTGAGCACTTACTGTGCAGAACACCGCACTAAGCACTTGGCAGAGTGCAATATAATAATAATAATAATGGCATTTGTTAAGCACTTACCATGTGTCAAGCAATGTTTTAAGAGCTGGGGTAGAAACAAGGGTGGACACAGTCCCTGTCCCACATGGGGCTCACAGTCCTTAATCTCCATTTTATAGAAGAGGGAACTGAGGCACAGAGAAGTGACTTGTCCAAGGTCACACAGAAGCCAAGTGGAAGAGGCAGGATTAGAACGACTCCCAGGCCCGTGCTCTCTTCACTGCGCCAACACATTCCCTACCCACAATGAGCTTACAGTCTAGAGGGGGAGACAGACATCAATATAAATAAATAAATTATGGAATGGAGGGCTGCGTTGCTGAGGTGGGGTCAGCTAGTCATTCGTATCAGCAGGGTGGCGAGGGAGGGGTGCAGGTGAGGGTGCCCTTGCTACAGCCACAGGTAACATGGCCCACCAGACCCTCGGGTCTCTCCCCAGAGACCACGCAGGGAGGGAGGGACAGGGCGGGAGGCAAAAGCAGACACGAACGTGGAGCAGAGCACATGCCTGATTAGGAAACTGGAGTGTCCAGGGTGCAAAGATACCATTGACAGAGCATGGCAGCTTCCCTGGCCTCCACACCCCATCTCTCCCACTGCTCTTTTAGAACAGATTGAGCCTAGTTGTCGAGGGATCTGATGTCCCCACTGCTTCAGCCCTTTGGGAAGCCAGTCCTGCTCAGGGAAAAAGAGTGGGCAGCCCAGTTGGGGAGTGTCAGCATCTAATAATACCATGTCCAGGGCCATGAACCCTGTGCCCACCTCCGCTTGACTCCCCTCACTCCTTGAATCCCCCTCTCCCCAGGCTCCTCCCCATCCCCTGCCTGACTCTCTCCATCCCTGTCCATCCTTCTCTCTCACATACTGTTAAGCAGTGGATATGTTTCAGTATTAGATCAGTCAAATTTCTTTTAATAATTTTCCAGCTTCGGAGAGTTAAAAAGAACTTGATTTTTTCCATTCGATCACCAAGGAAAATAACAAATAAAATATTATCTCACATCCTGCAGCACTGCCCCTGTGTAACTGGTTTCTCACCTGACAAGAAGTGCTCTTTCACATCAAAAATTCACAAATAACCAGAAATATTCACCCACGAACTATTTTGGAAAAAATATAAAGAAAGAATGATTCTTGTTTCAGTCACCGAGAACTGTGATATTGAAGCCGTAAGAATCGGAGACCTAAGTTCCATCATCATAGTATCAACAATGCTTTCTGAGTGCAACAGTACTGTGAAACATTCAACAGCAATAAAATATTTAGGCCCTGTGCTGAAAGAATTTTCAAAATCAGCCACTCCTAACGCATAATCCCTACTAAGCCACTCAGAGTATCATACTCAGTGATGGCTTATAAATGGCTTAGCACACAGTTGGGTCAGAGAATAATTATAATAATGATAAATATAATAATATTGTTAGGCATTTACTATGTGCCATGCACTTTACTAAGGGGGAGATTCAAGATAATCAGATCAGACTCAGGCCCCGTTCCAAATGGGATTCCCAAGCTAAGTAAATCTGTTGAAGTCTCAGAGATAATCTATTCATGGCCAAAGACTACACTCAGGCACAGAGAAGTCAAGATCCAAGGTGACACAGCAGGCGAGTGTCAGTGCTGGGACTAGAAGCCAGGTCTTCCGAACCCATTCCTGTGCTCTTTCCACTAGGCCACACTGATTCTCCAAAATGTTCTGAAATAACGTCTTTCCTTCATTTCAAACTTGTCAGAAATAATCACATTTTTTTCCTATTTATGTAGACACACTTCCGTGATGGGTGAGTCTCAACTTTGAGGAGCAAAACAAAACTATAAAGAGAAACCTCCCAAACTACAGCATGGAGGAAGAGCGGAGTTCTCTGTGAGGGCAAGAATGGCAGCCACCTGATAAACGGTACCCCTCACACATGCTCTACCTTGATTCAGCATCAAAAGAGCATCAATCAGTCAATATATTCATTCAATTGTATTTGAGTGCTTACTGTGTGCAGAACACTGTACTAAGCGCTTTATATTAAGTGCCTGAGAGCTTACAGAAGCTTGAAAGAATGAGACATACAATCCCTGCCCTCATGGAGTTTATAATCACCAGGGGATGCAGGCACAAAATCATTTACAGATAGAAGAAAAAGAGAATGGAAAGATGGTTAGATGAATGAATGTAGTAGTAGAGTAACAATATGTATATATGATGCAATGGGTGACTGTGACTGTATTAATGCTCAGAGCATAGTTGGGGAGACATGAACAGGGGAGAAGAAACCTAAGAGAAGCAAGACAATTCACAGAAAGAGGGGCCAGCTGCTCCTCCTTCTTGAGGAGCTCCATGTCCTCTAAACAAAAGCTCATGTGCACCCGCTTCAAAATCAGGCAATTGGCACTTCAAGTTTTCCAAATCATCACCAAGGAACTAGTGAGTGTTTAGAGATGATACGATCTCATCTATCTCACTGCCGACCTCTCGCCCACATCCTGTCTCTGGCCTAGAACACCCATTCTCTTCATATCTGACAGATAATTATTCTTCCACCTTCAAAGCCTTGTTGAAGGCTTTCTCTAACTAAGCCCCCCTTTCCTCTTTTCCCACTCCTTCTGCGTTGCCTTGACTGGCTCCCTTTAAGTAATAAATAACCCCCTCCAAGCCCCACGGTGCTTATGTGCATATCTGTAATTTTATTTATTTATATTAGGGTCTGTCTCCCCCTCTACACTGTAAACTCACTGTGGGCAGAGAATGTGTCTGTTACATTGTTATATGGTCCTATGCTCTGCACATAGTAAGCGCTCAATAAATACGACTGCTGACTAACATCAATGTTTCAGTCAGCACAGCATGTCCCAGCCATGACTGACTCTACTGAGGAGAGAGGAAGGACGTAGACATCAGAGTGGGTCAATCTTTGACAACCTTGCTTTGAGGGTAGAATTCAATGCATGTTTGGGCAATAATGCTGCAATGAGGAGACAAAACATTGGACCACATGTGACTGGAAGACTAAACAGTACCAAACTCTTCCCGTACACTAGATGAACTGAACTCCAGCTTGCAATCTTCAATTCAATGAGTCAAAGACATCTGGGATGCAGCTGAGATCTAAGGATTGTTGGAAAGTGGGACCATTAGAAGTTTTCCTACGACTGCTGCTACATATGGGCTGAAGAAAGGCTGACCTCTGCTTGATGCGTTACAAACTGTAATTGCTGATTAAACCAATATATCACAATGCAGCACCCAATCCACCCAGATGGTTGAATGTCATCCTCCTCTTGAATCTGACAGAAAGGGATACATACTGAAGCCTATATTGTAGAAAAATAATAATGATAATAATAAAATATTAATAATAGTATTTGATAAGCACTTACTATGTGTCAAGCACTGTATTAGGCAATAGGGTACGTACAGTAATAATGATGGCATTTGTTAAGTGCTTACTATGTGCGAAGCACTGTTCTAAGTGCTGGGGGGATACAAGGTGATTAGGTTGTCCCACATGAGGCTCACAGTCTTAATCCCCATTTTATAGATGAGGTAACTAAAGCCCAGGGAAGTTAAGTGACTTGCCCAAAGTCACATACCTGACAAGTGGAGGAGCCAGGATTAGAACCCATGACCTCTGGCTCCCAAGCCCGGGCTCTTTCCACTGAGCAATGATACAAGTCAATCAGATTGGACACAGATCCTGTCATACAAGGGATTTGCAGTTTAAGTACGAGGGAGATTCTGTACTGAATCCCTATTTTACAGATAAGGAAAATGAGGTACAAAGAAATGATTTGCCCAAGCTCACACAGCCAGCCAATGGCAGAGGCAGGATTAGAACCCAGGTCCTCAATCTTGGGCCTGTGCCCTTTCCAGGCTACACAGAACAAGCTAGGGAATGGCGTGTCAAGTGACTGCTCTCCAAAGCTGAAGAACATAAGACCATTGGTACTTTCACACGAGCTCGTGGCCCTTACTAAAGCAGTAGTCACCACCAGCAGACCTGGGCTTGACCAATTACTCCAAAAGATTTGGTGGTCATGAAATTTTATCAAGATCCAATGATGTCATCATTATCATCATCAACAATGGTATTTACTGAGTGCTCACTGTGTGCAGAGCACTGTACTAAGTGCTTGGGAGACTACAAAAGAATTGGCAGGCACCTTCTCTGCCCACAGTGAACTTACAGTCTATATGGGGAGACATATAATTATAATTTATAATATACAATTTATATGTGCATAAGTGCTGTGAGGCTGAGGGTGTGGCAAATATCAAAAGCCAAAAGGCATAGATCCAAGTGCAATGACATCCTATGATATGACAGGTTGCATCAGAATCCTAAGTCTCTTGTTTGATACTTTCCCATCACTGTTGCTATACAGTCGGGAGGACCTCCAACATAATCAGTCAATCAATCGTATTTATTGAGCGCTTACTGAACATAATGATAGTATTACTAACATCATCAAGAATCTCTTAATCATAGAGAAGATCCTATATGCCCATGACTGTGCTGAAACCCCCATCGGCAAAGTACTAAAGACTGATTAGTAGCCTGAACTCTGAGATTGCAGACGAGTTCCTCTATAATGTAAGCTCGTTGTGGGTACAGGGAACGGGTCTACTAGCGCTGGAGGCTACTTTGATGACCCCCCTGCTTACAACTCTTAAAATGAACCTTATGGATGGGATGAAGAGGGTATTCGATAAGAGTTGCAGATAACTCAGTTTCTCTTGAATCAGTTGGCCCTTTTGCTTCCCTCCCCCACACTGCCCCGAGGGTGAACCGATGGGTGCCATCTCCAAAGAGAAGAGAGGTCAGGGAGGGGAAGCCTGTGACCAAAGCTCATCTGCCACTCGGAATCCTGAATCAGATTAGCCACAAGAGAAGCTCAGACCAGAAACCGGAGTTGAAGCTAATAGTAATAAAAATTGTGGTATTTCTTAAGCATTTACTATGTGCCAGGCACTGTACTAAGCGCTTGGGGGGATAAAAGCTAATCGGGTTGGACACAGTCCCTGTCCCACTTGGGGCACACAGTCTTAATCCTCATTCTACAGATGATGTAACTGAGGCACAGAGAAGTGAAGTGAGTTGTCCAAGGTCTCACAGCAGACAAGTCGCAGAGCCAGGATTAGAACCCAGGTCCTTCTGACTCCCAGGACTATGCTCTATCCACTAGACCATACTGCCTCTCCCTTTCCTGGAGCCAACGGCCTGGGATTCAACTGCTGCTCCTTTCCCTTACTTCTCCCCTCTCTCACCCTTCCCCTGGCCCCCCAAAACTGGCATTAATTTCATTGTTTCATTGTTTAATACCACCAATCCTTTTGAATCCCCCACAAATGGACACTCAGGGGCGAGCCAAAGCTGACCCAACCTAACAAAGCTGTTGAGTCTGGGCTGTCCCAGTTGCAGAATGGGAGCCAGGTGGGTAGTCCCAACAGAAGTTGAGAAACCCGGCAACCTGGCCTTCTTGGCTTGTGGCCCCGATGTTTGCTCCACTACCTGGGAACGACTCAGCTCTCCCTGCTCAACTTTCCCCCACCTTTCCTGGATTTTTTTCCTCCCTTTTCTTCTTAGATCATTTGGCCTTTGTTATGGAATTTCTAGTCCTCGTTGCAAAACCCAACAGAGCATCATTTAAAATTACACTTTCTACATTACTGGCTCCATGGGCCATCGTGCAGATGGCAGAGAGAGTGGACCGAGAACTGTAAGTGACTGTTCTGAATCGAGCAGACACATTGGAGAGTTCTTGTTCTAACACTTACGACGTGTTCTTCGGACTAGAAGCCAAAACCTTTGGGGTGATCGTGCAAGTCTTGCACACTCCACAAAAGCAAATATGTTTAGGGTCTATTTATCCTCTCTCTGCCTGTTTTCCCTACACTGGCTCCTTAACTGATGGGTGGAAGATGGAAAAAATAATTAGCTGCGGCAGGTCCAATATCAAATTCTAAAAGCATTATGATGTATACTGAAATTTATGCTGCTCCCACTGGGGATTGGATATTGGGCCTTAAAACAACTCCATCTTACTCCCAAGCATTTCCAGGCAAAGGATTAACGAAGATGGGAATTTAATTCCTTCATGCCACCTCCTCAGAATGAATGAATGAATAAGAGGTGCTGGAAGTGGCAGGAGCACCAAGGCCCAAAGGTAATAATAATGATGGTATTTATTAAGCGCTTACTACGCGCAAAGCACTGTTCTAAGTGCTGGGCACTGTTCTAAGCGCTGGAAGATATTTCTTCATTCCTGTCAACCCTGCCCCTGCAGCCTCACTCACCTCCCTAGGTGCTTCAGAGACTTCATGTCCCAGGAATATATAGGACAAATAACCTCCCCAGGAAGTGTGTTACCTCCTCCCTAACCCCACTGGAGCTTCCCACCAGCTCCTGCTCCGCTCCATCATGATGGGGAGAAGCAGCATCAGCCACGGTGTAAGGCTGTGGTGGCAGCTTTGACTACCGTCACAGTTGGACTCTGCTCCTCTAGGCACAGCACCCCACTGCTCTCATTTTTTTTTTTTGCATTTATTGTTGTCTCTGTCTTATGTCGCTCTTGCATTTTATTGTTTTACCCTGTTTTTTAATATATCTGTTGCCTGCTTTCTCTCCCCCAGATCTACTCTTAGACTGTGAATCCCTTGGGAAACCAGCAGCTGTTACTAATGCTCAAATGCGCATTTTTTTCCCAGCACTAATAGAGTGATTTGTACACAGTGGGTGCTTAATTATTACTACTGGCATTCTGGTTTGGGCAGGTCCAATCTGGTGTTGGGGAGATGCCTCCCTACTCTCCGCTCCTCAATGCCCTCAGTCCTACAGACACCTCCTACTTTGCTTATCCCTAAGGCTGGCACTGCCCGGTAAACAGATACACTGAAAACCATGGTGGCCCTTTCATTTATCATGTCTCTTTTTAGAAACCTTGGGGCACAACTCCTTCACGAAATTCTGGGACTCAAGTCCTCCTTTTTTTTTTTTTAAATGTACTATGTGCCAGGCACTGTCCTAGGCTCTGGGGTAGATACAAGCTAATCAGTTTTGACACAGTCCAAGTCCCACATGGGGCTCACAGTCTTAATCTGCATTTTACAGTCCCTCTAGAGTGTAAGCTTGTTGTGGGCAGGGGATGTATCTGCTTTGTTGTTATTTTGTACTCTGCCAAGCACTCAGAACAGTGCTCAATAAATACAATATGATTTTACATCTCCACATCCTCCCACCCTATTCTTAATGTTAACCAGGTCCTGAAATATTCACTCCTTTCTTCTTGGCCAAGTGTCTGAGAAATGAAGAAACCCCTCCTCAGCTCCACAGCACTTATGTACATATCTGTAATTTATTTATTCATATTCATGTCTGCCTCCCTCCCTAGACTGTGAGCTTGTTTTGAGCAGGGAATGTATCTACCAACTCTGCTGTACTGTACTCTCCCAAGTGCTTACAACAGTGCTCTGCAGAGAGTAAATGCTCAACAAATACAACCAACCGGAAATTTGCACTTCAGTATGGATGGTGGGTTATAGAGCTACAACAGTTATGCTACTGATGACAATACATTCTGAAGACGGTAGACATGTTATAAGATGCAGAACAAATCACAATACCATACAAAGCACCGAATCCATCAAAATATCACTGATGTCACATGAAAAAAGATACTAATAGGTGTTCACTTAGCATTCATTAAGGGTTAGTGGTTAGTATTACTCAGAATCCTTAATGATTAATCTTTGCTATGCATGGCTACAAGTGGTGTTCAGTCACTTGGCCATATGTTCACCAAAGATTCTTTAGGAGTGTAGCGTGGCTCATCAACCATTTCATTTTTTATCTTGCTTAGTCATTAACTTGAGTGCAGAATTTAGCCAACAGCTTGACAGTTTAATAAAGAAAAAACAATTTCTAGCCCCCTTTCAAATGTGGGAATTTTGCCATAATTAGACAACTCTCACAGGAAATTCCACTTTAATAGTTTTAAGACAAATGAACTATGAATTATACTGTCAAAAGCAGAGTACTGAAAAATAAGCAAAACACTCTTTAAAAAGCATCCCAGCCACATGCTCACTGAAGTCTTTCCTTCTGCTGAAGCATCTCTTTAGGGATTGATATTCATTTTCACACTAGATCTCTTCCACATTTGAAAAACATGGCTTGAGTGGAGGGGCTGGGATTTTGGTGAGAGATGGAAGGCTTCTTAAATTTAAGCACATTACAAAATCCCCCAGAGGTAATCCTGACACTTGACCTCATTTCAGATTTCCTCTAATGGTAGCTACACATCATTTCTAGTGGAAATAAAAAACAAATCCCTCGAAGACGAGGGTAGGGACTGTGCCTTTTAACTAGCTTTGTTTGGTTCCCAATGTAACCCCATAACAATCAATGGTATTTATTGAGTGCTTACTACGTGCAGAGCACAGTATTAAGTGGTTGGGAGAATAGACTTCAACAGAGTTAGCAGACATATTCCCTGTACACAATAAGTTTAGTTTAGAGGCTGGCACTATACACTGGCAGGTGCTTAAAAATATTTCTGATAGAAAAGAACCTCCCCATTTAATGCTCATAAATCACTTAATGTAACATTTTCAGAAAGGTTTCCAAAATTAGTAACCAGAAGCACGGCTGGTTTATGTTATCTAAAGCTTCCATTTATTAAAATGTTTTCTGTTATCATTAATAGGTATTACCCATCTTTTGTACCAGTTCCCTTGTGGAGCCTTAATAAATATTTGATGCTGCTGCTGCTGAAATGGATGTTCTTACAGCTTGTTCTGGAGACTCACCCCAGAAGCTGGGTATTTTTAATATGGAAGTGATGTGCATATAAAGGCTGGGAAGTGATCTTAGCCTAATAAGGTGTCAGAGGAAGCCAAGGACATGCAAATTCTTACTCTAGTGGAGGAGAACATGCTCTCTGGGGGCAGACTCTCCTACTTAAAGTTCTCTTTCAATGTGCCACTTCACTCGTGATTTACCAGATCTGGCAACACCATCCTACAATTCCACGTATCTTCCAGTTCTTTCCCAAAGGAATTGCTTATACTTTACTAGGTAGTGCGGGAGAGGTGGTGCAATGAATAATAATCTGAATCTTCTCCTTCATAAACACAGCCCTCATTAGTCTGGAACTTGTGGTAACCTGCCCTATGCCTAATTAAAGGAAGAAAATAATTCTGATTGTTCTTCAAAGCCTATCCGCCAAGCAGGGTGGGGAGTTACTTCAACACATAAAAAGCTGTACAAACATGGCCAAGAAAGGGTCAAGGCCTTTATGACGCTACCTAGATGAACAACAGAGCTAGGTTTTGCCCTCAGTAACCTACACTCACACCATTCTAAGTTCTTATGAATAGGGAATCTAGCCCTGGGCACCTACAGTTAATGAGAGATGCTAAGTATATGTATCGCATTAGACTTCCACTCCTTAGGACAAAATGAAGCTCCAGAAAAACTGCACTGACAAATGATCTGCAAGGTGCCATGGCGGCTTGCCTAAAATGTGTGTTGGGACTGTGGACGACATACGTGTTTGGAGGCAATTCAACCATGCAGAGAAGGTGTTTGCTCAGCTTGACCGCATTTTGTAGCTATCCAACTCAAGTGTAGGTCTGTTTGGGGTGCAAGTGATGCTGGGTAAATCTTGGGTCTTATAGTTGCAATTACTAATCAGTCAATAGCATTTATTGAGCATTTACTGTGTGTTGAGCACTGTACTATGCACTTGAGAGAGTAATATAGAACAGAATTAGGAGACCTGCTCCCTGCTCACAGTGAGTTTACGGTCTGGAGACTGTAAGAATGACAAAACACTGCAAGAGGGCAGTGGCCTTTAGCACTCCCTTAGTAAGACGAAGCACTGCAAGAGGGCAGTGGCCTTTAGCACTCCCTTAGTAACTGAAAATTTCCTTCTGGGGTGTCGAAATGGCTTGAGGCACGGCCTAAAATCCCTGCAGGGCAGTCTGATACAGTGAGGTCTGGTGCCAGGTGATTTTTTCGGTTATGTTATGTGTCAAGCGCTTACTATGCTCCAAGCACTGTACTAAGTGATGGGGTAGATACAAGAAAATCAGGTTGGACTTAATCCACCCACACAGGACTCCGTCTTAATTCCCATTTTACAGATGAGGTCATCGAGACACAGAATGAAGTTATTTGCCTAAGGTCACACAGCAGAGAAGTGGGAGAACCCACTGTGAGCCCACTATTGGGTAGGGACTGTCTCTATATGTTGCCAACTTGTACTTCCCAAGCGCTTAGTACAGTGCTCTGCACACAGTAAGCGCTCAATAAATACGATTGACGATGATGATGATTAGAACCCAGGTCCTCTGACTCCCATGCCTTTGCTTTTATTCACTAGGCCATGCTGTTTCTCTTCTTCGATGGCCCTCTCAAATTCCCAACAAGGAAGCACATGGGTCAGCTCACGTAATACATTAGGCACTCAGTGTGTAACGTGATGATGTCATGGGCACCACTCAGTAGAAGTATGGGGATTTCCCACAGTCCTAGAGCGATTCTCTGAGGGAGGGATCTCTGAGTCCACCACTTGCTCATTGTGAAGTCTGGAGCATCATCTGAGCTGTGGAACTTGGGCAGGAGCCACGGGAGTGGGAGGTTTGGAACTGACAATAAACATCAGGTCATAAAAGCTTCCAGTTCCACATCGTTCCACACAGGGGACGGGCTGACTGAAAACTGGACCACTAGCCACCCTAATTAATAGCGAGTTGTCTTGCTCCCTGCAGAGCAGGACCGAACAACATTTCATTCCTCAGAAGCAATGAGAAATAGACTTACAGCTCAAAAAATAGATAGTTCTAGATATCTGGTGGTCCTGGGAAAGTCTCCTAGGATTGCCAATTGCTGAGAAGGGATGCATAAAAATATCTTCTTTACGACAGGTCAAAAGCGGAGGAGAGCAAGCATTTGTTGGAGGAGGGGGATGTGGGGGATGGGAGTAAGGGGAAGGGAGCACATGAGAGCAGCTGGCTGGACTGATGCCAGTCTCGGTAAAAATCATTCTCAACAACTGGCATCCTGACATCCAGGCATCTGCTGCCTTAAGTAGCGGTGGGAATGACGACCCCTGGCATTTCTCTTGCCACTGACCTCAGTGTGGTGGTCACCCATATTTATGGACATTCAAATGTTTTTTTATGGACTTTTTGGGCACACTCGGTTTAGGGTATTCATGCAGATGGTCCACAAATTTATGGACAATTGGCACCTGCCTGGGGCCACCAAGCCAGGTGGTGAGGAAGCCACTTCCAGGTTCAGTTCAGGACAAGGAGCAGCTTGGCCTAGTGGATAGAGCACAGGCCTGGGAGCCAGAAAGACCTAGGTTCTAAGCCTGGATCTGCCGCTTGTTTGCTGTGTGACCTTGCACAAGTCACTTAACTTCTCTGTGCCTTAGTTACCTCATCTGAAAAATGGAGGTTAAGACTGTGAGCCCCACGTGGGACATGGACTGTGTCCAACCTGATTACTTTTCTACTCCAGCATTTAGAACTGTGCCTAGCACATAATAAGTGGTTAACAAATACGATAAAAAGGGCAGTAGATCCTCTCTTTAGATCCTCCGCCTTCCTTCTTAATAATAATGATGGTGTTTGTTAAGCACTTACTATGTGCCAAGCACTGTTCTAAGTGCTGGGGTAAATAGAAGCTAACCAGGTTAGACACAGTCCCTCTCCCATATGGAGCTCGCAGTCTTAACCCCCATTTTACAGATGAGGTAACTGAGGCACATTGAAGTTAAGTGACTTGCCCAAGGTCACACAGTAGACAAGTAGCAGAGCCAGGATTAGAACCCAGGTCCTGCTGATTCCCAGGCCCATACTCTATCCACTAGACTAATGCTGCTTCTTGTCACACTTACACCAAGCCCACACCAGCCATGTTATTATCAATCAATCAATGGCATTTTCCTGAGTGCCTCACTATGTGTAGAGCATTGTACTAAACACTTGGCAGAGTACAATGAAACAGAATAAGCAGACACATTCCCTGCTCACAATTAGTTTACAGTCTAGAGGGTGCTTCCTACTCAAGTGGATCTGCCAGTTGTGTCAAGAAAGATTGACACTTTCCCGCTTCTAGCAGGCAAATGTCCAACACATAACGTGCTTTTAACACCAGGCCTGCTGGAGGTAGGCAGAAATTATGATAATTCAGACTCACAAAATACTCTTTCCCCTTCATTATCACGGTATTTTTAGGCTTCAATCATCTGGACAATTGGCATGCATCATCAGAGTTTTTTCCAAAACTTACAAATAAGGGGGACATAAAGGAATAAGGGGAAAAGGTGAGGGGGGCTGGTGAGAAGCTCCAGAGAAGAGGAAGACATGAGATACAGCTAGCATAAACCTCTTTATAATGAAGCTAATTTGGGGACCTTTATTCTAAAGGAGTACTATATAGAAAGGTCCTTCAAGGTGATTAAAACGACCTGGTGAGTGCTGGAGGCAAGGGAGAAGTGGATTACATGAAACTTTTGGTCTGATGAGGTTTGTTATAAAGAGGTTTTATTGTCCTTGGCCACAAAGAACAAGAGTTAGTTGAATTCACTAACACATGAAGTCATCAGAAAGGACTGGGCTAGTCATCTCTAGGCATTAGGCAACACCAGAGTCAAGACTCCAGGCCAGTTTTTCTTACACATATCCTGAAGAGAGAGGTGGGAGGAAGTGGTTCTGTTCTTTGGTACTCAGAGGTCTTTAGAAAAAAGTGAAACATTTCTTTCAGGATGATGAAATCGTATGAAATCGTATTTTACATCCAAATGCCTTCCGGCATCCAGTTTACAAAAAAGGAAAGGAAACACTCAGGGACAGATGGAAATTTACATAGGCTATGACTGAAGGCAGTTTGCTTTTGTTCGAGAAAAGTGCAGTGAGTTTCCAAATAAATTTCACCAGGGCCTTCATTTGGAGCAAAGTAAAGTCTTGGCCTCTATCGACACATTTGTTCTGCGAACGAGAATTTTCATTAATTCCAGAACCTTTGGTGGAATGGACCATTATGAAATCATCTCTAAATAGACAATGTAGTAGTAGCAGAGTCCTACTCTGAGAGTTTGAGAGTCCACTGCTCATTGTGTGTGAATGTTTCTGTTTATTGTTGTAGTGTACTCTCCCAAGCGCTTAGTACAGTGCTCTGCACACAGTAAGTGCTCAATAAATATGACAATGAATGAACAGTGTGGTGTACTAGGTACCTGGGGAGTACAGAATAACAAAGGGTTGCATTCCCTGACCACAAGATGCTTACACTCTAATGGGAGAGATAAACCTAGAACTATTTACAACACTGTCAAAATAAATAAATTGAGTGGACACCTATGAGTCCTAAGGTCAGTGTAACTAAATTTATAAAAGCTAGAGTTGGCTGAAGAGGTGACTTGGCAAAAGGATGCTGGGAAATTACTAACGGGAAGCTTGTTGGAGGAGGTGGGATTTCAGGAGGGATTTTAACACGGAATAATAATAATAATTGTGGTATTTATTAAGCGCTTACTATGTGCCGGGCACTGTACTGAGTACTGAGGTGGATACAAACAAATTGGGTTGGACACCTGGGGCTCACAGGCTCAATCCCCATTTCAGCGATGAGGTAACTGAGGCCCAGAAAAGGGAAGTGACTTGCCCAAGACCACACAACAGACAAGTGGAGGAGCCGGGATTAGAACTCATGACCTTCTGACTCCGAGGCCTGTGCTTTATCCACTACTCTATGTGGAGAGAGCCGCGGTCTGTCTGATGTGGAGAGGGAGGGACTTCTTACCTATGACAAATTCACATCATGGGAAAAAGCTCTGAGGGAGGAAGAGGAACTTTCAAAAATAATACCTCATCCTCTGATCGAAAAATAGCCCATCTTAGACCACACCACAAGCCTAAAATGCAATGTACCTAACCAGAAATTGTCTTGTTCCTGAAATGCTGCATGCCCTGAAATGTAGGCTGGAAGATTTACTGGCATTTATCAGCAAAATCTCCACTATGCACAGGCTCAGCAGCTTTCCATGTAAATTATCCTTATGGACTACAGGCAATTTGTGTCCGAGAAGATTCTGATTGAGACTCAGAAGGGAACAGATACCTGGTACAAGAATTGACTTGTACTTACTTAGACATGACTCAGAATTTATTTTCTTTGGAACATTAAAGGCCTAGCAGATTCTAGAAGCAGCCATGTCCAGTGGATAGAGAGCACAGCCCTAGGAGTCAGAGGATCTGGGTTCTTATTCTGGCTCTGCCAGTTGCCTGCTGTGTGACCTTGGGCAAGTCACTTAACCTCTCTATGCCTCAGCGACCTCATCTGTAAAATGGGGGTTAAATTCTCCTTCCTCAGACTGTGAGCCCCATGTGGGCCAGGGACTGTGTCCAACCTGATAAATCTGAATCTACCCCAGTGCTTAGAACAGTGCTTGATACATAGTAAGCACTTAAAAAATACCATAAAAAATAACGTGTGGCCCAATCTAGACTTGTCTTTCTTTCCTGCTGCATCCAGAAAGAATAAGATCATTTTTAATGATGCCTGCTCACCACCCACCCCGCCCACACATCTACTCTTAGTTTCTCAGAGCTGTAAACACAAATGCAAGCCTTCTAAATTTATCAAGAGGTGTCACTCAGGAAACCACTGTAAAGTACATTAGAGTGCTCTGATTCAGTGCACCATAATATTTCAAGGCCTTAAGAAAGCAAGGCACACTCTTCACTGAGAAATCTTCGTTCTAATGTGAGGGTGAACTATTAGCAACATTGGGAATAAACTTCATTAAGTGAATTTGGGAACAAGCAGAAAACATAAACTGATGAGAACATTAGATTAGCATTTTCTTTCTGAAGAAAATGTAATAGCTCAAGAAGATTAGGAATTTCCATTAGACTTTGAAGGCATCTCTGACCTTATTTCTCAGTGGAAATGGATCATTTATTTTCCTTTTATATTATTAACTGGAGCCTGAACTACCCCTGCAATAATCTTTGGATCAAAACAGCATCTGCCATGATTTAGGAGGTCAATGTGAAGACCCTCAACCCAAACACTGAATTCCTTCAGAAAGTTAGTCTCAATGTTACTTACTCTTTATGAGAGAATCAGAGGCAGACATCTTCAATGCCTAAGGTACGAAGGAACCAAAAGAAAACCATTTACATCAATAAGCATTGTATCATCCTTTATGGAGTCATAATTAAAGATGACAATGACAATGAAAGAATCTTCACCCTCAAAAAGCATTTAATCAGTTATCAATCAATTAATCAGTGGTATTTATTTAGTCTTTACTATGTGCAGAGCACTGTACTAAGCCTTGGGGGAGTACAACAGAGTTAGCAAGCACATTCCCTGCCCTCAATAGACCGTCTCTATTTGTTGCCGATTTATACTTCTCAAGTGCTTAGTACAGTGCTGGGCACACAGTAAGCGCTCAACAAATACGACTGAATGAATGAATATTGTACTCTCCCAACACTTAGTACGCTGCACACTAAGTGCTCAATAAATACGATTGACTGACAACTACTGCATTCATAAATTAAATATGCTGTGTACAAGCAATGTGCCAAGTTTCTGAGGTGCTGCCATTTAATATAGAAAAATGCAAGTTGCCTGTTTGGAAAAGGGAAATCAGCATAGCGAAAAAAGAGCATCTCATGTCCAATGAGAGGAGGAAAAGAGGAGGAAGAAGACACAGAAGATAGGGAAGAGGAGGAGGAAAATACAGAGGAAAGAAGTTTTTTGGGGGGAGCGAGAGAGAGAAGAGAGTGTTACAGTTACTCTTCCCCATATGCTCTGCCCTTCTAAACCTTCTCCACTTCCTAACTTTCCCTGGCAATCTGCAAAACCAGTGATCTTCCTGTTCCAAAAGCTTGCCATTTTGGGTCACCTCCACAATCCTGCTGCCGGGGACAACTCTCCACCCGCTCAGCCTGCCTCGACTGCACTGTGATGACCCTGCTGAGAGAAATTCCCCATGACCATCATGTGTTTGGAACAGGGACTTCTCCAGCCGGCTGAGTACCCTGAGGTGTGAGTCCAAACTGCCACTCCTTACTTGACATACAGCATATGATATCATTTTACAGTCTGCTATATCAATATCACCAAATCACACTGCTCCACATGTGCCACACTGGACATCGCCAAATCATGCTGAGCTCGTTTTTCTTTTCCTCCAGAGACCTCAGACAGAGACATGCCTTTACAGCTTGATAACCTCCTCCTCTAAGGTGGCCTAACTCTTCTGCCCAGGTTCAACACCTGTCCTTCCAGCCCAGGAAAAAAGGAATGTATCTCCGCCAACCCCATAAGGGAAAAAGACAGCCCAATTATGTTTATGCTTGTTCCCAGTCCTCTCCCCCATCGAGTCTTCTTGATCAATATCTTGTCTACCTTCCAGCCAATGAGGTAAAGGATGATGGCACAACCCAACACGAAATTTTACACTCGAGCACAGAAGAAACATCTAGTTTGAAACGTTTAATGAAGGAATGATTCCATTTTCTTTTATTTTAAAATATTTGAAAAACTCAGGGTTTCTAATGCATTTTTATCTTCTAAATTTTGAGTATCACTCATTTGATTGGGAGAAGAGAGGATCTGAAAAAGAAAATCACCGAACCCTATCAGTTCTATCTTCACAACGTCTCTAGAATCCACTGTTTGGTCTCCATTCAAACTGCTACCACACTGACCCAAGCACTTATCACATCCCATCTTGACTACTGGAATCAGCCTCCTAGCTCTCCACCCTGCCTCCTGATTCTCCCCTCTCAAGTCCATAGTCCAGTCTGCTGCCCGGTTCAGTAAAAAAAAAGATACGCCAAACAATAACAACAACAAAAAAAAGAAACAAACAAAAGACATTCAGCTCACATCTCCCCTCTCCTCAAAAACTCCCAATCACTGCCCATCCACCATTTCTGTAACATACTGAAACCCCTTACCATCGGCTTTAAAGCACTCAATTGACTCTTCCCCTCCTAAATCACATCACTGATCTACTACAACCCAATCAACAATCTTCACTTCTCTAACCAACATTCTCACGGTACCCTGATCTCATCTTTCTCGCCTCCGACCCCTAGCCCACATCCACCCTCTGGCTTGGAACTCCCTCCCCCTTCATATCCGACAGACCCCTTCTTCAAACCCCTTCTAAATTCACATCTCCTCCAAGAATCTTCCACCAACTAAGCCCTTACTTCCTTAAGTCCTCCCTTCTGTGTTGCCTGTGTATTTGGGTCTGTTCCCCTCAAGCACTGTGACATTCGCCCCTCCACAGCACACCACAGCACTCCTTTGGGCAGGGATTGTCTATACCAACTCTATTGTATTCTCCTAAGCACTTAGTACAGTGCTCTGTGCACAATAAGTGCTCAATAAATACCATTGATTGATGGATGTCATGGGTGGAAAAAAATACAAGCAATAACAGTGTTTTTATCCAGCTACTGGGATCAGCAAATTAAGAGTCCATAGCATAGGAACCCAGAAAAAATAGCAGGGTTCAAGTGGTTCACAAACAGATGATGCTATTCAAAATTTTGTGTTTATAATCATTTTTGTTTATTGCACTGAATCCTAAATTGTTCAGGCACATGCCTCTAAGGGTATCACTGAGACCTAAGTTTTGCTATGCTAATACTTTAATCCACTTAACTGCAAGAACTGTAATCAATCTTGTTTCCTATGAAGCAAAGCCTTACCAGTCACCGCATTACCTTTAGCTAAGTATCAAGCTTTCATACAAAACTTCTATTCATGAATGGAAATGGCCTCCTATTGAATATTTTACAAAAACTAAAATCCAAAGACGACCAAATTCTGTGTCCAGGAAAATGTCAAAGCAAAGCTTTCACAGCAATTATCCAGTAGGCTGGGAAAGGATGGAAAAGCAAAACAGATGGCTCAGTTGCAAAAGGGAAAAAAAGGACTGGAAAAATGAAGGAAAGAACGGAGACTAAAATCCTGGGAACGTGATAAGCAGCTCGAGCCAATATTATATCTGGTCGACAGAGTCTTTTTGTCAGAAGAAAATAACAAAGCCCCATGTTCCAACAGCCACCAAGTATCAGGCGGGTACATGAGAAACGTGTGCTTGCTGAAGTATGGCCAACTACAGGAAATTATAGCTTTAGGATGCCCTACTTTGATCATATTCTAAAGATAAAATCACTGATATATGCGGTGTTTATAAATCACTTTCTCCAATTGGTTCCCCCAGCCAGCTTGCCTGTTGAGGTTTCTTCTGACTAGTTCCCCTAGGCAGGATTGGATTGGGATTGGGGGGGGGGGGAGAGTATATGTAGAGAAAGTGATGTCAGCTGTACCCCATCAGTTGTTTGTTTTGTTAAATACTTTTAAATGTCCTGGAATCCTTGAAGGAAACAAGTTCACATTTTTGTTTTAAAATGTGCAAGGCCCTGCTGAGAGCTCACCTCCTCCAGGAGGCCTTCCCAGACTGAGCCCCTTCCTTCCTCTCCCCCTCGTCCCCCTCTCCATCCCCCCATCTTACCTCCTTCCCTTCCCCACAGCACCTGTATATATGTATATATGGTTGTACATATTTATTACTCTATTATTTATTTATTTATTTTACTTGTACATTTCTATCCTATTTATTTTATTTTGTTGGTATGTTTGGTTCTGTTCTCTGTCTCCCCCTTTTAGACTGTGAGCCCACTGTTGGGTAGGGACTGTCTCTATGTGTTGCCAATTTGTACTTCCCAAGCGCTTAGTACAGTGCTCTGCACATAGTAAGCGCTCAATAAATACGATTGATTGATTGATTGATTGATGTGCACAGTGGAAGCTTTGCAATCCGTGTGGCAAACGGTGACTTCTCTTGCATGGTTTGCAGTCTAAGTCGGCCTAGTAGATAGAGCACAGGACAGGGAGTCAGAAGGACCTGAGTTCTAATCCCAACTCTGACTCTGTGTGACCTTGGGTAAGTCACTGAAGTTCTCCGAGCCTCAGTTACCTCATCTGTAAAATGGGAATGAAGACTGTGAGCCTCATGAACGACAGGGACTGTGTCTAACCTGATAGCTAGCATCTACCCCAGCACTTAGAATACTGCCTGGCACATAATAAGAGCTTAATAAATACCACTCTCAATAAAAAAGAAGAAAAATCACCCCAGGTGGGGAGCAGGATGCTGGGGATTTGGGGGGCTCACATGGGGGAAGGTCTAAACCCACCTGCCTTTCCCTGCCCCACCCCATCTTCACTAGTACAGGTGAAAAAGTTTAAAGGCCACTGATCTTTAAGGGATTTGCCACATAGCAGGATCACTGCCCATAAAGGCACAGTCACTTGGTGGAACCCTGCATTAAGACCTGTCAATTCAATTTTAGGGCACAATAAGAAAATCATCACACAGAAGCCTAGGAAGAAACTGCAGAAGTAGAATGAGGGTTGGAACTGAACTCAATTTGCTCCTCATGAGTCACTCACTCCATGACTCCAGCAACATGAGTTAATGAAGAATTCTTTTCAAACTACTGGATACTTTCTCAGCAACTGAATGTTGATGCTGTTAAGTTCCCATGACCATTTATTCTATATTAGATTTCTGCGGATGAAGATTAATTCAAAGAGAAAAGTGGACCATCATGCTGTTTCCTCATCATTAACTCTATTGGTAATGAAGTCATAGCCAAAGAATGTGAAGAGAGGAACACAGAGGACCAGGGTTTAGGATTCTTGCCTGAACTTAAATGTAGTAAAGGTGGATTTTCTTTGTGAAGTGGATAATTCTTAAATCAAAGGTATTGTCTTTCCCTCCTATTTGTAGCACCCAAAATCTTGTGATCAAAAATAATAATTGTGGTTTTTGTTGAGAGCTTACTCTGGGTCAAGCACTGTTCTAAGTGCTGGGGAGGATGCATGTAAATTGGGTTGGACACAGTTCCTGTCTCACGTGGGGCTCACAGCATCAATTCCCATTTTAAAGATGAGGTAATTGAGGCACAGAGAAGTGGAGGGACTTGCCCAGGGTCCCACAGCAGACAAGTGATGGAGCTGGGATTAGAATCCATGACCTTCTCTCTTCCAGACCCATATTCTATCCCTACACCATGCTGCTATTCTCTTGCCCTTGAATCTAAGGAAAAAATTCCTTCAGAAGTGTCCTGGAACTCAGACATGGGGCAAAATGGGATTTGGTTAGGTTTTATGGCAACCCAACAGGCTCTCCTTGTCACTATCAGCATTATACAACATGCCGTGTCCCAATAAAGTTCAAAAATCATGTTTCACATTGCCTTTAAACGCCAGGTTCGAGATTCAAGCTGACTGTTAAAAATTGGGACAGTGTTCTGAACCTCTACAATACATAAATTAAACCACCTCATCCATTTTTATTCACTCTCCAGAAGACAGCTTTTTACCTCCTGCTGCACGTTGCTGCTCCACTTGTAGCCGAGAAGAGGCAGAGCATGGGCAGGAATGAAAATCTGGCTGTTAAATCTGTCTCTGTTCCAGTAGTCAACTCAGTCAGACACGCAGCCTGTGACTCATTGAATAAACTTTTCGTGGGAAATACATGCATAAAAGTAATCAGACCAATGAAAAAGAAGGTGCTGGCACCCAGTTAAAACCAACACTGGAATTGGCAGCCAACAGAACCGTGGCTCTGTGAAGGAAAAAAAAATCAAGGACTAGAGCAGCATTTATGGATAGCCTGCAAACCCTCTGCCTTTGAAGCTCCCTGCTTCATGGATAAATGGGAAACTTTTCTCAAACTTTTCTAGCGTTCATCGCATCAGAGAAGTTTTGTCCTCCATCCCTTCTTCTTCCCAGCCCACAAAACATTTACTGGACTTCAGCTGGGTAAAGACAAGACCAAAGGAGCTTAAAGAGGAAAGGGGCAGGGGAACAGGGTCAGCAAAGAGGGACTATGTAGGGTTGGGGTTATCCTTTGTGATCCCACTCTGACACCATCATACCAAGATCATTCTCTACTTCCTTCCCAAGTGCTTAGTACAGTGCTCTGCACACAGTAAGCGCTCAGTACAATTGAATGAATGAATGACTTCTCTCACCATCTGCCAAGCCCCAACAGTTCAATGTCATCACCAAAGGCAGATGGTTTCCTTTAGATGGTAAGCCCGTTGTGGGCACAGAATATGTCTACCAACCCTGTTATATTGTTATACTATACTCTCCCAAGCACTTAGTAGAGTGCTCTGCACACAATGAGTGCTTAATAAATACAACTGATTGATTTACTGAATGTGTCCAGGCAAAGTGGCACAGAACAGGCTCCTATGGAGTTATGTAGATTTGACTACCCGTGGCCCCGCTCCATAAGGACGCTAATCTTGTTGGGGGCTAAATGATCAAATGCAGATATGGTGGGCAGGGAACATGTCTACCTACTCTGTTTTTCTGTACTCTCCCCAGCGCTTTGCATGCAGTAAGAGTTCAATAAATATGACCGATTGATTGTCTTGCCCCGGAGAACATACATTTCAGGGACAGAAT
This sequence comes from Tachyglossus aculeatus, assembly GCF_015852505.1. Lineage (NCBI taxonomy): Eukaryota > Metazoa > Chordata > Mammalia > Monotremata > Tachyglossidae > Tachyglossus > Tachyglossus aculeatus. Next base: position 15,572,710 of record NC_052077.1, read on the forward strand.
GCAGGAGGCCAAAATTCGAAGTGATTCACAAATTATTAGTGTTGCCGATAAGTTGTGACATGATTAGAAAGGATTTAGAAAGGATATAGAAATAGCATAGGAAGCAATGAGGCCCAGAAAGTGAAGCTCATTAGTCTTTACTTAATTCTTATCTAAACTGGGAAACCTATCCAAATTCCACTACTGAGAACCATAAGGTGAATTGCTTAAAATGCACTTGGATCTGTGACCTTTGGGCATTTGATAGTCACCTCTCCCTCAACCCCACAGCATTTATGTACATACCTTTAAATGATATATTACAAATTTATTTACATTAATAGCAGTCTCCCTCTCTAAACTATATGACAGCTATGGGCAGGGACCATGTCTGCTAAGTCTGTTGTACAGTGCTTTGCACACAGTGAGTGCTAAATAAATACCACTGATTGACTGACTCTCTCATTAATCTGCCTTCAGCACAGAGCATCATACTGAGCCCTTGGGAGAGTACAATACAGTTAGTAGTCCTGAACCATTCATTCATTCATTCAATCGTATTTATTGAGCGCTTACTGCGTGCAGTGCATTGCACTAAGCACTTAGGAGAGTTCAGTATAACAATAAACAGACACATTTCCTGCCCACAATGAGTTTATAGTCCAGAGGGGGAGTTTATAGTCTAGATCCCTGCCCTCAATGATTTTATAATCTAGTGGGACTAAGAAACCAAATAACCTACTTAACTTCAAAGCAGGCAACTTTTGCTAAATCATATAGACAAATAAATTCTCTTTTCACTGACTGGTGAAAACACCAGCAACCCCTACTGGCTTCTTATCACAAACTCAGATTTAGATAGGACCCAGTGAATGCAGGGATGCCAGGGATTTAAGCTGCAGTAGTGTGCAGCTTCAATACATTTTAGAACTTTGTGAAGTCTTGCTCGTGACCTGACTCTTGATGACCTCTGTGGCAGTGCCCTAAAGCCCCAAAGGTTCCTTTAACCTTGTTGGACTTGGATTCTGCATGGTACCCACTAGAAAGTGCACGGGTCTAGGATTCAAAGAACCTGGGTTCTAATCCCATCTCTGCTACTTGCCTGCTAAGTGACCTTGGGCAGAGCACTGAACTTCTCTCTGCTTCAGTTACCTCATGAGTAGGATGGGGATAAAATACTTGTTCTCCTTCCATCTTAAACTGTGAGTCCCTTGTGGGACACAGACTGCCACCAACCTGATTACTTGTATCTACCCCAGTGTCTCGTGTAGCTTGGCACAAAGTGAGTGCTAACAAATTCCCTATCATTATAATTATTTTTCCTAATGTGTCTTTCGCCAAACCTTACCCTACCTTATTTTTAGATTTTAAACACATGAAAGGCCAGGGATTTTGTCTCTCACCTGAGTATTTTTCCCCAAAGCTTGGTACAGAACTCTAGTATTATTACTATTAGCAATGTTCCTCCCTCTCAGGGTCGCACCTGGAGAGTTTCCAGGACTCTACCAGTCTCGACTATGGGAGGGAGAGTCAAGCAGAGGCATATCCATTCCATTCCTAGCTTGGGCAGTGGCTAGTGAGTGGAAGGCAATCTGCTATAAGACAAAACTCACCTGTGCAGGGCAGCAGCAGCATGGGAGAGAGTAGAGGTCAGAGACTCAAGTTTACTGCGCGGAAGGAGGCAATGATAAACCACTCCCATATTTTTTACCAAGAAAACTCTATGGATCCATTACCAGAATGATTGCAGATGGAGGTGGGGCGTTCTGGGAGAGCTGTGCCCATGGCATCGCTATGGGTCGGAGATGACTTTACGGTATAAGACAAGACAAGCAATGTTCCCCCTATCTGGGAAGTAGCCCAAAAATTGTCCTATTCTATTTTCCATGGGTACTTGGGGAAGACTATCTCTGGGTGGCATAAATACCCTGATGGAATTTCACCATCAGCATCATTTTCTTTGACTGTGAAGGACATTATATAGGCCTATGGTCATTACATTGAAAGGTCCTTGCTTAAATCCTTAAAAATAATGAACACTTCTCATCGTTTTTATGCTGAGCAATTGATCAGCCCCAACAAGGCTCTTATTTATTTATTTATTTTACTTGTACATATCTATTCTATTTAATTTATTTTGTTAGTATGTTTGGTTTTGGTCTCTGTCTCCCCCTTTTAGACTGTGCGCCCACTGTTGGGTAGGGACTGTCTCTATATGTTGCCAACTTCCCAAGCGCTCAGTACAGTGCTCTGCACACAGTAAGCACTAAATAAATACAATTGATTGATTCAGCATAGAGGTTGGCAATGACTGCTCTAGGCTCCATCAAACAGTGGCTAATGGCTCGGTGCTCACTTAATAGTTTTATGGGCTTTGGTTTTTGCTATGAGACATTTCAGCTTCATTCTAGGCACTCAGAAGGTGTACAACCGATGTATTCTGATGGATCTCTAGTCTGTTTCTAGATAGCTATTGCCTAACCTCCTTTACATCACAGATATTTTCTAAAGTTAAACTGAACGTAGTCTCTATCTTATCTGCAGTGACTGTTCAGTGAAACTGAGTGTGGGCTGACCTATTCTTACATCCTAGACCCCCCCCCCCTCCCCTGCTTCCCATCTAACATCTAGAAAGTCATTTTTAAGATAATGCATTTTATGCTGATAGGGCATCACTTTTAGGTTATCTAGAAAATTCAGCTTATGGCACAGCTGTTCAGCATCTTCTTTCCCACTATGCCTAATATTTGACTATTGTCTCCACCTGCCTTAAGCATCTCTTTAAAGAAAAACAAAACTTCTTACTTCATTTCAGATAGGAACACTAGGCTGCCTCTTGCTTTAGATCTCCTTCCTACTTAGACTGTGAGCCTCATGTGGGACCTGATAATTTTGTATCTAAGCGAGCACTCAGTATGGTGTTTGCCACATAGTAGGTGCTTAAATACCACTATTAGTATTATTATGTCCTCCTTCCCCCTCAGAGAGTGAGCTCCATGAGGACAGGTACTGTGTCTGATCTAGTCAGTCAGTCAATCATATTTATTAAGTGCTTACTGTGTGCAAAGCACTGTACTAAGCACTTGGGAGACTACAACATAACAGTAAACACATTCCCCGCCCACCAGGAGCTTACAGTCTAGAGGGGAAGACAGATATTAATACAAATAAATGAATTACAGCTACATAAATAAATGCTATTATGTGCTAATATGTGCTAAAATGCTAATATGTACATACATGCCAGAGAAGCAGCGTGGCTCAGTGGAAAGAGTATGGGCTGGAGAGCCAGAGGTCGTGGGTTCTAATCCCGGCTCCGCCACTTGTCAGCTGTGTGATCTTGGGCAAGTCACTTCACTTCTCTGGGCCTCAGTTCCCTCATCTGTAAAATGGGGATTAAGACTGTGAGTCCCACGTGGGACAACCTGATCACCTTGTATCACCCCCAATGCTTAGAACAGTGCTTTGCGCATAGTAAGCACTTAACAAATGCCATCATTATTATTATTATTACCTAATTATCCTGTGTCTAACTCCACTGCTTAGTTCAGTGCTTGACGCATACTAACATACCCCCAGTGCTTTGAACACATGTAAGTGATTAATAATCACTACTATTATTGCTATTATAGGTGTAGCTTAACATTTTCAGAGCATTACGTATTTTCCAGAACGGTTATACTCATTTTAAATTCCCTTCCTGCTTCAGCACAGTCGAATGGAGAACTAACTCAGCATGTTTCGTGCCATTTGATAGAAGACAGAGCTGAATCGCAGGCCAGGTATTCCCAGTCCAGTGAAGCAGAGATCAGGGGAATTATTTAGATAATTCAGGCAGAAATCTTGCTGTTGCTTGAATTCCCTACATAATGGAACGTCCCAGGCAGAAGTGGGTTTCTCTGCCTCAATTCTTTAGACACTGCTTCATTTCTGAAGAGAACTTTAAGGTAGAGCAATTCAGGCACAAAAGGTAAATTTAATTATGGGGCCTAAAAAAGTGACTAACTTTTGAAATTCAATTGCTGCAATACACCATCTGGCACATGCACCCTTCCTCATCCCAGGAAGTATTCATATCTGATTCAAATTCCCTTTTTTCATAGTAAACTCAAGGGTTTCCTTATTCTTTGGCAATTCTTTGATCCAAGCAAAGCAGTATGAACACAAAAGGGCTCAATAAACTCCGGTGCTGCGGCACTGGGAGGAAGGAGGGAAGAACTAAGAAGACCAATCCAACAGCCAATCCCTGGTGTTTACTGAGCACTTACTGTGTACAGAACACTGAACTAAGTGCTTGGAAAAGTACAATGCAACAGAGTTGGCAGACCCAATCACTGTCCACAATGAGCTGACAGTCTAGGCGTAGACACAAACACTGATATAAATAATTTATAATATGTAATTTATAGGTATGTACATAAGAGAGCTACTGAGAGCTCACCTCCTCCAAGAGGCCTTCCCAGACTGGGCCTCCTTTTCCCTCTCCTCCTCCCCACCCCCCCCGCCCTACCTCCTTCCCCTCTCCACAGCACTTGTATATATATATATATATATATATATATATATATATATATATTTGTACAGATCACTCTATTTAACTTGTACATATTTACTAATCTATTTATTTCATTAATGATGTGCATATAGCTTTAATTCTATTTGTTCCAACGATTTTGACACCCGTCTACATGTTTTGTTTTGCTGTCATCTCCCCCTTCTAGACTGTGAGCCTGTTGTTGGGTAAGGATTGTCTCCTTATGTGGCCGACCTGTACTTCCCAAGCATTTAGTACAGTGCTCTGCACACAGTAAGCGCTCAATAAATACAACTGAATGCATGAATGAATAAGTGCTGTGGGGCCGAGGGGGTGGCAAATACCAAATACCAAACGTTCAACAGATCCAAGTGCACAGCCGATGCAGAAGGGAGGGGGAGCTAGGGAAAAGAGGGATCAATTGGGGAAGGCCTCTGGGAGGAGATCATCATCAATCGTATTTATTGAGTGCTTACTGTGTGCAGAGCACTGTACTAAGCGCTTACTAAGCAGATGTGACCTTAATAAGGCTTTGAAGTGAGGAGAGTGGTGGTCTGGCATAAATGGAGGGGGGAGGGAGTTCCAGGCCAGAGGGAGGACATGGGAAAGGACTCGGCGATGAGATGGACAAGATGTAGATGAGGAGACAGGGACGTTTTCATCAGTGGTGGAAGGGCATTTGACTTAACAACTGGGTGACATGGGGGTACTAGGCATCTCGCTATCCACCTTTCCCATCTCTGCCCATAACCCCAGCATCCTCCCTGTCCCAGAAGCCAGCGACCTTTAAAATGGGGAATCGCTTTATTGGCACTTGCAAGGCTGGGAAAAGAATCCCGCTCGCTCGGTTTTGCGGAAAAGTCTGTAGGGGGACCGGATCGGGAAGCACCGTGGCTTAGCGGCAAGAGCCCGAGCTTGGGAGTCAGAGGTCGTGGGTTCTAATCCCGCCTCCTCCACTTGTCAGCTGTGTGACTTTGGGCAAGTCACCACTTCTGGGCCTCAGTTCCCTCATCTGGAAAATGGGGATGAAGACCGTGAGCCCCACATGGGACAACCTGATGACCTTGTGTCTCCCCCGATGCTTAGAACAGTGCTTGGCACATAGTACGTGCTTAACAAATACCACCATTATTACTATTACCTCCGTGGGCGAGTAGCCTCTCTTGGAAGCAGTGTGGCTCAGGGGAAAGAGTAAGGGTTTTGGAGTCAGAGGTCATGGGTTCAAATCCCGGTTCCACCAACTGTCGGCTCTGTGACTTTGGGCAAGTCACTTCTCTGCTTTAATTCTATTTGTTCTGATGATTTTGACACCTGTCTCCACGTTTTGTTTTGTTGTCTGTCTCCCCCTTCTAGACTGTGAGCCTGTTGTTGGGTGGGGACCGTCTTTATATATTGCCGACTTGTACTTCCCAAGCGCTTAGGACAGTGCTCTGCACACAGTAAGAGCTCAATAAATATGACAATGAATGAATGAACTCCTCACTGCCCTTCAGCTCTCTCATTCAATCCGCTGCTGCATATTCCGGATTCTTCCTCTGCAAGATGTCCTCCCCACCCAAACAGTCAACCTCTTGGTCTATGCTCGCTGCCCAATCCATCAATCAATGGCATTTACTGAGCGCTTACTATGTGCAGAGCACTGTACTAAGCGCTTGGGAGAGTACACTGCAACAGAATTAGCAGACACATTCCCTGCTCATAACGAATTTACTCATGATCAGATTATTGTGCTGTTCTTTCCTTGTTTCCCAAACTGGGTAAAATGTGCAAAAATGTCAGTAAAACCTTCTAATACAAACATTGGCTTTGAGGGACACTGAGGCGTACTATTATATGCTGGTTTAATAGCCTACTTTAACTCCCCACATCGACAGAGCTCACCTCCTACTGAGAGCTCACCTCCTCCAGGAGGCCTTCCCAGACTGAGCCCCCTTTTTCCTCTCTCCCTCCCCACCCCCCGCTTTACCTCCTTCCCCTCCCCGCAGCACTTGTATATACGTTTGTACAGATTTTTACTCTATTTATTCTAGTTGTACATATTTGCTATTCTATTTTGTCAATGACGTGCATCTAGCATTACTTTTATTTATTCTGATGACACCTGACCACATGTTTTGTTTTGTCGTCTGTCTCCCCCTTCTAGACTGTGAGCCCGTTGTTGGGTAGGGACCGTCTCTATATGTTGCCAACTTGTACTTCCCAAGCGCTTAGTACAGTGCTCTGCACACAGTAAGCGCTCAATAAATACTACTGAATGAACAGTACTTATTAAACGTTTTCTGTGTGCCAATCCATTAAGTCCTTATGAATCAGAAAGGGCTTGACGGTATTTGATGACGATGATGTGCCAAACACTGGATTAGAGGGTTTACAAGATGATCAGATTGGACAGAGTACCCTGACCCACAATCACTGGTATTTATTGAGTGTTTATTTTGTGAAAAGCACTGTACTAAGTACCATACCTTTGGCATACACGATCCTTGCCCTTCATACACTTACAGTCTTAACACGAGAGACAGACATTAAAATAAGTTATAGGTGAGGGAAGCCAATGAGTATAAAGCTATGTACATAAGGGCTGTGGGGATGAGGGGAAGTAACTAAGTACTGAAAGGGTAGACCTAAATGCATGGGAGATGCAGAAGGGAGGGAATGGTGTGCAGTCTGGGAAGGCTTCTGGGAGGCGATATGATTTCAGTAGGGCTCTGAACACGGGGAGCTTGTTGGTGTGTCAGATAATAATAATAATAATAATGTTGGTATTTGTTAAGCACTTATTATGTGCAAAGCACTGTTCTAAGTGCTGGGGGGGATACAAAGTGATCAGGTTGTCCCATGTGGGGTTCACAGTCTTAATCCCCATTTTACAGATGAGGTAACTGAGGCTCAGAGATATTAAGTGACTTGCCCAAGGTCACACAGCAGACATGTGGTGGAGTCGGGATTCGAACCCATGACCTCTGACTCCAAAGCCCGTGCTCTTTCCACTGAGCCACGCTGCAGCGGAGGGAGTTCAGGCAAGAGAGAGGAACGAGCAAGGGGCTAACACAGGTGAATAATAATAATAATAATAATGGCATTTATTAAGCGCTTACTATGTGCAAAGCACTGTTCTAAGCACTGGGGAGGTTACAAGGTGATCAAGTTGTCCCACGGGGGGCTCACAGTCTTAATCCCCATTTTACAGATGAGGTAGTGAGAGCAAAGGACAGTCACTAGGTTGTCATCACAAGAGTGAAGTGTGCCGGCTGGGTAGTAATAGGGGAGAAGCAAGGATAAGTAATGGGGAGAGAGCTGATTCAGTGCCTTGAATCCAGTGGTGAAGATGTCGGAAAATGGGAATGTGTTTTAAAAAGAAACAATAATAATGATAAAAATGACAGTATTTGTTAAGCGCTTACTACGTACCAAGCACTGTTCTAAGCGCTGAAATCACTTGGGATTCTTATTCTGGGGTTTTATGTTGCGCAAAGGAAGGTGGAGGAAGTGCTTTGTTTTAGACAATGAAAACTGACACCTAATCAAGATTTTACAAAGTTATTATAGAGCTCTCAAGGGAAACACTTTTTGTGAAGAGTTGGCTTTAGCTCTAACTACACTATTTTATGGAAAGAAGAGTAGGAGTTGGAGGGAGGAATGGCTATTTGGATCTTTTAAAAAAAACTACCTCAGAAAAGCTCCGACAAGCCACCACATTTTATTTCTGTGCAGTTAGAATTCAATTCGAATATTTTGTATTACATTGCAAATTGTTCTTCCTTGTGACTGAAAAGTTGGTACCTATTATTAAATTAGGCCTATTTTAGCTTGCAGAACCCCGTGTCCTATGGGTTATTACTGAGATGGCACTGCATGCCCTAGAGAAGACATTCTTTCTTGCTTCTCTCTTCTCCCTTGTTGTCCCCAGAGTTGGGCTCACCCCTAATCCTGGGCTTTATTATTATTAATAATAACAATAATATGGTATTTGTTAAGCGCTTACTATGTGTAAGAAACTGTACGAAGTGCTGGGGTGAATACACACAAATCGAGTTGGACATAGTCCCTGTCTCACATGGGGCTCACAGTCTTTATCCCCATTTTACAGGTGAGGTAAGTGAGGCCCAGAGAAGTGAAGTGATTTGTCCAAGGTCACACATCCCCCTTCCCGCTCCTTTGGAACTGTTCCCTCTCCTCCTGGGGCTAGGAGCCATGAAATACTCTGTAATCTGTAGAGTGAGGGACAGGGAGTAACTCCCACTCTCCCTTCTCCTTTCATTTTCCTCCCTCCTCCCCACAGGATTATTCTGGGTTGCTCCTTGTCCTACTGGGGTGCAGGTCCTGAAACCAGACGTGAAGACAATAATAATAATGGTATTTGTTAAGCTCTTACCAAGTAAGAATGTGTCAAAAACTCTTCTAAGTGATGGGGCAGATTCAGTACAATCACACCCAGCACTGTCCTAATCCCACAAAGGGCTCAGAGTCTAAGGGGGAGAGATGTTGGGGATTTTATTCCCATTTTACTGATGAGGAAACTGAGGCATAGAGCTAACTGACTTGTCCTAGGGCACACGATAGGCAAGTTGTGAACCTGGGATTAGACATCAGGTTTCTTGACTCCAGTCCTTTGATCTTTCCACTAGGCCATGCTGAAAGAGAACTCCCCCACACCGCACACACAGGACACACACCAAAATACACACACTAGCAGACTCCAAATGATCAAATGTTCACATACCCATGACTCCTCTTTAGACTGTAAACTCATCGTGGGCAGGGTATGTGTCTATTAAATTGTACTCTCCCAAGCACTTAGTACAGTGCTCTGCATACGGTAAGTGCTCAATAAATACTACTGATTGATACTCAGGGCTTCAAAGAAATCAGCCAGGGCCATGAGAAAAATCAGACCCAGGCTTAAACAGAAATTGAGAAGGCTCTGCCTTTCATTTATATTAGATTTTTCATGGGTTTTCTGAAGAATTTGTGTAGTTGGTCAGCAGCAATTTATTGAGCATCCATTATGTGCCACTTCCTAGACTAGCTACAGTGGGGTCAATTGCAAAGGAAGGAGAAGACCCTGCCCTCTATAAACTCATGGATGGAGATGGGAGATAAGTCAAACACAAGCATCCAACCACTCATGGCACCAGCTATAACGATTTTCACGAACAACTGCTGAGTGCTCTATACAGGGAGGTTGGGAGAGAGACAGGAGGGAAAAAGGATGGGGAGAATCATATCAGGTTTCAAGTGACTTTAGAGAGACATTATCCTTTTATCTGTGATTGTGACTCCAGAATTCAATTACTTTTTCAAGCACAGCCTGGGACGGCTTTTGTCTTTTAATCCCAGAGGTAATTTTAACGGATGGGAAAATTAAACATAAAAATATGAAGTACACGAAGCTCTTGAAAAAAAACACGGTAATTTTAGCATGCCATGAGAAGTGCCTATGACAAGTGGTGCAAAGAAAACTGATCGGAGGGCCAGAATTTCAAAACATTACTTCCTCTTCAGTGATTTCTCATCTCAGTGCTGTCTGCCTTATGCATCCTAAGCAGGTGATTATATTAGACCCCAATTTCTCTTCCTTCCAATGTGGCCAGTGAAGGGATCAGTTTGCCCGTCTCCAAAGCTGCCACCGAAATACGCGCATCATTTCCAGATGCGACATGCCAAGGGTGATTGAGGAGACATCCTTCCAACCACGGCCACCTTCACCTCGGCTGATTTACCTTGCTCTATCCACATCTCTGCTTGCCCATTTCAGGACTGAAACCAAAAGGGAAAATGAGAAGTGCAGAGGATGCTTTTCCATGGCACTGGGATCATTCCTGCCTTTTGAAAAGTAAGCATATCGTAGGCATTCAATAAATATTGCCAAATCAATCAACTATATTTATTGAGCACTCACTCTGTGCAGAGCACTGCACTAAGCGCTTGGCAGAGAACAACACAACAGAGTTGGTAGATACATCCCCCGCCCACAACGAGCTTACAGTCTAGAAGGGGAGTCAGACATTTATATAAATAAATTACGGATTTGTACATAAGTGCTGCGGGACTGAGGGAGAGGTGAATAAAGGGTATAAGTCCAAGAGGAAGGGCAATGCAGAAGGGAGTGAGAGAAGAGGAAATGAGGGCTTAGTCGGGGAAGGTCTCTTGGAGGAAATGTGCTTTTAGCATGGCTTTGAAGACGAGGACAGTGATTGTCCGCTGGCTATGAAGAGGCCCTACTGAGAGCTCACCTCCTCCAGGAGGCCTTCCCAGACTGAGCCCCTTCTTTCCTCTCCCCCTTATCCCCCCTCCATCCCCCCCATCTTACCTCCTCCCTTCCCCACAGCACCTGTATATACGTATATATGTTTGTACATATTTATTACTCTATTTATTTATTTATTTTACTTGTACATATCTATTCTATTTATTTTGTTAGTATGTTTGGTTTTGTTCTCTGTCTCCCCCTTTTAGACTGGGAGCCCACTATTGGGTAGGGACTGTCTCTATATGTTGCCAACTTGTACTTCCCAAGCGCTTAGTACAGTGCTCTGCACACAGTAAGCACTCAATAAATACAATTGATGATGATGAAGAGGGACATGGGTGAGGGGTCGGCAGTGAGCTCAATGAGGTCGAGGTGTGTCTGAGCATGTTGGCATAAGAGAAGCCAACTGTGTGGGCAGGGTTGTAGTAGGGATTTGGGGAGGTAAGGTAGGAGGGGGCAAAGTGATTGAGTGCCTGAAATAATAAAGGGTTTTTGTTTGATGAGGAAGTGGATGGGCAACTACTGAAGGCTCTTGAGGAGTGGGGAAACACAGACTGAATGATTCTGTAGAAAAACAATCTGGGCAGCAGAGTGAATTATGTATTGAAGTGGGGAAAGACAGGAGGTAGGAAAATCAGCAAGGAGGCTGATGCGGTAATCAAGGTGGGTTAGGATAAGTGTTTGGATCAGTGTGTTAGCAGTTTGGATGGAGAGGAGAGGAAAGGGAGGATTTTAGGGCTATTGTGATGGTAGAACCGACAGGGCATCGTGAGAGATTTAAAATGTGGGTTGAATGAGAGGGATGACTTGAAGATAACGCCAAAGTTAAAGGCTTGTGAGACAGAGAGGATGGTGGTGCTGCTACTGTGATGGAAAAGTCCGGGGGAGAACAGGATCTAGGTGGGATATGAGGAGTTCTGTTTTGGAAATGTTAAGTTTGAAATGTGTGCAAGACTTCCCTGAAGAGATGTCCTGAAGGCAGGAAGAAATACAAATGAATGAGTTAATGGGTGACTTTCCCTTTCCCATACTGATACTAGCAGTGACAACAACTGATCAATCGACTGTATTTATTGGGCACTTGCAGAGCACTATACTAAGTGCTTGGGAGAGTACAATACAACAGACACATTTCTGCACACAAGTTGCTCCTGAACTCATCTAGAGGTAGGGCAATAGAGCCCTTTGATGAAGAGCCATTAAAGTTATCCCCTGTTCCCTATAATCATGCTTAAAACTGAGATTTTTCCTGCAAAATTCAGAAGGAAATAATAGTGGAACCTTTCTAGACAGGAGATCTTCTCACAAACTATTGATAGGGTAAACACCACATATTCAAATAGGGAGATTTAATGTGTAAATACAAAAACAATTCAAGGGAAAGTGTATTTATTTTGACAGGATAACTAGTTCTCGATCATAATCCTTCCCATTAAAGTGACATTTTACATATATAAACCAGTAATATTTGGTTTCCCTACGGCTCTGTCGTTCTGGCTGCACTTGTATGCAGCACTTGGGAGAATGTAATAGAAGTGAGAAATGCAATCTCCAATGCCCCCTTAACCCCTTCTTCTTCCTTTATTGCAAAGCTTAATTCTTATATGACCTGCATAACTGCCCCACTCTTGTTTTAAAGTAACAAAAATTGTGCAAATAAAGAGGGACCGTTATACAAGAAACTACAGTATATCCCACCAACTAACCACTAGTTTTCAGCCTGCCTGGATGGAAGGTAGCCTCGTGTGAGTAGGAGCACTTAGCAGAAACATACAGACGAGATGAGCTTCACTCTGGCAGATATGGACTGAAACCAACACAAAGCACCCACAGAGTGACTACTAGCCTCTGGGCCAGCAAAGAGGAGACTGGAGAGAAGTCCAGAAGGCGAGAGGAAGAGCCGGGGGTCATCAGCTGATAGGTGACTCAAGCATCCCAAGAAGATGGGAGAGGCCCTGAAAAAGTCCAGGAACTGTGTGCACTGAGTTGAGATACAAGGCGTGAATGTGAGGGACTGTACTCAACCTTATTATTTTGAATCTAGCCCAGCACTTAATACAGTGCTCAGCACATACTAAGCACTTATCAAGTACCTCAATTATTATTAATAATAATAAGAAGAACAATAAACCACTAACACTCTAATCAATTCTGTCCCAAGGGTTCTTGGTCCCAAAGTCTTTATGGCTAAACTGAAACTAGTCCATTGTTCTGAAAACTAAATTCCATCAGGATCAAAGCAGAACATCCACATTATTTATTTTACTTGTACATATCTATTCTATTTATTTTATTTTGTTAATATGTTTTGTTTTGTTCTCTGTCTCCCCCTTCTAGACTGTGAGCCCACTGTTGGGTAGGGACCGTCTCTATATGTTGCCAACTTGTACTTCCCAAGCGCTTAGTACAGTGCTCTGCACACAGTAAACGCTCAATAAATACGATTGATTGATTGATTGATCGATCCACCCCACCCAAACAAAACATTCCCCTTCTGGGAGGGTGATGGTAAGTATCCACTGCATCATTTTTTTTATGGTATTTGTTAAGTGCTTACCAAGTGCCAAAAAGGTCAATTAGGTCAGGCAAACTCCTTACCCAACATGGGGCTCACAGTTTAAGTATGAGGGAGAAAAGGCATTCAACAACAGAAGCAGCATGGCCTCATGGAAAGAGCACAGCCTGGGAATCAGAGGACCTGGGTGCTAATCCCGGCTCTGACATGCCTGCTATGTGACTTTGGGCAAGTCACAACTTCTCTGGACCTCAGTTACCTCATCTATAAAATGGGGATTAAAACTGTGAGCTCCATGTGGGACATGGACAGTGTCCAACTTGATGATCTTGTATCTACTCCAGCACTTAGTACAGTGCCTGGTACATAGTAAATGCTTAACAACTACTATTTAAAAAACAACAACACTAAAACTCTAGAGCAGAGTGCATAATGAAAATATTTACACCTAGAAATGAGACTTCTCTATAGTTACGGGCTGTACTGAGTGAGGGTGGAAAGCTGGGCATTCATGGCCCAATATTTTCACAAACTCACTGCCCCCCCGCCGCCCCAGCCGACACAAGCACACAATTTAAACCAGAAGAATGATCAGAACGGCTCATTTAAAAGGGAATTCCTTTATATTTCCTTGCCTCCTTCATCAGAAGTTCAGATTTCAGATTTAACAAGTGCTAACAGGAGGACGAAATGGAAACGGATGGAAAATGACTCTTCTGGTTGAATGTACAAAAGAGTATCAGTTTAAGCCAATGAAAACACTCAACATGTCTGAATGTGGGAGATTTTGTGGCTGGGGTATTTGTACAAGATGTTCAAATATAGCATCACACACACACACACACACACACACACACACACACACGCACGCACGCATACGCAGGCACACGTCTCAAGAACCCTAAATCCCAAATCTAGTAAATCCAACAGAACTTATATTTCCTGCAACAACTGGTGCTGAGATAACACCCCACAGGTAGTTTCTCTGCATGGGTGGTTTCATTCTCCCAACCTCCTTTTCTCAATGCACTCAATTTCCTTTCAACCCAATTCAGTATTGGTTTTTTATTCATAGGAGCCAAGGGTGTTCCATTTGGGGAGGGATGAATCAGCATCAATTTCTTCCTCTTATTGCTAAATTCCTTCTCTTCTCGACTATTCCTCTCTGGATGCAAAAGCAACATAGCTGAATGGAACAATCGGGAAAAGAATCAATTCGATGGGAGAAAAAAAACCCTGCTTCAAGAAAGAACTTCACTGTTAAAATAAAATGAGTTCTTTTAGGTTTTTATGGATCCCCTCTAGATCCTTTTTTATGCCCCGCATGCAGCAATTCATTGCAGAAGCATACCTCTCCAGGCACTGAAAAGTCAAGTTGTTTTAATCTGCCTCACTTCATTCGCACAATACAGAAGAAATCTCTCTCCTCTGCTGCAGCAGCCGACTTGAGAAAGGTGACAGACACGATCTTTTTTACGGTGAGAAAGTAAAGATATTGCGGTTCAGACAAATGCTTAAATCTGGAATGAGAGTCTACCAATGTCCCTTAAATGTCACCTCCTCCGTTAGCTTTTTGCTGAAACTCTTATTTTTTTCATTACTGCTGAAGAAAGTGTCGCTCAGCTCTGACCTGATAGGCATCATCTAGAAATTAAACTCCTCCCAACTGTATTTTAGATATGTTAGGTCATTACAGAAATCTACTCCAAACCTTTACAGACCTAGAGAACCTGGATAAAATAAAATGCACAAAGGACAAAACATGTACCATAGAATAGACTGTTTGGGGGCTGAGTAGAGTGCAATTTAAGTTATGTGAACAAAGGTTCTTTTTTTAAAAAAAAATACTGAGAATAAGTTGCAAAGCTTGATTTCTAGCTACTTGATTTCCAGACTACTTATCTACTGTGAGCCCGCTGTTGCGTAGGGACTGTCTCTATATGTTGCCAACTTGTACTTCCCAAGCACTTAGTAAACACAGTAAGCACTCAATAAATACGATTGAATGAATGAATACATGGCCCCAATTCAGCAGATAATAGCTCAAACCCTCTTCTTCCCTTTGCCTCTGGAGACCCAGTGGGGGTTTTAGAATGACCTACTATTGTTCAAGGTCAGATTGATAGTATGCCATTTTCCCCTTCGATATTTCTCTCATTAAATCTTACTAACAAGATAGCTGGGTCCACATGTTTAACTCAGAGATACATATATAAGGCAAAAAATGATGACTAATTAGGTATGTTTTCTGGTGTACTCAATTTTTAACCAATTAGCATTCAACATTAATAAAAAGCCCCGAATAAACAAGATTGGTAAGCTTTATCTACTGAGCCACGTAAAAACAATAATAGTACTAAAAACATTAAGGGCCTGTGGCGACACTGATAAAGCCAATTGGAAGATTTGGGAAATAGCACATATGTTCTTATTGCAACTAAAACAGTGGGATGAGTGACCCATATAGGACATAACCTCCAACGGTTCAAAGGATGAGATCACGACCAATTTTTCAACCAGTATTTAATTACTGGATGGGCTACACAAGAAAACACCTGGCAATCCTCAGGATAAATTGGTTCTCACTGTTCCCATCAGCCTTTAATTCAGGAATTCGTAAAGAAAACTTCCAGGCATGTTCAAAATGAAAGAAGGTAAAAGGAGATCTGAGTTAAATCAAGATTCGTAGTATTTCCCACTGGGGTCATTTGACTATTGCTATTTCCTGAATGGAAAAAACAATCATATTTAAAGGGCTATTACTGTGTGCAGAGCACCGTACTAAATACATGGGAGACTACAAGAGAACAGGGTTGGGAAACACATCCCCTGACTACAATGAGCTTACAGTCTAGAGGGCTACGTGAAGTATTTTGGTTGGAGATTACATTTGAAATTAAAAGGGTATTCTTCATTTATAAATACTGTATCTTGTGGACTTAAGAATGGAGATAAGAAAAGTGGAACACAAGTAGTACTCAGCTTCTTATACTTGGAAAATTTAAAGAATTTCAACAAACTCCTCTCTCTTCCTAGTCCTCCTACCTTTCCAGCAAGAAGAAAAGAAAGGAACCGATGGCTGAAAATAACCATAGGATTCTCCAGCCTAATGGACAGCTCATTTAGGAAACTGTAACTCTCAAAACAAGGGTGCAAAATGGTTGATCCCTCACTCTCAAACTGAGACAGCAACTGTATCTTAGAGCAAATGTCATCTAAAGGCTATGGGCTAAATTTTGGGTTGCCCTGTGTGCCACTGTACACCTTCATCAGCAGTAGTCATTTAAAGCCAAAGAAATTATAACTGGAGTTCTTTTCATCCAGAACAAGAGCCTTTCTCCACTATACAAACCTCGATAGGCTTGTATTTGCACGATCATAAAGCTGACAGCTGTGACATTAGCATGTGTGCTTCTGGGGAACATTCTATTTATTTTATTTTGTTAGTATGTTTGGTTTTGTTCTCTGTCTCCCCCTTTTAGACTGTGAGCCCACTGTTGGGTAGGGACTGTCTCTATATGTTGCCAATTTGTACTTCCCAAGCGCTTAGTACAGTGCTCTGCACACAGTAAGCCCTCAATAAATACGATTGATGATGATGATGATGGGAAGGACTGCAGGTTTGGCTCTGCCACACTTTGCAAGCAATATCAAAGATCATTTTCCCCATTAGAGCAATACAGGCAGTGTGTTGAGTTCTCAAGTACTTTCCAGAACATAAGTGCTGTGTTCTTTTCCCACCTCCAACAATATGGAGAACCAGACTGATTGTTGCAATGTGTGGTGGGAAAAGGCGGAGGGCACACGGAGGAAAGAACTTAGGGGAAATGTCTGCTGGTATGGTTCTTCAGAATATGGCAAGCGGAGCTAAGGAACCTCAAATGGAACATTTCACAGACAGTGTATACCCAACACACAGCTCTTCGGTTATGATGGAGTCTCCCATCAGGAGCCACAGATGAGCCTTAATCCTGAGACTTCCCTCAATCCATCAATTAATGGTATTTACTGAGCACTTGGTGCAAAGCCAGTGTACTAAGTGCTTGATAGAGTACAATAGGAGATGATGGACTTCCACGAAGTAATTGATTAGACTGCTGTTTCTAATTCCAACAGCACCATTGACACTCTCAATGCTGTGGAGAAGGGAGGGGGGTAGAGCAGAGAGAGGGAGTAGGGGTGATGGGGGGAGGAGGAGCAGAGGAAAAGGGGGGGCTCAGTCTGGGAAGGCCTCCTGGAGGAGGTGAGCTTTCAATAGGGCTTTGAAGGGGGGCAGTGAGCTAGTTTGGCGGATGTGAGGAGGGAGGGCATTCCAGGCCAGACGTAGGACGTGGGCCAAGGGTTAAGGGCAGGACAGGTGAGAATGAGGCACAGTGAGGAGGTTAGTGGCAGAGGAGCAGAGTGTACGGGCTGGGTTGCAGAAGGAGAGAAGGGAGGTGAGGTAGGAGGGGGCAAGGTGATGGAGAGCTTTGAAGACAATAGTGAGGAGTTTTTGCTTCATACGAAGGTTGATAGGTAACCACTGGAGATTTTTGAGGAGGGCAGTGACATGCCCAGAGTGTCTCTGTAGAAAGATAATTCGGGCAGCAGTGTGAAGTATAGACTGAAGTGGGGAGAGACAGGAGGTTGGGAGATCAGAAAGGATGCTGATGCAGTAAATCCAGTTGGGTTATGATGAGTGATGGCACCAACAAGGTAGCAGTTTGAATGGAGAGGAAAGGGCAGATCTTGGCGATGTTGTGAAGGTGAGACCGGCAGGTTTTGGTGACGGATTGGATGTGTGGGATGAATGAGACAGCAGAGTCAAGGATGACACCAAGGCTGCATATAGTTCAGTGCTCCTTCAATACGACTGATTGGCTCTCTGGAGTACAAATCCCTGCCATTTCAGTTCAGGGCTTGGAGACTGAGCTATGTTATCATTTGTTATCATAAGCGTGCTCTGCACACAGTAAGCACTCAATAAATACGATTGAATGAATTTCCAAGCTCTACCGAAACAACTCCATTTTTTTTATGGTATCTGTTAAGCACTTACTATGTGACAGGCACTGTATTGAGCACTGAGGGTAGATACAAGCTAATCAGGTTGGACACAGCCCCTGTCCCTCATGGGGCTCATGGTCTTAATCCCCATTTTACAGATGCAATACAGTGACTTGCCCAAGGTCACACAGCAGACAAGTGCTGGAGCCACTCCAGTGTTTTCGCTACAAACCAGGATTCTATGATCTCAGGGACTTTACTTATACTGCTTTTAGGCCAATGAGGAGATAAACTGGGAGCCAACTGGGAGCAAACCCATTCTGATGTTGGGATCCCTTGCCAGTGAATGCTTTGTTTTGGTCGCAAGCCCTCCTCTTTGAACTCTGAGGTTAAGTTGCTTTTCTAAACTAAATGATGAGGCATTTGATATTTTTGTCACGGCTTAAAAAAGAGGCAGTTGTTGTTTTGTGCCTATCCTAGGGGCTCCCAGTGAGAAAAAAATGAAACACTGTCTTCTCAAAAATGAGGAATCCCTGGGGAGAAACACCCATCTGAACTCGATTCAATGTAAAATCTGATCAGCCTCTGTAACCCAGAGGGCTACAAAAAGCACATAAATCTGATTTTTGAGTATTTATGTCACTCTAAAAGCATACCCTGTACTGATTCAAATGATCCTACCTTTGCGGGGGGACCTTAATTGCTGGACTGCATAATAATAATAATAATACATATCATTATGTTTCACAATAACTGTGGTATTTATTAAATGCTTACTCTGAACAAAGCAGTAATCAAATCTGATTCAGTCTCTGTCTCTTGAAGGGCTCAAAATTGGAGATAGAGGGAGTACAGGTATTTAATCCTTTTTGTACTGATGAGGAAACAGCCACAGAGAAGTTAAGTCAATTATCCAAAGTCACACAGCAGACAAGTGAGAGGGTGACAGAGATGGGACTAGAAGCCAGATATCTTGATTCCCAGCCCCATGTTCTTTCCACTAGTCCAAATTAATAAAATATGACAATACTATTATCGGCCGAAGACACATTTCTTGGAAAGAAAAGATCAGAACCCCTTCCTCTCAGCCCAGGAACCCAACCCAGCTCTTTCTGCTATTCCTTTGCCAAGTCTCCTTTCTTTGCAAGGCAAATGAGATTCTCACTACAGCCTGTTAAATCCAACAAGCCATGCAAACAAAATCATAGGTGCAATTGTGAAAACACAAGAAAAGGCACAATTTAAGTTGGAATACGTGCTCGATACCAAGACACAGGATACCAAGATACTAATCCACATGCCAAAGGTGAGTAACGTGCATGCTGAAAGAAGCTGCGTTTCCTTCTGCTGGAGAATTTCAAAGCATTTCTCCTCAGTTCTGACTGGTTACCATGGAGGTGATCTGCAAATATGCCTCATTTAATACATAAAGAGGAGGGTTTAGCCACCATAATTAAGTTATATCCAAAGGCCTAACAACTCTTACTTGACCTAGTGGAGATTGATAAATTCTGGAATCTTTGATCTGAGGGGTCTTCCCTAGTTTACTCCCTTCACAAATGATTTTCAATCATTAAATTAGGTGCATTAACTAGCTCTGACCAACCACTGTCTACCTGCAGCCCTTTGGTTATTAAACAAATGGGTAGCACCATCTCCCTTTAATAGCCATTTCTGTTTCCTGTCAAGAAGCTCCTTTCAGGCAAGAAAATGACTGCTCACAGAAAAGATCATAGCCCATGTTTTAAGCAGAAAACTGTAAAACTCTCCTTCCCTGGAAAAGTGAACCCTTCAAAATGAAACCACATGGATTTCTGCGGCACCGTGAAAAGCCAAATTCTACTTGACATTTAATTCACAGTAATCTGTCACCAAATTCTGCTTCCTCCTTTAACAGATGTATGAAATCTCTTTTTCATGGCTAAACTGCTTTTATGGAGTCTTTGGGCTCCTCTCCCCTTGAACTACTGCTGCGACTGCCCATGATGTTGGTTCCCTTATTCTCCTTCTACCCTCTTCTTGTGTTTTGACGCGTCTCTTCCTTTCTTCAGATCTGGTCAAGATTAATCAACCAATCATTGGTATTTGCTAAGGGCTTACCTTGTGCAGAGCACTGTACTTAAGTGCTCGGGAGAATACAACATAGTTGGTAGACACGTTGCCTGCCCACAAGGAGCTTACAGGAAGGAAAGGAAGGGAGGGGGAGATTCTAGAAGGGAAGGAGAGAGGAAGGGAGGAAGAAAAGATGGGAGAGAGGAAGGAAAAGAAAAAAACCCTGAACACATCCCTCTTTTCTACCAGGAATAAACTGAACAGTGGGCTATATTTTCTGTTCAATGTAGCCTCTCAACACCATTAAAGAAGTTAGAATTGCTCTTCTTTCAATGCCTTAAAAATAGGACCATTTTCAGTTTCCTTTTAGGCTTTTTTCCCTTCTCATGGATAATTCTGCTTAATTTGCAAACCCAAAGCCCCTGAGGGTTCTGAGAACCTTATCCCTCACATGGCACTCCCAGAGTTCCACTGCCAGATTTAATTACACTTTCACTCCAAGGGAAGCAGATGCTGATTGCTAAAGCAAAGCTTGCTTTGGTGTCACCATTTAGGTTAATTGTCCAATCACATCCCACAGCCTAGGG
This sequence comes from Tachyglossus aculeatus, assembly GCF_015852505.1. Classification (NCBI taxonomy): domain Eukaryota; kingdom Metazoa; phylum Chordata; class Mammalia; order Monotremata; family Tachyglossidae; genus Tachyglossus; species Tachyglossus aculeatus. The sequence continues at coordinate 15,593,616 of NC_052077.1, forward strand.
CAAACAACACAACCCCATAATGTCAGCTGAAGTCAGTTACCATTCAGAAACCTTTGGAGGAAAAGATGCCTAATATAGCTGAGGAAGAATCACTACGACCAATACCCGCAGAGTCCAGGTTTGCTCTCTCTGGGGAGCGCATTAGTTCCTTCACTTTAGACTGAAAGCTCATTGTGGGCAGGGAACGTGCCTATCAACTCTGTTGTATTACACTCTCCCAAGTGCTTAGTACAGTGCTCTGCACATAGTAAGTGCACAATAAATACTACTGACTGACTGATTCAAACCACTCCATTCGTAACACATGGCTGGTTCAGCACTGCATTGCTGTTTAATTTGTGAAAAGGAAAAAAACAAAATGAGGTTTTTCCAAAGAGACCCTTTGACTATTCTTCCTGGGTTTTGCCCTGTTGGTAGAGTCTTCCTCTACTATCTCCCTTATTTAGTCCAACCAGACTCATGCTCTACTGAATGGGGCAATCAACACCCCGTGTACAATGGCCAGGTGAGAGGTCCAAGTGGACATCTAAGAATTGACCCCTCTAGGGGACCCAAGTCCATGTACAACCCATGTGGCATAGGCCAGTGATGATGGATGGATTTTTTTATGGTATTTGTTAAATGCTTACTTCATTCCAGGCCCTGTACTAAGTGCTGGGATATATACAAGCTTATCAGGTTAGACACAGTCCATGTCCCACATAGCACTCACAGTCTTAATCCTCACTTTACAGATGAAGTAACTGAGGCACAGAGACGTTAAGTAATTTGCCCAAGATCATACAGCGGACAAATGACGTTGCCATGATTAGAACCCACATCCTTCTGACTTGTTTTATCCATTAGGCCAAGCTGTTTCTCCACTAGGCCAAGCTGCTTATTTTCTCAAGCGCCCACCAAGAGTTCAAGCACTGTTCTAAGCACTGGAGTATATGCAAGCTAACCAGGTTAGAAACCATCTATGTCACACACGGTGCTCCCAGTCTTAATCCCTATTTTACAGATGAGGTAACTGAGCCACGGAGATATTAAGTAACCTGCCCAAGGTCACAGAACAGACAAATGGCAGAGCTGGGATTAGAACCCAGGCCCTTCTGACTCCCAGGAGTCAGAGATGAGTTTCCCAATATTTCCCTGAATCTTTCCTTAATATGTAAGAAGGATTCACACTGACACCCACAAATGATTGGATTCTCAGACAATGTGTTTTGAAACAGCTGTCCAACTATGCAGTGAGGAGGGCATGAAATTATTGATAGACATTTGGTTGCCTGCTGCTCTTTAGAATGTCTTTCCCCAGAATTTGCTCTGCTCTTCTGGAGATTTACGGCAATCATCCTATGGGATCCAGGAGTTCATGAGCACATCTCTGGTCGAGATGTTGCTAAACGCCCTCAGTGCTCTCTGGTCTCTCCTTCTGACCAATGTGCCGAGATGGGGAACTTGAGTTCGTTCTAAGGAGCCAAAAACAAGAGAGAAGGATAAAGGATATCTTTTTCCCCACCTCTCTAACCTACTGTTTAGCGAGGAAACCAAGAGCAAGGAGGTTCTCCCCTCCAAATAGCAGGGAGTACCAGTTAAGAAGGATACTTGATCTGGGAAAATTTACGGACAGAAGTGAACAAGCTGGTATTTTTCCTCTTGACCTTAACGAGCTGGACTTTCCCCTTCATTTGCAAGGATGTAAATTGGGCTCTCCAGTATTACAGCAAGAAAAAACTTAAAAACACAGACAAATTACTCTTTAATTTCAGATCTCCACTCCGTCCTACAAAATCCTGTTTACCTGAATTTGCGAACCCTTCAACACACAAGGGAACTAAGTACAATCTCTAATGCTAGACTATCACTGATTTCAATTAAGCACTTGGATTTAAAAACTCATTTGTGAGAAACCTTACTAAGGAAATGAAGCAGCTCAGAAATTCTGAATCTCCGCCATTTCAATAGCGCAAAAAGAGGCCAATTTGGTAGATAACCTCATCATGTGATCTGAAGCACTGTCAATGTCTTTTAAATAATTAATCAGAATATGAATATCTTATCGCTCCTACGGCTGTGTAGTAATGGGTCTAACTCAAGCTAGCAGCCCAAAAGACAAAGCGTACCCAAGATTTGATTTTACCTCAGAACAGAATGCAAAAGCACATCCTATTAAAGTGGAAACCTGCAGAGCAAACAGATCTGAATGGCAAGCAGCTGAACACCTATGATACAGCATTTTGAAAGGGATTTCACTGTCTTTTCTAAAGGTAACTGATGGTTGAATATGGAAGGTTTTAGTGGCCAACAACGAAAACAACAAATGAAGACATCTGCCCTCAGATAATTTCTGGAGAGCTAAACTTGAAATAAAAGTCACCAAACTATCATATATCTCTGCTCTGGATTCTGGCTACTGGTAAAACAATGAGACTTCAGTTATCCTAAAGATCAATTTAATCGATCATATTTATTGGGCAATCCCTGTGTGCCAAGTACTGTTCTAAGTGCTTGGAAGAGTACCATGTAACAGAGTTGGCAGTCACATTCCCTGCCCACAAGCTCTCTACAAGAAAATGCTGTGATAAACATGTAGGAGAAGAACTGCTTGGAGATAGAAGGATGCACCAAATGACCCTCAAGGTCCCTCCATAAACCTTTTGAGAATCTGCCTTGGTTGAAAGAGTTAAGAAACCACGTCAGACAGCCAAGTAAATTAGCACAGACCCACAAGCTAAAGATCCAAAAGAAACTGGTTAGACCTAATCAGGCTATAAGCTTGCAAACATTTTAATGAAGATGGAAAATGATACCGAAAACAAGATTAGGTACTTCTTCAGGCTACTAATGATCGCAGTTGTCAAATGCATCATCATTTTGGTACTACAAACGTGGAAAAGGTTGCTGAAATGTAGCTGATTCAATGAAGGTATAAACCTGTTAGACATCTGAAGTTAGTGGCAAGGACGATAGGGTTTAGACTCTTGCTTTGAGGACAGACTGATGGGCAACTGAAAAAAAATCAATATTCATTCTCTAGCATGATGCCCAACATGAGGCAAATATCCTTTAGCCATACCAAAATTAGGATTTGAGTGAACCCCACCAAACTTGGCCTAGTGGAAAGAGTATGGGCCTGGGAGTTGGAAGACATGGGTTCTAATTCTGTCTGCCAAATATGTGCTGTGTGACCTTGGGCAGGTCACTTAACTTCTCTGTGCCTCAGTGCTTCTATTCTCCCTCATACTTAGACTGTGAGCCCCATGAGCGACAGGGACTGTGTCCAACCTAATTCACTTGTATCTACAATGGTACATAGAACAGTACTACTCTATTTATTTTGTTAATGATGTGCATATAGCTATAATTCTATTTGTTCTGACGATTTTGACACCTGTCTATGTGTTTTGTTTTGTTGTCTGTCTCCCCCTTCTAGACTGTGGGCCCGTTGTTGGGTAGGGACCGTCTCTATATGTTGCGAACTTGTACTTTCCAAGCGCTTAGTACAGTGCTCTGCACACAGTAAGCACTCAATAAATACAATTGAATGAATGAATGTTTGACACATAATAAGTGCTTAACAAATGCCATAAAAAAGACACTACATGCTGAATGTCATGGTGTTTGTGGGGAGGTCCAGAGATAATACAACAGCACGGAGCCTCTCCCAGGAAGAAGAGACCAGTGATGGGATGGCAAACATAACGAAGGGCAATTTGGGAATAAAATCCTGAGGAAGGTGAGAGAGCTGAACTAGTCTTCAGTTCTCTGATCAAGACATCTTACTAGACAGCAAATAAACCTTATTTAATCATACTATAGCAACTGCTTGCTACAATCATCATGTCAGGGAATCTTTCAATGACCACTGTACTTTGCTTAGACATTTTATTTTCCCCTTCTTGTGATCACTGATAGTCAAGGGAAGCAAAGGAAATGCCACTACTGTTTGGCCTTTGAGAAAGACTGATTCTATCTCTATGACTGTGGCAACCAGGATACAAGCGGTGAGTCAAAGCCATTCTCAGTGACTGGCAGAGTCACCAGGGTTAAGATGACCAGTGGAGAAGGCCAAAGTAAACTGTTTTGATTGTAATTTTGTTCACAAATCTATCTAAAGCACATAGTAAGGGTCACATGAATAAATAAAAAAGTGATGATAACGTATAGCCTGGGGAAATAAATTCTGATAACCTAAGGTAACCAGATGCCTTTCCCTGCCCCACTGAAGGAAGGGTGGGTCTCTAGCAGACAACTGAAGAGGAAAATTTTCCTCCTCCTCCTCCACTGCTGCTGCAACTATTCCTCCATGTCAGCCAAACCATGTGTCAGCAAGCAATGGTGGCTGGGGTAATCAGGACCAACCAGTCACCTCAGGGCCACTGTCAGAGCTGCAGGGCAAGTGGACAACATGTTTTTGGCTGCAGAGAAAACTCCACTGAAAAGATTGCACGGGCCAGTTCAGCTGCTGGAGGTACTGGCGATGGCTGCTTCCACCTTCAACCACACAGCTGGGGTATTCTTTCCTGACACTCTGGGTAGCAGCAGGCCCCTACGCTCCTGATTCACATTTGCAAACAGCTACAAATTGGGAAAATCTCCCAGACTGGAGAACGACCTGTGGAAGCCTGCAGGTGCCAACTCCAGAACCTATTTGTCAGAAATGTCGAATGGGCAGAGAACGTATATACCACCTCTATTACATTGTACTCTCCCAAGTGCTAACTAGAATGTTCTGCACATAGTAAGCACTCAATAAGTATGACTGATTGATCGAATGGATGACTGAAGTAACAAAGGATAGCGTTTTCCCCATACCACTCTCTCAAAGTGCTACTGGACACTGCCTCAGAATTTATACACTCTAATCTGTAATTTAAATCATCAAGAGTTGCTTATCCTGCTTGTAAGAACTCTCAAATCACAAGTAAAACACTACAAATATATCACGATTTGTGCTCCTGGAGTTTGGGTGGTGGAAGCAAGACTGCGATGCTCACGTTCAAGTTGTGACTTAAATCTGTCCTTTCCTCTCCATCCAAACCGCTACCTTGTTGTTTCAATCTCTCATCCTATCCCGACTGGATTACCGCATCGGCCTCCTTTCTGATCTCCCGTTCTCCTTTCTCTCCCCTCTTCAGTCTATACTTCACTCTGCTACCTGGATTATCTTTCTACTCCCTCCCTCTACCCTACCCCTTTCCCCTCCCCCCAGCACTCGTGCATATGTGTACAAATTTATTACTCTATTCATTTTATTAAGGATGTGTATATGGCTATAATTCTATTTATTCTGATGGTATTAACACCTGTCTACTTGTTTTGTTTTGTTGTCTGTCTCCACCTTCTAGACTGTGCGCCTGTTGTTGGGTAACGACCGTCTCTATATGTTGCTGATTTGTACTTTCCAAGAGCTTAGTACAGTGCTCTGCACACAGTAAGTGCTCAATCAATGCGATTGAAATGAATGAATGAAACCCTAAGATACAGTGCAGAAAAATAGCTATGCTTACGGAATAAAAACAAAGAGCACTCCAACACTCTTAGGACAGGCCATGCTGTCTGTCTCTTCCACTCACTCACTCTAAACAATCTTTTTCCTTCCAACTCCTCATCTTAGAGGCAGAGTGGCCTGGTGGAAAGAGCACAGGAGTCAGAGGACCTGGGTTCTAATCCTAGCTCTGCCACTTGTCTGCTGTGTGCCCTGAGGAAGTTACTTCACTTTTCTGGGTCTCAGTTCCCTCATCTGCAAAATGGGGATTCAATACCCAATACCCAGTGGGTTCCAATTCCAACTCTACCACATGTCTGCTGTGTGACCTTGGGCAAGTCACTTAACTTCTCTGAGCCTCAGTTACCTCATCTGTAAAATGAGGATTAAAACTGTGAGCCCCGCGTGGGACAACTTGATTACCTTGTATCCCCCCCAGCGCTTAGAACAGTGCTCTGCACATAGTAAATGCTTAACAAATGCTATTATATATAATATATGTATATATATACATATATATGTATATATATATACGTATATATATATATATATATATATAAAATAACTGTTTTCTCTCCTACTTAAACTGTGAGCCCCATATGGAACCTGATTATCTTGTTAGCACTTCTAGAGTGCTTGGTACATAATAATAATAATTGTGGGATTTGTTAAGCACTACGTGTCAGGCACTGTACCAAGCCCTGGGGTGAATACAAGCAAATCAGGTTACACAGTCCCTGGCCTGGATGGAGCTCACAGTCTTCATACCCATTTTACAGATGAGGGAACTGAAGCCCAGAAAAGTTAAGTGACTTGCCCAAGGCCACACAGCAGACAAATGGCAGAGCCAGGATTATATACCTGATGACCTTCTGATTCCCAGGCCCGTGCTCTAACCACTATATCATGCTGCCTAAGCACTTTACACATACCACAATTAGAACTACTATTACCCCAACATATTACATTTCTACATATTCTGCTACCCACATTGACAACAAGACTTTCTTCTCAAGTCATCAGTAGTAGTAGACGTAGTAATAATAGTAGCAGCAGCATTTGAGTGTCCAGTTAATAATTTTAAGAATTATTATGGTATTTGTTAAGCATTTACTATGTATCAAGCACTGTACTAAATGCTAGGGTAGATACAAGATAATCAAATTGGACACAGTCCCTGTCCCACATGAGGCTCACAGTCAAAGTAAGAGGGAACAGGATTTAATTCTCATTTTACAGATGAGGAAACTGAGGCCGAGAAATTAAGTGACTTGCCCAAGGTCACAGAGCAAACAAGTGACAGAGCTGGGAGTAGAATCCCATTTCTCGGCTTCCCAGGGCTGTGCTCTTCAATACACTGTACTGGGTTCTTGGAAAGTACAGCACAGTCAAGACACCCTTTTCCTGCCCACAAGGAGCATACAAGTTAATGGGGCTAGGGATAAGCAAATAGAAATTGTTACGAGTTGCCAAAATAAATTGAGTAGGTATGTATGCATGAGTGGAATGGAAGGTATAAACACATTTAAAATGCTAATAATTATACCCAGCCCATTACATCTCAGGTCCATTAAGCACAATGTTCTGTCTCCAACATGGCAAGAGGATTCTTGAAGGGACCAAGGGCAGAAGGAACCCTCTGACATCCCTCTCGTGATGATGGACACACCACTGTCAACCACAATATTTATCGAACACGTGCTCCACCCACTTGGGAATACCCATGAAGTATTAAACCCCATCTGTGTCCTTGATCTTAAAATCAAATGGACGAAGTATTAAACCCCATCTGTGTCCTTGATCTTAAAATCAAATGGACTTTCAACATCCCTATCTATCCTTCCTAATAACTTAGCATGCGTATTGACCATGGTCTAAAATCCTTCTATACTTTGCTAATTTAATTTAATTTAATGATGGCATTTATTAAGCGCTTACTATGTGCAAAGCACTGTTCTAAGCACTGGGGAGGTTACAGGGTGATCAGGTTGTGTTAACTTCTCTCTCATACAACTCAATGGGACAATCAACGTGGCCTAGTGGGAAGAGCCCAGGCCTGGGGGTTGGAGGAACTGGGTTATAATCCTAGCTCTGCCACTTGCCTGCTTGTGACATTGGGTAAGTCAATTACCTGTGCCTTGGTTGCTTCATCTGTAAAATGGGGATTAAATCCTCCTCCCTCCAACTTGTGGGACAGGAACTATGTCCAACCTGATTATCTTGTATCTCACCCAGCGTTTAGTACAGTGCTTGGCACATAGTAAAAATTTAACAATTACCATTAAAAAAAAAAACACTACTTTTTCCCCCTAGGGACCCATCATGCAACGCTCATCCATCTCATCGTTACTACTTTGCAGGTGTTATTGCGAATCCTTCCGTTTTGAAAATCTTTTCTTGCTTTTCAAATCATAATGAGGCAACTTTTAGACCTTAGTAATAATAATAATAATGATGGCATTTATTAAGCGCTATGTGCAAGGCAGCGTTCTAAGCGCTGGGGAGGTTACAAGGTGATCGGTTTGTCCCACGGAGGGCTCACAGTCTTAATCTCCATTTTACAGATGAGGTAACTGAGGCACAGAGAAGTTAAGTGACGTGCCCAAAGTCACACAGCTGACAACTGGCAGGGGCAGGATTTGAACTCATGACCTCCGACTCCAAAGCCCGTGCTCTTTCCACTGAGCCACGCTGCTCCCTTAGTAATCAAGGGGGAAAGAGATTCAGAAGTTCAAATTCCATCTGGAAGGATACTAAAGGTTTGAAGCGTTTGCCTTGGTGATTCTAATGTGACTGAGGGGCTAGGGAAGAATGAAGAACTGGGCTTCAAACCTGCTGTTCTATCGGTGCATTCAGGTTGTGCTATATTAGGTTGTGCTTTTTCTGTTTGCCACTACGGGCAAGAAGTCAGGAGGAATTTGACTGCAATCTTTTAAAGTAACACAGGTACCTAAAAAATCAATACGCGCGAGAGAAAAGCCAGTAACATCATGACGTGATCTTAAATTAAAACCAACCACCTACCACATTTTTAACAAAGCTAGAGGCTCTGAAGTGCTGTGCTCTCTGCCGAGGAATGACGGCTGCTGAGACACTTTGCAGAAGAGTAGGCTTGGCACATCACTGTCACGGTGGTTATCTTTTTTAAAAATGTGTTGCTTTATCCCTTTTGGACATCAGGAAAATACTTACACTCATTTGGTTTTTCCTGTCCTTTTCTGCTGCTTGGTCTAGCAGAAGTAACTTGGCCATCTACCAATTCTGGATCAAACTTTCTCCATTCTCCCTGCCTGCCTTCCACTTTCCATGGGACAGGCTAGGAGATAATAATAATAATAATAATGGCATTTATTAAGCGCTTACTATGTGCAAAGCACTGTTCTAAGCGCTGGGGAGGTTACAAGGTGATCAGGTTGTCCCACGGGGGGCTCACAGTCTTAGTCCCCATTTTACAGATGAGGTAGCTGAGGCCCAGAGAAGTGAAGTGACTTGCCCAAAGTCACACAGCTGACAATTGGCGGAGCCGGGGTTCGAACCCATGACCTCTGACTCCAAAGCCCGGGCTCTTTTCCACTGAGCCACGCTGCTTCTCTGCATGAGAGGGCAGCTAAAAGAGTCAGCCTGCTTTCAACCAATCAATGACATTTACTGAGCGCTTACTATATGCAGAGCACTGTACTAAGTGCTTGAAGGAGCACACCGGAGAAACAGCGTGGCTTAGTGGATAGGACATAGGCTTGGGAGTCGGAAGAACCTGGGTACTAATACGGGCTCTGCCACTTTTTCTGCTGTGTGACCTTGGTCAAGTCACTTCACTTCTCTGGGCCTCAGTTACCTCACCTGTAAAATGGGGGTTAAGACTGAGCCCCATGTGGGACAGGGACTATGTCCAATCCGATTCACTTGTATCTACCCCAGAGCTTAGAACAGTGCTTGGCACATAGCAAGTACTCGTGGCTCAGTGGAAAGAGCCTGGGCTTTGGAGTCAGAGGTCATGGGTTCAAATCCCGGCTCCGCCAACTGTCAGCTGTGTGACTTTGGGAAAGTCACTTCACTTCTCTGGGCCTCAGTTACCTCAACTGTAAAATGGGGATTAAGACTGTGAGCCCCCCGTGGGACAACCTGATCACCTTGTAACCTCCCCAGCGCTTAGAACAGTGCTTTGCACATAGTAAGCGCTTAATAAATGTTATTATTATATTATTAAGTACCATAATTATTCATCCCAAGCCCGGGCCTGGGAGTCAGAAGGACCTGGATTCTTATCCCAGCTCCGCCACCTGTCTGCTCTATGACCTTGGGCAGGTCACTTCACCTCTCTGTGCCTCAATTACCTCATCTGTAAAACAGGGATTAAGACTGTGAGCCCCACTTGGGACAGGGACTATGTCCAATCCCATTTGCTTGTATCCATCCAGAGAAGCAGCATGGCTCAGTGGAAAGAGCATGGGCTTTGAAGTCAGAGGTCATGGGTTCAAATCCTGGTTCCGCCACTTGTCAGCTATGTGACCTTGGGCAAGTCACTTAACTTCTCTGTGCCTCAGTTGCCTCATCTGAAAAATGGGGATGAAGACTATGAGCCCCACATGGGACAACCTGATCACCTTGTAAATTCCCCAGTGCTTAGAACAGTGCTTGGCACATAGCGCTTAATAAATGCCATTATTATTATTATTATTATTATTATTATTATTATTATTATTATTATATCCAACCCAGTGCTTAGTATGGTTCCTGGCACATAGTAAGAAGATATAACAATTAATACCAAAGTTGGCAGACATGTTCCTTGCCCATCAGGAGCTTTCAGTCTTGAGAGAAAAGCAGATAACAATAATAACGATAATTGTGGTATGTAGTAAGTGTTTGCTTTGTACATCTCAAGGGAAGTGCACAGCAAGGATTTTTTTTTTTTATATGCAGGACCCATCTACAGCTGAAACGAACATACTGAAACACCAATGCTCTGTCAACGAACTGTGATGTGGCAGGCCATGGCCTTGCCAGCTCCTGAAGTCATGGTTGTCCACACTGGCCTGCTATTTTTCAGGATTCCTGGCTGGCCTGCCCATTTTGTGGAATGTCCTAAGGGATAGTATCAGTTGCCTGGGGAATATACAATAGAGACACAAGATACGAGAGTGTGGAAGTTTGAAATTTCAAAAACTTAACTCCTCCTAACCCCCGCCAGGGAAAAAAAAACAACTCCAAAAACCAGGACCCTTCCCCAGAGATACCTCAAGCCTGAACTCAGTCCTCACAATGATTTTTCCCCGATAACTGGCCACATGTGGTTGCTCTTATTTCATGCCCCGAGGTGTACCCTTTCTAACCAGCTCAACAATCCTGTTCCCCTGTGTATTTTCCATGCCAAAGTTTACAGGCTTTCTGGAGACACCCCAAAATTCAGGAACAAGGGTTGGCGTCTCCCAGAAGCCTGACTATGTGTGTTGGGAAATCAACTGGCCTGTGGTTTTAACCAATCAGTAGTATTGCTTGAGTACTTACTGTGTGTATTGGGTGCAGGGCACTGTACTAAGTGTTCGGGAAAACAAGACAAATGTAATAGACCCAGTCCCTTTTTCTAATGGTATTTGTTGAACACTTACTCTGTGACAGGCTCTGTACTAAGTGCTGGGGCAGATACAAGCTAATCAGACTGGACACAGTCCATGTCCCAGATGGGGCTCACAGTCTTAATCCCCATTTTACAGATGAGGTAACTGAGGTTGAGAGAAGTAAAGTGACTTGCCCAAGGTCACACAGCAGACAGGTGGCAAAACCGGGATTAGAACCCAGATCCTTCTGACTCCCAGGCCGGGCTCTATCCACTAGGCAATACTGTTAGCTAGTCCTCCACCAACACAAGACCGTTCCCTGGAGAACATTTTCTGGTGCTCTTTCCAAGCTAGCCTTCACCATCTCCAGGAATAAGAGCTTTCTCACCAGTTCCCTTCAGAATGTCTCTCACCATCAGCTCAGACGAGTGATTTTTCCCAGTTAGTTGACCACATGTGGTTGTTCTTTTTTCATGCCCTGAGGTGTGCCCTTGCTAACCAGCTCAGTAATCCTGTTCCCCTGTGTATTTTCCATGGCTTGGATCATTCCCGATGCTGATTATGTCCTTCTGTAGTAGAGGCTTAGCCAAGCTTTGAAAACAATTCTTTTAATATCCAACTCCCTGCCCTTGTAATCATTTTTGTTCCTCTGAACTCCTTCCAGGTCTTCCATAGAGCCCTGTTAAGAAAAGTCATCACCCCTAGAAAACATTAAGATTTGCTTCTCTCTTTCGGGATATTCAGGGTGAGAATTTTCCAGCTCCATCAGCCCTTGTGTGGCCCTAATGCTAATTTTCCTGATGTGAGGCAGTAAGATTGCTTTCTCTGCCAATTCCTCATGCTGACAACTAACATTTTTTTCACTGCCAACCAGAGTCAACCAAGAGAGACTATGTGAGAGAGAGGCAGAGGCCTGGATCACCAAAAGTCAAAGTAACAGCCAACTCTGCTTAGTGGTATTAGGCGGCCAGCGGTCCCTTGCTGTAATACAATTTAAACAATCAATCAATGCTATTTATTGAGCACTTACTATGTGCAGAGCACTGTACTGGGTGCTTGACAATTTAACTCTGGACATTTCCATAAATGGCAATGAGAAATTCAGTTGGGCAAGGAGGAGTCACAATATCAGTCCTATTTGGGCCTCGGCTATGCTGGTCTTCTCGATTCTCCCCTCTACACCCAGGAATAAACTGACTCCTGATGGGAGATGACCATTCTCAATCCCCTCCCAAATGTTCCCTTTCCTAGGACCTCTTCTCCCCAGCTAACAGTATGGGGACCAAAAAAAATAAATGTTTTGAATGAATCAGGTTCAGATCATCCAATTAAAAAGAAGCAGTGTGGCTTAGTGGAAAGAGCACGGGCTTGGGAATCAGAGGATGCAGGTTCTAATCCCGGCTCCGCCACTTGCCAGCTTTGTGACTCTGGGCAGGTCAATTAACTTCTCTATGCCTCAGTTACCTCATCTGTAAAATGGGGATTAAGACTGTGAGCCCCATGTGGGACAACCTGATAACCTTGTATCTACCCCAGTGCTCAGAACAGTGCTTGGCACATAGTAAGCGCTTAACGAATTCCATCATCATTATTATCCAATATTTTAACTCAAGAACATTAGAGCTCTTAATGTTTGCAATATGTAAAATCCAGAGATAAGTCCAGCAGTAATCACCAACAAGTGGCAGAACTGGGATCAGGTCCTCTGACTCTCAGGCATTTGGTATTTCCACTAGGCCTCACTGCTTCTCCACTATGACCTTTGACTCTCATTTTGTGCCTGGCAGGGCACAAATCCTACTTCATAATTAAGCCATAGTGATCTTTTGCATGTATTTATTACTCTTTATTTATTTTACTTGTACATATCCTATTTATTTTGTTAATATGTTTTGTTTTGTTCTCTGTCTCCCCCTTCTAGACTGTGAGCCCACTGTTGGGTAGGGACCGTCTCTATGTGTTGCCAACTTGTACTTCCCAAGCGCTTAGTACAGTGCTCTGCACACAGTAAGTGCTCAATAAATACGACTGAATGAATGAATGAACCAACACAGCCCCTGACCAACATTCCGACCAGTCACTTCAGGAAAGTCAGTTCCCTTCCTGCTGCCCCTCCTGCCAATTTATCCCAGTTCTTTCCGACTGGGAACTGGAAGCTCCAACTTCCTACCCTCCTGGCGGGTGCCCAGACAGAGACACAAGAAGCAGCTGGGTATCATTTGTCGAGAAACACAGGAGAGAGGCCAGTGTGTTTGGGAGGGGCTGAGAAAGATGGAGCTCACAGGGAGTACTTGCCCTTTCTATCCCATCCCGATACTATGCTGCCTTCAGCTACAACAAACACATTCATTCATTCATTCAATCGTATTTATTGAGCACTTACTGTGTGCAGAGCAATGTACTAGGTGCTTGGGAGCGTACAATATAACAAAAGACAGACACATTCCCTACCCACAATGAGCTCTAAAGGGGGAGAAAGACATTAATAAATAACCCCCACTCAACCCCATTTCTGTCCATCTTCTCTGGTAGTCACTCTTCAATGCAGCCACAGCAATCCCCAGCCACTCCAATCCCAGTTGTAGGATTAGCCAGTAAGTCAATCGTACTTATTGAGCACTTACTGTGCACAGAACACTGTACTAAGCACTTGGGAGACGTTAACCAACGCATTCCCTGCCTACGATGAGTTTACAGTCTAAAGAGATCTCGGCTGCTCGGTCACCACCACCTGTGCCCCCATCCCTACCAAAGCCACGCGCAAGTGCAGCCGGATGAATAATTATTATGGTACTTGTTAAGTGCTTACTATGTGCCAAGCACCGTTCTAAGAGCTGGGAAGATACAAGGTAATCAGGTGGGACACAGCCCCTGCCCCAAATGGGGCTCACAGTTTTAATCCCCATTTTACAGATGAGGTAACTGAGGCACAGAGAAGTGAAGTGACTTGCCCAAGGTGACAAAGCAGACAAATGGTGGGGCCGGGACTAGAACCTTCCCGGACCCATGCTCTATCCACTACACTATGCTGCTTCTGGGATGAAGCGTGCCTTCCTTCAGCATTGTAACAGTACAGCCATAGGAACGGAGGGAGGGGCAGACCAGGACGGGAAAGGGAATGGCTGCCAGCGTTGTTGTGATGCCCTGCCCCTTTCTTCCCTCCCCTTATGTGGCTGCAGTTGGGCCTGGGGAGGCTGGGAGGTGGGGTTAGAGGATGGCGATGGGGGCTACAAAGTAAAAAAAAAAAACAGTGGAATTTGAGGTAGGGAGAAATGAGAGGAGGGCCTGAATCTGGGGCACAGGGGAGAATAAACAAGTGAGGAGCGAGGCTGTGAGGAAAGATTTGTAAGGCAATTTTTATTTACCTCGAGGACATAGTCACAGTCATGGCTGATTCGGGAACAGAACCAAACTAACTGAACATAGCTCGCTGGGAAACTGGACGCCAGGATACAGCTGTTCACAAAACATTCATGTTCTCCATGAACACATGAACACATCACAAATTATGTGCCATTCTGAGTTCAGCCAATGGCTAACGGAGATTTTAACTGAAGGGAATGCTTAACAGAGGCAATAGGTTCTACATGAGATTTTAAGCAGGTGGGGGGCAATAGCTGGGCAGACGGATGGACGAATATTCAGTCTACCACTGAATCCTGTCAGTTCAGCCTTCACAACATTGCTAAAATCCAAACACTTAACCTATCGTACCTTGATTACTGCATCGGCCTCCTTGCTGACCTCCCTGCCTCCTGTCTCTCCCCACTCTAGTTAATACCTTACTCCGCTGCCTAGAAACGTTCAGTCCATGTTTCCCCACTCCTCAAGAACCTCCACATCAAACGGAAATTCCTTACCACTGGCTTTAAAGCATTCAATCACCTTGCCCCCTTCTATCTCACCCCACTACTCTCCTACTACAACACTTCGCTCCTCTAATGCCAACTTACTCACTGTAACAATCTCATCTATTTTGCCACCGACTTCTCGCCCACATCCTGCCTCTGGCCTGGAACGTCCTCCCTCTTCATATCTGACAGCCAATTACTCTCCCCTCCTTCAAAGCCTTACTGAAGGCTCATCTCCAAGAGGCTTTCCCTAAACCCTCATTTCCTTTCCTCCCACTCCCTCTGAATTGCCCTGACTTGCTCCCTTTATTCACCCTCTCCTCCCTGCCCTGCCAACCCCAGCACTTATGTACATATCCAAAATTCATTTATTTATATCAACGTGTGTCTCCCCCTCTAGACTGTAAGCTTGTTGTGGGCAGGAAATTTTTGTTATATTGCTGTGTTGTACTGTACAGTGTTTAGTACAGTGTTTTGCACACAGTAAGCACCCAATAAATACGACTGACTGATTAACGAAAGAGGCTGGTGGGGGCCAAGATCTCTGCAGTTTGCAGGTCTCCTTATGCACTTCAGACTTCACTGGCTTTGACCCTGCTTGTGTCAACGAAAGAATTCTCATGGCTCCTGACAGCAAGGTTCCAGTCAGGGAGGGAAAGACACTGCAATGCAGATGAGGGGTCAACAATGCAGATTTAAAGAAAATATTTCTTATTAATCCTACAAAGCCACAAAATACAACAATCCATTTTTCCAACTGGTGAAATACAATACACTCGGCAGATGAAACGGACCTAAAAATTTGCTTTTTGCCCATTTCAGATCATATCAAAATACAGCTGGCACGGTCTGACAGAATTGCTGTAGATAAGATTTTGAAAACTTCAATCCTTAAGATGCTCATTAAACAAGGCGCCAGCTTTTCAAAATTTCAAATCAATCAATCGTACTTATTGAGCACTTACTGTGTGCAGGGGACTTTACTAAGCACTTGGGAGAGTACAATAAAACAGACAGATTCCCTGCCCACAATGAGCTTGCAGTCTCCCTTTAGGTCATTTTTTCCTCTGGCAATGAAGTACTAGGCATATTCAGAATAGATAATAATAATAATATAATAATAATAATAATGGCATTTGTTAAGTACTACATGTCAAACACGATTTTAAGTGCTGGGTAGATACAAGTTTAACAGGTTAGACACAGTCCCTGTCCCACATGGGGCTCAATGTCTTAATCCCCCTTTTATAGATGAGGTAACTGAGGCACGGAGAAGTTAAGTGACTTATCCAAGGTCACATAACAGAGAAGTGGCAGGGTAGGCATTAGCACCCAGGTCCTTCTGACTACCAAGCCCAAGCTCTTTCCACTAGGCCCTGCAGCCCCTCACCAGCAATATTAGACCCTACCACAGATTTCCTCATTTTGATCTGTAGTTACAGTACAGGTTATAGCAATAGTTGTTACTATGACTGCTATTTTAAAAAATGTATAATTTTAAGGCTGGATGAGACTCTGTGCGGTCATCTAACACACTCTCCTGTCTCTAAATAAGGCTGCACTGAAACCAGCCTAGACAAGAAACTACCACTTCCAGAGCGATTTGACAACTCTGAAATACATTTCAGTATTTTTCACAAGAACCCCAGCTCTTACTAGCTAGTCCCAAGCTTCTACTGCTGGCCATTTCCTCTTGCTCTGTCAACTGAGAAATTCCTGTTATATACCTTTTCACTTATCCTCCTTCAGGGGTTTCCCACCTTATTTTTTTTTTTGGATACTAAGCCTGTGTGGCTCAAGATTTCACCTGAAAAATCCCCCCCAGCCCCACCCACCACATACCTTTTCCTCCCAAACTCTTACACCCCCCCCCCATACACACAGAGCCAACATCAATCTGCCGTTTTGTATAATTTTTTTTAGACGACACATTCCTAGTGGGCAGGGATATACTGTTTAACTTGTTCTTAATAGCACTTTAGCAAAGCATCACTAGCCTGTCGATGAATCTGAGCACTAACTAAAATCTTTTACATGGCAATGATGATCCTGATGAACATAAAATGGTTGGCAAGAAACAGGCCTTTATTAGAGAGCCCCCAAGGTCCACAGCATAATGCTATTACAGATTAGTAGAGTGGGCAATTACCTGAAGGTACTGGTTGGGTCTTTGCCTTACCCTTCACACAAAAACTCATGGGTCACACCATTTACATAGGAAAGTGTATTTAAACAACAGAGCATGTCCATCTTTGGCACTGCTTCCTTTTCGTCTGAAGAGTATTCCCAAGAAACAAACCCAGCTGCAAGGAGCACTGGACAGCCAGCCAAAAGTCAGAATTCAGATGAGAGCTTCCAGATTTCAGGCAGGTGCTAGCTGAGCACTGCAGAGAAAATGTCAGCTCTATTTGGAGAAAGGGGGGGGGGGGGAGGGAGAGAGAGAGAGAGAGAGAGAATGTGCTCCTCACTGGTTGATCTGCAGGAGAGAGAATTGCAATGACTTCCTTGTCAGGAGAGTGCTTCTGAGTTGTCACAAAGAAAGGGCTCTGATCTGTGGACCATTTCAGGAAATCAATGGATACTAAGAAAAGCACGGATGATGTACGCCAACCTTTGAGGGCAGGAGGGAGAGAGGGAGAGAGGAAGGGAAGGGAAGGGAAGGGAAGGGAAGGGAAGGGAAGGGAAGGGAAGGGAAGGGAAGGGAAGGGAAGGGAAGGGAAGGGAAGGAGGGAGGGAGAGAGGAGAGAGGAGGGAGAGAGAGAGAAAGAGAGGAGAGAGAGGGAGAGAGAGAGAGGAAGAGAGGAAAGAAAGAGAGAGAGAGAAAGAGAGAAAGAAAGAGAGGGAAGGAAGGAAGGAAGGAAGGAAGGAAGGAAGGAAGGAAGCAAGCAAGCAAGCAAGCAAGCTTGGGGCCAAAGAAACTAACGAGCAGGGAATAATTCTACAGCTCCTGGATGCCTCTCAAGGATGCAGAATTTTTTTGTCCCATGGCTCATGAATATCACTCCTGTACATACTAAAACACAGTCTTCCTCCTTTTATTATTATTAGTAATAATAACATCTGTTAAGTGCTTACTATGTGTCAAGCACTAGTCTAAGCTCTGGGGTAGATACAAGTTAATCAGGTCAGATACAGTCCTTGTCCTACATGAGGCTCACAGTCTAAGTAGGAGGGAGAACAGGAATTTCATACCCACTTTATGGTTGAGGAAACTGAGGCACAGAGAAGTTAAGTTACTTGTCCAGGACACCTAGTAGGCAAGTGGCAAAGGCAGTATTAGAACCCCAGTCCTCTGACTCTCAGGCCCACACTCTTTCCCCTAAAACTTGCTGCTTCCCTTTCAGCACTGCAGCCATCCTTTCAGACTGGAAAAGAAGAGGAGGAGGTAGAAAAGAATATCCTTGTCTTTTTACCTTGTTTTTCTGGGTTTTGTTGTTCCACGTCTCCTTATGTGTGACATCAACCCTCCATCACTTATTCTTAGACAATGAGCCTCGGGAGGGACAGGGACTGAGTGCAATTCTCATCCTTGTAACTTTACCCAACATTCGGTAAGGTGCTTTGCACATAGCAAGCACTTAATAAATAGTATGACAACCAGCTGACCATTAGCCTGCAGTTAGCCAGTGCCACACTACCAAACTGCAGCAGTCTCTATGAATGACCCTCTTGGAGTTCTCCCGTGACGTCCCGCAAAGTTACAACCCCCGAGTTGCAGAACACACACCTCCCCGCTTAAGGTTTGCAAAATCTGGGTGCCTCAGAAGCTGACTCTGCTCCAGAAACCCTCTTTGTTGTATAAGTTAGGCCAGAGGTTATCAGAGAATTGAGGAGCAGGTCGAGCTCCAAAGGCTTTCTCTCATCAGCACTCCCAGAACCTCAAAATTCAATTGAGTCTCCACAAGAATAAGGGACAAAAGTGAAGGACAATGAGAATCCAATTTCACAATCGTTAAAGAGTTACCGAGTTCCCACAAGGTCCACAAGGAGTATAAATAACACAGCTGGAGGGGCCTGAAAATGAATGCGCTAGATATTTGCTACCCGGAGAGTGGGACAATAAGGCTCAGAGATCAGGTACGGTATGGGAGACGAGCCGTGCTGCGGGGAGCACAACCTTGCTTGACACCTCAAATAACACATCTTGCTGAAAAGGAAATTGATTGCCCAGCAGAGAAACAGTGGAAGAAATGATGACTGAAGACAATAAACGCTGAAAGACTATTAGGATCAAATGAGGCTTAGATACTAGGCTTTAGTAACTCCAGTGCAGTGAGTAATACCATTAACAAGGATTTAGTTACATCACTAAAGCTGCGTTCACCTGGGCAAAGGGGGATAACAACACTAGATCTAATTCCAAGGACAATATATCAGAATCACAATGGTGGCACCTGTCTCCTCAACAGATTTACCAGGCAATGATGATGACAGTCTCCAGATGGGAATGATGGACGTGCCATGTAGATCAGCAAAGAGGTGATATTTTGTCTCAGGGGGAAGGACAGGAATGAAGTGGTGACCCTGGTAGTCACCAGAGAGAATCAAGCAGGAAGACAGATACAAAGAGGAACAGAAATACCCAGAGTCGGTGATAACATGAAAAAACAAGACAGAGATGGAGAGGAAGAGAGAATAAGAGGCAATAAAGTATCAGGGGACAGAGACAGTGACATAGAGAACCGGATATACAAAAGCCAAGAGAGATGGCAAAAAGGCATCAGAGACCGAGACACATAGACAAAGACAGAAAAAGACAAAACCTCAGAGATACATGGAAAAACAGGCAGAAACACTAAAAGGCAAAGGGAGGTGCAGCTAGCATCTGAAAAACGCAGAGAAACAAACACATAAGCATAAAGAAGAAATTGAGGCCCAGAGAAGTTAAGTGACTTGCTCATAGCAGGCAGGTCCTCTGACTACAGGCCCTTTGTGTGACGTATTTAATCAATCAATGGTATTTATTGAACACTTATTATGTGCCAAGCACTGTACTAAGTGCTTGGGAGAGTACAACCTATTCCCAGCCCACAAGGAGTTTTCAGTCTGCAGGAAGAGCTTTTAAAATTTTTTCTACGGTATTTGTTTGAACACTGACTCTGTGACAGGCTCTGTACTAAGTGCTGGGGTAGATACAAGCCAATCTGGTTGGACACAGTCCATGGCCCACATTGGGCTCACAGTCTTAATCCTCATTTTGCAGATGAGGGAACTGAGGCCCAGAGAAGTTAAGTGACCTACCCAAGGTCACACAGCCGGCAAGCGGTGGAGCTAGGATTCGATCTCAAGTCCCTCGCACTCCCAGGCCCGCACTCCATCCACTAGGCCACACTGCTTCTCTACAGGCTAAAGCTTATCTTACAGTCCAATGCTCAGCATGTAATAATTATTGTAACTTAAATACCACAGCAAAGTATGAATCACCTTTCAGGCAAATAAACATTTGGCGAGCTTTTCAAATTGTATGAAGATATATCGACTGGGAGAAATAAATACCTCTAATTGCCGTTGCTCAGTTGGATAAGGATGGTAAAAGGGAAAGCAAGAAATTATTAGGGAAAGAGAGATTGGAGGAGGGAGGGAGAGATGGGGAAGAGGAAAGGACAGAAGATGAAACCCTGGTTACTAGAGGGCTTTTAAATGATCAACTAATGGGAACAGTAAACGGTCAGAAAACCTATAACTCCAAAGGGAGGCGGCTAAGTGCATGCTTCATAAATGATTCTATCATAGGCCAGAAACCCCCTGTATTAGGCAGTCATGCTTTCAAGGATGGGTGTTACTCGACCAGAAGTTAAGCTTTCGAAACAGACTGCAAATCGATGGGGAAAGGGAGTTTATTGATGGAATAAGGGGACAAAAAACCAGGAGGTCAGCTATCAATTTTCTGGCTAATGCAGGAGGCATTTTGAATAGAGATGTTAAAGACCCCAGGCAAGATTCTCATCCTCTCACTAACCACTGGCATTTCCAAGGAATTATGAGAAGGAGAATTTTGCGCAATAGAGTCAGATAAATCTTAGACACTGCTAGAGACCTCCAGGGCAGCTTAGCATAACAGGAAATGTTTCCACAGATAAGGGAAGCCTGTAAAATAGCGAGCCCTTGGATAATGGGCTTTCTTTTTTAATTACTCAGCTATCGATCAGAATACCAATTATGTGCAAAAGCTAGAAGAGGACATGGTTCTAAGATTGATTAGCTGCATCACTGTTATAGAAAATTCCATTATTGTGGACCTAAGTCGAGGAAATGAGCCAAGTTCATTAAATAAGTTTGAATTAGACACAGGGACATTCATGGGACAGGGTTCTGATGATGACTTGGCCCAGTTTAAATATGCACCCAAGGCTTTGTACTTCCAGAGCAGGAGGCTTCAGGAGTCTGAATATTAATTTTAACTACAGGGTTCAACATCCCTTTGACCCATCGTACCAGAGCATTCAGCCACTCTGGTTACAAATGAGACAACTGTGGACATTGGGGTCATACTTTCAGGCCCACTAAGTGGCAAAGACTAGTGGGATGCAATATGGCCTAGTGGATGGAGTCATGCATCGGACTCAAGACTTAGGGGTACTCTGTCCCCAGTTTACAGATGAGGAAACTGAAGCGCAGAAATTAAGTGATTTGCTCATGATCGCAACACAGGCAGGCAGCAGAGCTGGTGTGAGAACCCAGATTTCCAAGTCAGACATATGGGCAATGGACTACTTGAGTGCCGGTGAACAGCAGCAATTATCTGGCAGGTTCTGAAGGAAGGAGTAGTCTTATTTATGAGTGCATTGCTCATCCTAAATAGGGAAAAAGCTAGCAATGGTGCCCTAAAAAGCAACTTGTCTCATCACACAATGAAGAACTATCTTTAATTGAGTACAAGTGATGAAGAGATTTCTTAGTACCGTGTCCACATACAGGTAGAATTTCACTCACAGGAGCATTACTTGTGAATGTGATTATAGTTTACTCGGAGAAGGGGAAACTGAATGAAACCCTGCAGACCTGAAACAATAAATACGGCGTCCAAAGAACCTTAACATATAGCCTAGGAAGAATTTTAGGCAAACTGAGAAGGTGGGGGGAGTGGCAAACATTTAAAAATGTATTTTTCAACTACCTGAAGATGTTGATTAAAAAATCAGTGATAATTACATGAAGCCACAATGTGAAGAGTTTTTGATTGATGCTAACAGCAGCTACACTGCATTAACAGGCTCAATCAAAGAAGAGCTTTACAGAAATTGTTTTACCTAAAAGTATTCCTTTTTGCTCTTGATAGAGTATGCCCTGACACTAAAGAATTTTAAAATGCTTTCTACACAGGGCTTTTTTTGGTAATGCCCCATTATTGTTCTCACAGGTAGTGCAGAGGAAAGAGGTGAAACTCACTAGATAATAATAAATACTGGAGTAGATGCAAGATCATCAGGTTGGACACGGTTCCTGTCCTATAAAGGCTCTCAGTCTAAGAAGATGAGGAGATGAAGAACCAGCCGGGATGGTGAGAACCAGGGGAGTACTTCCTGGTTCATTCTTAGCCGGCTACTGCTGAAGCATCATCATCATCATCATCAATCGTATTTATTGAGCGCTCACTGTGTGCAGAGCACTGTACTAAGCGCTTGGGAAGTACAAGTTGGCAACACATAGAGACAGTCTCTACCCAACAGTGGGCTCACGAGTGGCCTAGTGGAAAGAGCAGGGCCTTGGGAGTCAGACGACCTGGGTTCTAATCCTGGTTCTATAAATTCCTTGCTGTATGACCCTGGACAAGTAGCTTAACTTCTCTGTGCCTCGGTTTCCTTAAATGTAAAATGGGGATTAAACCCTACTCCCAACTCCTCTGTGCCTCGTTTCCTTAAATGTAAAGTGGGGATTAAACCCTACTCCCTCCTACTTAGGTAAGGAGTTTCTGTTTGATGCTGTTTGAATGGGCAACCAACCACTGGAGGTTCTTGAGAAGTGAGGAAACATGGACTGAATGTTTCTGTAGAAAAAGAATCCAGACAGCAGAGTGAATTATAGACTGGAATGGGGAGGGACCGGAGGCACCTGTATATATGTGTATATGTTTGTACATATTTATTACTGTATTTATTGATTGATTTTACTTGTACATATCTATTCTATTTATTTTATTTTGTTAGTATGCTTGGTTTTGTTCTCTGTCTCCCCCTTTTAGACTGTGAGCCCACTGTTGGGTAGGGACCGTCTCTATGTGTTGCCAACTTGTACTTCCCAAGCGCTTAGTACAGTGCTCTGCACACAGTAAGTACTCAATAAATTCGATTGATTGATTGATTGATTGATCAACACGGAGGGATAGGATAAATGCTTGGGTTAACATGGTAGCAGTTTGGATGGAGAGGAAGGGGTGGATTTTAGTGATGTTGTGAAGGCTGAATGGACAGGATTTAGTGATAGATTGAATACATGGGTTAAATGAGAGAGATGAGTCAAGGATAACGTCATGGTTACATGCTTGTGCTGTCTACAGTAATGGTAAAATATGGGGAAGTTCCAGAATTTAGTTGGTTTTGACGCTGCTTCTCTCTTCATGCTGAATACAGAATTCTGTCAGATGTAACAATAGAAAAGGAAGTGGAAAATCTAATCAAGAAAGCCAGCATATCCTTTGGGAGATTAACAGATAGATTGTGGTGGCAACATGCAACAGGCTTCCAACCAGACCACGAGGCGGTCTGATCTTCTCGATGGTTATGGTTGCTGACCCCATCCTAAATGTTAATCCATTTCTTGGGCAATTATCTTCCCCACTTTAGGGAGAGAAGTATGGTATTGTTTAAGTGCTTACTATGTGCCAAGCACTGCACTAAGCATTGGAGAAGGTACAAGATGATAATAATAGTAATTATGGCATTTGTTCAGTGCTTAACTATGTGCTAGGCACTGTACTAAGCGCTGGGGTGGATGCAAGCAAATTGTGTTGGACATAGTCCCTGTCCCACGTGGGGCTCACAGTCCTCATCCCCATTTTACAGATGAGGTAACTGAGGCTCAGAGAAGTTAACTGACTTGCCCAAGGTCACATAGGTACGTGGTGGAACTGAAGTTAGAACCCAGGTCCTCTGAGTCCCAAGGCCTGTGCTCTTTCCACTAGGCCATCCTGTTTCTCTAATGAACGACGAATAATTCTTCTTATTTTAGTTTAAAAGGTCAACTAAGAAGCAGAATATTCCAAAGACATCACTTCATGAACCTGCAAATAAAACTTTCAAAAAAAATAATCAGACTATCTAAGTCTTTCTAATGTTTCTGACCCACAGTTTCCTCCAGGAACTACTTAAAATAAACACTTTCCAAAACCTAACTTAAGTAACATCCTGAAAAGCAGCCAAAATATAAACTTTGCCCTCATTAAATCTTGTCAGTAAGGAATATAATTTCACATGCACAACCATATAATTCTGTAACCTTAGGAATAGTGGAAAACTTTGTATTTTTGCTTACTTTTCTGGGAAAGAGACTGTTTCCAGACACCTATTATAAGAAGGGCTTGATTTGTTCTGCAAGCCATAAAACAATTACAGGCATGAGCAAAGAGTGGAAGAGGGAGGAGGAAGGAAGAGTTCAACCCATGCCTTCGCTTTCATCACTGTTTTCACTTTTAATATGCTATAACTTGAAGGTGAGTAGGATTCTCCCACCTTGAGGGCTCCCTTGGCTCCTCCACTGTAGGGAAAAGAATTTCTCCCCTTCCCAACCAAATCCTCCCAGCAGAAATGGCTCTATGTTGGGCTACTCACACGACTTCTCTTGCCTCAGTTTCCTCATCTGTAAAATCGGTATTCAATACCTGTTCTCCCTCCCACTTAGACTGTGAGCCCAATGTGGGAGAGGGACTGTGTTTGACATTACCATCTCATGTCATATGGAGAAGCAGTGTGGCTCAGTGGAAAGAGCCCAGCCTTGGGAGTCAGAGGTCATGGGTTCAAATCCCGGCTCCGCCAAATGTCAGCTGCGTGACATTGGGCAAGTCACTTAACTTCTCTGTGCCTCAGTTACCTCATCTGTAAAATGGGGACAAAGACTGCGAGCCCCATGTGGGACAACCTGATCACTTTGTAACCTCCCCAGCGCTTAGAACAGTGCTTTGCACATAGTAAGCACTTAATAAATGACATTATTATTATTATTATTATTATTATTATATCTACCCCAGTGCTTAGTTTGTCACATAGTGAGTACTTAAATACTACAATCATTAGTAAAGCAGAATAGTTCTGCTTGGAATAGACTAGGCTTGGAAGACAGCCTTCCAAGTCTCCAAGTTTTGAGATTTTGCGGCCTGAAACCTGATCCCAGAAGGTCAATGGCACACTAAGGAAAATGTCATGATCCAAATCAGCAAGGCAAATTAATAGACTACTTCACTACTTTTGTTCTCTTTGAATGGGATGTCACTTTTCAATTAGCTGCCTGACCCCAACCAAAAAACTCCCCACAAGAGGCTAAGTTTTAGGTAGCTTGTTTTTTGCTTTCTTACTAAAAACACTCCAGAGCCATATGTGATGAATTGCAATGGAGGTTCACTGCAGAGTATATTTCCAAGAGTCAGTGAGCAGTAACTGTGTTAACACAATAGAGACAGACTGCTCTGCTACAAAATCATAATAATCTTAACTAGTAAATACCATTTTAATGCCAAAATACCACTAAAGGAAACAAACACTGATGAACCACTGCCGTAATTAGAAGCCACCTTGTCAAAGTCGCAATGCCAAAATTCTGAGCAGTACTAATAACTGCACTATAATTTATAACCAGTATTCACCGGCTGCTTTTCCCCTTTCTTGCTCAAAATGTAGTTCACTTTCCATAAATTCACTAACTGCCTAAGATTTTAACTACTTGGAGGTGGTTTGGGAGCTGGCTTCCGAGACCTGGTCACTGAAACAGCAGGAGGGAGAACCGGCCATGGGGAAATTAGAGAGAGAAAAATAGACTAGATTGAGAGTTAGGAGACCCATTTAGCTCTATCAGCCGGAACCCAATGAAGTAATGTTTGTTCCAAAAACGCACTACCATACTGGGTAGGGGCTTTTTCAAGCCCCAGAGCACAAAGCCTTCCGGTCCAGAGTAATTCCGGAAGACATGTAATGAAGCAAATAAATGACCCGACACTTCTATGAGTACTGGGTTTAAATACCATCTGAAATGTGCCTTTTACGATCCCCATTAGTCCAGTTCACCTGATGGACTGGTAACCAGTTGGCCCGGACCATGCAATCCATCAGTGGTATTTATCTGCGCTTATTGCATGCAGAGCACTGTACTAAATGCTTGGGGAAGTACAACATAACAGAGTTGGTAGACCTATTCCCCGCCCACAAGGAGCTTGCAGTCTAGAAGAGGCATGCAGGCAGAGCCCACCACCTCCCTTAACTATTCCTATTCCCAACCCACTACTCCCAGGAACCCACTAGCAGCTGTTGATCGCTGGGAAATAGGTGGCCCTGGAGAAAGAAATGGTGGGTCTTACTCATTTGCTGCTTCTTTTCCCCTTCAGCCTTTGGCGGGCTGAGGAAAGATGGCTGGGGGGCTGGGTGGGGAGGAAGCGAGGGAAAGGGTGAAGTCCTGGGAGAGTGGTCATAGGACCAAGAAAGGAAGGTGGCCAGTACAGGAATCTAATATTTCTCCTTCTTGCAAGCTTCCCAGCTTCCAGACTTCAGCCACTCCAAAATGCCCCATCCACTACTGAAGGAGCCATACCACTCCATAATTCACAACCCTCCAGGTGCTTTCACTGGTCTCTCAGACCCAATGCAAATTTCTCACCACGAGCTCCAACCTCTTGGTGAAGGGGCTCTTACCATCAGCTCTCATCTCACATTCTAACCCAGCTTATCACCTCTGGTCTGCTCACACTTGCCTTTGAGGCTCCCAACACTTACTTTTCTCTCCCCCACCTTTGAGACTAAGCCCAAAGAAAACAAGATACATGAACCAATCTCCCTTTTTCTGTCCACTGCACTAGAATTCTCCAAATCTTTATGTCAGCTCCAGATCATTCTCCTTCTCTGGGATATTTTCCTGGATTAACTCTACCCACTTTCTAATTCACTGGGACAAACCAGATCCATTCATTCAATCGTATTTATTGAGCGCATACTGTTTGCAGAGCACTTTACTAAGCGCTTGGGAAGTACAAGTTGGCAATATATAGAGATGGTCCCTATCCAACAGTGGGCTCACAGACAAGAAGGGGGATACAGACAACAAAACATATTAACAAAATAAAATAAATAGAATAAATATGTACAAATAAAATAGAGTAATAAATATGTACAAACATATAAACATATATACAGGTGCTGTGGGGAGGGGAAGGAGGTAAGGCAGGGGGGATGGAGAGGGGGAGGAGGGGGAGAGGAAGGAGGGGACTCAGTCTGGGAAGGCCTCCTGGAGGAGGTGAGCTCTCAATACGGTCTTGAAGGGAGGAAGAGAGCTAGCTTGGAGGATGTGCAGATGGAGGGCATTCCAGGCCAGGGAGATGACGTGGGACGGGGGTCAATGGTGGGACAGGCGAGAACGAGGCACGGTGAGGAGGTTAGTGGCAGAGGAGTGGAGGGTGCGGGCTGGGCTGGAGAAGGAGAGAAGGGAGGTGAGGTAGGAGGGGGCGAGGGGATGGACAGCCTTGAAGCCCAGGGTGAGGAGTTTCTGCCTGATGCGCAGATTGATTGGTAGCCACTGGAGATTTTTGAGGAGGGGAGTAATATGCCCAGAGCATTTCTGGACAAAGGCAATCCGGGCAGTGGCGTGAAGTATGGATTGAAGTGGGGAGAGACAGGACGACGGGAGATCAGAGAGGAGGCTGATGCAGTAATCCAGACGGGATAGGATGAGAGCTTGAATGTGCAGGGTAGCGGTTTGGATGGAGAGGAAAGGGCGGATCTTGGTGATGTTGCGGAGCTGAGACCGGCAGGTTTTGGTGACGGCTTGGATGTGAGGGGTGAACGAAAGAGCGGAGTCGAACGTGACACCAAGGTTGGGGGCTTGTGAGATGGGAAGGATGGTAGTGCCGTCAACAGTGATGAGAAAGTCAGGGAGAGGGCAGGGTTTGGGAAGGAAGACAAGGAGTTCAGTCTTGGACATGTTGAGTTTTAGGTGGCAGGCAGACATCCAGATGGAGATGTCCTGAAGGCAGGAGGAGATGCGAGCCTGGAGGGAGGGAGAGAGAGCAGGGGCAGAGATGTAGATTTGGGTGTCATTAGCGTAGAGATGATAGTTGAAGCTGTGGGAGCAAATGAGGTCACCAAGGGAGTGAGTGTAGATCGAAAACAGAAGGGGACCAAGAACTAAACCTTGAGGAACCCCTACAGTACGGGGATGGGAGGGGGAGGAGGAGCCAGCAAAAGGGACTGAGAATGAATGGCCGGAGAGATAAAGAGGAGAACCAGGAGAGGACGGAGTCTGTGAAGCCAAGACTGGATAGCGGGTTGAAGAGAAGGGGGTGGTCCACAGTGTCGAAGGCAGCTGAGAGGTCGAGGAGGATTAGGATAGAGTATGAGCCCTTGGATTTGGCAAGCAGGAGGTCATTGGTGACCTTTGAGAGGGCAGTTTCCGTGGAATGTAGGGGACGGAAGCCAGGTTGGAGGGGGTCGAGGAGAGAGTTGGCATTGAGGAATTCGAGGCAGCGCGTGTAGACAACTCGTTCAAGGAGTTTGGAAAGGAATGGTAGGAGGGAGATAGGGCAATAACTAGAAGGTGAGGTAGGGTCAAGAGAGGGTTTTTTTAGGATGGGAGAGACGTGGGCATGTTTGAAGGCAGAGGGGAAGGAACCAGTGGAGAGTGAGCGGATGAAGATGGAAGTTAAGGAGGGGAGAAGGGACGGAGCCTTCCCCTCCGTGTACTCTTGGAATTATTGTATTCATATTTCCAGATTGATCAATCAATGGTATTTGTCAAGCATTTATTATGTGCAGAGCATGTACTAAGCGCGTGGGAGAGCAGCAGAATTAGCAGATATGGGTTCCCTGCTCATAATGAGCTTAGTCTACAGACTGATGTGAATTCTATGCTCAGCTTCCTGCCCCCTTTATGCTGTGAGTTCCCTGAGGGCAGGAACAATTTCTGCTCTTAAATGTGTACCCTAAGAGATAAGGGCAGAGTTTCAAAGGAGGTGACTGCTTGACAAGTGACAGGATTGCCACTTCCACCCAGGTGCATTTCCTTTCAGAAGGGGAGAGGTGACTGAGGGGAAGGAATGGATCTTCACAAAATCCAGCCACCCAAATTTAGGAGAAGAAGAGACAAGTTCTCTCCCTCACACTTGTGCCAAATATAAAATAGTACGAATACCATACGCTTTCTACTTCATAATCCTAACGTGCCACTCCACGTTTGCTTTTCAATTAAGCACCAGTACCGTATTGGTATCTGGGGACCTCTCTGATCCCTAGATCTTTTTTCTTCTGTACTCATCCAGGCTATTGCAACCTTCTCTTTGATGTTTCTCCCATTTACAAAGAAGATAATTTTGATTTCTTCTTGAAGTGACTTAAAAGGCATTCGGTGTTACATTAAATCCTTAAATTTGGTTGAATCAATCCCTATTAATGTCCAGATCCATGGGTGTTTGTAAGGCAAATGCATCTTATGCCGGCCCTCAAGATGAAAAACCATCAATTCGCAATTACTTGCTCAGATCAGAAGCGACATATAATAGGTCCCTGCTCAATTTTCTGTAATATATGGGGGGAAAGTAAATGGATCTGCTAGAATGTAATCATCGCTGCATTCCAAAACAGAAAATAAGTCAGAAGTATACTTGGGAAGTTGATGAATATGTATTGACTTTATGAATATAACCTAATTAATACAGGCAACATCGCCACGAAATATGAGGGCACTGACAGGTTCACTTAGAGTTGAGGAAGCTAAATTCCAGAAAAGTTAGGCTTTTAGGCTTCCTCG
Organism: Tachyglossus aculeatus; assembly: GCF_015852505.1. Lineage (NCBI taxonomy): Eukaryota > Metazoa > Chordata > Mammalia > Monotremata > Tachyglossidae > Tachyglossus > Tachyglossus aculeatus. The sequence goes on from NC_052077.1 coordinate 15,623,435, forward strand.
CCAAGGTAACTCAGTGTCATGAAACACCCTAGGCTTCTACCCAAGTCAGTATACCTTCAGATACATCAATCAGAAGGTCATGGGTTCTAATCCCTACTCTACCACTTGTCTAGAAATGTGCACATGTAACAATTGCCACAACAATACAAACTGTCAACTCTATGGTGTTTCCAGTGACAATGTATGGATCCGAAAGGTGGACAGTTAAAAAACAGGATAGAAAGAACATCGTTGGAAAAGGATTTTTCAAATACCACGGACTGCTCAAAAAACAAACAAATGGATTTTGGAGCAAATTAAACCAAAGTGGTCCTTGGAAGGCCAAGTGACCCGACTTAGATTAGCATATTTTGGACACATAAATCAGGAGGACTAATTCTCTCGAGAAGACACTAATGCTGGGAAAAGACCAAGGAAAATGTGGAAGACGCAGACCAGCAGTTAGATGGATAGAGACCATAACAACAATAACAGATGAACCGTTAGAAAGGTTGTGGATTATGGCGGAGGACAGGCCATTCTGGAGAAAGTATATCCATGGAGTCGCTACGAATCGGAAACGACTCGGCGGCACTTAATAATAATAACCACTTGTCTGCTGTGTGACCTTGGGCAAGTCACTTAACTTCTCTGGGCCTCAGTTCCCTCCTCTGTAAAATGGGTATTGAGACTGAGCCCCACGTAGGACAGGGACTGTGTCCAACCCAATAAGCTTGTATCTACCCCAGTGATCCCTGTCTACTTGTTTTGTTTTGTTGTCTGTCTCCCCCCTTCTACACTGTGAGCCCATTGTTCGGTAGCGCACAGTAAGTGCTCAATAAATACGACTGAATGAATGAATGAATGCTTAGAATGGTGCCTGGAACAGAGTAAGCACTTAACAACTATCATAATTATTATTATAAGTCAATCAAGATCATTTGTTGAGTGCTTACTGCACACAGAAATCTGTTCTAAGTACCTGGGAGAGTATAATACAACAGAGTTGGTAGGCATGATTTCTGGCCCTCAGGGAGCTTTCGATCTAGACCCTACAATCTTACAACCTAGACAATGAATTACAGAGAAGTGAAGCAGCAGGGTATAGGAATATGTATAGAACTGCAGTGGGCGTGGGGAGATCTCAAAGTGCTCAAGGAATAGAGATCCCAGTGCATAGCTGGCACAGAAAGGAGGGTGAATAATGTGGAGAGATGAGAGGTTAGTCAGATAACAGCAATCTGGTTCTTCCCAAGTACTTGTCTAAATGGGGAATAAAAGTTTACCTGGATGATGAATTGCTATCAACAGCTTCTGTGAAAAAGAGCCAAACAACCTGCATGCACGTTCACGTTAGCATCCAATGAAAAAACTCAGGCTAAAACAGTTTCTGGCTTCCTTGAAGGATGTAGTTATCGTTTATATGACCATGGAACTGGAAATCTGAATCTTTGCATGAACTTATAGCCGGCTCTACCAGCAGAACCTTGTATCATGGCACGGCATATAGTAGCACACCCCCCTTGTACACCCACACGACCAATCCTTCTGACTTAAAAGTCGCTCAGTATTAAATTTAATTCTCAAATTTGGTTCAATCAATCCCTATTAATGGCCAAATCCAAGGGTGTTTGTAAGGCAGATGCATCTTATCTTGGGCCTCAAGATGAAAAACCATCAATTCCAATTACATGCTTAGATCAAAACCATGCCACACTATTTCCATTGAGGCTCATGTTGTCAGCAGAATGCTCCATAATTCTACCATCTCATTCTAGCAAAAACTCAGTCTAAACACCTGTTCTGGCAAAACTCTGTGCCATTATACTGAGTTAGTAATTATACAAATGGAGCACCATTTTAGGTCTCATTAAATTCAAGTCTTTTGTCTCTAAAGAACCAAAGGACAAGGGATCCCCCTTATGCTAGGGCATTTCCCCTATGTGCATAGATCTTTCTTTGAAATTTAAGTATGCAATAATAGTAACTGTGTTATCTGTTAAGCCCTCACTACCTGAAAGGCACTATACTAAGTGCTGGGGAGGATACAAGCAAATCGAGTTGGACACGGTCCCTATTCCACATGGGGCTCACAGTCTCAATCCCCATTTTACAGATGAGGTAACTGAGGCCCAGAGAAGTGACTTACCCAAGGTCACACAGCAGGCCAGTGGCAGAGGCGGGATTAGAACCCAGGTCCTTTTGACTCTCAGGCCCACGCTGTATTCACTAGGCCACACTGCTTCTCACAGAAAGCTGTATCATACTAACTTGTGACTGAGGCTAGACTGATTAATCAAAAAGCTCAGTTTAGACAAACTAAATGGAATTCGGTTATCTTGGACGGACATGCCAAATTCTGTTTGGTTTACACATTTTTTTAGACCTGTGTTAATCTCCACTCAGATAAATGGTCAGTTCAGATCAAAAAAAAAGTACAGATAACTGGCTTTTTATAGAAACTATTTATTTAGGGGCCTGGGAGAAGATGCTTACCCAAGCTTCTAGTACTTAAAATATCACACAGATTTGTATATGTTTTGACATGTGTGCATACTATAAGAAGCATATTTACTACAATGATAACACAGACATGAAAAGAAGATAGCTATCTTTTCACGCAGAAGAAACTGCCACTCGAACTGGAAATGTTCTTCAGTCACTGATGTTTAGTGTGTGCCTGCTGTATGCAAAGCACTGTACCTAGGAGAGTGCAATAACAGTGAAAGACATGGCTCCTGCCCTCAAAGACCTTACAGTCAAATGGTGAAGTCAAAGAAACTCAAAATTATTTACAAGTACTGGGAGCAGAACAAAGAACAATGCTACCTTCATGACCAATTTGGAGGAAGGAGCTCCAAGCAGGAGGAAGGATGTGAGCAAGGGGCTGGAAGAGGGAGATTCTATAGAGAAAAGCACAGTAAAGAAGATTGACCTGAGAGGAAAAAAAGAATATGGGTTAGGGTGGAGTGGGTGAGAAGAGCTGAGAAGAGAGAAAAAACCGGTAGACACTTTGAAAACCACCGTCACAGAGCTTCTACATAATGCAGGGAGGAATGGAAAGATGGGTGGTAAATTACATTTTAGAAGAATGAGCCCAGTCGCGGAGTGGAGAGGTGGAGCAGGTGGAAGCAGGGAGACCAAAACGGTAGACTAGTTGGAATATGATGGGAGCCTGTCCTTGATTAGTAGCTGTTTAGTTGCAGAGGAAGGGACACATCTGGGAAACGCTGTGGAGGAAAATTCAGTAGGAAATATCAACAGGTTAAATCTGCGAATCTAAAGAGAGGGAGATGTTGAGGATGATATCAAAGTCGTAGACTGCTAGCTAGAACTAGAAAGGTGGTGGTGGTGTTGGCTGTGATGGAAAAATTAGGAGGGGACTGAATTTAGGAGGGGTGATGAGCGGTTCAGTTTGGACTATTTTCAGTTTAAAGTATCAGAAGGATGTCTAAGCGGGGATAGCCTGAAGGCAAGAGGCAAGTTTTGCAAGGTAGCAGAGCAGGTGAGTGGTAGGGGCGAGCCAGGTAAAATTGGGAGTCATCCAAATGTTGCAGGTAGATGAAGCCATGATAGCAGATGTGCTCCCCCAAGGAAGTGAGAATAGAGGACGCTTGTTGGATGAGCTGTGGACATCTGAGATTCACCCCACCCCCAACCTCACAGCACTTATGTACACATCTTTAAATTATACATTATAAATTATTTATTCATGTTAATGTCTGCCTCCCCCTCTAGACTATAAGCTCATTACAGGGAGGGTGCCTGCTAATTCTGTTATATAATACTCCCCCAAGTGTTTAGTACAGTGCTCGGCCTTTAGTAAGCGCTCAGTAAATACCACTGACTGATTGATGCTCACGGTTAGAGGATGAGAAGTGTACGAAAAGAGAACAAATGAGACTGAGAAGGGGTAGCGCGAGAGGTAGGAAGACAGCCGGGAAAGAACAGTGACAGGAAAATGAGGGTTGGGGAGTGTTCCCAAGAGATGGGAGTGGCTAATATTTTCAAAGGCAGCTAGGATAGACTAGAATCCACTAAACTTGGTTAGGAGGAGATGGTTAGTATTCTTGGAGACAGAGGTGCCAGGGGACTCGAGACGAGATTCTGAGGAGAAAGGAAGTGATGGCAGCCTTGTATGGACTCCATTCCAGGAATGAGAGCAAGGGAATGGCCCAAAGGTGCAGTGGAATCCAGAGAAGGTTTTTTGTTTTTTTTTTGTGCACACTTGTGTGTGTGTGTGTGTGTGTGTGTGTGTGTGTGTGTGTGTGTGTGTGTGTGTGTGTGTGTGTGTTTTAATATTGGGGAGGATTGGGTGGGTTTGAAGGCAGAAGGGTAGGAGTTATCAAAAAATGAGAGGTTAAAGATGGAAGTACAGGAGGAAAGAACAGAATAAGCAAGTATTTTTTAAAAAGCAAGAGGGGTTTGAGTCCCAGGCCCAGGGAGAGGGGCAGACTTGGAAAGCGAGTTGGAGCTCTCCTCTTGAGAGACGGCTGGAAAGGAAGAGAGAGGAAAGGTGGAGACAGAAAAGAGTTGGGAAGGTCGGAAGGGACTTTGGGAAGCTCACACCTGATGTGGTTTCCATTTTCTTCAAAATTCCCATTTCCTATTATGGCTTATTAACAAGCAAAAATAATTCTTATTAAAAATGAATCCCTAGGAACAACTAACACTTCTGAAACTGTCAAATATCCTACACTTTTTTCCCTCTCCTGTAATTAAAAAGGGAATCAATGTTTACTCAGTTTACATGAAAAACAATTAAATTTTGGCAGGCAAGCACATCCAATTTCACTCCAGATTAAAGGGTCAAATAATAAATCCTCAATACTTACAATACAAAGGAGGTGCACACTGCTACATCACTACCTTTTTCTTACTCGGTTTTACATTAGCCACAAAAAGCCCATGACCTCCGATACTCTGAATAGGATCTGAATTTCATTTTCATTCCGTTTTAAAGGAAAATCTTTGGATTTACATATTAGATAAGCATAAAGCTGGAGATCATTTAAGCCTCAAGGATAAGGAAGGAGCTCTGCAAGTCTGTTTGGATAAGAGATAAAAGTTCTTCTTTGGGGGATAAACAGAAAGTTTTTTCTTCCTGCAGCAATCTGGACAATTCCTTGACTAACAGCTGCCCTTCATTCATTTTTAGAAATACAAAAAATAAATCTTCATTTTAGAAGTGCTGCCTCTGAAGGCAAGGGTCTGATGCATAATTAATAGCGGCTTCAGTATCCCTACCTGACCTTCTAAAAGGATTAGACAAAGTGGTAACAGAGCCAAGTCCTTTTACCTCCAAGAGACCTTCCCACCCTGACAAGCCATCTACTGGGACAAAGAAGAGAGCTTCAGGGATGCACGGGGAGACGAGAATCAACGGCTTCCAGGGTGTTAAACGAACTCATACTAACGCTCCTCAAAATACAGAAAATACATTTACCCACACTGTCAGTTTTCACCCACTTCTGAGTACATTTTTCAATAAGATTCTCGATATTCTTCTCACAAGATGAGAATCTGTAGCCTCTGCTTGACATCGATCAGAGGGATGGAGTAGGTTTCTTGTGGGGGGGAGTGATGAGGGCCAGGGCCACGCCATTTTAGAGACTTCAGCTTTGTCTACCTCAGTGAATGCAAAAAAAGTTGAGAAAGGCAATTTTAGATTTGGGTCTAATGTACCCTAATAAGAGCCCCCCCAAACACATGAAGAAGCAGCGAATCCTCGTGGATACAACATAAGACTTGGGTTCTACTTCTGGTTCCACTACTTCATGCCTGCTGGCTGTCCTTAGGCAGGTCACTTCATTTCTCTTTGCCATAGTTTCCTCATGTGTAAAATGCAGATTAAACACCTGTTCTCCTTCCTCACACTGAGCCCTCCTCATCAATATACATGCTCCAGGGTTTCTGTAGTGTCCACAACACACTAAGGAAATTAACTAATTTTAATCTATCCACTTAGTCAAAAAGAGTACTCTCAGTAAAAAGGAGGGTTATCTAAAATCCTACTCTCCCCAACATCAAAGAAACAATGTCTCACAGCTAGTACGCCATGACAAGTGCTGTAGAAATTTTATAACCCCAGTTTTGTCTCATGGGGCATTACTTTCATTCATTCATTCATTCAATCATATTTACTGAGCACTTACTGTGTGCACAACACTGTACTAAGCACTTGGAAAGTACAATTCAGCAATAGAGACAATCCCTTCCCACACCAGGCTTACAGTCTAGAAGGGGGGAGACACACACCGAAACAAGTAAACAAGCATCAATATAAATAAATAGAATTATATATACATAAGTGCTGTGGAGCTACTCTTGACCACAGAAGCAGACCACAGACCCACTGCCCCAGCTGGGATGAATCTGGCAGGGGTGAGAGATTGCATTTGTTACCGAGCCAAAAACCAGTTAAGACAACCAATTCTCCAGTGAAGCTCTCGGGCCCAGAATCTTCAAGACTGAAGAGGGAAAGCTAATACTCGGTGAGAGCCTCAGTTTTCCTAGGAGCAAGATTAAGGCTCACCAAGGAACCGCCAAAGGCTCTGGGTCATCTCACCTACTGATGCTGAGATATCTGAGGAAAACTGGTGATTCCTCACAGCCCAGTGGTCACTCAAGAGAATCCCTTGAGGTGGACCTTATGGCACCGGAGGCCACGCAGAGGTCATTCCTGGGTTTTCAAAGTACCATCAGTGGCTTTGTGGGAAGCCTCCTCCTTGGTGTTTCAAGCACACACAAATCCCACCCACCTTTGATAGGCTGGATCATTTCTAGGGGCCTGCAGGACCACTAGTGTTTCCCCATATTAGACTAGAACCCCACCTCAGTCACTAGGAAAATCTGATAATGCAAGAGAGGGGTCAAAAAAGTCACCGAGGAGAAAAATTGGGCCTCGGCAACTTCATATTTGCCTGATACCCACCTAAATGGTATTCACCAAGGCGAGACTGAATTCTTCAGGACTCAAGAGACCTGCCTGTGTCTTCTCTCTACAGATGCCTACCTGATGGAAGGCACAAACCTAAGGGAGGTTCCTCAGGAAAAAGATGAGTTGTTCCTTTCACCCTATTCTGGACAGGGCCCAAGTGTCTCCTGTGTCCTCTCCCTTGGAAGGAGCCAGCACCGGAGGCTCTTCCTTGGCAATGAACTTAACTGATTAAAGAGCACCATACAGAGTTCTGGAAAACAGAACATAAAGATAGGAAAAATGGGCAAAGGATGCAGAAATATTTAGAACACTTCTGCAGAGGCAGAAAAAATGAATTGGAAAGCACTAGACCACAGAAGATGGTGTGATAAATAATTTAATTTTAATTTAATGATGGCATTTATTAAGCGCTTACTACATGCAAAGCACTGTTCTAAGCGCTGGGGAGGTTACAGGGTGATCAGGTTGTCCCACGGGGGGCTCACAGTCTTAACCCCCAAATAGTAGCGACAGGACGGTCAGCAGAAGACCTTGAAGAACAAATGGGAAATGCATTGAATTGCTTTGATTATTTTAAGCTGGGTTCTTTTTTTCCCCCAAAACACCAGTAGACTCCCTAAGAGATTTAGCTCCAGGGAAAATCAAAACGTAACAGTATCAACTAGAATCCTAAAAAAACCAGTGGGCTCCCCCAGCCATTTCTTATTACAATTTTTAGTCTTGAAAGTGTTTGGTGGAGTTTCCCGTGGAGAACGACGGCCCGGCCGAGCCTCGTTCAGTCACGAAGATTCTGGGACCGAGCGCCTCACCATTCATTCATTCAATCGTATTTATTGAGCGCTTACTGTGTGCAGAGCACTGTACTAAGCGCTTGGGAAGTACAAGTTGGCAACATATAGAGACGGTCAGAGAATTGATCGTCCCATTGGTGGTTTGCTTGGCCACAAATGCCCTCTCTCTTTCCTGCCAGATTGGTCCCTGCTGGGGCAATGGGTGCAACTAGTGAATGGGGAGGGTGAGGTGAGGATACTGCAAAATGCACCCCATAATTCTCAACGCAAAACCAGCAAGGTCAAAGTGACAGTAGCAAGGCCAGAGCCCATCAGACCAGCAGGCGATTGCCAGGGAAGCCACTTCAATAGCCGCCGTGGCCGTCGCAGTGGGTGGAAGAGGCCCAAATCTGCAAATGAGCCAAAGCAGAGTAGACGACTTTTGTACTTTCCTGAAACAAGAACATTCTGGCAGAAGTTTAACAGATTCACATCCTCTTGAAGTAAATCTAAAGACTTAATTTAAGAATAAAGTCTTCAAATGTCTTACTCTAACTGCAAGACTTGGACTGCTAGACTGAGGGGCACAACCTATGAGACTCTGAAATACGAAGCTTTCATTCCAGCGTGGACTGAGGTGCCAACAATATTACCCATAAGGTTGCGTGCCTTTCTGTGTGTACAGGATTGCTCTTTACGCCAATGCCTCATGAGATATTCCTGGAGAGGTCTATCAAAAATGGAGCACATTTGAGAAGCCCACGTTCCACCTACCCAGAGGAGCAGAGGGTAGGGGAAACTGGAGTGCATGCTATGCCTTGATGACTCAAACTTGAAATCTGGCCACCTTCTCCCGTTCTTTATATGTCGCCGTGCATCTCATCATAAACAGCACTAATGAAAATGAATGCAGCGAGGTAAGTTCCTGAACACTCCAGGTCAGATAACAGCAACAATCAGGCCGTTGGGTAATTAACAGGGCATTAGCACATTTCTAAAAACAAAGACCGGTTATGACTGTAAAGACTTTCCTAGGCTCCTTTCGTCCTTTAACCTTCCAACTGCTAACTCCCACTTTGTCTTAATAAGACATCATTTGTGTGGAAAAACAGCTAACTGCATTCTTTAAAAACGGGCAGAGCCATTAATTGATCCAACATGTTGGCAGCCTGGATAAATGTCTTAGACAGGAACAAATGAGGCATCTTTGTGTGGAAATAGAGGCTGATTTTGAGAGGGCGTGCCTACCTTTAAAAGTATCAATTACAACATCCTGGCTTGCCGGCTAATTAAGATGAGAGGACTTCAAATGACACCGAATGCACGCTACTAAAATAATATCCATTGTAGAAGAAAAGTTTCAAGAAGCATAGCCGCTTTTTCTTTTGGCATTTTCACAATTTTGAGGGCTCTACAGGGACAATGAATTTAAATACAGTATTTCTCTAGGAGAAAATCGACATCACAGGGGAGTAGACTTTTTCCTTAGGTGAAAGAATTCATCATGAGAAGCTGTTTTCAAGCGGTTTCACGTTACAGTAAGTAGTTAGCCTCTGCTGCTTATTCTTTCCCCTGTCATTATCAACTGCCATAGCATTTTACTAGTTAGTGTACTGCAACAAACTGAAAACTTTCCAACTACTTCATATTTATGAACCTGCTCATGGTACGGTCTCTCAATCGACTATGCAGAGTGCCAGCTGGGGACGACTACTGGACCCAAACCAACTAGAGATTTCACCAATATGTGACGGTTTTACTTTGAAGGAGCTGGGTTTTTGGAACGAAAATCTGTCCCCGCAGACAGGGTGTGCATCCCTCCCCAAATGTAGCTGATGACCTTCTTCTAAACATCTCTATTTTAAACCCAGGCAGAACTCCAAAGACAAAAAGAGGGAAAAAAAGGAAGCATCTTTCTCTTTAGAGTTGACTGACTCTGGAGTGTGTTGTTAACAATGAGGAACTGTCTGAAAGCCCAGTCCTCTGGGCAATAATGAGACATGTGCTAGCATGGGTTCGTATGACAAGGATATGAAAGCGCAAGCTTACTAAAAGTCTCTGAATCTGCAGGAAACTATAGTTTATCGTTCTGTTTCTGCCCACATTCCTTCCTTCCCCCCCCCCCCCCCATTCTTGTGCACAAAAAAAGCGATGGATTCCTTTGCAATCCTTTCCCCATCCCCGAATGTTCATATACATGAATATATGAATATCTATATAACCTCCGATGTCATTCCCATCTCTCACTTTCGGGTGACTGTGCTCCACCGCAAGCAGCTGAGGCTTTAGAGCACCGTTTCAACTTTCCTACCTCCCCACAGGCGGTAATCGCCCTCGTGACAACTTTGTAAATAATAACACAAACAAAGAACAACGTGCTTCCCGGCCTGCAGGGCCCCTGGGATGCAAGCCGTCCACCTCCGACCAAGGCCGGAATTTGCTGCGAGAATCAATCGATGGTGGTTACTGAAACTTTCCGGTGCAGAGCCCTGTCCTAAGCGCTTCGGCGAGCTCCACAAAACGATAGGATAAAAAAAAACCTGTATTGTGCTCTCCCAAGCACCCAGGAAGAGCTCAAGAACGACGATGGAATGAATGAGGCTTGAAGGCACACGTGCCCTGGACAGGTGTGCAGCGCCGAGGGCTACACCTGTCCCGCCCCATCAAAACGCCCCCGGCCCAGCTCGCTGAAAGCCCCTTCACCCACCTCCCCTCCCATCCCTCGGCAAGCCCCTCCACCCACCTACCCCCGCAACACTCATTGGCAAGCCCCTCCATCGCCCCCCCCCCCAATTCCTTTGGCAAGCTCCTTCACCCCCCTCTTCTCCATCCTTGGGCAAACCCCTCTACTCACCTCCCCCCACTGCCAAGTCCTTTCACCCACCTCCCCTCCACTCTTTGGCATACCCTTCCACCCACCTCCCTCCATCCACTGGCAAGCCCCTCTACCCACTGCCACCCCATCCATTGGCAAGTCCCTCCACCCACCTCCGCCCCACCCACTGGCAAGCCCCTTCAACCACCTCCCCTTTATTCTCTGGCAAACCCCTCTACCCACCACCCCTTCATTCTCTGGCAAACCCCTCTACCCACCACCCCTTCATTCTCCGGCAAACCCCTCCACCCACCACCCCTTCATTCTCTGGCAAACCCCTCCACCCACCACCCCTTCATTCTCTGGCAAACCCCTCCACCCACCACCCCTTCATTCTCTGGCAAACCCCTCTACCCACCACCCCCTCATTCTCTGGCAAACCCCTCCACCCACCTCCCCTCCACTCTTTGACATACTCCTCTACCCACCTCCACCCCCATCCATTGGCAAACCCCTCCACCCACCTCCCCTCCACTCTTTGACATACTCCTCTACCCACCTCCACCCTCATTCATTGGCAAACCCCTCCACCCACCTCCCCTCCACTCTTTGACATACTCCTCTACCACCTCCACCCCCATCCATTGGCAAACCCCTCTATCCACCTCCACCCTCATCCATTAGCAAGCCCCTCTATCCACCTCCACCCCCATCCACCGGCAAGCCCCTCTATCCACCTCCACCCCCATCCACCGGCAAGCCCCTCTCCCCACCAGCCCTCATCCATTAGCAAGTCCCTCTACCCACCTCCACCCCCATCCATTAGCAAGCCCCTCTATCCACCTCCACCCCGATCCACCGGCAAGCCCCTCTCCCCACCTCCACCCCCATCCATTAGCAAGCCCCTCTATCCACCTCCACCCCGATCCACCGGCAGGCCCCTCTCCCCACCTCCACCCCCATCCACCGGCAGGCCCCTCTCCCCACCTCCACCCCCATCCACCGGCAAGCCCCTCTACCCACCTCCACCCCCGATCCACCGGCAGGCCCCTCTCCCCACCTCCACCCCCATCCACCGGCAGGCCCCTCTCCCCACCTCCAACCCCATCCACCGGCAGGCTCCTCTCCCCACCTCCACCCCCATCCACCGGCAAGCCCCTCTACCCACCTCCACCCCGGTCCACTGGCAAGCCCCTCTACCCACCTCCACGCCCATCCCTTGGCCAGCCCCTCTACCCACCTCCACGCCCATCCCTTGGCAAGGCCCTCTCCCCACCTCCACCCACATCCCTCGGCAGGCCCCTCTCGCCACCTCCACCCCCATCCCTTGGCAGGCCCCTCTCCCCACCTCCACCCCCATCCCTTGGCAGGCCCCTCTCCCCACCTCCACCCCCATCCACTGGCAAGCCCCTCTACCCACCTCTGCCCCCATCCATTAGCAGGCCCCTCTCCCCACCTCCACCCCCATCCATTGGCAAGCCCCTCTACCCACCTCCACCCCATCCCTTGGCAAGCCCCTCTCCCCACCTCCACCCCATCCACTGGCAAGCCCCTCTCCCCACCTCCACCCCATCCACTGGCAAGCCCCTCTACCCACCTCCACCCCCATCCCTTGGCAAGCCCCTGTACCCCCCTCCACCCCCATCCCTTGGCAAGCCCTCCTCCCCACCTCCACCTCTCCCTCTCCCCCCCCCCCCCTCCCGCTCACCGGCGTGGGGCATGGTGATGGTGTCGTTGCCGCCGGCGCCCACGTTGAAGATGACGACGGCGGAGGCGTTCTGCAGGGCGGCGTGGCGGATCTTGTCCCGGTAGGTGCAGTTGCCGCGGGGGATGAGGGCCACCCAGCTGCGGGGCCGGGGCGGGGCGGCGAAGCGGGTGGCCGGGTCGCAGGCCAGCCGGTCGTGGGCGGCGGCGCCGCCGGCCATGGCCACCAGCCCGCCGGCGTCCTGCTTGGGCGACTGCTCGCCGTAGCGGCCGCACTCGCTCTTGTGGCTGCGGGGCCGGGCCGGCCCGCCGGGCCCCGCCGGCTCGGCGTAGCTGATGTTCACGAAGGCCGTGTACCACTCCTCCTTCTCGGCCCCCGCCGGGGCCGGGGCCAGGCCCCGGAGGGGCGCCCACCACAGCCACACCACCCAGGCCCACAGCCACAGCCGCCGCCGCCGTCGCCACCCCACCGCCACCGCCTCTGTCATCGTCGCCCACTCGCCCGCCCCGGCTACCTCGGCCCGGGGCGGCTACTTCAGCCCCGGCTGGGCGGGCGGAGAACCGAGGATGACGACGACGACGAGGAGGAGGAGGAGGAGCAGCCGGCGGCCCTGCTCCCCGCCTCCCTCCCATCATCATCATCCTATTTATTGAGCGCTTACTATGCGCAGAGCACTGGACTGAACTCTTGGGAAGTACAAGTTGGCACCATATAGAGACAGTCCCTCCCCAAAGTGGGCGCACGGTCTAAGAGAACAAAACCACACGTACTAACAAAATAAAATAAATAGGATAGATCATCATCAATCGTATTTATTGAGTGCTTACTATGCGCAGAGCACTGGACTGAGCCCTTGGCAAGTACAAGTTGGCCACCTATAGAGACAGTCCCTCCCCAAAGTGGGCGCACGGTCTAAGAGAACAAAACCACACGTACTAACAAAATAAAATAAATAGGACAGATCATCATCAATCGTATTTATTGAGCGCTTACTATGCGCAGAGCACTGGACTGAGCGCTTGGCAAGGACAAGCTGGCACCATATAGAGACAGTCCCTACCCAACAGTGGGCTCACGGTCTAAGAGAACAAAACCACACATACTAACAAAATAAAATAGAATACATCATCATCAATCGTATTTATTGAGCGCTTACTATGCGCAGAGCACTGGACTGAGCGCTTGGCAAGGACAAGTTGGCCACCTACAGAGACAGTCCCTCCCCAACAGCGGGCTCACGGTCTAAGAGAACAAAATCACACGTACTAACAAAATAAAATAAATAGGATAGATCGTCATCAATCGTATGTATTGAGCGCTTACTATGTGCAGAGCACTGGACTGAGCGCTTGGCAAGGACAAGTTGGTCACCTATAGAGACAGTTCCTACCCAACAGCGGGCTCACAGTCTAAAAGGGGCAGACGGCGAACAAAACCACACGTACTAATAAAATAAATAGAATAGATCATCATCAATCGTATTTATTGAGCACTTGCTATGTGCAGAGCACTGGACTGAGCGCTTGGCAAGGACAAGTTGGCAACCTATAGAGACGGTCCCTACCCAACACTGGGCGCACGGTCTAAAAGGGGGAGACGGGGAACAAAACCACACGTACTAACAAAGTAAAATAAATAGAATAGGTCATCATCATCATCGTACAGATTGGCAACCTATAGAGACAGTCCCTCCCCAACGGTGCGCTCACGGTCTAAAAGGGGAGACGGGGAACAAAACCACAAGTACCAACAAAATAAAATAAATAGGACAGATCATCATCAATCGTATTTATTGAGCGCTTACTATGCGCAGAGCACTGGACTGAGCGCTTGGCAAGGACAAGTTGGCCACCTACAGAGACAGTCCCTCCCCAACAGCGGGCGCACGGTCTAAGAGAACAAAACCACAAGTACTAACTAAATAAATAAAATAGGACAGATCATCATCAATCGTATTTATTGAGCGCTTACTATGCGCAGAGCACTGGACTGAGCGCTTGGCAAGGACAAGTTGGCCACCTACAGAGACAGTCCCTCCCCAACAGCGGGCGCACGGTCTAAGAGAACAAAACCACACGTACTAACAAAATAAAATAAATAGGATAGATCATCATCAATCGTATGTATTGAGCACTTACTATGCGCAGAGCACTGGACTGAGCGCTTGGCAAGGATAAGTTGGCACCATATAGAGACAGTCCCTACCCAACAGTGGGCTCACGGTCTAAGAGAACAAAACCACACGTACTAACAAAATAAAATAAATAGGATAGATCATCATCAATCGTATTTATTGAGCGCTTAGTATGTGCAGAGCACTGGACTGAGCGCTTGGCAAGGACAAGTTGGCAACACATAGAGACAGTCCCTACCCAACAGTGGGCTCACGGTCTAAGAGAACAAAACCACACGTACTAACAAAATAAAATAAATAGAATAGATCATCATCAATCGTATTTATTGAGCGCTTACTATGTGCAGAGCACTGGACTGAGCCCTTGGCAAGTACAAGTTGGCCACCTATAGAGACAGTCCCTACCCAACAGTGGGCTCACAGTCTAAAAGGGGGAGACGGAGAACAAAACCACACATACTAACAAAATAAAATAAATAGAATAGATCATCATCATCATCATCATCATCAATCGTATTTATTGAGCACTTACTATGTGCAGAGCACTGGACTGAGCCCTTGGCAAGTACAAGTTGGCCACCTATAGAGACAGTCCCTACCCAACAGTGGGCTCACAGTCTAAAAGGGGGAGACGGAGAACAAAACCACACATACTAACAAAATAAAATAAATAGAATAGATCATCATCATCATCATCATCATCAATCGTATTTATTGAGCACTTACTATGTGCAGAGCACTGGACTGAGCCCTTGGCAAGTACAAGTTGGCCACCTATAGAGACAGTCCCTACCCAACAGTGGGCTCACAGTCTAAAAGGGGGAGACGGAGAACAAAACCACACATACTAACAAAATAAAATAAATAGAATAGATCATCATCATCATCATCATCATCAATCGTATTTATTGAGCACTTACTATGTGCAGAGCACTGGACTGAGCCCTTGGCAAGTACAAGTTGGCCACCTATAGAGACAGTCCCTACCCAACAGTGGGCTCACAGTCTAAAAGGGGGAGACGGAGAACAAAACCACACATACTAACAAAATAAAATAAATAGAATAGATCATCATCATCATCATCATCATCAATCGTATTTATTGAGCACTTACTATGTGCAGAGCACTGGACTAAGCGCTTGGCAAGTACAAGTTGGCCACCTATAGAGACAGTCCCTACCCAACAGTGGGCTCACAGTCTCAAAGCGGGAGACGGGGAACAAAACCACACATACTAACAAAATAAAATAAATAGAATAGGTCATCATCATCATCGTACAAATTGGCAACCTATAGAGACAGTCCCTCCCCAACAGTGGGCTCACGGTCTCAAAGGGGGAGACGGGGAACAAAACCACATATACTAACAAAATAAAATGAATAGAATACATCATCATCAATCGTATTTATTGAGCGCTTACTATGTGCAGAGCACTGCACTGAGCCCTTGGGAAGGACAAATTGGCCACCTATAGAGACAGTCCCTACCCAACAGTGGGCTCACGGTCTAAGAGAACAAAACCACACGTACTAACAAAATAAAATAAATAGAATAGATCATCATCAATCGTATTTATTGAGCGCTTACTATGTGCAGAGCACTGGACTGAGCCCTTGGCAAGTACAAGTTGGCCACCTATAGAGACAGTCCCTACCCAACAGTGGGCTCACAGTCTAAAAGGGGGAGACGGAGAACAAAACCACACATACTAACAAAATAAAATAAATAGAATAGATCATCATCATCATCATCATCATCAATCGTATTTATTGAGCACTTACTATGTGCAGAGCACTGGACTAAGCGCTTGGCAAGGACAAGTTGGCCACCTACAGAGACAGTCCCTCCCCAACAGCGGGCTCACGGTCTAAGAGAACAAAACCACACGTACTAACAAAATAAAATAAATAGGACAGATCATCATCAATCGTATTTATTGAGCGCTTACTATGCGCAGAGCACTGGACTGAGCGCTTGGCAAGGACAAGTTGGCAACACATAGAGACAGTCCCTCCCCAACAGTGGGCTCACGGTCTAAGAGAACAAAACCACACGTACTGACAAAATAAAATAAATAGGACAGATCATCATCAATCGTATTTATTGAGCGCTTACTATGCGCAGAGCACTGGACTGAGCGCTTGGCAAGGACAAGTTGGCAACACATAGAGACAGTCCCTCCCCAAAGTGGGCTCACGGTCTAAGAGAACAAAACCACACGTACTAACGAAATAAAATAAATAGGATAGATCATCATCAATCGTATGTATTGAGCACTTACTATGCGCAGAGCACTGGACTGAGCGCTTGGCAAGGATAAGTTGGCACCATATAGAGACAGTCCCTACCCAACAGTGGGCTCACGGTCTAAGAGAACAAAACCACACATACTAACAAAATAAAATAGAATACATCATCATCAATCGTATTTATTGTGCGCTTACTATGCGCAGAGCACTGGACTGAGCCCTTGGCAAGGACAAGTTGGCCACCTACAGAGACAGTCCCTCCCCAACAGCGGGCGCACGGTCTAAGAGAACAAAACCACACGTACTAACAAAATAAAATAAATAGGACAGATCATCATCAATCGTATTTATTGAGCGCTTACTATGCGCAGAGCACTGGACTGAGCGCTTGGCAAGGACAAGTTGGCACCATATAGAGACAGTCCCTCCCCAACAGTGGGCTCACGGTCTAAGAGAACAAAACCACACGTACTAACAAAATAAAATAAATAGGACAGATCATCATCAATCGTATTTATTGAGCGCTTACTATGCGCAGAGCACTGGACTGAGCGCTTGGCAAGGACAAGTTGGCAACACATAGAGACAGTCCCTCCCCAACAGTGGGCACACGGTCTAAGAGAACAAAACCACACGTACTAACAAAATAAAATAAATAGGACAGATCATCATCAATCGTATTTATTGAGCGCTTACTATGCGCAGAGCACTGGACTGAGCGCTTGGCAAGGACAAGTTGGCACCATATAGAGACAGTCCCTCCCCAACAGTGGGCTCACGGTCTAAGAGAACAAAACCACACATACTAACAAAATAAAATAGAATACATCATCATCAATCGTATTTATTGAGCGCTTACTATGCGCAGAGCACTGGACTGAGCGCTTGGCAAGGACAAGTTGGCCACCTACAGAGACAGTCCCTCCCCAACAGTGGGCGCACGGTCTAAGAGAACAAAACCACACGTACTAACAAAATAAAATAAATAGGATAGATCATCATCAATCGTATGTATTGAGCGCTTACTATGCGCAGAGCACTGGACTGAGCGCTTGGCAAGGATAAGTTGGCACCATATAGAGACAGTCCCTACCCAACAGTGGGCTCACGGTCTAAGAGAACAAAACCACACGTATTAACAAAATAAAATAAATAGAATAGATCATCATCAATCGTATTTATTGAGCGCTTACTATGTGCAGAGCACTGGACTGAGCCCTTGGCAAGGACAAGTTGGCCACCTACAGAGACAGTCCCTCCCCAACAGCGGGCGCACGGTCTAAGAGAACAAAACCACACGTACTAACAAAATAAAATAAATAGGATAGATCATCATCAATCGTATGTATTGAGCACTTACTATGCGCAGAGCACTGGACTGAGCGCTTGGCAAGGATAAGTTGGCACCATATAGAGACAGTCCCTACCCAACAGTGGGCTCACGGTCTAAGAGAACAAAACCACACGTACTAACAAAATAAAATAAATAGGATAGATCATCATCAATCGTATTTATTGAGCGCTTAGTATGTGCAGAGCACTGGACTGAGCGCTTGGCAAGGACAAGTTGGCAACACATAGAGACAGTCCCTACCCAACAGTGGGCTCACGGTCTAAGAGAACAAAACCACACGTACTAACAAAATAAAATAAATAGAATAGATCATCATCAATCGTATTTATTGAGCGCTTACTATGTGCAGAGCACTGGACTGAGCCCTTGGCAAGTACAAGTTGGCCACCTATAGAGACAGTCCCTACCCAACAGTGGGCTCACAGTCTAAAAGGGGGAGACGGAGAACAAAACCACACATACTAACAAAATAAAATAAATAGAATAGATCATCATCATCATCATCAATCGTATTTATTGAGCACTTACTATGTGCAGAGCACTGGACTAAGCGCTTGGCAAGTACAAGTTGGCAACCTATAGAGACAGTCCCTACCCAACAGTGGGCTCACAGTCTCAAAGCGGGAGACGGGGAACAAAACCACACATACTAACAAAATAAAATAAATAGAATAGATCATCATCAATCGTATTTATTGAGCGCTTACTATGTGCAGAGCACTGGACTGAGCCCTTGGCAAGTACAAGTTGGCCACCTATAGAGACAGTCCCTACCCAACAGTGGGCTCACAGTCTAAAAGGGGGAGACGGAGAACAAAACCACACATAGTAACAAAATAAAATAAATAGAATAGATCATCATCATCATCATCAATCGTATTTATTGAGCACTTACTATGTGCAGAGCACTGGACTAAGCGCTTGGCAAGTACAAGTTGGCAACCTATAGAGACAGTCCCTACCCAACAGTGGGCTCACAGTCTCAAAGCGGGAGACGGGGAACAAAACCACACATACTAACAAAATAAAATAAATAGAATAGGTCATCATCATCATCGTACAAATTGGCAACCTATAGAGACAGTCCCTCCCCAACAGTGGGCTCACGGTCTCAAAGGGGGAGACGGGGAACAAAACCACATATACTAACAAAATAAAATAAATAGAATAGATCATCATCAATCGTATTTATTGAGCGCTTACTATGTGCAGAGCACTGGACTGAGCGCTTGGGAAGGACAAGTTGGCAACCGATAGAGACAGTCCCTACCCAACAGTGGGCTCACAGTCTCAAAGGGGGAGACGGGGAACAAAACCACACATACTAACAAAATAAAATAAATAGAATAGATCATCATCAATCGTATTTATTGAGCGCTTACTATGTGCAGAGCACTGGACTGAGCGCTTGGGAAGGACAAGTTGGCAACCGATAGAGACAGTCCCTACCCAACAGCGGGCTCACGGTCTAAAAGGGGCAGACGGAGAACAAAACCACACATACTAACAAAATAAAATAGAATAGATCATCATCATCATCATCATCAATCGTATTTATTGAGCGCTTACTATGTGCAGAGCACTGTACTGAGCGCTTGGGAAGGACAAATTGGCAACCTATAGAGACAGTCCCTACCCAACAGTGGGCTCACGGTCTAAAAGGGGGAGACAGGGAACAAAACCACACATACTAACAAAATAAAATAAATAGAATAGATATGTACAAAATAAATAAATAAATAGAGTAAAAAAATATGTACAAACATATATACATATATACAGGTGCTGTGGGGAAGGGAAGGAGGTAAGATGGGAGGGGGACCTCCGCTGCAACTCCAATTCCTGCTGCAACCTCCGCTGCAACTCCAATTCCTGCTGCAACCTCCGCTGCAACTGCGGCTGCAGCTGCCATTGCTGCTACACCTGCAACTGCCGTTGTTGCTACAACTGCAGCTGTCATTGCTGCAGTTGTATTTTATTTTGTTAGTATGTTTGGTTTTTTTTTTTTTTTCTACCTCCCCCTTTTAGACTGTGAGCCCAATGTTGGGTAGGGACTGTCTCTGTATGTTGCCAATTTGTACTTCCCAAGCGCTTAGTACAGTGCTCTGCACATAGTAAGCGCTCAATAAATATGATTGATTGATTGCTGCTACAACTGCAGCTGCCATTGCTGCTACAACTGCAACTGCCATTGCTGCTACAGCTGCAGCAGCCACTGCTGCTACAACTGCACCTGTCACTGCTGCAACTGCACCTGCCACTGCTGCTACAACTGCACCTGCCACTGCTGCTACAGCTGCCACTGCTGCTACAACTGCAGCTGCAATTGCTGCTGCTGCAACCGCGCTGCAGCTGCAGTTGCTGCCGCTAGACTGTGAGCCCACTGTTGGGGAGGGACCGTCTCTCTGTGTTGCCAACTTGCCCTTCCCAATCAGTCAATCAGTCGTATTTATGGAGCGCTTACTGTGTGCGAGCGCTGGACTAAGCGCTTGGGAAGGACAAGTTGGCAACAGAGAGAGACAGTCCCTAGTCCTCTGCACAGAGTAAGCGCTCAATAAATACGATTGAATGAATGTATGAATGAATCATCCATCCAGTCGTATTCAACCCACTGTTGGGTCAAGACCGTCTCTATATGTTGCCAACTTGTCCTTCCCAAGCACTTAGTCCAGTGCTCTGCATACAGTAAGCGCTTAATAAATACGACTGAATTTACTGCCATCCTTCTACCATCCTTCCCGTCTCACAAGCCCGCAACCTTGGTGTCATCCTCGACTCCGCTCTCTCGTTCACCCCTCACATCCAAGCCGTCACCAAAACCTGCCGGTCTCAGCTCCGCAACATTGCCAAGATCCGCCCTGTCCTCTCCATCCACACCACTACCCTTCTCGTTCAAGCTCTCATCCTATCCCGTCTGGATTACTGCATCAGCCTTCTCTCTGATCTCCCATCCTCGTGTCTCTCCCCACTTCGATCCATACTTCCTGCTGCTGCCCGGATTGTCTTTGTCCAGAAACACTCTGGGCATGTTACTCCCCTCCTCAAAAATCTCCAGTGGCTACCAATCAATCTGCGCATCAGGCAGAAACTCCTCACTCTGGGCTTCAAGGCTGTCCATCCCCTCGCCCCCTCCTACCTCACCTCCCTTCTCGCCTTCTCCAGCCCAGCCCGCACCCTCTGCTCCTCTGCCGCTAATCTCCTCACTGTACCTCGTTCTCGCCTGTCCCGCCATCGACCCCCAGCACACGTCATCCCCCGGGCCTGGAATGCCCCCAATCCCTCTGCCCATCCGCCAAGCTAGCTCTCTTCCTCCCTTCAAAGCCCTACTGAGAGCTCACCTCCTCCAGGAGGCCTTCCCAGACTGAGCCCCTTCCTTCCTCTCCCCCTCGTCCCCCTCTCCATCCCTCCCATCTTACCTCCTTCCCTTCCCCACAGCACCTGTATATATATGTATATATGTTTGTACATATTTGGTACTCTATTTATTTATTTATTTTACTTGTACATATCTATTCTATTTATTTTGTTAGTATGTTTGGTTTTGTTCTCTGTCTCCCCCTTTTAGACTATGAGCCCACTGTTGGGTAGGGACCGTCTCTATATGTTGCCAGCTTGTCCTTCCCAAGCGCTTAGCACAGTGCTCTGCACAGAGTAAGCGCTCAATGAATACGATTGAATGAATGAATGAATCATCCCTCCATCCATCCATCCATCCAGTCGTATTCAACCCACTGTTGGGTAGGGACCGTCTCTCTTTATGTTGCCAACTTGTCCTTCCCAAGCGCTTAGTCCAGTGCTCTGCACACAGTAAACGCTTAATAAATATGATTGAATGAATGAATGAATCACCCTCCATGCATCCATCCAGTCATATTCAACCCACTGTTGGGTAGGGACCGTCTCTCTATGTTGCCAGCTTGTCCTTCCCAAGCGCTTAGTCCAGTGCTCTGCACACAGTAAGCGCTCAATAAATACAATGGAATCAATGAATGAATGAATCATCCCTCCATCCATCCAGTTGTATTCAACCCATGTTGGGTAGGGACCGTCTCTCTATATGTTGCCAACTTGTCCTTCCCAAGTGCTTAGTAGAGTGCTCTGCACACAGTAAGCGCTTAATAAATACGATTGAATGAATGAACCATCCCTCCATCCATCCAGTCGTATTCAACCCACTGTTGGGTAGGGAACGTCTCTCTATGTTGCCAACTTGTCCTTCCCAATCTCTTAGCACAGTAAGCGCTCAATAAATATGCTTGAATGAATGAACCACTGCTGCAGCAACTGTCTTCTAGACTGTGAGCCCACTGTTGGGTCGGGACTGTCTATGTTGCCAGCTTGTCCTTCCCAAGCGCTTAGTCCAGTGCTCTACACACAGTAAGCGCTCAATAAACACGATTGAATGAATGAATGAACCGCTGCTGCTGCAACTGTCTTCTAGACTGTGAGCCCACTGCTGGGTCGGGACCGTCTATGTTGCCAGCTTGTCCTTCCCAAGCGCTTAGTCCAGTGCTCTGCACACAGTAAGCGCTCAATAAATACGCTTGAATGAATGAATGAGCCGCTGCTGCAACTGCAATTGCTGCTGCTGCAACTGCAATTGCTGCTGCTGAGACTGGAGCTACTGTTAGACTGTGAGCCCACTCTTTTAGACTGTGAGCCCACTGCTGGGTTGGGACCGTCTATGTTGCCAGCTTGTCCTTCCCAAGCGCTTAGTCCAGTGCTCTGCACACAGTAAGCGCTCAATAAATACGCTTGAGTGAATGAATGAGCCGCTGCTGCAACTGCAATTGCTGCTGCTGCAGCTGGAGCTACTTTTAGACTGTGAGCCCACTCTTTTAGACTGTGAGCCCACTGTTGGGGAGGGACTGTCTCTATATGTTGCCAACTTGTACTCCCAAGCGCTTAGTACAGTGCTCTGCACATAGTAAGCGCTCAATAAATACGATTGATGATGATGATGATTGACTGTTTGCTGCAATCGCTGCAGCTCGGGACGAGCTCGTCTACTTGCCTGGGCAATGGAAAGGGCGCTCGCTCGCGAGGAGGAGCTCGCGGCCGGCAGGGGGCGCTGCCCCCCCCACCGAAGGGCGGGCAGCGCCCCCTGCCGGCCTCCCAGCGAACGGACGCCGGGCCAGCCTAGCCCCCCCCACCGCCCTCTGCCCGTTATTCATTCATTCATTCGTTCGTTCATTCATTCATTCAATCGTATTTATTGAGCGCTTACTGTGTGCAGAGCACTGTACTAAGCGCTTGGGAAGTACAAGTCGGTAACATATAGAGACGGCCCCTACCCAAAAACGGGCTCACCGTCCAGAATACTGAGCCCTTACTGTAATAATAATAATCATGATGATGGCATTTATTAAGCGCTTACTATGTGCAAAGCACTGTTCTAAGCGCTGGGGAGGTTACCAGGAGGTGAGCCCACTGTTGGGTAGGGACGGTCTCTATATGTTGCCAACTTGGCCTTCCCAAGCGGTGCTCTGCGCACAGTAAGCGCTCAATAAATACGATCGATGATGATGATGATGATGAGGTTGCCCCACGGGGGGCACCTAGACTTAATCCCCATTTTACAGATGAGGTCACTGAGGCGCAGAGAAGTTCATTCAGTCAGTCAAGCACTGTACTAAGCGCTTGGGAAGTACAGGTTGGCAACGTATAGAGACGGTCCCTGCCCAACAATGGGCTCACGGCCTAGAAGGGCGAGGCTTTGCCCCTTCCCCCTATCTATAACTTAATGGCCATCTCCCCTGCTAGGTTATAAACTCCTTGAAGGCAAGGATCAGCTACTTCTCCATGCCTCAGTTTCCTCATCTGTAAAATGGGGATTAAATATCTGTTCTCCCTCCTATTTGGACTGGGAGCCCCGTGAGGGAACGGGGACAGACATGATCAACCTGTCTCTATCCCCGCGCCTAGTAAAGTGCTTGGCATATAGGAAACACTTAAATACTATTAAAAGACAAAACAAAACACGTAGACAGGTGTCAAAACCATCAGAATAAATAGAATTATATTGTGTAACAATAACAACAACAATAATAATGGTATTTAAGCGCTTTCTGCGTGGCACACACTGTTTTAAGAGCTGGAGTAGATGCAAGGTAATCAGATGGGCTCACTGACCAAGTAGGAGTAAATGCTTAAGTGTTAAGGGAGATTGGGAAAATTTAAAGGTTAAGATGATGCAGAAGGGCAGAGCAGACAAAAGAAAGGAAAAAGGGAGTCCAGAAATTAATTGGTGAAGCCCTCCTGGGGAAAATGTTGTTTTCAGAAGGTCTTTGAAAATGGGGAGAGCTATGGTATTGGGACAGAGTGAGTTCCAGACAAGGGGGCGGGAGGAGAGTGTGGTACAGTTAGTCCGTTTAGCTCCGGAGGAGTGAAAAGGGGGAGTGGAGGTCAGGTGAGAGATGAGTAGATCGTTCATTCTTTCAGTCGTATTTATTGAGCGCTTACTGTGTGCAGGGCACTGTACTAAGCGCTTGGGAAGTACAAGTTGGGAATATATAGGAGAAAGCTGATGGGGGGACTGCGGTCCATTAGAACATCGAGCTGGGAGTCAGAAGACCTGGGTTGGAGTCCCAGCTCTGCCGGCAGCCTTCTGAGTGACATCGGGCAAGTCACTTAACCTCTCTGGGCCTCAATTTCTCCATCTGGAAAATAAGGATAATAGTAGATTATGAGCCCCATTTGGACAGGGATTGTAACTGTGGTCTGCTGTAGCGCTTAGCATACAGTACACGGTTAACAAATTCCATTAAAGCCAATGATGCGGGAGTTCCTGTCTGTTGCAAGAGACAAGGTGCTTGCCACAGGATAGTGCACTTGACAACACTTGCACATTCTACAAGTGTTTAACTTCATGTTAATCGGTTTCTAACTCTGCGGTGGTCTTTGTTGTATTTTATCTATGTTCATGTGTTCTGGTGAATGTTGTCTCTTTTGGATTGTAAACTTCTAAACGGTTGTTTAATTTTGCGGAACCTAGCCCAAAACCATAACCACATCAATCAATCAATCAATCAATCAATCAATCGTATTTATTGAGCGCTTACTGTGTGCAAAGCACTGTACTAAGCGCTTGGGAAGTACAAGTTGGCAACATATAGAGACAGTCCCTACCCAACAGTGGGCTCACAGTCTAAAAGGGGGAGACAGAGAACAAAACCAAGCATAGTAACAAAATAAAATACAATAGATATGTACAGGTAAAATAAATGAATAGAGTAATAAATATGTACAAACATATCATCATTAATCGTATTTATTGAGCGCTTACTGTGTGCAGAGCACTGTACTAAGCGCTTGGGAAGTACAAGTTGGCAACAAATAGAGACAGTCCCTACCCAACAGTGGGCTCACAGTCTAAAAGGGGGAGACAGAGAACAAAACCAAACATACTAACAAAATAAAATAAATAGATATGTACAGGTAAAATAAATAAATAAATAAATATAGTAATAAATATGTAGAAACATATATACATATATACAGGTATATACATACTGTTTGGTAATGATCCCGGTAAGTGAGACATCTCAGAGTTGGGGTGGGGATTGTTAGACAGTTTGAGGAGGCTTTGACTGGGCAGATTCAAGCAAAGTGGGACTATATACATACATATATATGTCTATATGTGTGTGTATATATAGATTTTATATATATATATAAATTATATATATAATGTAGGTGGATTTAAAGTTCTTCAAACAACAAAATGTACCAGTTAAAAGGAGAGAATGAACGCCTGTATTTTATTGCTTGTGGCACCTTAATGTTTGATTTTCCTAAATAATAGTAACAATAGTGGCATTTAAGTGCTTACTATGTGTCAAACACTACACTAAGCACTGGGGTAGATTCCAGATAATCGAGTCCCACATTGGGCTCACAGTCTAAGTAGGAAGGAGAGCAGGTATTGAAGCCCTATTTTGCAGATGAGGAAACAGGCACAGAGGAGTTAAGTGACTTGCCCAAGGTCACACGGCAGGTAAGTAGCGTACCCAGGAGTACAACCCAAGTCCTCTGTCAGGCCCATGCTCTTTCCACTACGCCATACTGCTCTGAGGGCTTACTGTGTACAGAACACTACACTACTTACTTGGCACAATAAAATTAATGAATATGATCCCTGCCCTCAAAGAGTTTACAATATAGTTGGGGAAACAGACACCAAACTAAAGTACAGAGAGGGGGAAGTAATCGCAACCTTGCACATATGTATTTATATTCTATGTGGGGGCGGGGAGGGTGAGTGCCCAAATGTTTAGGTGGGAAGAAGTGCTGAAGAGGAATTTTTTAAATGGTATTTAAGCGCTTCCTATGTGCCAGGCACTGTACTAAGCACTGGGGCAGATACAAGATAATTAGGTTGAACACATCTTTGAGAGGGATGAATTGCAAAAGTGAACTCGGCCCCCTAGTCAGGCAACTGAGCAGAGGTGTTTGGAAGACATACTTCTGCAGTATGCAGATGCTTGACAAGTCAGGGGGAAATTCTCTGCATATCTCTATTTGTAAACACATTTTTTCCCAGTGAATGCTTTCTGGTGCAAGGCTGCAGAGCCCTTTTCTCCTCATTCTAGGGAATGGGGCAGAGTGAGAGGGGTGAGGGCAGGCTGCCAACAGGAGGGGGGACTATGCGTCCTCCCCACAACCCCCAGTGCTGGGGGGAGGGTGCTGGGAGTTGCCCCCAAGGATTTAGGATCTGGGAGGTTGCTTGTCTCACTATCTATGGGAGTGAGAGAACCCATGCAGACTGTCAGGAGGCGTGGATGCCCTTCTAGGATCCCATGAGGGTGAGAGGTGCTCATCTGAGGCCTTATGGGAAGTAGTGTTGCCTAGTGGATAGACCACGGGCCCGGGAATCAGAGGGCGTGGGTTCTAATCCCAGCTCTGCCCCTTGTTTGCTGTGTGACCTTGGACAAGTCACTTCACTGGGCCTGTTACCTCACATGTAAAATGGGGATCAAGACTGGGAGCCCCTGGGGGAATGGCCTGTGTCCAACCTGATTCTACTGTATCTACCTCAACGCTAGTACAGTGCCTGGCACGTAGTGAGCACTTAAATACCATAAAAGAAAAAGAAAAAAGGCACGGGACTGGGAGGCAAGTCATTTAACTCCACTCCTTGCTCGTTTCCTCACCTGAAAAAAATGGGAATGAGAGAGACGCCTGTTCTTGCTCCCACTTAGTGGGTCCCATTTGGGACAAGGACTGCAGCCAGTCCGCTTATATTATATACAATGGACTTAGTCCATTGTATGCATTTAACAAATACTACAGCTACTACTATTACTATTATCCAAGATTCTCAGGGGTGGGGGCTTCTCCAGGAGTTTGTTGGGGGGGAGACTCCTCCAAAATTTATGGAGGGGAGGATGGAAAAGGGAAGTGATCTGAACTTCTCCAACATTCTCCAGGATGATCGCGCCGAAGCACTCAAATTGTTTCCCACCTGGTCATCCTGTCTCTTCTCCCTAACTCGGACCCTTCACTCCATTCAAGCTAACCTATTCACTGGGCCTTCTCATCTTTCCTTTCATTCATTCATTCAATCGTATTTATTGAGCGCTTACTGTGTGCAGAGCACTGTACTAAGCGCTTGGGAAGTAAAAGTTGGCAACATATAGAGACGGTGCCTACCCAACAATGGGCTCACAGTCCACTGACTTCTTGCCCACAGCCTCCTTCCTTCCTGGAACTCTGTCTCCCATCACAGATCACCGGCCAACTGTTATCACCATCTTCAAAGCTCTTTATGTCTCCTCCAGGAGGTCTTCCTTGATTAATCTCAGCTTTTCCACTTTATATCCCTCGTGGTCTAGTGGATAGAATACGGGTTTAGGAGTCAGAAGGACCTAATCCCGGCTCCACCGTTTGCCTGCTGTGGACCTCTCCCCCTTTTTAGACTGTGAGCCCAATGTTGGGTAGGGACTGTCTCTATATGTTGCCAATTTGTACTTCCCAAGCGCTTAGTACAGTGCTCTGCACATAGTAAGCGCTCAATAAATACAACTGATGATGATTGATGATGATGATGACCTCGGGCAAGTCACTTTGCCTCTCTGTGCCTCAGTTACCTCATCTGTAAAAGGGGCATTGAGATTGTGAGCCTCATGTGGGACAGGGACTGAATCCAATATTCATTCATTCATTCAATCATATTTATTGAGCGCTTACTGTGTGCAGAGCACTGTACTAAGCGCTTGGGAAGTACAAGTCGGTAACATATAGAGACGGTCCCTACCCAACAGCGGGCTCACAGTCTAGAAGGGGGAGACAACAAAACAAAACATATTAGCAAAATAAAATAAATAGAATATGTACAAGTAAAATAAGTAAATAAATAGGGTAATAAATCCGTACAAACATATATACATATATACAGGTGCTGTGGGGAAGGGAAGGAGGTAAGGCGGCGGGGGGGGGGGGGGGAATGAAATGCCATCATTATTATTATTAATAAACTCATTATCAACCAATCAATCGTATTTAGTGAGCACTTACTGTGTGCAGAGCACTGTACTAAGCGCTTGGGAAGTACGAGTTGGCAACAGATAGAGACAGTCCCTACCCAACAGTGGGCTCACAGTCTAGAAGGGGAAGACAGAGAACCAAAACCAAACAAACTAACAAAATGAAATAAATAGAATAGATAAGTACAAGTAAAATAAATAAATAAATAAATAAACTCATGGAGGAACATGTCCACTAATTCTGTTGAACTGTACCCTCCCAAGCGCTTGATGAACCAATGCTGAATGCAACACCTGGCACGTGATAAGTTCTTAAGGAATACCGTAAAAAAAGAACAAAATAACACTGAAAGATTCAGAAAGGAGAAGTAAAACAACATTTAGAGGATCAGAGCAGCCTTGAACAGTGAGCTACTATTAATTAACAGTAAGGCTTTATCTTAGATGTCTGAGAGAAAGGAAACAGGGACTCAGCATTCCTGTGGTGGGTAGGAGGGTTATGGAGTCCCCATTAGAGTCTTCATCTGCCTCCCATGTGATCATTCTCTGGCTCTTCATACATCCTCCTCTCCCCCACACATTTTAACAAATGCCACAGCCCATCTGGGCAGCCGAGAGCTCCGAGCGTTCAACCGTCGGTACCCCTCTTCTAGGCGGGGGCTCGGATTTTAGACCAAATGAAGTCAGCCCCTGACCTGAGTATACTTCCGCAGTGTTTTCAACCAGTCAAGGGGAACATATACATTCTTTTGGCTGGAAGGAGGAGGGAGAGGAGATATCTCTAATTCGCCTCGGATCATTTTTTTACCGTGTTTTGACAATCCTTGCCAAAATCCAGATTGATTTACGGTATTCTTTCGGTCAAAGGTATGTGGCGTGATCCCATACAAGTCCATGAAAGAGTATGGTCCTATCAGGTTGTATTCCCACCACCAAGATTTTATTCGTTAGACTCTGGCAGAAGCAGCCTGGCCTAGTGGATAGAGCCCGGACTTGGGAGTCAGAAGGATCTGGGTCCTAATCCCGACTCTGCCGCTTGTCTGCTGTGTGACCTTGGGCAAATCACTTAATTTCTCTGTGCCTCAGTGACCTCATCTGTAAAATGGGGACTAAGACTCTGAGCCCCATGTGTGACAGGGAATGTGTCCAACCTGATTGGCTTGTAATAATAATAATGACGATGGCATTTATTAAGCGCTTACTGTGTGCAAAGCACTGTTCTAAGCGCTGGGGGGGATACAAGGTGATCAGGTTGTCCCACGGGGGGCTCACAGTTTTAATCCCCATTTTACAGATGAGGTAACTGAGGCCCAGAGAAGTGAAGTGACATGCCCAGAGTCACACAGCTGACAACTGGCAGAGCTGGGATTTGAACCCATGACCTCTGCCTCCAAAGCCTGCGCTCTTTCCCCTGAGCCACCCTACCCCAGTTGGGCCAGTGCTTGACACATAGTAAGCTCTGAACAAATACCTTCTATTTATTCGGATGACTTGACACCTGACCACATGCTTTGTTTTGTTGTCTGTCTCCCCCTTCTAGACTGTGAGCCCGTTGTTGGGTAGGGACCGTCTCTATACGTTGCCGACTTGTACTTCCCAAGCGCTTAGTCCAGTGCTCTGCACACAGTAAGCCCTCGATAAATACGACTGAATGAATGAAAATACCATCATTATTATTACGATGACTATTAGTTGTGGCTGCTGAGCTTAGGCACCCAATCCGTGGGTAGACTCAACGCCAGGAGGGGTGAGGTGTTGTAAACAGGAAGAGCTCAATAAATACCACTGACTGACTGGTTGACCCCATAATCTTCTTCCTCAGGGCACAAGCAGCTTGCCCTCCGCACCACGCCCCATTCAGTCAGAATCGGACTGAGGAGTCAAGTTGGTGGTTCATCCTTAACAATAATAATAATAATAATAATAATGGCATTTGTTAAGCACTTACTACTGTTCTAAGCACTGGGGGGGGATACAAGGTGATCAGGTTGTCCCACGTGGCGCTCACAGTCTTCATCCCCATTTTACAGATGAGGTCACGGAGGCTCCGAGAAGTGAAGTGACTTGCCCGAGGTCACACAGCAGGCATGTGGTGGAGCCGGGATTCGAACCCATGACCTCTGACTCCAAAGCCCAGGTTCTTTTCCCTGAGCCACGCTGCTTCTCTGACCTTGACCTCAGAGGTCATCCTTGACCTCCGCTGGCTAGTAGGGGACCTGGCCTGGGGAATGCTGAGATCTTTTCCGCCTCACACCCACCCACCCCAAATTGCACTGGAGCTCCAAGGGACTAAACAGAAACACATGCTGCGGGCTCGAATAAAGATGTATGAAAGGCTTGAGGTGGGTACTCCCTGAGGAGAGGCGTTTGACACCAAGGGGATTCTGCACTTTTAATAATAGTTGTGGTAATCGTTAAGCGCTTGCTATTTGCCGTGCACCGTACTAAGTGCTGGGGTGGATACAAGCAAATCGGGTTGGACCCAGTCCCAGTCCCACATGGGGCTCACGGTCTCAATCCCCATTTTACAGATGAGGGAACTGAGGCACGGGGAAGTGAAGTGCCTTGCCCAAGGCCACACAGCAGACAAGCGGTTTTGCTTGCTTATTCAGGCTGGGGTGTATTTCCGCAGGGTGAAATAGTCCACAGATTCGAATGAAGAAGAAAGAACAAGTGGAATAAAGTGACTCAGAAGCTAAACACTCATATGGGCTTTGGTGGCCCCCAGTGCACTTCTTCGAAGAAAAAAAAATGTGGTGTGGGCAAGGGCCGGAGACAACTGAAAATGAACCCCATGTGGGACAGGGATGGTGTCCATCCTGATGAACTTGTATCTACCCCAGTGCTTAAAACAGTGCTTGACACATAGTAAGCCTTAATAAATACCATAATAATATAATCAGGCAAAAAATATACAGAGGATAGGGTAAGACTAAAGCACCTCACATCCGTTCTGCTAAAATGTCATTCGTATTTGCAATGACATCAATAGTGTTTGAGTGCGCAGAGAAAGAGTGCTACACTTGGGAAACATATGGAGTAAGAGATGTGGCCTCAGCCTTTGAGAGGTAATAATAATAATAATGATGGCATTTATAAAGCGCTTACTAATAATCTAAGGAGTAATAGAGAAGCAGCGTGGCCTATTGGAAAAAGCACAAACCTGAAAGTCAGAAGGACCTGGGTTCTAATTCCAGCTCTGCCACTTGTCTGTTGTATGACCTTGGGCAAATCCCTTCATTTCTTTGTGCCTCAGTTACTTCATCTGTCAAGTGGGGATTAGGACTGTGAGCCCTATCTGGGACATGGACTGTGTCTAACCTGATTAGCTTTTATCTACCCCAGTGCTTAGTACAGTAAGCACATAATAAATACCATAAAAAATAATAAGATGAATTCCCTCCACCCCTTCATCTATCTTCTCTATCCCTGACTTTACTGTTGAACCTCCTTGTAAGCAGGGATGCTATCTACCAAATTCACTGTACTACTATCTTCTAAACAGTACAGCATTGTGCATATAGTAGGCACCCAATAAATATCACTGATTGATCCGCTGGCATATTGACATATTAAGCTCTCCACCAGCATGGGCCCACTTCTATACATGCGCACGTACATATATCTCAAAATTTACACAGTCACGGTGCATAACCACACTCCAACATTTATCCTCCTCTTCTCCCTATCCTTGGCTTAAGGGTGGCATTTCATCCCATTTTCCCTGCTACTGGGAAAGGAGGGGAGTGGCAGACCCTAGGGAAGCTCTTGGCAGGCCCAGGTTAAAGGGATTTTGGCGGGTAGGGAGAAAGCGAACAGCAGAAGAGCTCAGGCACTCGGGGTTCTTTGCAGAATGTTTTGGCTTCCTTCTTTTGGTCTGTACAGAAGGTCTTCCTACTTATGATTTCCTCTTCCCTTCTGGGTTCACTGCCAGCCGTCTCTCCTAGACATCATTCTAGATTGGGAGTTCCTTGGCAGTCAGGGACCGGGTCTAATTCTCATCCCAGCACTTAGTATTAGGCTTTGAGCACAATAGATGCTTAATATATTGAATGAATTTAGTCTAACTCCCAAAGCCAGATAAAATCTTTCATCTCAAAAAAAAAATCACTGGTTCTCATCAAAGCTGATCTATAGCAATAGATCAGTGATAGTGAGATCAGTTTCGAGGCTCTGGACTAATCTTAACACTGAAATCTTTAGTGAGAAAACGCCCCTCAGGTAGCAGGCGTTTTCTTCAAATATTATTTCTTTGAAAGAAATAAAATTTATTTCTTCAAATATTTCTTTATTTGAAGAAATAAAGAAACAAGGTTGACCCTAGAAACCACTGGAGGTCACTATTGTTCCATGAAAGCAGATTTCTACGTTCTTTGGAAATGGAAGCCAGAAATCAAATAAAACACTGGAAATTTTTTTTAAGAAAGGTTATCGTTATTGCCCCGAAACATATACTGTAGAGCCTCAGTGTCATGAAGTTCAAGAAGCAGCCATGAAGGTTTACGAGGAGCCTACCAAAGCTTCACCTGTTTGTTACATTTCTTCCTGGTTGTAAGAGGAAATCATTTCCTCTAAATTTGTTTAGGCTTCCTTCTCCGTCATCATCTGGGCCTTCCTTCTGTGATGAAAAAATACACTAATCTACTTTTGGAAATACTGGGGCTTAAGATGATCCAATAAAAAAGTCTCAACTTTCCCTTGGAAAAGTCTTCTGTGCCATCTGGGATTTTGTTTGGGTCTTTTTTAAAAAGTAGAATAAAATGTTACTTTCACATAAACTGATGCTTTCTACCATCCCCCATTAATGGGATGTAAAAAGATGACAGTTATAACAATCAATGGTATTTATTGAGCACTGACTGTGTGCAAGGAACTGTACTAAGTGCTTGGGGAGTACAGGCAGCATGGCCTAGTGGCAAGAGTATGGGCTGGGGTTCTAATCCCAGCTCCACCGCTTGTCTGCCGTGTGACCTTGAGCAAGTCACTTCACTTCTCTGTGTCTCAGTTACCTCATCTGGGGATTAAGACTGTGAGCCCTATGTGGGATAAGGACATAGTGAGCACTCAACAAATATGATTATTATTACTATTAATTATTATTAGTATTATCTGAATTGGTAGATACAATCCCTGCTTACAAGGAGCCACAGTCCTCATTCATCCCAGTGAAAGATTATCTAGTTTTTTGTGAGGTGATGTGGTTACAGGTGAGATGAGGCCCTGAGGTGGTGAGATCCCAGCCCTCGGTCTCCTCATTCATTCATTCATTCATTCAATCGTATTTATTGAGCACTTACTGTGTGCGGAGCACTGTACTAAGCGCTTGGGAAGTACAAGTTGGCAAAATATAGAGATGGTCCCTACCCAACAATGGGCTCACTGTCTAGAAGGCTGGTGCACTAGGCTGGCCCTGAGCCAGTTTCCCAATTAAGCCCTCCTCGTTTCCTTTTCTCCCTCTCCCTTCTGCATCACCCTTGCACTTGGATTTACACCTTCTATTCACCCCTCACTCAGCCCCACAGCATTTATGTACATATCCGTAATTGATTTATTTATATTCATGCCTGTCTCCCTCTCTAGACGGCAAGCTCGTTGTGGGCAGGGGACATGCCTACCAACTCATTTCCACCATACTCTCCTAAGCTCTTAGTACAGTGACCTACAGTCAGTGCTCAATAAATACGATTGATTGATCGACTGAAAGATCTTCTGGCCTTTCGATGGAGACAGACCAGGGCACAGTGGGGTGCATGGTCAATCAATCAATCAATCAATCATATTTATTGAGAGCTTACTGTGTGCAGAGCACCGTACTAAGCGCTTGGGAAGTACAAGTTGGCAAACTCACTGTCCCACCCATTTCATCCAGCCATACAGCCATTGCTGCTGGTGGGTTGCAGCCACCTCACCATCTCTGCTACCCTGTCCCCTCTGGCCTTGACTCTACCTCACCCGGAAACTTCCAGCAGCTTTGTTTCTCCCCCAGGCCCTTCCCCATTTCTGCTCGATGTTCAGCAGAGTGCTCAGGGCATGTTGGGAAGAACCATTTTGCCTTTCTCACCATGGCAATAGTGACATAAGTCATGCATGGGATCCTCCTTCCCCTCTTGTCACCATAACCAAGAACATTTTTCAGCCCCTCGGTGGGAGGGTCTGCTTGGCATCGCCTGTTTCCTCACTGCGCCTCTAGGTAGGCCTTTTCAATAATGTCGACAGCATTTAAGTTCTCTGGGGTACAAAGACTCCTTCGGGCCTGTTTTTCCCAAACTGCCCAGGACGATGCTACTCTGAAGTTCTCCTGGGCAAGGAAGAGTCCTGGAGGACGATTCAGGCCCCGTCAGAGCTGTCTGGCCTCTGATTTCTAGGGTAGGGCAGGCCTAAAACTACCTGAGGGAATTGGCTATGAGAGAACTGAAGCTAGACTTTCTACCAAGGTGCCAGTTTTCTCAGTACAAGCTCCTGAGGCAGGGAAAGCCTCACATACTAAAGGATAGGAGAAGCAGAGATCTGGGGGCAAACACTCACCCACGGGCCTTTCACCAGGTCTCTGCAGCCAATGCAAAGTACAGACTTGGGCCAGTGAAATCAGAAGCTAGTAAGACAGCCGACCTGAAAAACCCAAGAGAAAAAGCTGCAAATCAGTAATGTGGCAAGATAAAAGCAGGAAAATGTTTAATGGTAATGTTGGGCCATTTGCTTAGGAAGGAAAAAACAGATGCTACAAACCCGAGATGAGAAAGAACAGACTTCACAAGAACAACCGAGAACATTCTTTGAAGCAAACGTCGGGTGGAATAAATATCTGGGATACGGGAAAAGGGGTTTTGTCCAGTGGAACTGAGGTAGGTTCTCCGGTCTGTCCAGCTAAAGATCCATCTTCATCCAAATTATTCACTTCACCTCAAACTTGCCAGTTTCTCCACTTTATCTTATGTACTTTGGTGCTCCATTGTATTGCAGTCAGTCTTGCTTTATATTTGAGCAGTGGAAAGGAATGTTTCTGGGGTCTTCAAGGATCTTTCATTCACGTCAATGAAATCATGAGCTATTTAACACGCTTTAAAGGTACCGGCTCTTGGCGCAGAAATCTCCAAAGGAAAACTCCAGGAAACAAATTAAATTATAAGAAGATGATTTTGAAAAAAAGAGTTACGATAGCAGCATCAATTTCAAACTCACCTAAATGTAATTCTCAATTTGGGGGTATCTAGTTGATCTTATGATTAAACTAATGTTAAGGAACTTTGGATTTGGGGATTTGTAAATAAAAAAGAATGAAAATATATAACCAAATTTAGTGTTAAAGGGTGTTTCTGTGCACCACCAAGGTAAACAATATCTCCCATTATCAATGTTTGTAGCGAGTACTAGATGAAGATGATACAGCATATTGATAAATGCATCTCGGGCCACACTGTCATAGCATTGCATCAATTTTCCTCAGGATCTTTATCATAAAGACGAAGTTTACTCCACATCTAGAGACACCTGTGTTCACATTTTATTGTGACATCAATCACATTTTAATGCTTGGATAGCTGAAGGTTGCAACTAGATTACTAGAACTGTCAAAATCAATTTTTATAACCTCCAGATTGAAAATAATGAAGGAGCTTCTCTAATTTATACCGCTTTTTGTACGGGTGAGGGTGTAACTTAAATATCTTGCTGGTTTTTTTACTGCCTGTAAAAACAAAATCTATATCTAATGCTGCTTCCAAAAAGCACAGTACGTCATTCAAGTGACTGGTGAATGTCCTGGTTAAGATCACCATTTCCATTTCTTGATTGTTAATGATGCACTGATTAAATTGGAACGATTACGGACGTGTCTACTCTTTGACAGCAAAGTGTGGCTCTGGGAAATGACCAGACAGAGGGGATGAACCGTGTATCTGATGGGTGGACAGATCCTCATGCAGTTGAACCACAAACGGGAAGGGAAGCCGAGTTCCAAGTGAGACGTACAACCTCATCCCCTAGAGTGTGTTACAACCTCTCACTGCCTTTCACCGATCACTGGCCTTATCAGAACATTAAATATTCTCAATGTGTTCAGGTCAGATTCAGAATGAGGCTGGGAACACACAGCCAGAGGCCTGTACTGAAAATGGTCTCCAGAGGCCAAGTAAGAGTGATTCCTTCTATTTCTCTGTCTTGCTCTCTGTCTCTCCCCTTGCTCTGTTGAGAGTCTTGTTTTCCTGCAAAGACAAAATGTTCAGAACCACTGGGGACACTGCTTTTCTGGCAGAGAACTCTTCAAGAACTCAACTGTATGTTATCTTTGATTCTCTCTTCTTGTTCTATTTCTCCCATTGTTGTTTGCAGAAGAAAATTAATAGAACCAAAAGAAATAAAGGCAATGGATGCTATGTTGTATTATAATACTTAAGCTCATATAATTGCAACTCTAGAAGGGGATCAGGAGATCTTAATCACAGATCCTTCAGAGATGGGGGAAGGAGATTCTTTTTCTGGTTTATTTCTTTTGTTTCTAACTTTAACCTATCTGCTGCAGGAAATGTATAGTTCTGTGAAGCTATGCAGACAACAAACAGTCCTGCCAAGCAGCACGTGATTAAAGCTCATCGAGTTAGTGGGAAACTTGAGATTAGTTTCACCTTTGGTCCAAGATTGAGGGGTCCCATCGCAAGTTCATCCCCACACTTGGAACCCCGCCTCAGTGAGAAGGAACCTTATAGATATGAGAAGAAGAAACCTCACACACATCCAGCAATGTGTATTGATGCTGGGAAAATCCCAGAATCCTACGGTTGGAAAGGAATTGAGAGGTCATCTTGGCAATTCTTCGTGGGACCACACTCGACCTGTTCCTAACAGGCGAGAAATGATCCTAACTTCGAAGGATCACCTACAGCCTCCCCCAGAAACCCATTCCAGTGAGAGTTCACAGTGAAAAGGGAGTGAAAGAGAGAGATCTTGGGTTTCTGCTTCTTGGGCAAC
Source organism: Tachyglossus aculeatus (assembly GCF_015852505.1). NCBI lineage: Eukaryota > Metazoa > Chordata > Mammalia > Monotremata > Tachyglossidae > Tachyglossus > Tachyglossus aculeatus. Next base: position 15,660,831 of record NC_052077.1, read on the forward strand.
CTAGCCATCAAATGTGTAGCTTGGGCTTCAGAGAACAAGAGGGCTATCCTTTGGAAGAGTCTCGAGTTGCTGTCTCGATGAGCATGAGACACCATGCCTGTTGGTGGGATTAAGTATTATCTACATAGTTCCTCAGAGGAATGAAAGTCTTAAAGCAGACCAAGTCCATCTGAGGTAGAAGAAAGGTAGCTATTACTATCCCCATTTTACAGATGAGAAAACTGAGGTACAGAGAGGTTAAATGATGTAGCCATAGTCATAGCACAGGCCAGAGCAGAGCACAGACCTGACCAGCATCCTCCAGCTTCCAGACCAATCATCCCTCTTCTGCTGCCGGATCAACCTGCCACAGGGATAGTAGGCATTTCTTTGCATTGCTCCCAAGCTTTGGTGTTTAGGACTAAGTTCTTCTTACTTAGTGAAGTGCATAGTCTGCTCATCCCTCAAAATGGAGTTGAAAAATCAAAGTTTGGTTCTTTTGAACATAAAAACAGTGCAGATGGGGCTTCCCCCAAATATCTACTAAACTGTCCTTTACAACCATTTGTTGCGCCCATCTTCACTCTTCTATACAGTAGGCTCGCTTTGAGCAAGCACATTTTGAAATAAACTTGCCCGCCTGCAACTTGTTCTTAATATAAATGAAGTGAATTTCAACTCTTTCAGGATTTGAGATATTGGAAAGATTTATTGGGCTGGATTTCCTTAGATTTATTATTCTTTTCAAAGGCAATAAAAGATTTAGGCAATCTAGCCTTTCTGAAGTACACAGCTTAATCAAAATCTGTCCATGCTAGAGCTGCTTACATACCCTCAGTAACTCACCACTCAATTACAATCTGATTGGGTCCCTCCAGCAGACCAGGTGCTGGTGTCTTCATGGGGTGAATCTGTTGGAGGACTGGAAAAAGGTCACAGATGCTCACTAATTTCTGAAACATTCTAGCAGTACTTGACTCATTGGGCAGATAATGAAAGGAGGTTTGGAAATGAGAACTTTAGGTTTTGCCCTTGAAGACTGGCAAAAAGTGGACGCTCAAACCATGGGGAAAAGGTGACTTTGCCAAGGGACTGCTGTCTCCTGACTGGCCCTTGGCCATGGATAACTGTCAGTTGTTGCTTCTTGCCAGACCCTGAGATAAACCCTGTCTAAAAGGAAGATATAGAGACTTCAGGAATCTTGGGGCATATTGAGAAGTGAGAAGAGTGATGGGACCAGCTCCTCAAACGGTGGTTTTGTTCACGAGGAGTTTAGGGTGAAGCTCGTCTGGTGAAGTTTTGGGGAAACCACATTTTTCTTCTGAAGATGCATCTTCCCAAACCATGAGTTTCATGTAGACACATCCAGTGTCACCTGGGGTCCTACCTCTAGGCTCCTCAGTTGTCAAGGGCCTAGATGAACAGGCTGATTCAAATTTTGTTTTACTCCAGAACAGGACTAGGATGTTTCTTCACCCAGGAGGCCTTCCCAGACTGAGCCCCCTTTTTCCTCTCCTCCTCCCCATCCCCCCAGCCCTACCTCCTTCCCTTCCCCACAGCACCTGTACATATGTTTGTACAGATTTATTCCTCTATTTTTCTTGCACATATTTACTATTCTATTTATTTTGTTAATGATGTGCATCTAGTTCTACTTCTATTTATTCTGACTTGACACCTGTCCATATGTTTTGTTTTGCTGTCTGTCTCCCCCTTCTAGACTGTGAGCCCATTGTTGGGTAGGGACCATCTCTATATGTTGCCAGCTTGTACTTCCCAAGCGCTTAGTACAGTGCTCTGCACACAGTAAGCACTCGATAAATATGATTGAATGAATGAATCAGTCATGCCACCATCAATCAATCAATCAATCATTTATTAAGTGCTTACTGCATGCAGAGCACTGTACGATCACTTACATACTCTGGGGAAACCTATTCTGTATGTCTTCTCTTTGCTTTTCCTCTCATCACCTCAAGGGGCCAAAAGTCCTGTAATCCTGAATTTTTTATCCTTCTGAAACCTTAATAATGAATTCCGCAAGCTCGTAATCTTTTTGACAATTTATTTAACAGCCTAGATTTGCCTTATTTTTGAATGCCCAAGAGCTCTTTTTGCTTTCATTTCTCGGTTTAAATATGAACAATTATTCATGTGTAGCAATCCTTGGAGACTTACTCAATGACACTTTCACTCTTGCATTCAGATATTCACTCCACTCACACTCCTGTCTACAAATCCTTTCCGACAAATCCCATACTTGCCCGGGTTAGGGATCGATATTGGCCCTGGATAATGGCCTGCAGATTCAATCAGAGAGTTGCTCCCTAACGTTGTTTTTTGTTTCAGAATATACCTTTTAGATTTAGTGGAAATTTGTAGGTTAGTTATTCGATCAAAGCTGAGTTCTCTACATGTTGGGGTCCTGTGATTTAATGTTTTAACCATCAAACGCTTTACATTGTACCATGAAGCTGGGTTAGTTCAGGATATTGACAAAGGGATCAGATTTTTTTTTAACTTTCCATCTTTGGCCCCTGGTCACATTGTTTAGGCAAAATGACCTAATGATCATGATTGTTCTTGGGGTGAGAGACTAAGGTTGCCGCTCAACCCCCACCTGCAATGGGTCCTAGAAGCCACATTACCACCATGCTTGGACCCCTATTCGAATTTGGGTTCTTTAAGGTTTCTTGCACTATGGTTCCACAGGACTGGGTCAAAGCTATAAGTCAGGTGGCATTTTGGGAATAATAATTATAATAATTGTGGTGTATCTGTGGATCCGTATATACTCACTTCTGTCATAATCCATGTTTTCACTGTGTGTTTTGGCTAGGGCATTGTTAAGAACTTAGGGAATATTTGTCTGATAAAAGGAACCCTGAGTGCAGCTTGCAAAGGTGTCGGAAGAAATGATTGGTGGGTATGTACCTGTGCTAATGCTCATGGCATTAGACGAAGTGAGTTGTACACCATGAATCTCCCTGAAAGAGGGGTTCTGCAAGAATGCAACTCCCATGTAATAGAAGAACTGAGTGTACAACATATTTTTCAGCTGAGAATCTCAGAGCTCCAGTTGTGTTTAAAAGAAGCCCCAGAGCAATATCATTTTACATAGTACTTTTTCAGATTAGCAAAACATGCTCAAGAAACCTTAAATCCATATACTGAAATTATAGCACAATGAATTATTGCATACTACTGCTATTGGTTGCAAACTATTATTTGGGATATGCTACCCATGTAGTACAAAATGGATTTTTGAATCAATAAATTAATTAACACTCAGTTTACAGGACAGATCCATATCATGGACAGCCCCCTCAACACACATACTCATTCTCTCTCTCTCTTTCTCTCTCTCTCTCACACTCTCTTTCCCTCTCCCTCACCCCCTCTCTATGACAGGGACAGATACCCAACCCTTTCCTACTCTTCAGCAGAACTCTGAAGCATAGAAGGTCAAATCCAGAAAGATCTGAGCCAACCTGCCAGGAAGAATGGCCGCAAGGAAGACATTCCAAGACATTTTATGCCCGGCCGATGTGAAATGACCTTCCAGATGCAGGGGATAGAAAACCCTCCTCCCTCTATCCTGCAATCTCACCTTTAGTCATCAGTGGCTCGACAGTGCCTTCAGAATTCTTCCTGCTCCTCCTTCTCCTCAAGGAGAAGAGGGTTTCCTCTTCTTTATCTCCTTCAATTCTGTTTTCTTCTTTTCCTTTTCATTCTTCTTCTTCTCCTTCTTCCCTATTGTGCGCAGAGCACTGTACTAGGCATTTAGGAAACCTTCAGAAGAAGGAAAGGATGCATTACTGACCCTTGTGGAACTTACCATCTTAATAGACAAAAACTGAGGAATGCATTATAGGTAAGACAAATAGATAAAAATCACAAAGTGGCTGATGGGATGGCGTGTCCAAGCACTTGGGGGTGGGGACAGAGAAAGGATGGGGCATCCAATCCGGGACCTTGGCAGCGGGCGGTGGGAGGCGGGAAATGGCTTTTAATGGGAAAACTTTGAAAGAAAGGCGGGCATTGGTTTGGTGAAACTGAAAGGGAGGGGGTTGTTTATGGTGTTTGTTAAGCCCGTCAAACACTGTTCTAAGTGCTGGGGTACATGTAAGTTAATTAGGATTGGACACAGTCCCCGTCCCACATGGGACTTCACAGGTATTCCATGCAATGGTGAGGCAGCAGGAGATTTGAAAGTGAGGGAGCAGAGAGAGACAAAGTTTGGGGGAGCAAAATGCCTCACTGAGTGTGAGTAGGAGAAGAGAGCCAACAGGTAGGAGGGAACCAGCTGATAGGTTGCTCTTGGAATTTCCCCAAGCCCAGAGGTCAGTGGAAGTGGAAGTACCGGGGAACAGCTCATGGGAAAAGCTCCCAGGAGCAGCCTGTGAGGCAGTGGAAATGGCCGGAGGGGTCAACAGCAGCTATGGCAGTGCCAGGGTGTCACCCCTGGTGGCAGCTGGATTGGCCACCATTTGTTTCTCTCCCCTGCCCCTGCAATCGCTCTCTAGTGGAAGGAGCACGGGCTTGGGAGTCAGAGGACCTGGGTTCTAATCCTGCCTCCGCCACTTGTCTGCTTGGGCAAGTCACTTAACTTCTCTATGCCTCAGTTTCCTCATCTGTCAAATAGGGATGAAGACTGTGAGCCCCATGGAGGACAACCATATTACCTTTTTATATACCCCACTTCTCAGAACAGTGCTTGGCACATAGTAAGCGCTTAACAAATACCCTCATCATCATCATTATTATTATTATTATTATTCCACGCTGGCCTTACCACCGTGGTTTCAGTAAGATGTTGAGATTTCCACTGGCTGGAGCTGAACCATCCACCGATGCTAGCTCCTTGCCATTTTATTCATCCTGGATGTGGGGATCTTCACTTCATATCACAGAAGCAGAGCTTAATTTGTATGAGATAGGTTTCAGGGCTCACACAAGCAGCAGCATAAGGCTCCAGACTGGTCTTGGGAGTGGCGAGCCCACAGAACCACCTTGGCTTCTCTGGCACAAATTAATAACAATAATAATAATAATAATAATAATGGCATGTATTAAGCACTTACTATGTGCAAAGCACCATTCTAAGTGCTGGGGAGGTTACAAGGTGATCAGGCTGTCCCACGGGGTGTTCATAGTCTTCATCCCCATTTTACAGATGAGGTAACTGAGGCACAGAGAAGTTAAGTGACTTTTATTTTTTTATAATGGCATTTATTAAGCGCTTACTATGTGCAAAGCACTGTTCTAAGCACTGGGGAGGTTACAAGGTGATCACGTTGTCCCACGGGGGACTCACAATCTTAATCCCCATTTTACAGATGAGGTAACTGAGGCACAGAGAAGTTAAGTGACTTTAATTTTTTTATAATGGCATTTATTAAGTGCTTACTATGTGCAAAGCACTGTTCTAAGCACTGGGGAGGTTACAAGGTGATCACATTGTCCCACGTGGGGCTCATAGTCTTCATCCCCATTTTACAGATGAGGTAACTGAGGCACAGAGAAGTTAAGTGACTTTTATTCTTTTATAATGGCATTTATTAAGCACTTACTATGTGCAAAGCACTGTTCTAAGCACTGGGGAGGTTACAAGGTGATCACGTTGTCCCACGGGGGGCTCACAGTCTTAATCCCCATTTTACAGATGAGGTACTGAGGCACTGAGAAATTAAGTGACTTACCCAAAGTCACCCAGCTGACAATTGGCAGAGAGGGGGTTTGAACCCATGACCTCTGACTCCAAAGCCCGTGCTCTTTCCACTGAGCCACGCTGCTTCTCAGTTAAGCCTAGCTCATAGGGATCTGAGGAATGAAGGACACAGATAGTGAAGATGGGACAAAGGCTCTCAGTTGGCATGGTGCTTGTGATAACTGGAACAATTCCATTTGTTCCAGTTTGATTGCGAGTCCCATAAGGGTCAGGGACCATGTCTAAATGCCACCTATGTATTCTCTCCCAGTGCTTTGTTCAGTGCTGCACACCCGGTAAGTGCTTAGTAAAAACCACTGTTACTATAACCACCACCACGCTGTTGGCTATTTCTCCCCAGTTCTCCAGTTAGTCCATGACGAATGCTGGGATGAGGTGTGGAGCGGGGATGGTGGTGCCGTTACCTCAGCGACCTTGCCACTCCTTTTTCGATCCCCCCACCTCTTTTCTTAAATGGCCTTCCTCAAAGGCCAAAGGGCATGGCTGGTTAACCCTGCTGCCATGGAGCAGCTGCTCCTGGCCCCTTTCAGGGACTTCTCATGGACTGCCAATCAAGCAGCTACCAGAACTTCCTTCACTTCAGCTGTGCTGTCACTCTCCTATCTGACTCCAAGCCAAAATGATGTCACCCAAATACTAATAATTGTGCCACTTGATAAGTGCTTCCTATGTGCCAAATGCTATATTAAGCCCTGGGGGAGATATGGGATAATCAGGTTGGACTCAGTCCCTGTCTCCCGGGGGCTCACATTCTGAGGGGAAGGGAGAAAAGGTATTTCATCCCCATTTTTCAGGTGAGGAAACTGAGGCACAGAGAAGTTAAGTGACTTGCCCAAGATCACACAGCAGTTAATTGGCAGGGTCAGGATCAGAATCCAGGGACTCTGACTCAAGATCATCATCATCATCATCATCAATCGTATTTATTGAGCGCTTACTATGTGCAGAGCACTGTACTAAGCGCTTGGGAAGTACAAATTGGCAACATATAGAGACAGTCCCTACCCAACAGTGGGCTCACAGTCTAAAAGGGGGAGACAGAGAACAAAACCAAACATACTAACAAAATAAAATAAAATGTTCTTCCCTCTAAAGTGTAAGCACATTGTGGGTAGGGACTGTTGTCTATTATACTGTTATATTGTACTCTCCCAAGCGCTTAGTACAGTGCTCTGCACACAGTAAGCACTCATTAAATATGACTGATTGATTGATTGATTGATTGATCTTTCCAGTAGGCCACACGGTTACCCTAACCCAGTCAGCTCTCAGTAAGGCTCTGCCTTGGAGGCAGGAAAGCAGTGTACAGAAGTAGAGGAGCAACCTTCTTTCTTCCTGCCTGAATGCAGCCCTGAAGGGCCCCCAATCTACTTCCCCCAGGTGCCCAGAAATGGGGGTTTTCACCCCAGTCCTCACAGGCCTGTTTGCAACTATCTGGCTCTGCCCTTCCCACCAAAAAGCCGGATCAGATTCAACATGGAAAAGTTCCAAGGGGAGAGGGATTTTGAGAACCTACATAGTGTCAGGCAGGGTGTGCTGGGGACGCCTGCCAGCCCCCTTAGTCGCTCAATTAATTTTCATGGTTTCTTCCTGCCTAAAACTTAGCCAATCAATCAATGGAATCTAGGAGTTGGGTCCAAACAATTGATTCTGAAAATGAAGAACGCACAGAAGGATAGGGGAATGGAGGAAAGGAAACAACATTCAGTGACAATTGCAATGTATCATTTCCTATTCCTTAAGGCAAATAGTCCTGTGAAGTAAGGACCTGAACTAATGAAGCCTAGATCTCTGTGGATTTGGGGCTTATGGTTGATTGACTTGTTAACTGAGTTGCATAAAGATTTTCTTAGGCAATCAAGCTCTGGTGGATATTGTGTCTGAGTGGCTGACTACCATCTGGAAATTTCTGTGGTATCTTATTGCCCAAATTTCCTGTCATGTTATATTCACGATGGACCAGTGATGTCAGTAGACTTGCAAACCTTAAACCACCTCTCCAAGTGCCCCAGTGTTTTGCAATAAACAAATACAAGATGTAATTCAGACCAAAGCAAGAGGAGGTATGTTTATCAATACTGTTACATTGTACTCTCCCAAGTGCTTAATGGCAGTGCTCTGCCCACTGTAAGCACTCGGTAAATACCATTTATCGGTTGATTGACTGAGGTTGGGCTTGGCGGGTGCGGAGGGGGGTCAGAATTATCTGGGTAACTGCTTCAACTGTCCATTTTGCTTTGGTTGTAAAAACTCGGCTTTTATGTTTCCCTACTCCTCAAGAACCTCCAGTGACTTACCATCCACCTCTGCAACAAGCAGAAATTAGAAACTCCTTCCCATTGGCTTTAAAGCAATCAGCCTTCCTCCTCCTATTTCCTCACTGATTTCCTAAGGCAATCCAGCCTGCTTTCTTTGCTTCTCTAATGCCAACCTGCTGATTATAATAATAATAATAATAATAATGGCATTTATTAAGCGCTTACTATGTGCAAAGCACTGTTGTAAGCGCTGGGGAGGTTACAAGGTGATCAGGTTGTCCCACAGGAGGCTCACAGTCTTAATCCCCATTTTACAGATGAGGGAACTGAGGCGCAGAGAAGTTAAGTGACTTGCCCCAAGTCACACAGCTGACAAGTGGCGGAGCCAGGATTTGAACCCATGACCTCTGACTCCAAAGCCCGTGCTCTTTCCACTGAGCCACGCTGCTTCTCAATCTCAATCTCACCTACCCTCAGTTTACCCCCTTGCCCATGTCCTCCCTCTGGACTGGAACTCCCTACCCATGCTCTCCTCCTTCAAAGTCTTATTAAAATGGCATTTTCCATTAGAGGTTCCCTTACTAAGCCCTCATTTCCCCTACTCCCTCTCCCTTCTGTGTCACCTATGCACTTGGATCTGTACCCTTTAAGGACTTGATATTAACCCCCCCCCCCCAGCATTATGTTCATATCCATAATTTATTTTAATGTCTATCTCCTCCCTTAGACTGTAAGTTCTTTATGGGCAGGGAAGGTGTCTACCCACTCAAACTGTGGACTCCCAAGTGTTTAGTACAGTGCACTGTATACAGTAAGTGCTCAATAAATACCACTGATTGATTTCCCAAGGTGGCCCCTTGGATCTCAGCCATGAGCCTTCTGGGACACGGGGTGGAGAAAACCCTTCGTTTGGGCCCTTCCCAAGTTCTCTGAGCCAGTGGACTCATACACAGGTTCTCCGGTTCACAAGTTCACATTTACCGGCTCCACCGGAGATGAGAGAACTTTTCTCCCTGCAGAAATCCAGTTTGAAGAACCGGGGGCTCTCAGAGAGATCATGCAGAGCTCTGTTCCTCCCCACTTACTGGGCCCCATCCCCAAATCAGACTGTGCCATCCAAGAACTACCAGGAGGTGAAATGCAATTGCCCTTTTGCAAGTGTTGGGAGCGGAAGATATTTTCTCCACCCCAAACAGAAAGCTGAGGAGAAAAGCTGCCACAGCACTTTGATATTGTTCTCTCCTCTGCAAGGAACAGTGGAGAGAGGAAGGGATAAGAAGGTGGAAGTGCTGGGAGATAAGAACTGATTTTGGTAATCCCTTATATACCATACCTTACATACATTAAAAAAATACCAGTAGAGAAGACATGGAGTTAGAATAATTATATTACAATACTGGATAAACATAATATTCATTTTACAGAGGAGGAAACAGACTCGATGAGGCAGTGACAGAGAGACAGAGAATAGAGCCCAGGACTCAAAATACCTTCATTTTGAACAGCCCATTTTCACTTGTTTTAAATATCTTTTTGTCTTCCCTGGTTTTTCTTCAGCCTTTGTGGGAAGACTAATAAATACAGTAAAGGATTAGAGGAAGATTATGACAAGAATGTTCCAATCTCAACATAACCGTGAGTTATGAATATTTATTAGATTTTTTTTTAAAAAATAGCTCCTTTGTATATGCTACAGGCAGGAATTCTCTGGAATAAGATTATTTAGTATATTCTTATAACCAAATGCCTCAGGTTCTCTTCTGCACACAGTTGACCCGGTTGAGACAAATGTCCCCAAAATAAAGTGATCTTACATCAAACAAATATTGATATGCTCCTTAAGGTTCCTTGGCACTGGAATGGAATTGTAACAGGAGGCTAGGATTGATATATGGCCTTTCAAAGATGAAGAGAAGGTAAATCCACTGGATTCATTTCATAATACAGTTCTCATGAGCCAAGAATTTTGATTCTATAATTTCAAAGAGTGCGGCTCCTGACAGATTACGTATCTCCCAAATTTCCTCCAAAAGGCTATTCATCATCAGTGATGACGCCAGCTCTCTGATTTTCCCTTTCCCTATGAATACCAAGGAGTCAGAGGCTCTAAAAGCAGGCATCCTCTTTCAATAGATCAGCTTCTTTCACCACATTTTCACGGTAGCTTTTCTTTACTGTGCTTTCTAGCCAAAGGGCAGAACCTAAAAAGTGGGAGCAGGGAGATGGGGAGTGGAGGGGGCAGAGGTGAGGAAGACTGCAGAACTATCAGGTGGGATGTAGCATGACTTAACAGAAAGGGCACTGGCCTAAGAGTCAGAGGAACTGAGTTCGAAACCCAGCTCTGCCAGTTGCTTGCTGTGTTACCTCGGACAACTCCTTCTAGACTGTGCGCCTGTTGTTGGGTAGGGATTGTCTCTATCTGGTGTCCAATTGTAGTTTCCAAGCACTCTGTACACAGTAAACGCTCAGTAAATACGATGGAATGAATACAAGAGAAGCAGGGAAGCAGCGTGGCTTAGTGGAAAAAGAGCTCGGGCTTTGGGAATCAGAGGTCATGGGTTCATTCATTCATTTAATCACATTTATTGAGCGCTTACTATGTGCAGAGCACCGGACTAAGCGCTTGGGAAGTACAAGTCAGCAACATAATAGAGACGGTCCCTACCCAACAATGGGCTCACAGGCTAGAAGGGGGAGACAGACAACAAAACAAAATAAGTAGACAGGTGTCAATACCATCAAAATAAATAGAATTATAGTTATATGCATACCATTAATAAAATTAATAGGGTAATAAATATGTAAAAATATACACAAGTGCTGTGGCGAGGGGAAGGGGGTAGGGTCCTAATCCCGTCTCCGCCACTTGTCAGCTGTGTGACTATGGGCAAGTCACTTCACTTCTCTGTGCTTCAGTGACCTCATCAAATAAATGGGATTAAGACTGTGAGCCCCACACGTGACAACCTGATGACCTTGTATCTATCCCAGTGCTTAGAACCGTGGTTGGCACGTAGTAAGCGCTTAACAAATACCATCATCATCATCAACCTTTCTCTGCCTCATTTTCCTCACCTGTAAAATGGAGATTAAATACCTACCTGTTCTCCCTCCTACTTAGACTGTGAGCCCCATGTGGAACGGGGACTGTGTCCACCCTGATAACCTTGAATCAACTTCAGTCCTTAGAACAGTGCTTGTCCCACAATAGGTGCTTAAAAATACCATAATTATTAGTAATTATTAAGTAGAGGATCATGGTGCTGGGACAAAAGTGGATATATGTTCGGGACATTTCTCTCTTGAGGCAGGGGGTGGGAAAAGCTCCCTCTACACAGTTAGAGTTCAATGACTGTACAGTCTGTAGAAGCCCTTTTTCACTGTCGTAATGTTAAAATGCTCTTAGTGTGTGATTTCTAAATCCACCACCTACCTGTTAAGGTTGTCAGTTTTCAGAGATTGGCGATTTTTTTGCAACCATTCCTGAGATTAAAGAACTCTACTCGTTGAGTCTACAAGACATTGGGGATTCTGCTCGGCCCTTCGACTTCTCAAACATCCCCTACTTGTAGTTCGAAGCCTGTGGGAGAGAGAGCAGAAAAGAAGGTGTCTGGGTCGTCTGCCACACTGACTGTAAGGTATATTCTTCCATCGACTCCCTTCCAAACACTTGGAACCGTGGTCTGCAGGCAGCACTGCAACAATCGTGTCTATCAACTGTATTGTATTGTCCTCTTCCAAGTGCTTAGTGTGGTGCTCTGCAAATGCGATTGACTGATTGAGCAGACCTTCAGTAAATGCTGATGATGTTAATATAAAGATGATAACCAATCAATCAGTGGTATCTACTGAGCACTTACGGCATGCAGAGCACTGTACTAAGCGTGTGGGAGAGTACAAGTGTTCTGAACTGCAACTCTGAGAGGGGTGGAAAGATAAGTGAATGTCCGTTGTGGGATTTCACGGAAGCATGCGTAGTGGGGACCTCGGCAGACTGTGCCATTTCAGCTGCACCATTTCACCTTGCTAGAAACAGGGAATTGATCCCCTCACGCGCTTACCTGCTGAATTGGTCCAAATCCCTGCTCCTCCTTGGCATATACAGACCCCTGAGCCTGGCATCTCTCCTTGGCAATGATACTTTTTTTAGCCCTGGAAAAAGCAAGTGGAATGGAGAGGCATGGGGGAGCGGGGCAGTGAGCATTGTCAGGATGACTGAGGGCAGCGAACCTTGGGCTGTAGCCCAGTCAACCCAAGGGCATCCAGCCTAGACCTTCATGTTGCCCAAATGGATGTTCACAGTGAAAGAAATTGGCATCCTGACAATTTCTGCTGCTTACAGAGTACTCGGGAGCAGGGAAATCTGATTTCAGTACCAGCTTTCTCATTGTTAGTATTAATTATTATATTTTTAAACACCTTCTATGTATCAAGCACTGTTGTATGCACTGGGGTACAAGACCAGAAGCAGCGTGGCTTAGTAGAAAGAGAACAGCCTTGGGAGTCAGAGATCGTGGGTTCTAATCCCTGCTCTGCCACTTACCAGCTGTGTGACTTTGGGCCAGTCACTTCACTTCTCTGTGCCTCAGTTACTTCACCTGTAAAATGGGGGTTAAGACTGTGAGCCCCACGTGGGACAACGTGATTACCTTGTATCTACCCCAGTGCTTAGACCAGTGCTTGGCATATAGTAAGCGCTTAACAAATACCATTACTATTATTATTATTATTGTAGTCAAATTAATCCAATAGTATTCATATAGTATTCAAACAGTATTCACACAAGAGGAATGAAGGGAATGTGATCAATGGAAGTACATTTGCAAGAGGATGGATCTGGAGGAAGGAAGTCATGATCATGTTGATGGAAGAGGGTGAAGGGGATGTGAGGAGAGAGGCACTGAAAACAAAGAGGAAAAAAGCCTTTGTGGGCTGGTGAAAAATGATGATTCTCTCTGCTGGAGTTTGAACTGGGGCTAAGTACAGTTGAGGTTTAGAAGTGCCTGTACCTGCAGGAAGAAAATTAATGGAAAGCATAATGAAGCTGCAATTGTATTAAGAAAACACAATTATAATTTAGGTCAATAGTTATTATCTAATATTGAATAGCTAGTCAGGCAGACAGTTTATGTCTCCAGTTAGAGTTATCTGGTAGGGAATCTTTACATATTGTACTAGCGTTCTTAAGTAGAGCGATTCATCTATCTGATGTTAATAACGATGTTAAGTCCTTGTTCTCTTATGTGACCGAAAAGTGGTTTGTGTCACTCTCCTGCTCCCTAAGCCCACAGGGAATCCTGGTGCAAGGCTAACAAGACTGTATGCCCGGAGGCCATCAATCAGCTAAGAGTCTGGGCTCATAATTAGACTTCTGAGAGCGTGTGTCCTAAACCCTGTAGAGTTTGAGGTGGGACTGGAGGAACGAACTCCAGGTCTGTCTGGTCCCACCAAGCCTGGAGTGAGACAGTTATGGGACCCCTCGTTATTGGTTCTCTACAGCAAGAGTCCTGTAGGGATGAGAGGCGTGCTGATCTAGGACAGGACAACTGAAAATGGTCGTAGTTCAGTGAGAGATGGCTTGGGTGCCCTGCATCTCCTATGTTAAGCCTTCCTGGAGCTCCAGTAGGGTTTAGTCTAAGGGTTTTCTGAATCCAGTCTGGCACTGCCCTCTCAGGGCAACAGTGGTTCCTGTAGACTTGGCCTCATCCTATACCAAACCCCTGGAGAGCCCTGGGATTCCCAGAAGATTCACCGACTGCCAGGGGTTCCTCATCCCCTTGCTGTCCTTCACTGTCCTGATCAAGAGGGAGTTAAATGTCAAACCCTGGCTGCCTCAGGAAAATCCGAGGAGAGAGTCCCAACTGAGATGCTCATCTCTTATCTCAGCTAGAGCAGAATTCTTTAATCGCACACTCAACAAAAGTTGGCGGAATTGATCAGCTATTTTGGGCTTGGAACTCCCTTCTGCCCTCCTCCACCCAATCTGCTCTCCCCATCTACAAAGTGCTCATAAAATCTCACCTCATCCAACAAGACTAACACTCAACACTCCATGTCACATCAAACCATCAGCCACCTCTAGCACATACACATTTATATTCCTTCCTTTAGCACTTCAATCAATCAATGGTATTTATTGAGCATTTACTGTGTCCAGAGCACTGTACTAAGTGCTTGGGGACAGTACAATTCAACAGAGTTGTTAGTCACATCATCCCTGTCCAAAAGGAGCTTATTCATTCATTCAGTCGTATTTATTGAGCGCTTACTGTGTGCAGAGCAGTTTAGTGGGGGTGAAAGACAATAAAATAATGTTCACTTAGGTATATTTGTTGAGACCGTTATACAATTTATTCTGATTACCCTCTTTGTCAGTATTTTAATGTCTGTTCCTCCCGCTCCCTCCATCCATTGAGCAATTTATTCTGATTACTCTTTTTGTCAATACTTTAATGTCTGTTTCTCCCAATTAGAGGATAAGTTGTTTGGGGGACGGGAACTATCTCATGGTTTTACTGCACATTCCCAACCAAGCACATACCAGTGAGTGATCAAATGCATTCAGTAACACTACTGATGCCGGCAGTTATGACAAAACATAGTGGCATCCCACAGGGTCTTTTATGGAAATCCACAGAATTTAGATGGAGTCCCTAGGAGAGATCTAAAACCTTCTTACCTTTGCTCCAGGGCCACTGCATTCTCCTTTCAGATCCCCGTGAACAGGGATTTCACTTCCTGGATGTCGGAGTTAGCAGCAGGATCTGAGGTGGAGGGAGGTTAGGGGCTCACAATAAAGACACGACATACTGAAGATGTCCAATGCCTTATAAAAGGAAAAGACTAGGTGAAAACAATTCTTTGGCATAAAACTAGATAAATGGCCACCCTTATCCCCATTAGTTTGTAAATTCCTTGAGATTAGTCACTGTGTCGTTTTCCTCTATTAGTGCAAAGCCTTGCACATTTAAGTACCCATAAATATTACTGATAGATAACAAAGTAGGAGGAACTGATATACTTACAAAGCTCAGTGTTAATATATAGACTATGTGGTTCTTTGACAATTAAATCAGATAGGACTGCAGGATAGGTTTGAGGTCACTGGCAACCGAAAAGAGTTGGTCTGGATTTGAACAATACAATTCATATCCTACTCTATGGTGGACTTCTTAGCTCCCACCTATTCCCTCCACCACCTTCAATAATAATAATAATAATAATAATAGTATTTGTTCAATAAGCGTGGGAAGGAATGAAAGATAGGAGACAGTAGACCGTGCATCAGACTTTGGCAAATACTGCAACTATAATCATTGCAGTTTTAATATCATTCACTTTTCTTAAAGCTGTCCCCGCTCCCATTTAGGAAAAATGCATAGGAAGGCTACCAGCTGGTAATTGGATCAAGTCAAAAGTCTTGATCATAGTCTAATTTGGCCCTAACTTTCCCTAGAGCTTTTGATTCTGGCTATAATAACAGTAACTGTGGAATGTGTTCATTCAATCGTATTTATTGAGCGCTTACTGTGTGCAGAGCACTGTACTAAGCACTTGGGAAGTACAAGTCGGTAACATATAGAGACGGTCACTACCCAACAGCGGGCTTACAGTCTAGAAGGGGGAGACAACAAAACAAAACATATTAACAAAATAAAATAGAATATGTACAAGTAAAATAAGTAAATAAATAGGGTAATAAATCCGTACAAACATATATACATATATACAGGTGCTGTGGGGAAGGGAAGGAGGTAAGGCGGGGGGGGGGGGAATGAAATGCCATCATTATTATTATTAATAAACTCATTATCAATCAATCAATCGTATTTAGTGAGCACTTACTTTGTGCAGAACACTGTACTAAGCGCTTGGGAAGTACGAGTTGGCAACAGATAGAGACGGTCCCTACCCAACAGTGGGCTCACAGTCTAGAAGGGGAAGACAGAGAACCAAAACCAAACAAATTAACAAAATAAATAAATAGAATAGATAAGTACAAGTAAAATAAATAAATAAACTCATTATGGAGGAACATGTCCACTAATTCTGTTGAACTGTACCCTCCCAAGCGCTTAGTACAGTGCTCTGCACCCAATAAGCGCTCAATAAATACGACTGAATGAAATGCCATCGTCATTATTATTATTATTAATACTCATTTTGATGATTAAACTCATTATGGAGGACCATGTCCTCTAATCCTGTTGCACTGTACTCTCCCAAGCGCTTAGTACAGTGCTGCTCAGCACATCATGGTAGGCCGATGGCCTGATTACCACAAAGGCCGCATCCCCATAGCAACGGTGAAGGAAACGCTTTTAAAGGGGGGATCGTGACGTCAGCGCGCACGACGCGCCGCGCTGACGTCAGAGGCGCCGGCGTCAGCGAGGAGCGGGGGGGGACCTCCGAAAGGGCATCGTGGCGTCAGCACGTAAGGCGCGACGTGCTGACGTCGGGGGCGCCGGCGTCAGCGGGGAGCGGGGGGAATCCCGAAAGGGCATCGTGACGTCAGCGCGTACGGCGTCAGCGACGAGAGGGGGGCCGGGGCGCCCATCTTGAGGAGAGGATCACTTCCGGTTGGGCCTAGCAGCTCTGTGGACAAGGCCGCCCTGCTTTTCAAGGTTCAACGTAGGTTCCCCCAAAACATGGCTTTTAAAACCTCAATTTTATCTCTATTTAATCCCCTCTGTTCCCCCCCCATCCCTTTAGGACATTTTAGCACCTCGGGGAGGCGTGGTGGTGCTGGTGGTGGTGGTGGGGAGAATCACCGACGGTTGTAGTTTGGGTTTTCAGTCATTCATTCATTCCATCCCATCGCATTTATTGAGCTCCTACTTTCATTCATTCATTCAGTCGTATTTATTGAGCGCCTACTGTGTGCAGAGCACTGGACTAAGCGCTTGGGAGGACAAGTTGGCAACATAGGGAGACGGTCCCTACCCAGCAACGGGCTCACAGTGTCTATCTGTATTGACACACGTATGTAAGTGTATCTGTACACACGTGTGTATATCTATATAGGCGTGGAAGTGCATATTCATTCATTCAGTCGTATTTATTGAGCGCTTACTGTGTGCAGAGCACTGGACTAAGCGCTTGGGAAGGACAAGTTGGCAACATATAGAGGCGGTCCCTTCCCAATCTGCAGCACGTGTATGTGTACGGAAATATATGTGTTTGTGTATACGTGTATGTAGACACGTGTATATTCATTCATTCCATCGTATTTATTGAGCGCTTACTGTGTGCAGAGCACTGGACTAAGCGCTTGGGAAGGACAAGGTGGCAACATAGAGAGACGGGCCCTTCCCAATCTGCAGCACGTGTATGTGTACGGAAATATATGTGTTTGTGTATACGTGTATGTAGACACGTGTATATTCATTCATTCAATCGTATTTATTGAGCGCCTACTGTGTGCAGAGCACTGGACTAAGCGCTTGGGAAGGACAAGTTGGCAACATAGAGAGACGGTCCCTTCCCAATCTGCAGCAGGGTTTAAATAAACGTGTATGTGTGCGGAAATATGTGTGTTTGTGTATACGTGTATCTAGACACGTGTATATTCACTCATTCAATCGTATTTATTGAGCGCTTACTGTGTGCAGAGCACTGTACTAAGCGCTTGGGAAGGACAAGTCGGCAACATATAGAGACGGGCCCTTCCCAATCTGCAGCACGTGTATGTGTACGGAAATATATGTGCTTGTGTATACGTGTATCTAGACACGTGTGCATTCATTCAGTCGTATTTATTGAGCGCTTACTGTGTGCAGAGCACTGGACTAAGCGCTTGGGAAGTACAAGTTGGCAACGTATAGAAACGGTTCCTTCCCAATCTGCAGCAGGATTTAAATAAACGTGTATGTGTACGAAAATGTTTGTGTATACGTGTATCTAGACACATGTATATTCATTCATTCAATCGTATTTATTGAGCGCTTACTGTGTGCAGAGCACTGGACTAAGCGCTTGGGAAGGACAAGTTGGCAACATATAGAGGTGGTCCCTTCCCAGTCTGCAGCAGGGTTTAAATAAACGTGTATGTGTACGAAAATATATGTGTTTGTGTATACGTGGATCTAGACACGTGTACATTCATTCAGTTGTATTTATTGAGCACCTACTGTGTGAAGAGCGCTGTACTAAGCGCTTGGGAAGTACAAGTTGGCAACATAGAGAGACGGTCCCTACCCAGCAACGAGCTCACAGTGTCTATCTGTATTGACACACTTATGTAAGTGTATCTGTACACACGTGTGTATATATATAGGCATGGAAGTGCATATTCATTCATTCAGTCGTATTTATTGAACGCTTACTGTGTGGAGAGCACTGTACTAAGCGCTTGGGAAGTACAAGTTGGCAACATATAGAGACGGTCCCTTCCCAATCTGCAGCAGGGTTTAAATAAACGTGTATGTGTATGGAAATATATGTGTTTGTGTATACGTGTATCTAGACACGTGTATATTCATCTAGTCGTATTTATTGAGCGTTTACTGTGTGCAGAGCACCGTACTAAGCGCTTGGGAAGTACAAATCGGCAACATATAGAGGCGGTCCCTTCCCAGTCTGCAGCAGGGTTTAAATAAACATGTATGTGTACGGAACTATATGTGCTTGTGCATACGTGTATCTAGACACGTGTACATTCATTCATTCAATAGTATTTATTGAGCAATTACTGTGTGTAGAGCACTGGATTAGGCGCTGGGAAGTACAGGCTCACTGTGTATATCTGTATTGACATGCGTTTGTAAGTGTATGTACACACATGTGTATGTATAGGCACTCAGGTGAAAGTGCATATTCATTATTGAGCACCTACTGTGTGCAGAGCACTGTACTAAGCGCTTGGGAAGTACAAGTTGGCAACATATAGAGACGGTCCTTACCCAGCAACGGGCTCACAGTGTCTATCTGTATTGACACGCGTATGTAAGTGTATAAGTACACACGTATGTATGTATACATATATATAGGCACTCGCGTGGAAGTGCGTATCCATTTAGTCGTATTTATTGAGCGCTTACTGTGTGTAGAGCACTGGACTAAGCGCTTGGGAAGTACAAGTTGGCAACAGAGACGGTCCCTACCCAATAACGGGCTCCCAGTCTAGAAGGGGGAGACAGACAAGACACGCATATAGAAATGTATGTGTGGATATAGACACGTGTATGCAAAGGTATGTATGTATATAGGCACGTGTATAGAAAGGTATGTATGTATATAGGCACGCGTATAGAAAGGTATGAATGTATATAGGCACATGTATAGAAAGGTGTGCATGTATACGGGCACGCAAATAGAAAAGTATGTATATAGGCACGCGAATAGGAAGGATGTATATGGGCACGCAGATAGAAAGGTATGTATATATATAAACACGCATCTAAAAAGGTATGCATGTATACATATATGTAGACATGCATACATATGCATATAGACATGCGTGTGCATGTGTGTGTGTGTGTGTATATATATATATATATATATATAATAATTGTGGCAATCGTTAAGCGTTTACTATGTGCCAAGTACTTTTCTAAGCACTGGGGTAGATACAAGGTAATCAGATTGTCCCACGTGGGGCTCACAGTCTTCATCCCCATTTAACAGATGAGGGAACTGAGGCACAGTGAAGTGAAGTGCCCAAGGTCACACAGCTGATAAGGGGCGAAGCCGGGATTAGAACCCACATCCTCTGACTCCCAAGCCCATGCTCTTTCCACTAAGCCATGCTGCTTCTCTAAATATGCGTATGTATGTATATAGACACGCATATAAGTGTGTGCAGACATGTGTATATGTATATATAGATGCGTATGTAAGTGTATGTAGATACTCATGTATGTCTGTGTGTGTGTGTTTTTGTATAGGTGTGCGTGTATATATTCAATTTATTCTAATGTGTATTCTCTCTTTTCAGTTTCATATGCCAAGGTGATGCCTCTTAAGATAGTTGGCTTGTTTGAGAGTTGCTGAAAAGGTCATCTTGGAACTGGCAGACACGCACAAGTATTATCCACTTATGACGTTAAATCAATCAATCAATCAATCAATCGTATTTATTGAGCGCTTACTATGTGCAGAGCACTGTACTAAGCGCTTGGGAAGTACAGATTGGCATCACATAGAGACAGTCCCTACCCAACAGTGGGCTCACAAAATGAATTGCAAATAGAAGCACCACTTAACTACCTCTTGGCCACTGGCCCGTTATGTGCAGCTTTCAAAACTCCCCCACCATCAAAGCATTAATTGGCGATGGGAGTCCCCACCACCTGCTTGGGAATAAAATGGTTTTATTTAAGAAATTTCAATTTCTGACGCATCAAAGAAGGAAGAGTCAAGATTGCCTTTTTTGTTTCTTGGCAAGCACTGCAGAGCAAGTATTAAAACTGAATTGGGTGTGATTTATGCCATATACTCAATTATTAGGGTACTGTAAATATCAGTACCGTTAGAAGGTGTTTTTTATATCGCCAAATTATACTGAGAAGTTAGTATAGATCATTAACTTTTGGAAGTGACAAACTGCATTTTTTGAACAGAGGGGACTTCCTAGAAACTCTTGAAAAGCACATTTTTCTCCTTCAGAAATGTTGAAATCATCTGCCTTTCAAAAAGCTCTCGTTTAAAGTATTGCAGCCAGAAAATTGATCCCATAGAGGGTTCTGCAGTGAAAGAACTCTTTTGAGAAGTAATCACAAATGAGATGTGGATTTATGAATTGCTGACTTAATGTATTTCATCACTTTGATGTGTTTCAGATTTGTTTTTAGGAAGGTAATAGCCCTACTTATTTCAATAGCCTACTTTCCCAGTTTTTTTTTCTGTAAATGAAGAGCGATTTACAGAAATATGATGATATCAAAGTGTATTTTGAGATTAGTGGGACCATGTTTTGAACCAGATAGGAATTAAGGATCTAAAAGGAGATTATGACCGTCGCGAGTATTAAATACCTCACTTAAAATGAGTGAAACTACATTTCTCCCTAACACTAAACTCATTTTAAGTGAGGTATTTAATACTCAGGACTGTCATAATCCCCTTTTAGATCCTTGTGGTATAAATCATACATATCCCAAATAGAGCTCTCTTGTCTTCTCACCCAAACCCCTGTCCTCCCCATGACTTTACCGTCGCTCCACTATCCTCCGTGTCTCACAAGCCCGTAACCTTGGTATTATCCTCAGTTCAGCCTGCATATTCAGTCTGTCACCAAATCTTGTTGGTTCTATCATCAAATCATCTCTAAAAGCCACCCTTTCCTCTCCATCGCAACTACTACTATGTGCCAAGGCAATGTACTAAGTGCTGGGGTGGTTATAAGCAAATCAGGTTGGACACGGTCCCCTGTCCCATATGGGGCTAACAGTCTTGATCCCCGTTTTACAGATGAGGTAACTGAGGCACAGAGAAGTGAAGTGACTTGCCCAAGGTCACACAGCAGACAACCTTCTGACTTCAGGCCCATGCTCTATGTACTACACCACACTGCTTCCCCTACTACACCATGCTGCTTCTCTGCCTCCTCACTGACTCCTGTGCCTCCCATCTCTCCCCTCTCCAGTCCGTAGTCTACTTATGCTGCCTCAAACTTTAAAGAAACAAACCAATCAGACCACATCTCCTCTTTAAAAACCCCCAGTAATTGCCCATCCGGGTCTGCGTCAAACCTTGCCATCAGCTTTAAAATACTCGGTTGACTCTCCACCACCACGTAACCTCACTGGCCTCCTGTCTTGTCTTATACTGTCGTGTCTTCTCCGACCCACAGCGACACCATGGACACATCGCTCCCAGATGGCCTCATCTCCAATCCTTCTAGTAGTGTATCATCATCGTCATCATCAATCGTATTTATTGAGCGCTTACTATATGCAGAGCACTGTACTAAGCGCTTGGGAAGTACAAATTGGCAACATGTAGAGACAGTCCCTACCCAACAGTGGGCTCACAGTTTTCTTGGTAAAACTACAGAATTGATTTACCATTGCCTCTTTCTGCACAGTCAACTTCAGTTTCCGCCCACGACTGTCTCCCGTGCCGCTGCTGCCCAGCACAGGGGGGTTACTGCAACTCAATCGACACACTTCACTCTTCTAGTGCCGGCCTACTGGATGTACCTCTATCTCATCTGTTCCGCTACTGATCCCCAAGTCCTCCCTCTGGCTCAGAACTCCCCTTTCATGTCCAGCAGACCACCTCTCCTTCTTCAAAGTCCTACTATAATCACATTTTTTCCAAAAGGACTTCCCCAGAGGTGCTCACTTCTAAGCCTTCCCTTCTGTGTCACCTGTGCACTTGGGCCTGTTTCCCTTCAGCACTTTGATATTCACTCCTCATCCAGCCCCACAATACTATGTATGTATCCATCTGTAATTTATTTTAATATGTATCTCCACCTCTAGCCAGTCAGGTCCTTGTAAGCAGGGATTGCTTATGCATACTCTTTTTATATTGCACTCTCCCAAGCACTTAATACAGTGCTCTGCACACAGTAAGCACCCAAATGCCATTGACAGATATTTTGATGTCTGAGTTTCCAATTGTCAGCTGTGTGACTTTTGGGCAAGTCACTTAACTTCTCTGTGCCTCAGTTACCTCACCTGTAAAACGGGGGTTGACTGTGAGCCCCCCGTGGGACAACCTGGTCACCTTGTATCCCCCTGGCGCTTAGAACAGTGCTTTGCACATAGTAAGCACTTAATAAATGCCATCATTATTAAAAGAAAGTGTCAAAAATGATTAATTTGGCCTGTTGGTAACTGTAGATTACTGCTCTGTAAACTGTCACCTTTTGAAAATAGACTTGTGTATGTCATAGGCAAAGAATGAGCTGCCCAGGGAATACCTACATTTTAGAACTGCCATTGAGTGTTTGTCGTAAACTGAAGTGACTTGGCACCTTTTTGAAGGGCATACCCTCTTTGTTACTGTATAGACAAAGCCATAAATACCCATTATAGCTTGAAGTACTGTAAATATCCAATGAAGAAAATGTTTCACCTGTCGAAATTCTGGCATTCACAATAGCAAAGCTTTGTTTTTCTGGAGTTGATGGAGTACTAAAGAGGTTTGGGTAGAGCAGAGGTGCTATGAATTTGAACTTCCTAAAAATGGATGGACTTTGGAAAGGCAATGTGGGCTAGACGAAAGAGCATAGGACTGGGCATGAGGAGACTTGGAAGAGTTCAGTTCAGTCAAGTAGATGCAATCCCTGCCCTCAAGGAGCTCACAAGCTAGAAGTAACGATTGCCATCAATCGTATTTATTGAGCGCTTACTGTGTGCAGAGCACTGTACTAAGCGCTTGGGAAATACAAATTGGCAACATATAGAGACAGTCCCTGCCCAACAGTGGGCTCAAGATGATACAGGTAGGGAAGCAACTGAATATATGAGACAGGGACAGTGTCCAACCTGACAAACTTGTATCTACTGCAGCATTTAGAGCAGTGCTTGACACATAGTGCTTAACAAATGCCATAAAAAAGGTTATGGGGGTCCTAAATGCCTTGTATAGGACTAAATATATAGGCGAATCAAGAGGGAGGGAGGGAGAGTAGGGTGAGGAGTGATTAGTCGGGGAGGTGTCTTGAAGGAGATATGATTTTAGTTGGACTGTGAATATGGGGAGTGTGGTGGTCTGTCGGACTGAAAGAGGAGGGAGTTCCAGGTAAGAGGGAGATAGGAAGGAGGGAAAGGATGCTGAGAGAGATAAGAGCGAGGCACTTTCAGTAAGTAGCTTCGTGTTACAGGATTGAGATGTGTAGGCTGAGTTGTGGTGGGAGAGAGGTAATTGAGGGGCTTGAAGCCAATGCTGCTGTCTAGGCCCCCCTCTCTTCCCTGCCCCCCCCCCAAAAAAAAAAAATCGATATAGGAGCCAGTCAATCCGTGGTGATTATTGAGCACAGTACTATGCGCTTGGGAGAGTACAATACTACAGACACGATCCCTGCCCATGACGGGTTTACAGTCTAGAACCAATGTGAGAACTGGGTGCCATCAGCAGCACAGGGATTACCCATTACCCAGTGACCACGCTGTGCATATTTACTATTTTATTTATTTTGTTAATGATGTTCATCTAGCTTTACTTGTATTTATTCTGATGACATGACACCTGTCCACATGTTTTGTTGTCCGTCTCCCTCTTCTGGACTGTGAGCCCGTTGTTGGGTAGGGACCGTCTCTATATGTTGCCAGCTTGTACTTCCCAAACGCTTAGTACAGTGCTCTGCACACAGTAAGCGCTCAATATATACGATTGAATGAATGTATGACCAATTCTTATTCCCCTCTAACCCTATTCTGTGAAATCTAGATGCACACACAGACGTACCTCCTACCTCCAGGAACACACCTGCACCCACAGAGAAGCATGTGGATCATACGCTATGTACAGGAAACAAGATACCTTTAATCATATGGGCAAACCAATCAAGGAAAAAGCACACACAGTGAGACTCGCACCCAAGTCCACACAGGAATATGTGACAGTCATGTGTCCACACACTGACGACAGCAGAGTTAAGAGAGTGAGTTGCAAGCTCCAGTAGGCCGACACCAAAACAATGGGGTGAGAATGATTGTGAAGTAAAGGGAAATCCAATGGGAAAAGACAGGCTGAGGAGGAAAAATATTCTATAAAAAGTTATCTACTTCATTTCATAGACCAAGTGGAAGAGTTGGGAAAGCTTCCAGTAAGGCTTAGCAGATTAGTGGACTATGGAGCATCTCACTGTGCTCATTTCAGTGCGAGAACCCCTGCCAGGACTGAGTATTAAATTGGCCAGCCGGGGGCAATTGGTAGTGATAGTTGTACAGTAATTAATAGGGTAATTAATAGGGTTTAGGTTTGGTGTTGTGTTTTCACTTGCGAGAGCAGAGGTCATTCAAACTCTTTTAGGGTAATGTAAAATGAATGAATATCAGGCCTTTAACAATTCCAACAGTGATTTCCAAATTAGTACAAGTGGGATCCAGGAGGGTGTAGTTTAGTGTTTTGTTTTGTTTTTCACTTCTGCAATACCTCTTTTTAAAGAGCAAATCAGACTTTCTAGCGTAGGCAGGATGTTTCAGATTATAAGAAATGAGCATGGCTTAGTAAATGGAGCCACGGGCCTGGGAACCAGAAGGACCTGGATCCTAATCCTGGCTCTGCCACATGTCTGCTGTGTGACTTGGGCAAGTTACCTCAGTTTTCTGGGCCTCAGTTACCTCATCTGTAAAATGGGGATTAAGAGTGTGAGCCCCATGTGGGAAAGGACCGTGTCCAACCTGATTAACTTGTATCTTAGAACAGTGCTTGGCACATAGTAAGTGTTTAGTACCATTATTATTGTTATGATTTTGGAACTTTTAGAATGGGTTTTTTCCATCAGTCAGGTTGATCAAATTGATCCCCTCTAGACTGAGCTCACTGTGGGAAGGGACTGTCACTGTTTATTGTTGTACTTTCCCAAACACTTAGTACAGTGCTCTGCACACAGTAAGCGCTTAATAAATACAATGGAATGAATGAATCAGTTGGCCATTTTTTTAAAGCCCTAAATATTGTTGCCTCCCTCAGAGAGTATTTGAGTAGTGCATTTCATTTGTAATTAGTAAAAACTTGAAAATGAACTAAGGTATTTAAAATGGAAAATTTAAAAGGACTTCTTTTTAAAAAAGTATAAGGAAGCTAAGTATGTAACATCATAAATATGGTAATCTTGCTCACAACTTCTCATTTTTCTTTTATGCAGAAAACAGTAAAATGCCTAAAAAAAAGACTGGTGCCCGGAAGAAGGCTGAAAACCGACGAGAACGTGAAAAACAGCTTAGAGCTTCTAGAGGCAACATAGACTTAGCTAAACATCCATGTAATGCTTCAATGGTAACACCTTTTTTTAAATTATCATTGGGTAGGTGAAAAACAATCCAATAGTTGTACATTTTCTAAGTCACTGAAGTAAAATAATGTTAAATGGGAAACTTAATCAGAATTAGAATTCAAATTCTTATCTTCTATTTCTTAATAGTGGAAAACATTAATAAAAATTTCTCTAAATTTTGCAGGAATGTGATAAATGCCAAAGGTAAATAGTTTTCATTTTCCTCTTTTCCCTAAGTAAATTATTCCGATGTGCCTCTTGATATTTTGCCTTTGACCTGGATTTTACTCTCTGTTTTTCATCCAAATAAGACGACAGAAGAATAGAGCCTTTTGCTATTTCTGCAGCTCCGTACAGAAGTTACCAATTTGTGCCCAGTGTGGTAAGTGCATATGTTAATAAAGACTTAATGATAATGATAAAAATTGGGGTACTTAAGTGCTTACTATATGCCAAGCACTGTCCTGGCTGCTGGGTTAGATATGAGAAAATAATAACAATAATAGCATTTGTTAAATGCTTACTCTGTGTCAACCACTGATCTTAACACTGGGGTAGATACAAGATAATCATTCATTCATTCAGGCATATTTATTAAGTGCTAATGGTGTGCAAAGCCCTGTACTAAGCACTTGGGAAAGTACAGTTTTACAACAAACAGACACATTCCTGCCCACAACGAGCTCACAAGTCATTCATTCATTCATTCAATCGTATTTATTGAGCGCTTACTGTGTGCAGAGCACTGTACTAAGCGCTTGGGAAGTACAAGTTGACAACACATAGAGACGGTCCCTACCCAACAGCAGACTCACAGTCTAGAAGTCTAGTAAGTCAGACAGTCCTGGGCTCACAGTCTAAAGTACGAGGGAGAAAGATATAATAATAATGGTATTTGTTAAGCGCTTACTATGTGCAAAGCACTATTCTAAGCACTGGGGGGGATACAAGGTAATCAGATTGTCCCATGTGGGGCTCACAGTCTTAATCCCCATTTTACAGATGAGGTAACTGAGGCACAGAGAAGTTAAGTGACGTGCCCAAGGTCCCACAAAATGCAAGTAGCAGAAGTGGGGTTAGAACCCAAGTCTTCTGATTTCCAAGCCTGTGCTTCTTCCACTCGGCCATGCTAAATTTCAGATTTGGATGCAGCCCCTGTGCCTCGTGGGCCTGTTTGAGTGCTGCTGTGTGTGGAGCACTGTAATAAACTTCCACACACTTCTGATTTGCTTGGGTAGGCAGTTGGATTATTATTTACATGTAGAAAACTTGGTCAGCTTCTTGCAATGCAAGCCAAGGCTAAACTAAATATTTTTGAAATACAGTTTGGGTAAAACAACTCTGTGGAGGTCTTAAATGGAAAACCATATTTTTACTTGTAACATGATGTTTATGTCTTGTTCACTGTAAGCAAACTGTGGTATTATGACAAAGCCTCTGAGTAGATCATCATCAATCGTATTTATTGAGCGCTTACTGTGTGCAGAGCACTGTACTAAGCGCTTGGGAAGTACAAGTTGGCAGCATAAAGAGACAGTCCCTACCCAACAGTGGGCTCACAGTCTAAAAGTAGATACATCTTGCTTTATAATGGCCCCGTGGTAATCAGGGAATCAAATCAGTTTAAAGCTGTGTTGCCAGCCTGACTTTCAGTCCAATAAAGGGGGATTGGTAATTAGCTTTTATTTGGTTTAAATTGACTTGTACTCACCTGGAAAATCTTGGGTAAGGCAGGATTTCCTGATCCATTGCTTTTCATGAAGATTAATGTAGTAGTTAGTATAATATGATGAACTATGTGAGACCACAGAAGGCCTTCCTTTTTCTTTTTCTCCACTGCCATGTCATTTCCTCTAAAGTCGCAAATTTGCCCTTGCCTTCCCTGTCTTTTGCTTGCTCTCCCATCATTTTCTGTGCGGGTCTGTTTCTTAGTGTGATCTCCTGTTTCCAAGAGTGTGTACAGAAACTCTTTATTTCTCTCAACTACTTTGTCAGTGTCGTCATGTGTGTCCCATTGTTTGACTCCCCAAGTATAGTAACTGGATTTTTATGTGTCTGTGTATTTCCATGCCTCTTTTCCTTTGTACTTCTGCCCTGTGGGGTATGTGTATATGTGTATGCATGTGACCCAGCTATGACTAGACAGTCATATTGTGGTTGCTCCCCTCCCTCCCACCACCTTACCACCTTGTTCTCCCTGCCTCCGGCCTTTCTGTCCTCCAATCCAACCCACCATAGTCTTGCCCATGTTCAAACTTCCAAAAATCCCGCCTTCCTCGATGAACTCTACAGCCACCTCCTGCACTTTTTACTTATCCACAACACTTACGTTGCGGGTATAGATGTATATTCAATTCTGTACTTCATATCACATTATTCATTCTGATCCCTCTGTCAGTACTATTTATGTCTGTGTGTCCCCCTCCTTCCCCTTTTAGCCAGCTCCTTGTACACAGGGAATGTATCTCTTGCTTCTCTTGTACTGTGCATTGCACCCATTGGATGCTCAATAAATAGTTACTACTAATGATTATTTCTTTGAAGTGAGCTGGAGCAAAGGTTGAGGAATCTGGTCTCCCGTGCTCTTCCTGCTTCTAACACTCTGGGGTCAGGGCATGCATGAGTTAAGCTCACCGGGGTGGACACAGAGAACTTCTTCTGGACTATAAGATTGTTTGGGGCAGGGAATGTGTCTGTTATATTGTTGTACTCTCCCAAGCGCTTAGTACAGTGCCCTGCACACAGTAAGCCCTCAATAAATACAATTCACACGCACTGGACAGTGCAATTCCCTGCCCTCAAGGGATCGAGACTGGGAGTGAGGAGGGATCCAGGGAAGAGCCTTCTGGGTCCATAAAACCTGGGCCCTGGGAAGTAGTGTTGGGAGCTGGATCGCTTGCAATGAAGAGGTGGGGCTGAGGTGGCCCTACCTCCCTGCTCCTTGAGGCAAAGAGCCCAGACCAGGGCCCTGCATTTGCCCAAAATACTGGAGAGATGAGGGAGTAGAGGGTGATAGGATTGGAGGGAGATGAGATAGAGGTGCCCAAGGGCAGCAAAATCACTAGGGGAAGGGAGTGGTGGGAAGGGATGGATTGAAACTTTATATTAGCCGTAGAGTGCCATCACCTGATTGGGGCTGTATTTGTACGTGCATCTGTAGGAAAATGAACTCCATAGTACAGCTGTTCATGATAAATGCACATTTTCAGGGAATATATAGCAAGGTATTCCAGTATTCCTTGGCTCTAATCTGGGGTAGGGAATATAAGCAGGAAGAATCTAAGCATGAGCTTTCTGTCAATCAGTTGTATTTATTGGGCGCGTACTGTGTGCAGAGCTTTGAGAGAGTATAATATAATGGACACATTCCGTGCCCACTATGAGCTTACAGTGTAGAGGACGAGTTTACAATCCAGTCCATTTCCTTTTTTTTTCCAGCTTTTCTGATGCTTGTTGTTTGGGGGCAGCCAGGAAGGGTAGGGAAAACTGGATCATTGCTTTCCTAATCCTCACTACCTCCTCTACTACTCTTATAATAGCAATGGTATTTATTAAGCACTTACTCTGTGCAGAACACTGTACTAAGCACTGATGAAAAGTGTATAAGTGGGAATTAGACTCCACTTCGCTGATACTCTTGATCAGGAATCTAAGCATGAGCTTTCTGTCAATCAGTTGTATTTATTGAGCGCTTACTGTGTGCAGAGCACTGTAGTTGTGATAATTGATAATGTAATCTTGTAATTGTAATACTTGTTAAGCACTTACTGGTGCCAAGCCCCATACTAATCATCTGGGTAGGTATAAGAAAATCAGATCAGGCACAGTTCCTTGCCCTTTATGGAGCTCCCAGTTTGTGAGCTGGAGAACAGTATTGAATCCCTGTTTTTCAGAAGAGGAAACTGAAGGGCAGAGAAATGAAGTGACTTGTCATACATCAGGCAAGAAATAGAGCCGGGATTAGAACCCAGGTCCTCCAACTCCTAGGCCCTGGCTCTTTGCACTTAAACTATGTTGCTTTTCTGAGTTTTTCATTGGGTGATACCACTTGATACAGATGGTCTCCTTTTCTAGGGCCCATATTTCCAAAGATTATTTGGAAATAAATTATAATTTATAATTTATTTATAATTTATAATTTATTATTAGAGAAGCAGCGTGGCTCAGTGGAAAGAGCCCGGGCTTTGGAATCAGAGGTCATGGGTTCAAATCCAGACTCCGCCAGTTGTCAGCTGTTGACTTTGGGCAAGTCACTTCTCTGTGCCTCAGTTCCCTCATCTGTAAAATGGGGATTAAGACTGTGAGCCCCACGTGGGATAACCTGATCACCTTGTATCCCCCAGTGCTCAGAACAGTGCTTTGCACATAGTAAGTGCTTAACAAATACCATGATTATTATTATTATTATTATTTCTGCCCCTGGAGTAGAGTTGGAGCTGTTGCAGCAAAGCTGAGACTGAGCAGCCCTGTACCACCTGTCCTGTACCTCCCTCCCAGACATCTCTCCATCTTCCTCCCACCCTTCCCCTGAACCCTAGTCCTATCCATGCGCCCTGATAGCGAAGCCTGTCTGGAGCAGGCAAATACGATTTTCAGAAACAGCCTTCATGGCCGAACTAGGCATACAAATAGATAAAATGGATCACTAAGTTGTGTTTGCTTTGTCATTAGTTTCAAACTTGAGACATGTTAGGGGAAAATAAGTAGAATAATCACCCCGAAGAATATACACTTACAAATTATAAAGTGTGAAATTATTTTTCTTGCTTTAGGGGATTAATCGGGCTTTTCTTATTTTGAACACTTTCAATTAGGAAACTTACTGGGTTATTTAATGTTATGATGTACACCAATGCATCATGATGATTAAATTACCTCGTGCACCATTTAAATGTAGAACACATTTCTTACTGTTATTCAACTTTATCGTGATTGAGTAGTTTATAATTTCATTTCATTTACCCTACCAGTAAATTTTTTTAGCTCTAAGGGTATCTTAGATCCAGTCTGCAACTAATGTTCAGATGTTTAATAATAATGATGGCATTTATTAAGCACTTACTACATGCAAAGCACTGTTCTAAGCACTGGGGAGGTTACAGGGTGATCAGGTTGTCCCACGGGGGGCTCACAGTCTTAATCCCCATTTTACAGATGAGGTAACTAAGGCACAGAGAAGTTAAGTGACTTGCCCAAAGTCACACAGCTGACAATTAGTGAAACCGGGCTTTGAACCCATGACCTCTGACTCCAGAGCCCGTGCTCTTTCCACTGAGCCATGCTGCTACTGTTTAACAGTTGGGAAGAATTTGGGATTTGCAAAATAATTTTGGGCGTGGGTTTTTAATATGGGGTTGATACCGGATTGTCATTCAAGTTTTATGTTTATTGCAATAAAGCCCTTAGTAAACCTTTTTGCCTTTTGCCTTTTCTCAATAGGCAAAACAAAGTGTATGATGAAGTCTTCAGATTGTGTCATAAAGCATGCTGGTGTTTATAGCACTGGCCTTTCAATGGTGGTAAGTTCCAAAATTGTTGTCTTGTTTAGAGGAGGCAAGGGAGTGGAGAGTTCTATCTAAAAGGCATCTTTCATGTGGCACTTCACCTGGAAAAGGTGTAGGGCTATAATAGATCCACAGGGTTGAGTTTTGTGTGTCTCTGACACAAGTTTTTTGCTGTTCTTCAGTGTAGGAGATCAGTCTTTCAGTGTCTTACCATCTAGTCTCTCTCTCTAGATATAGGAAATACAATTATTCCCACTTTATAGATAAACCATTTAAGTTTTTAACAAGCTCTTGCACGATTAGTTCTGGTCAAACTGAACCCAGTAAGTGTGTTAGCATGGTAAAGGATAGTTTTTACATGTACACAGTGTGGAGTCTACAGTGGAATGTGGTTATTCCTGGCACAGACACCTTTATCGATCCACCGGCATGCATGCATCGGTAGTGCCATTTTTGAATGCCAAGGACAACATTCCTACTCCTTACAAGCATATGTAAACGTTTGTGTAAATAAGAGAATTAAATGAGTGAAGGGCTTTGTAAAATGAAGTACCTAATTGCATGGGTAACTACTTTGGCATTCTTTTAAAATCACACACACACACACCCAAAATCCCCACACAACCAAACTTCAGAATGATTTGGCTGATTTGCTGCTGCTTCCATTGTAGTACAAAAACGATTAAGTTCGTTCAACAGTCTAGTAGTGTAGGGTAGCAGAGATACAGTATAAGCACTTATCTAATTATCTAATTTTAATCACGAATCACACTATAGAGAGTAGTGATTTAAGACCGACACTAGTTGCTTCTTTTTCCAGTTAAAGCACATTACCTCCTCTATTCCAGCAAAGCTGGAGGAGCCCCTTCGTAAATTATACAAATGCATGCAATTTTTCATAAAAGCCAAAGATGTTCATAAGTCCATTCAATTACAGAAGCCCTGCAGAAATGAGTGCTTAGAATACAGGCCCTGAACTTCATCTGAAATTTAATTTATTTTGAAATCTTCAAGGGAAAGGAGCAATACAACCTGCCCCCGGGCTTGCCTTAATGATTTATGGTGCCCTAATTTCTGTGGTGGACAGGGATAGCATTAGTAATTGTATCCTGGGATCTTCATGGTTTATCAGTAGGGCTTCCATCTGCTGTGGTATACCCAAAACACTGTCTTGTGTCCAGTTATTTGACTTCCTTGTGCTTATGGAGAGTCCTATATTCCACTACTTTAAAGGATCAATAAAAAATCATTAGGTAGAGTTAGATGTGCTGGGGATGGTTTTAAGTGCCCAGATTAATCTTTTTTTTTTTTTCTTTTCTCTGATTGTAGGGTGCAATCTGCGATTTCTGTGAAGCTTGGGTTTGCCATGGTAGGAAATGTCTTAGTACACATGCCTGTATCTGCCCTCTTGCAGATGCAGAGTGTGTTGAATGTGAAAGAGGTGTTTGGGATCATGGTGAGTTGCTAAACCTAAAGTGGAGAGGGAGAAAACCAGTTTCTCTGCTATACTGAATAGGCTAAGTTTGCAGCCCGGTATGTTGACGTTCGTGAGCTAGACTACTCCTGGGAACAGAAGGGAGCCGGGGAGGAGACTTTGCCAGGAGTGGGGAGAGGGAGAGACCCCCACCCCATAAAATCCATTCCCTTATTAGCACTTCTAGCCTCATTTTTTAGAGAAGCACTGGGGGTGCATGAGCACAACTTCATCATAAAAATGGTACTGGAAATTCTGCAAGTCGTGTGCACGTGCGGAGCTGGGTTAGGCTTGGGTTAAGAGGCCATGAGCAGGAGTCATAGTAGTAATAGTATGCAATATTGTTTGCTCTGTGCAGAGCACTGAACAAAGTGATGGGGAAGACTACACGGCTGGGAATTAGACCCTGTTCCGTGAGAGGCTCGCAATATAAAAATCTCTCTTCATAGTTGGCCTCCTCCCCAGAGTGTGCTCTGCCCTTCCTCTCTCCTCTCCCATTTTGTGGCTCAGCTGGGAACTGAGTGAAGGGAAGAAGTGTTTACACACTTGAAAGGGCCAACTTAGGGGTTCACAGACCACCCCAGGTGACCTGGCATGGTGTAGGTGACTCCATATCTCACAGGATGGTCCCCCCCGGCTAAATTTACATGGGATTCTTATCTTTCACAACACTCTGGTTAATGATGTAGAAGTATTCTGGGTTATTCCACAGGGTGCTGAAATCTAGCCATACAATGCTCACACTCTTAGAGCTGGAGCCAGTTTTGGGCACTTGGTGCTGCCACCCTAAGGGAATGAGCACCGGGCTGTTCAAGGTGATTTGAACAGGTTTGGAACCCACAGGGTTTCCCCTCCCCGGAGAATTCTGTTTCTGGAGTGCCAGGAGAGATGTAGGACCAGCTCCTAAGGTGGTCTCTGAGGTGGGGCTAGTCACAATCGGGGGGAACCTTGTTGGAGAAACCAGGGTTTCTCCTTGTTGGAACACTTCACCTGGATCTGTCTCTGAACAGAAATTCCCACAGAGAGAACCGATGAAATTCCAGAGAGGCCTGAAGCCATAGAACGGGTGTCAGATGATGATACTGGTTTTAGATTTTGTTGTAAAAAAAGGCCAGGGATTTTGCGTCCTTGGAAGACTTCGAAAGGGACACCAGCAGTTGTAACGTAGAGGAAATTTTGAATCCAAGCAGTATGACAGCTGTATCAATTGCATCGATTGGTGAGCTAGAAACTTCATGCCAACATTTGTGTCTTTTCTTCTTGGGAAATCTGACAGGAGGCAGAATCTTCAGCTGCTCGTTTTGCCATAACTTCCTCTGTGAAGATGACCAGTTTGAACATCAAGCCAGCTGCCAGGTTTTAGAGGCTGAAACATTTAAATGTAAGTTATTTCTTTTAAGATCTTCTCTGCTTTCTCACTCCTAAGATATATTCAGTCTGTCTTTCCCCCCTCATTAGATTGCAAGCTTCCCAAGGGCAGGGATTGAGGCTCACTACATTCTGTTGAGCCTGGTAGTGATCTTACACAGAGGATACTTTCTTTTGGAAATGTTAATACGTAAAGTCCTGGGTAGAAAAATCCCCTAGGATCATATACTTTTACAGCCTATTTCCTCCAAGACTTGATGCTGCCATATTTCTAGGAAAATTATCCTGGGGAATACTTGACACAGGCTCAAATAGTTTGGGTTGTTGATGGCGAGTATTTTTATGACTTCATGTCTGCTAAAATACACCTTACCCAAGCTCTTTTGCAGAACCTCAAATATTTAAGAAGTGTCCGGAACTATGTATCATCTCTGATATTTTGTCTCACAGTATGGATCTTGTAAAGGGCTGATTTTTTTTTTTTCCTTGTATGGAATAAAGGACAGGGAGCTGAGTGATTGGGCTATAAGTCAATCAACCAATCAGTCATATTTTATTGAGCACTTCCTTTGTGAGGAGTGCTGAACTAAGAGTTTGGGAGAGTACCGTGTAACAGGCTTGGTAGACACGTTCCCTCTCCATAATCAATCAGTCGTATTTATTGAGAGTTTACTGTGTGCGTACCACTGTACTAAGCACTTAGGAGAGTACAATATAGCAGGCACATTCCTGAACTTAGAGTCTAGATGTGGGGGGAACCTCTTGCTATAAGGCTATAAAGAGCTACTATGAATTTGTGAAAGTTACACAAATGAAGTGAAAAAGCTGTGTGTAATCTT
Organism: Tachyglossus aculeatus; assembly: GCF_015852505.1. NCBI lineage: Eukaryota > Metazoa > Chordata > Mammalia > Monotremata > Tachyglossidae > Tachyglossus > Tachyglossus aculeatus. The sequence goes on from NC_052077.1 coordinate 15,695,877, forward strand.
CAGTGTCCTAGGAGGGAGTTGTTATTGTGTCACTGCTATGTAGATATTAAAATCTGCTTCACTATGTCACAATTTTCCTTGGTTTCTCTGCTGTAATTCATCCTTTTAGTCTTTTCTTTCTTTTTACTTTTCTATCCCTCTTCCATTGCCGATTTCCACTAACACTTGGAAAGATTCTGCTTGAAAAACGGCCCCTATGGCTGTCTGAATCCTCATTTTCATAACTTGTTTTTTTTCCCCTTAGTTGGTTAAATCTGGTCAGTGGTCAATAAAACATTGTTACCATGAATTGTGGATTTTTTTTAGCATAATCACATCTTGTCATGCTCGTTTTTTTTTTTAAAAAAAAAAACACCCATCACTGGGAATGACTTTTTGAGCAAATTTTGTTTTTTCTCCCAAAGAGAACTCCCCTCATTGCTGCTGCCCCCAACAGCTTTTAAATCCCCGTAGTATAACCATTAATTGCCTGACAGATCCAGAGCTTCTCTGCCACCTGTTATCTTCCCAACATGATCCATATGCATAGAATTGCTTAGGATTATTGTGGAACAGGAAAGATCTCACAGGGATAAACAAAAGAACAGAAATAATCCATATCATTGTTTCTAAATCTCTAAAAAGCCTTGATTCCATTGGGACCAGCTATAGCTTGGAAAACTGTACAAAAGGGAAGGATAAATTAAGAATTTATCTATAAATTATATTTATAAATTGTAATTTATAATTGAGAAGCAGCATGGCTTAGTGGCAGGAGCATGGGCTTGGGAGTCAGAAGTCATGGGTTCTAATCCTGGCTCTGCCAGTTGTCAGCTGTGCAACTTTGGGCAAGTCACTTAACTTCTCTGTGCCTCAGTTCCCTCATCTGTAAAATGGGGATTAAGACTCTGAGCCCCACATAGGACTCAGATCTACACCAGTGCTTAGAACACTGCTTTGTACATAGTAAGCACTTAATAAATACCATTATTATTGTTACTATAAATTGTGGCATGATTATAACACACCTTTCCCAGAAAAAGAAAAAAAACCAACAGTTTATAGAGCATCAAAAAATAAATCTAGGACAGTTCTTGAATCCTTTAACCTTAGATAATTTCTTGCAACTTTGCGAGTCTTATTTAACTGAAAAACATTTCAGTATTAATGATACCCAGCGGAATGCAAGCTCCCATCGAGTACTAGAAAAATAACATCTGTGTCTGCAGATTTCAGTAAGGCTTTTGATTCTGTTTCACACAACGTTGTCAGTGATGTAGTAAGGCAGCGTGCTTATTGACTGCCTGGAGAGACACCCCCAGAGTGTACCTGAATGCAGTTCCATATGGCTTAAAGGGAAGGAAAGAAGCAACATTTTTTCTTTAAATGGACAAATGTTACCTTGGAACTTTGACAGAGCTACGGCCCTCACTTATCATTGAGGAACAAAAAAAGAGCTCAGAATGAAAAATGGATTTAGTTTAAACTAGGCCCAGAACTGCCAAGTTCAAGATTTAGATCTTTGCATTTGGACCACAATTTAAATTCCTGGGATACTAGAAAAAAAAAAAATCAAAGTTTATAAAGGGTTTTTTTCTGCCCAGTTTCAAAGTGAGGGCGAGCTGAAGTGGGTTCAAATAGTAGCAGATGGATGCTAGTTTTAAGAGGTTGTGAAATCCTCTGGGGGCCTTTATAAACAGGATAGTTTCATGAGATTGTGCTCCTTCATGAAGGTTGGCTGGACTAGCTCTCAAAGTCCTGTGTTCCTGTGAAATTCCCAGGAAGTCTTTGAATTTTTTTTTCAGAAGTTTGAAAAAGTCCACCAATTAGTACAATAATTTTCAGCACTGGACCCTCTCACTCCAAGTAATTTGATTTTTATTGAAGTTCCTTTGGCCAAGCACTTTGATCCTAAAACCTAGGGAGTTGTGAATTAATTTTGAACTCTTTCAGTGACTCTTCATAGGTGAAGAACAGATTTTCACCAATTGTGTGGTTAGAGGAGCAGTTCAGCTCGTAAAACCTATATGTCAAGAAAGGAGGATCCATTTGGTTGTATTTGTGTTCTGAAAAGGTCATTTGTGCCCCTCGTTTGAAGTCGACATTACTGAAGTTATTTTTTGGAAAAATGGATTGACCTAAATATAAACTGAAAGAAATAAGTGGTTCTAGTTGAACATGAAAGTTTTGTATCATTTCCTCTAGGTGTTTCCTGCAATAGACTTGGACAGCATTCTTGCCTGCGTTGTAAGGTAACACAATCAATCATATTTTCTGAGTGCTTTCTGTGTGCAGAGCACTGTACTAAACATTTGGGAGAGTACAATATAACAATTTTGGTAGACACGTTCTCTGCCCACAATGAACTTACCGTCTAGAGAAGCAAGAAGCTCAGTAGAATGAGCATGGGCTTTGGAGTCAGAAGTCTTGGGTTCAAATCCCAGCTCCGCCAAGTGTCAGCTGTGTGACTGGGCAAGTCACTTAACTTCTCTGTGCCTCATCTGGAAAATGGGGGTGAAGACTGTGAGCCCCCCGTGGGACAACCTGATTACCTTGTAACCTCCCTAGTACTTAGAACATTGCTTTGCACATAGTAAGCACTTGATAAATGCCATCATTATTATTATTAGAGGGAGAGACACATGAATATACATAAGTTATGGCTATGTACATAAGTGCTGTGGTGCTGAGGGTAGGGTTAATAAAGGGGACAGATCCAAATGCAACGGTGATGATGAAAGGAGAATGGGTAGGGGAAATGAAGGATAAGTCAGGGAAAGCCTCTCAGAGGAGCTTTTAATAAGGCTTTGAATGTGGGGAGAGTGGTGGTCTGCTGGATATGAAGGGGGAGAGAGTTCCAGGAAAAGGCAGGGCGTGTGTGTGTGTCAGCAGTGAGATAGATCAGTCTGAGATACAGTGAACCGGTTGGCGTTAGAGGAGCAAAGTGAGCGTGCTGGATTGTAGTAGGAGGGGACAAGGTGATTGTGCACGTTAAGGCCAATGGAAAGGGGTTTCTTTTGGATGCAGAGGTGGATGGGTTAAAAAAATGCTTTGTATTGTTCTACTAATAATTGTGATTTAAGTACCAGCACTGTGCTGAGTACAGGGTTGATTAAAAAAAAATAGACTGGACACAGTCCCTATCCCAAGTGGGGCTTCTCAATTTTAGAGGTAGAGATGGTATCTTATTTCTGTTTTGCAGATGAGGAAACTGAGGTGCAGAGCAGTTAAATGATTTGACTAGATATCTCACACACACACACACACACACACGCCCCACCCACCAGCTCATTGGCTGAACTGGAAGTAGTAAGGAGCCTCTCATCCTGTGCTCTTTCCACTAGGCAGCACTGCCTAAACCTAATAGTGTAAGTCTCTGAAGGTGTCATCCTTGGCGAGTGAGGAGACTCTTGTGCCTTTCAGGGATAATTGTGTATGCCTGCGCTTGTTTGCACTAGATCAAATGAACAGGCCACCACACCACAAAAGGTTTGGCAGAGGATATACTCTCCATCGTGTGCTGTTTCTGCCAGCTTACATCTAGCTTTGGCTCAAATGGGATGAGCACAGTTGCTGGGCAGGAAATAACTTTCAGACCCACTATGAGTAATTGAAATTCATCTCACTCCTCCCCTGCAAGAGAGACATTTCTGACCCCGTGAAGGCAGTATTTCTTCAGTATGTTTATTTGAACTCGATCAAACAATCCTTTTTCTTTATCTCATGTTCTAGGCTTGTTTCTGTGACGATCATACAAGAAGCAAGGTGTTCAAGCAAGAAAAAGGAAAAGAACCTCCTTGCCCAAAATGTGGTCATGAAACTCAAGAGACAAAGGATCTGAGCATGTCAAGTTAGTATTTGGAATGCTTCTGGAACACGATTATTTTTCTGTGTGAACTAGGATCCTTAAGCTTTGTTTGGAAAGCGCAGATATAGTCCTCTGGCTACGCAAACAAAACTTAGGGTCAGGGTGTGCACAAGCAGATGGAAACATCCCACAATTTTCTGGAATTAAATCAAGGATCTGCTCGACAAGTGTTGAGCAGTGTGCTCTGGTCTTCACATATTCCAACAATATAGGCATGAGCCAAGTAGGATTTAATCACCGGATTGATTTTAAAAGTTCTTGGTTACATGATGGGTGTTCGGAAGAATTGTCTTCTGTATTTACACCAACATACGAAGGAATCTGCAATTTCTCATTTTTATCATCAGTTGTATTTGAGGAACAGTCATTTAACTAGCATTTGAGAAGCTTTTCTGGTTCCCAAGAAATTGGCTTCAATGTAATACAGTAGTACATTCTGCGTTTTCACAACTTCACTACCAGTGGAGTCATTGTTGAGCCGCCTCTCCATTCCATGGCTCATGAGGGGACAGCACCGGCACCCTTGAGAACCCTGGAGAGCAAATCTTCCTCTGCTCGCTCCCTGAATGGCTGCCTGAAGAAGGCTCATACCTTTTTCAAGTAATAATAATAATAATAATAATGGCATTTATTAAGCGCTTACTCTGTGCAAAGCAGTGTTCTAAGCGCTGGGGAGGTTACAAGGTGATCAGGTTGTCCCCCCGGGGTGCTCACAGTCTTAATCTCCATTTTAAGATGAGGTAACTGAGGCACAGAGAAGTTAAGTGACTTGCCCAAAGTCACACAGCTGACAATTGGTGGAGCTGGGATTTGAACCCGTGACATCTGATTCCACAGCCCGTGCTCTTTCCATTGAGCCACACTGCTTCTCTTCTGCTGCTTCTTGCTGGCTACATGGCTGCCCCCCATCCCGATGTTCTTCTGTATTTCTCTGGTAGCAGACTTAATCCCGTGATCCAGAGGAGAGTCAGCCGTATATTGCGACAGTGATGTGATTTTAGGGAAAAGTGTGGGAGAAGACAGCCTACCTTTTCCCGAATAACGATTTACTTGTTTATTGTAGCCCGCTCTCTGAAGTTTGGCCGGCAAACCGGTGGTGAAGAGGCAGATGGAGCTTCTGGCTATGACGCTTACTGGAAGAACCTCGCATCGGGGAAATACGGGGACGCAAGCTACCAAGATGAGGAAGATGACGACTGTGAAGCTGAGGAGGATGAGGAGGAAGAGGATGAAGGGAAGGATTCAGACCCAGAGACTACAGATCTGTTTACCAATTTGAATTTAGGAAGGACCTATGCCAGTGGCTATGCTCATTACGAGGAGCCCACGGACTAGCACTGCTTTTTGCCCAGGAGGCGGTACAACATCTGGAAGAAGCAAGGCTGTGCGCATCTAAATTGTGTTGGTAGCCAGTCAGACGTCGCAACCTTGAACAGAGTCAGTGCTTATTGGGGGATTAAAGGGTGTGGAGCTGATATAGGAACACAAATAATCGTGCTTGCGTTGTATCCAAAGGGAGAATTTAAAGAGGAAAATGGTTTTTCATTTTATTAATCCAAATAATTGAAGTGAATTGATTCTAGTGGCCTAGGACCTTCTCGAGCCGGGATTGTGGAGTGTGGGAAAGAGCAGATGTTGGTAGTTGGTGGCAATGAAGTTGCAATTTTTACTAAGTGGCGTTGTCTGTAATCTCATGTTGTCTGATTTCTTAAACGATATAGGCCAAAGAAGGTGACTTATTTTTTTGGCCTGATGTAAACATCATAATAAAAAAGCTTTCATATATCTGTGTGGAGGGGGTGGGGTGTGTATGTTTATACACACTATATGTAGAGAGGAAATATCTAATCTTAAATATTGATTTGACCTCAATGGTTGAAGTGCCTGCTGCAGTTTGTGTAGAGAATGGTACAACTGAAAGTAAAATCCTTTTTTGAATTACTGAAATTTCCTAGAGAACCAGTTTTCCTGAAGACTATAAAATGTTGCAAGGTTTACACAACCATCTTACTTATAGACTCATAAAATCAAAACCATTTGTCATGAAACAGTTTATGCCAATATTAATGAATTCCCAAGTCCATTTGTTATATTTAATTGTTTGCTCCTCAGAAACTTCTTTTGGAAAATATTCTTGAGGAGAAGCTTAGGTTTTGATTTTTTATTTATTGGTGTGAAACTCGGCCTCGGGGCTTAATAACCCTTAAGTTGCTGCCCCTTTATTAAGTCTGATAGCTCACAAGACCTAATAAACATATTGAGTAGGTGTGTTAGCTTCCATTAGCAATCATATTCCAAAGATTAATGTTCATTTCTAGGCTAGACTTTTACAATGACCTCTGTGACGGTGAATTTGGAAGATAAGAGCACGAGAAATGCTCTACCAGGTTAGGCTTGTGTCCAGTCACCGCAGGTGCCAGAGTCTCCTCGACTAGCCTTCGTGAACCCATTAATATGCCCTCATTTTCCTTGAAATTCAATTTTCAACTACAAACTGATTTTTTTTTAAGCTTCCCAAGTCAGCTGTGTGAAAGTTTTTCTTTTTTCTTTTCAAGCCAAGCCTCCTAGTGCTGATATGGTGGGATTTGGTGAGTGACAGTTCTCCTAGGTACTCCTCTCGATCACGACTCTTAACTTTGGTCCTTCCAGACTCCTTCAGACCATCTCCAGCTCTATTATGATCCTTTAAGAAGCAGTGGCCAGATAAACAGAATGCGAGATATGTCTCTACCATGGTTTTCTTTAAGGGTAAATTAGTACCCTTTTAGGTTTTCTAATCTAGTCCTAATGCTTTGCATTTTATTGGCCTTTTTGCCTGCAGACCAAACTATTAATTTGAGACCAATCAACAAAGATTCCAAGGTTTTTCAGTCATTATGACATAGTCATGATGAGAAACAGCATGGCTTAGTGGAAAGAGCAAGTGCTTGGGAGTCAGAGGACACGGGTTCTAATCCTGACTCCTCCACTCGTCTGCTGTGTGACATTAGGCAAGCCACTTAACTTCTCTGTGCCTCACCTCATCTGTAAAATGGGGATTGACTGTGAGTCCCACATGGGACAACTTCATCATCTTGTATCTACCCCAGTGCTTGGAACAGTGCTCGGCGCATAGCGCTTAACAAATACCATAATTATTACAGTTCAATGTCAATTTTCATAGTTTTAATTTGGATTATTGTTCTTTGCACTTCAAGCAATCACTGAGCACTTACTGCGAGCAGAGCACTCTTCTTGGCAGAGTACAATTAATTTGGTAGACACCATGCCCTCAAGGAGCTTACAATTTCATGTACTCGTACTGAGAGTCACCTGCCACTTTGTTGCCCACTCAACCATATGAGTTTTTCCTGCAGTTTATTCCTTTGCATAATATTTCACCATCCAGAAAAACTCCAGACCTGGAGACTTCCACAGTTGGTATGTGGAAAACGTTCAAAGAAGCCAGTACTAACACTGACCCTGAGAACTTTACTATTTATTCTTTTCTCTTCCAATAGATGGCAATTTACCCCTGCACTTTGCTTCCTAGCTTTTAATCCATTTTCTATCTCTGACAGGACTTTCCTTCCAAAGTCATGATTACTCAAGTTATTTAAAAGCTTTTGTGTGAAACTTTGTCAAAGGTCTTTTAAAAATCCAATTGTATTATGCCCACTAGCTTCCTTCTGTCCAAATGCTCAGTGGCCCCATTGGAAAATTCCAGTAGAATAGTAAATCATGATTTCCCACTAGCAAAGAGATGTTGTCTTTTCCCCCAAAATTTGAAAGACTGGCAACCTTTTTGTATAGAACCAAACGAAGTCTTTGAGCAGTAGGTGCACAAGTGACTAATCGTACAGATTAAACATATTAAATTGACTTTAACATCGTCATTTTAGAGATGCAGTTGAGAGTGCTGTAGAAGGGAAGAGAAAAGGAAGAGGCAGGGGGAAAGAGGGAGGGAGATACAAACAGTTCCTGTGAGCCTGTGTACTCTGTTGTACTCTCCCAGGAGCTTGGTACAGTGCTCTGCACATAGTAAGCACTCCACGATTGTCATTGATTGCTCTAACTCTATTTTGGCAGAGGGCAGTGTGGGTGCCACAGTTGCCAGGCATCCTCATGAGATGGACTTATTAAAAGGTTTTAGGTGTGATTATTGATTCAAGTTGCAGAGGGCTGACTTTTCCTGGCACTGAAATGGTTTTAGGAGGTTTAAGAGGTTTTAGGAGCAGGGTTTCTAAAGAGCACAGAGGGGTTGGGGCCATAGAGGGCCCAGGCTCAATGGGTGGCTAAGATTTGGGGAGGAAAGGATCCTGGGAATCAAACATGTAAATAGTTTGGTGTGGGAGGGAGGGATGCTCCTGACTGGCATTGAATGCTTCGTTTTCCTCCCAGAGGAAGAGAAAGCAAGGGCACAATTCCTGAAGCTTCTGGTAGCCACTTTATCACCTACCCAGCTTCAGTGGCTACATTCTGCAATTAAGCAGCTGTCACTCAACTCCTCCTTCATGGCACTTAACTCAGCCATTCTGGACCTGGCATGGATGGAAGCTAAACCTTCCTCTTCAGAGTTTATGTAGAGGGCAATTCAGTGTACACCGCGCAAAGCAAGGGGTGATTCGTCCCCTGTTCCACCCACCATGGTTGGTGAGTGGTCCCCTTCGCTGCCTGGCCTAGGCTGGCCAGGCTCACAGGCTCACAGGAACCTGTTGACGGTAGAGGCGGACAGGTAGAGCACCGAGGGGAACAGCTCACAACTGGGGAAGGGAGGGAGTTGCCCTCACAGAGGGTAGGAGGATGTGCATCTTGCCAACAGAGAGCAAGAAGTTGAAGTTGCCATCTTGGCTCTCCAAGGGCTGGGCATACTGGCTAATCCCTACCCAAAAAGCTGTAAGACTGAAGTGAGTGCGTGAGTGCATTACCCTCATGTGCTGAGCTTGTGGGGGGCCTTTGCTCTAGAGCCAGATTCCTCTCCATCCAAACTGCTACCACGTTAATACAATCATTTAACCTCTCCCGCTTTGATTACTGTATCCGCCTCCTGGCTGACCTCCAAGCCTCCTGTCTCTCTCCACTCCAGTTCACTCTGCTGCCCAGGTCATTTTTCTACAAAAACGTTCAGGTCATGTTTCCCCAGTCCTCAAGAAGCTCCAGTGGTTGCCTGTCCACTTCTGCATCAAACAAAAACTCCTCACCATTGACTTTAAAGCAGTCCACCACTTTACCCCCTCCTACCTCACCTCACTACTCTCCTACTACAACCCAGCCTGCACACATCACCCCTCTAATGCTAACCTTCTCACTGTACCTCCATCTCATCTATCTTGCTGCTGACCCCTTCCTCACGTCCTGCCTCTGGCCTGGAATGCTTTCCCTCCTCCAATTCCACAGGCGATTACTCTCCCCCACTTCAAAGCCTTGTTGAAGGCACATCCTCCCCGACTAAGCCCCCTTTTCTTCTTCTCCCACTCACTTCTGTGTCACCCTGACTTGCTCCCTTTATTCACCCCTCTCCACACCAACCCCACAGCTCTTACGCATATCTGTAATTTATTTATTTGGTCTGTCTCCCACTCTAGATTGTAGGCTCATTGTAGGCAGGGAATGTGTCTGTTTATTGTTGCATTGTACTCTCCCAAGTGCTTAATACAGTGCTTTGCACACAGTAAGTACTCAATAAATATAATTGAATGAATAGTGTCTGAGAAGCACAGCTGTGGCTTAAAAGGAATGGATCACTAGTCCCTGGCTTAAGGAGTCCTGAGATCCTAAATTTGATGGATCTATCAATTTTCCTAGTTAGAAATCCACAAGTCACCTCTGGATCTTTGTAGATGGATGTCATAGTTTAGTGGCCATTTACTGCAGGAGTCATGCAACTTCTCCAAATAGCTGCAGATCTTTCAGTTGGATCCCACCCCCTCCAAGCTTTCAGCTCTGCAAAATGCTCTACTTCATCATCATAAAGACTTTTAGCATGCAGATCGATGCTTCACCATTTGCCCAGTTACTTATTCCTTTCCTACAGTAATTTCCAATTATTCAGCCTAATCTGTTTAGCCCTAAATGGTATGAACGCTCATAACTAGAGGTCGGTCACACATGTCACCCCTGTCTACTTGTTTTGTTTTGTTGTTTGTCTCCCCCTTCTAGACTGTGAGCCTGTTGTTGGGTAGGGACCGTCTCTATATGTTGCCAACTTATACTTCCCAAGCGCTTAGTACAGTGCTCTGCACACGGTAAGCACTCAATACATATGATTGAATGAATGAATGAATGAATGAACACACACCCCTGACAGATGAGGTATGTTGGGATAATCTGTCCTACCAGCAGGACCTAAATTTAAATTACGATAACACAGTGGCATATTGGGCAGAGAATCTCTGAAAGACAAATTCACACCAATTTCAATTTATGGTTGTTTCACATCTCCAAAGATCAAGTAACAGAAGGAAAGCTGATGAAAAAAGAACAAGCCTTCATTTAATATGTGAATCCATTGAGGATGTTAGTGTCTTCTTAGAAACTTTTAAAGCTTCTAGGCAGTCAGCATTCATCCTCCCCCAGCTCCCTTCCTCTTTCTTTCTCCCCATTCCACCTTCCCCATCTAGACTGTAAATCCCCCTCTCTGCCCCCCACAAGACTGTAAGCTTGTTATGGGCAGGGAATATAATTCTGTTACATTGTATTCTCCCAGGTGCTAATACAGTGTCTTACACATAGTAAGTGCCCAGTAAATCCTATTGATTGATTGATTGATTTTTTTCCCCCACCCTTGTCTCTGGCCAGTGAGTAGCTGGAGGACCAGGGAAGGGGCTAGCCTGGAGGAGCTGTAGAGGAGATTTATTGATCGCCCGCAAGGAGAGGACTGGCTCCAGTAGGAGAAGATAAAACGATACCACACACCGGCCTAACCATAGTTGCTGGTTCCCTGCAATTTTGGCTACGCACCTGAAAGAGGCAGCAAAGGCAATGATTTGTGGTCACCAGCCCCAAAAAGAATAGTTTTTCTTACCCTTTTTTAAAAAACAGTACTTGTTAAAGCACTTATTCTGTGCCAAAGCACTGGGATAGATACAAGCTCACAGTCTTAATCCCCATTTTACAGACGAGGAGACTGAGGCACAAAGAAGTGAAGCAACTTGCCCCAGATCACACAGAAGACAAGTGGTGCAGCTGGGATTAGAATCCAGATCCTCCATCTCTCAGTCTTATGCTCTTTCCACTTGGGCAAGCTGTTGACCTTGGGTAAATCACTTCACTTTTCTGTGCCTCAGTTACCTCATGGAGATTAATACCGCGAGTCCAATGTGGGGACGTGGACTGTGTCCAACTCGAGCATTTAGCACAGTGCCTTTTAGACTGTGAGCCCACTGTTGGGTAGGGACTGTCTCTATATGTTGCCAATTTGTACTTTCCAAGCGCTTAGTACAGTGCTCTGCACATAGTAAGCGCTCAATAAATACGATTGATGATGATGCCTGGATCATAGTAAGTGCCTAACAAATACCATTTAAAAAATGGAAATGGAAATGGGTCTGGATGGCCTTGGCTGCTTTGGGAGCAATGACTCCTTAGAAGGTGGGTTATGGATGGGGAAGAGGAAGGCTGGTGGTTGTTAGCATGTTAACTTTTTAAAAAGCATCATCATCTTAACACTGTATTGTGTAGTTCATTTAGACATGATAGTAGCCAATTTCTCCCTTTATTACCTTGGCACGGAGAGCCAGAATTCCTGAATGCGAAATCTGTTTGCCCTGCAGGAGCTTCCTGATTTGCAAAAAAATCATTATCGAAATTAAAGAATTGCTTTCTCACTGAGATGTCCTTGGGATGCTACTCTCTGGGGCACAGGATTCCTGCCAAGATGTTAATATTCTCCATCTTTGTTACATTGCAAGGAGAGATTGTGGCCCCGTGAATCAGGAGAGCTCAAAACAATGTTTGCCTCCTGTGAATCCCAATCTGGAATGTCTCTGTTCACATCCTGAGGGGACATCCTGGGCTCAAAGCTTCACCCACCTGTGGCCAAAAGCCACAGACCTTGCCAACAGCCACAGATTTACTGTATAAAAGAAATCTTTCACTTGCTCGACCATTCATAATACTGAGTGATTCTGGGCTGGGCGGGAGAGAACTTGGGCTTCTGCTCTTTGATCTCTTTTCCATATGCATGGCAGAACTGCACACTTAACTGTTACCCTAATCCTCTTCTGTGAGAGCTCGTTGAACATGTAAGCACTTGGTTCTGAGGGTTTAGTGAGAGTGGGGATCCAAAGGCTGAGCTGAAAACAGTGAACCTTTCCAAGGAAAACTCTAGTGATACCCGTTGTTTGCAGGGGTGGGATTGGAGAACACTGTAGTGAACACCATGTGACTAACTTGCTGCATTCCTGGTTTGCACAGACCACGTTCACTGTGGCCAGGGAATATGTCTACAAATTCTATTGTATTGTACTCTCCCAAGTGCTTAATACAGAGCTCTGCAACAGTATGTGCTCAGTAAATATGATTGATTGACTGAACAGGAGAGCCTGTAAAGCTGTCAGTCTGTCGTGGAGCAGTCTGACGGGAAGAAAATACTTGCTGCACTGATGTAACAAATGAATGTGAAGCTCAGTCCTCTGCTCCAGGCCACACCTTTGCTTCAGTTCAAAATTTATATTTTGCAAATCACTCCCTGAGTGATTATATTCTGGGTTAGCCCAGAGTTTTACTCAGCTTGTGGGATAAGGCTTGAATTCTCTGTTGGCATGTCGGGCTGAGCCAGCCTTCTTCGATTCTCTGGGCACGTTGGAGGTCCAGCTCACCTCTGTCTTTCAGGCTTCCAGAAGTCCCAAGTCTCACTCTGGAGAAAATTCTGGAGGAGTTCTATACAGAGTCTTTGCTAACCTTTCCCAGGGGAAGGCAAACACAGACTTAGGCAAACAAAAAGCTGTCTGGATTAGTGTCATTTACACCAGATATCAGAAGGTGGCCTTGGTGTTGAAGCTGTAAAATGAAGATATCTAACTTTGATAAGGAAGTACTTCTCAGCTTACAATGTTTTTTACTGGTTTCTTTTTCACTCTTAGCCTTATACCTGGGTGCCCCTTTTTTCAATCAATCAATCAATCAATCAATCAATCAATCAATCAATCGTATTTATTGAGCGCTTACTGTGTACAGAGCACTGTACTAAGAGCTTGGGAAGTACAAGTTGGCAACATACAGAGACAGTCCCTACCCAACAGTGGGCTCACAGGTTCCACTCAAGGGGCACAGCCTGTAAATGCGTATTTTAGGAAAGCAAATTACTAAAGAATTAACTGTCTAGTTCAGTTGCTTCAGGTTACAATGACTAATTGTCAGGAAAAGGCTTCCCAAGAGAGGCTCTTTTTTTCCTCATTCTTTCAGCAGGTAGACCTCGTGCTAAAGAAGCTGTATTCCCAAAATTTAACTAACTCACTGAGGTTAATTATAGCTATGAAATAGTTCTTGACTGCCCATTTTCATAACCCTAATCCCAGGCTGAAGTTCTCTTAGAGAGTTTCCAGTATGCTACCAGTCTCCACAACAGGAGGGAGAGTCAAACGGAGGCATACCCATTCTATTCCTAGCTTGGCAGTGGTAGCCAGTGGAAGGCAATCTGCTACAAATCAAAACTCCCCTGTGCTGGGCAGCAGCGGCATGGAGAGAGTCAGGGGCGGAGACTCAAGTTTACTGCGCGGAAGGAGGCAATGGTAAATCACCTATATTTTTACCAAGAAAACTCTATGGATGTATTACTGAAACAACTGCAGATGGAGGTGGGGTGTTCTGGGAGAAATGTATCCACGGTGTCACTATGGGACAGAGACAACTCAACAGCATAAGACACGACAAAGACAGAAGTTATCCGAGTTACCCGTTTTCATTTTCATGTCTGTTGCTTCCAAGTCCCAAGAAGAATCCTACCCTAGGGCCATTTTAGCCACATAATGTAGGGAATTAGTAATGGCTGACTTCACTGATAAAGCCCTGAGAGTCCCTGAAACAAAATGTTTCCGCTTAATCACTCAATCAATGGTATTTATTGAGCACTTACTGTATGCAGAGCACTATACTAGGCACTGGAAAAAAGTATAATACAATAGAGTTGGTAGACATAATCCCTGACTTTAAGTTTAAAGTCCAGCACGTGATCCTGCCGCTAGGGATTGGTCTAATTTGAAATAGCCTACTTTGCTGAGAGACAACAGGTCTCTTTGATGTGATAAAAAGGTCAAATTCAATATATATTCCATATTCCAGCTTCTGAAGGACCCCAGTATGTAAATTCTAGAGATGCAACATAGACTAATTGCTAACAAATGCAAGGATCCATAAACTCTGCTTGATATTACATCCAATCACTGCAGGGAATTCAATTCCCTCCCCTCTTCTTCCTCCTCCCTGCTTTCCCTGAGGTCTGTTGAGAGAAGAATCAGAAATGGGACTGTTCAGCCGTCCCCCAACCCAAAGACTCTCATCTCCCTGGCCCCTAACCAAATACAAGCTGGAAACCAACTTCTCTGCTTCAGCCTCAAACAGCACAGACTAACAACAAGCTAGAAGAAGCTGACTAACTCTGTCTAATATCTCTACTCCTCCCTCAATTCAGTTCTGTGTTGCTTTGGGATGAAATGGGGAAACCTCTGCTCACTGGCAATGAGGAGGAAGGTGTCATGGCTGATCCTAAAAGTTAGAATTTTTGTTCCACCAGAGTGAATAATTTGGGATGAAAAAGTCTTGCAGAAATGTTCAAGGAAATGGATAAACTCCGATGAACCATAGAAGCAGCTTTCCCTAGTGGGTAGGACACAGATCTGGGAGTCAAAAGGATTTGAGTTCTAATCCAGGCTCTGCCACTCATCCCCTGCATGGCCTTGGTCAAATTACTTAACTTCTCTCTGCCTCAGTTACCTCATCTGTAAAGTGGGGATTAAGACTGTAACAGATGAGGTAACTGAGGCACAGAGACGTTAAGTGACTTGCCCAAAGTCACACAGCTAAATGGCAGAGCCATGATTAGAACTCATGACCTCTGACTCCCAAGCCCGTGCTCTTTCCACTAAGCCATGGTTTATGCCAACTTGGGTTGTGCAGAGGGCACTTAGTTATGTGTTCTCGTGGAGCCTTGTGTTCTGTTTGAATCTAGAATTATGGAGGTTTGACTTCAGTGAGTCAGTCAATCGGTGGTATTTATTGAATGTTTATGGTGGGCAGAGCACTGTTTAAGCGCTTGGAAAATGCCTCCAAAGACACATTCAGGTTAGCTTTTAATAAGATAGGTACTTCCATTGTCCAGATATGGGGTTTGATACCTCTGGGCCTCAGTCCTTTCAATTCCTCTGGCAACAGCACCATGAGCTGAAAGGCGAAAGGGTCATTCAGAGGCCCTGAGTGAAGTCTCTAGTTAGCTCACAGAGGATGCCTGACTTCATAGCACTGAGGACTCGTGGGATTCCATTTAGTATCTTCAACAATTTGAATTAAAAAAAACAGATTCGCCATCTGAAATGGAGTGAACACTCAGAAATAATAGGTATTGGTGGTCCTTGGTTTGAGGTCTGCTCCTGAATAAATTTAGGATCTGGTGTAATTAAAGAAATGATGTTGGAATTGTATCTATTACAATATTTTTTTATGGCATTTGTTAAGTGCTTACTAAAGGTTGAGTACTGCTCTAAGCGCTGGGGGTAGGTACGAGTTTATAAGGTTGGACAAAGTCCCTGCACCACATGGGCTCAGAGTCTAAATTGGAGGGAGGAGGACAATCTCCATTTTACAGTTGATGTAACTGAGGCACAGAGAAGTTAATTGACTTGCCCAAGGTCACGGCAAGCAATTGGCAGAACCGGGATTAGAAGCCAGGTTCTCCTTTCCCTAGGCCATGCTGCTTCTTGTTACTGTATTTTTTAAATACAATATGGAGCATTTAACAACATTTTCTGAATTTTTCACTCCCAGGCACTTCTGTAAATTTAGTGCGTTTGGGAGAAGGATCGCCAATACCTTCATTGCTATCAGTTGATTTAATGTGGATTTTGACATGAGACTTTTGGGAAATGTGGTCACTTATAATTGGCTTCTTTTTATCTAGGGGAATTCCATTCTCTCCATGGTGTAGAGAGACTGGATAGCTTTTGTTTCTCTCTTGTGCTAGTGTCATCATTTTTCTCACTCTGGTTTAGAGCCCACAGTCCCAAAGTATGATTTGGATAGTGTTACATTCTGAATTAATCCTGGATTCTGATGCCCTAAAGTAAGCAAGGTGGCCTCAATGTTGACATTAATAGTCATAAAATAGAAAATAAAAATAAAATAGAAGCTAAAAATAAACACTAAGTATTTTTCATTTAAAACTAATTCCAACTTCAAATTAAAATAAAGTAAACCCAAGAATTACTTCTAAATTATATATATACATATATATTAAACATACCCTTAAAGAGCAACACATTCCTGCAATTATTTCACACAATTGCTGCCTTTTACTTTATCAATTGAAATCTTAGAGAAAAAATTTATTTTTCAATTGCATTTTTATTTACAGGATATTGTGTTCCTCCTGAGTTATAATGGTCCCATTAGAAAAAAGCTGCCTTAGCCCCTTGGCTCCCTTCAGCAAGAGATTAAATAGACACCAGCCTACCCTTTCCTAGCTAGAGATTGTATCTAGGCTAAGGCTTTATCAAATCCTGATTATTTACATCCCCATTTGCTGTTACTTCTGTTGCCAGTATCCTTCTCCTCTTTATTTCCCCCTCTCTGAGCCTTTGCCCTGCTTATTACTACTTCCTCCAGAGGGTAGCAATGGGAAAGTAAAGGAGGAGAAGATCAAATTTGTTAATTAAACAATTTATTAGCTGTTCTAACAAAGGTTTGCTCTAGAAGATGGAAATTAATGGCTGAAATGAGATTTGGAGATTGTTTGCTTTCTATTTCCCTCTTGAAAACCCAGATAATTTAGAATTGGTCATACTTGTGGTGAATGTTAATAAGCTAATCCTCTGGTAAAGAGCTAGCAAATTACTTACTTTATAGAGGTTCATTAGTTAAGGGTACCAGATTTTTTAAAGTAAGTCTGGGACATACATATTTATGTATATTTGCATATTTATAGCCAAGGTCTTATTCCAAGTATGAACAATGTAATTTGCGGTTACTACTACAGATATATGCAAGCCCACATTCCGGGCCTGATGGTCAGGTCATTCACAAATTTGAAAAACCAATCGATTTGATCTCATCCAAAGTAAGGAGAGGGAGACGGACAAGCTATCCTCCCAGAGGACTGAGAGACAAGTTCACAGCTAGAAAGAGAGGTGCTAAGACTTGGGTCCAGAGAGTTTCACAGACGGCATCAGGCAAAAAGCTGGGAACCCTTATCATCACCTCTTTATCCACCAATCAGCAAATTTCATTACACATTCTCTTTTCAACATTGCCATAAAAATATTCATGTGTGCTCACCCTCACAGACATGCTGAGCAGAGACTCATTTATAACAGTTGTCTTCTCCTACCCCTAAAGGGGACTGAGAAAACCAGGTTCCCCACTATCTCCTCCATGAAGCCTTCCCAGTTTAATCCTACATGAATCTACTCATTCTGATCACTCTAGTTCAATCTCTGGAATTTTGGGTACTCTATCTCAGTCCTGTGAAAAGGTCAAGATTTTGAGGTTTTCCTATAATCTTTCTCTCTCTACTTATGCCTTCCATTAACCCCTACCATAACCTGGCGCTTTGCCCTCCTTTTTGACTCCTATTTCCCTATTTCTCCCATTTTTCCCTCTATTTAGAAATCATGTGGTGTGGGCAGTTCTGGCTAGGGAAGTTTATAACCAGGCTCATGTATTCTACTCTGCTTCTGGGGAGAGCAGAGTGGGGAGGTCCCCTGAATGGGGACTTGCCCGGCTCCTTATGGGGAGTGTAAGAGAAGGGCACAGTGGGGTGGGGGGCAAACAGATGGGCCAGATAGACAGGTTCTACTCTGGTCATCCCAAGGGCTTTGCAGCTGAAGAATGAAGAGTTGGTTTTGGTCCAACCTCTAAGGAGGCTCTTGGAGAATTAAAAAAAATCAGCATCACATCCTAACTTTATCATTGAAATTGTCCAATAGGTGGACAAGTTTGAATGGCAGAGATGAATGGGTCTTTCCTGCGAAATAACTGTGGTCAGTAGTTAGAATGCAATTGCAATTCTCATGATGAGCTGCAAGTGTTGAATTCATTCACTGCTCCATATTTTTGAACATTTGCACCAGTTTCTGAATTCTTGATGTATTTAGATTTTTACACATTGCATTTCTTCTTCAAAACAACTTGGAATTTCTGTCATCTTGTTTCTGAGCCATAACACCAGTTGGAGATTTCTTCCTATAGGTGCTCTAGGGGCTGCAGGGACTCCCCCCGACCCTACCTCCCCTCACCCCTTATAGACCCTGTGAGGAGATTGTGACTGCTTTGCCCAGAATTAGGTGGAGCTGAGGAGAGTGAGGACTACCCTGTCTAATGAATACTGAACTGTTATTTTCACTTTTGTCTTTTTGGATCGGCATATTTCAGCCTAGTTTCTTTTTTCAATTTCTCGCTCCCTGTGTTTGTTTCCCTCTCCTCCCTTCTAGACTCTGACGCCTCTGTGGGCCAGGAACCATGTATTCTTCCTAGCACTTAATACAGTGTTTCACACATTGAGGCTTAGTGGATAGAGCATGTGCATGGAAATCAGAAGGACCTGGGTTCTAATTCAGATTCTGCCGCATGTCTGATGTGTGTCCTTGGGCAAGTCACTTAACTTCACTGGGCCTCAATTCCCTCATTTGTAAAATGGGGATTAAGACTGTGAGCCCCATGTGGGACAGGGATGGCACCCAACCTAATGGTGTTCCCAGTGCTTAGAACAGTGCTTGGCACACAGAAGCACTTAACAAGTACCATTATTATTATTATATTGTAAACTAGGCACTGAGTAGCTGAAAGATATGGTAGTTGGTTAAAAACTAACCATCATTACTATGACCTTCTCTGGACATGTGTGGAGTATGCCTAGGGAGATGTTTCTTGGCAGGGAACAGAAAGCAGAGCCAGATGCCACAGAGGCATGGAGAGAGGCCAAGAGAGAGAGAAGGGGAAGAGAAGAACAATGGGAATAGCAGGGAGGCAAGCTTAGCACGGTGAAAGGAATGGGTTGTCTGGGAGCAAGACAGACCAGCTAGATGTGGTCGGCAGGATGCCAGGTGGAAACCACTAACTGATCAGCCAATTAGCTGCTCAACTCAATAGGTAAAAAAGAGAGGCAGAACTGGTGGGTGGGTGTCAGAATATGCCAAGGCCTGCAAGAGCCAAGATAGATCACTAGAACCTTCTATAGTAAGAGTAGTCAGGAGGAGCAGCCCAGAAGAACAGGTTAGGCTAATCTAGAGGAGAGAGGAAGTGATTACCAAGAGGAGGAAATTGGGGAGTTGAGAGGACTAGAGAGGGAAGAAAGAAGGGGATCCAAGCATTGAGAAACTTGAAGGAGAGGCATTAATCAGGTTATGAAAGTTAATAGAGGGACAGAGAGGGAAAGGCCAATGAAGAAACTTGGGGAAGAGGTGCTGCATAGCAGGCTGGGGGAAAACAAGGACAAGGCAGGTCTCTCAAGCTCTCCTCTTCCTTTCAGTTACCTTGCCCTGGCCCAGGTGTTTATGGGCCTGAGATTGGCTGGCTGGAGGAAGATCAGCTGTGTGTTTTCTCCTCCCGCCACAAACAGAATTCTGAGAACTCTAATGTGCTCATAGGTAAGCATACAAACTTTAAATAACAGATTGAACAGTCTTACATTTCATTCATTTTGGTGTATGTAATATTTTTCTCTAGCATTTGAATACATGAATAATAATAATGACCACTTACCCTATGCTGTGTATGGGTACATGCAAGGTAATCAGGGTGGACACAATCCCTGACAATCAATTGTATTTACTGAGCCCTTATACTGTACTAAGCTATACTGTACCAAGGGGAAGAGTTCAATATACATGCCATAAGCACTTAATAAATACGATTGAATGGATGAATAACAGAATTAGTAGACACATTCTCTGCCCACACTATGTGGGACTCACAGTCTAAGAGAAAAGGAGAATTGGCATTCAATTCTTATTTTATAGAAGAGCAAGCTGAAGCTCAGAGAAGTCAAATGAATCCCCCTCTTAATTGTAGGCTCGCTGTGGGCAGGGAATATCTGTTAACTCTGTTGTACTCTCTCAAGCAGTTAGTGTAGAGCTCTGCATATAGTAAGCACTCAGTAAATTACATTGCTAGAATTGCCCAACGCCACCCAGCAGGTAAATGGTGGGGACAAGATTCAAACCTAGGTCTCCCAACTTCCAGCCTTGACCCCCTCTATGAAGGTAAACTGAGGTTTTTGCTACTTCAGTAGCAGAAAATCCACGGTGTTTATTTCTATGTCCAAGTCTTCCATCCTATTTTGATTTGGATTATTCTTTATTGCTTATTATTGCTTATTGCTTATTATTATTCTTTATTGCTATCTTTAAATATTTATACACTGCTAGCTCTCATATTATTGTGAATCAATTATTGGTATTTATTGAGAGCTTTCTGGGGGCAGAACACTGTTCCAAGTGATTAGGAGGGATTATGTCTCTTGTAATGTTATATTGTACTCTCCCGTGGGCTTAGTACAGTGCTTTGCACACAGTAAGTGCTCAGTAAATAAGAATTGCTGACTGGCAGAGTACAATGCAATAAAGTTAGAGGATACCATCCCAGTTTACAATCTAGAGAGGCAGACATTAAAATGAATTACAGGCAGGGGAAATGACAGACACATTCCCATTTGTCTGGTTGTATATTCAGCAGTCGGTATTTCGGCTGGTCTGTCCCCTGTTCAGGATGGAAATAGCACCAAACTCCTTTATGTCTTTTATTTTTATTTTAAGGACCCAATCTCTCTCCACCTCAGCTCCTGTTAAACAAGACCTGTGGGGTGGAAGTGGCTCTAGTGTTCACAGAGGTGTATGGGAAACCAAAAGTTCTGGAGTAAGGCCAGGAGGGAGCCATCCGGGTATTCCAGAGAAAAGCTCTAGGCTCCGGAAAACTTCAGCAAAGTGACACAAATTATGTCATTATGTAAGAATATGTGGCCCGTGAAATAAAGCAGGCCACATTTATGTGCATTTCCACATCGGGTATCTCTTGTGCTTTCTCAAGGATGTATTGTGCTTATAAGTGATTCTCTTCCCTGTGGTTCCTTGTTATTTCTCCCTTAATGTTTTCTTAGACTGACAGTCTTCCCAAGGCAAGATTTTCACTACAGATATGTACAATAGCTTCCATTTTGGTATTTTCAATTGAAGATACTTTTGGTCAACTAAGGAGTCCTCTGTTGACCTTTCTTGTTGTTGACTTAATTTTAAACTTTGGGGTTTTCACAGTGTCTTTAGCGATTCTGGATTTCCATCTGATAAAACTTTTGATGAGATATTATGTTTTATACCCCCGGTGCTCTTCCAAGGGTAGTAAAAACAATCAATTGTGGGGTGTATGTGTGTTAGAGAGAAATTTGTAAAGCCTGTTTATTAGATTTTTTTAATCTCCACACATCAACTACTCCCTCTGCTAAAATTATATCTTTTAGTTTTTATTACAATTTGATATTCTCTCCAATTGTCAAGCATCTATCTTTATAAATGTCTTGAATTTGGTTAACATAGCCACCTCTAATCAAGAAAACAAAGTTTTTGTTTCTATTATTCAACAGTACCTCAGAAGTCTTGAGCGTTATAATGAAAGTGGAAACATGAATAGTCCTGCATTTCTCACTAAAATTCTCCTTTTTTCTTGATTATAAAGATTTCAGATAAAATATGGGCCACTTGGCTTTTCAAAATGTCTTATCAAATGAGTATTACTTCTACTACTACTACTACTACTACTTTCTTTTGCATAGCATTTTTGTTTTTCAAAGTGGTTTCTCATCAATTATCTTATTGAATTAATAATATACCCCTGTGAGGTAGGGAGAGGAAGATATCTTCACTGTACGGGTGAGAAGTTAAGTGACATACCCCGGGTCACACAACAGGTTAGGGGCAGATTTAGAACTGGAACAGAGATTTTCTAACTCCCACCCCCAAAAATCTTTCCATCATAATAATAAATGTGGGATTTGTTTGGTGCTTACTATATGCCAAGCACTGTAGTAAGCACCAGGGTAGATACAAAATTATCAGATTATACCCAGTACCTGTCCCTCATGGGGTTCCCGGTCTAAAAGGGAAGGAGAACAGGTATTCCATACTCATTCTACAGAGGAAGAAGCTGAAGCACTGAGAAATTGTATCTTGCCCAAGGTCACACAACACGAGAGTGAAAGAGTTGAGAATAGAACCCAGATCTCCTGACTCCCAGTCCTCTCCTGTTCAGTAGGCCATGCTGCTTTCCTGGTTACAGTGTTTTTCACCAGACGTCCTATCCCCCCAACTGTCACCTCAATACTTCTTCATAAACTATAAACCTGTAACTCTTCCATTTAGATCCACTTACAAGCCCTACAGTTTAAGCACTCACCCACCTTTGGCTCCATTTTCCCTTTCTTTTCCTGTACCTGTAAATTACATCTGTGCCTTTCTCCCCCAGCAACACTGTAAGCTCCTCAAGGACAGGAATCAGATCTTCTGATTCTATTCAACTCACCCCAGTGCTTAGTGCAGTGCATGGCAAAGAGTGAATGCTCAATAAACACCACAGATTGATTTAGTCCATTCTCTCCAGTTTAGAAAAATATTCCCTTCCTCAGAGTAGATCCAGAGTGGACAGAAGGTCTTTGCCCCTGGTCAAACCAACTTTACCAAACTAAGTTGGCTACCATGGAAAGATCTCGGCACACTAAGCTTCTTCACTTAGTCTTGCCAACCCCAAGAATCTCTGAAGGCTTGACACCTGTCCACATGTTTTGTTTTGTTGTGTCTCCCCTTTCTAGACTGTGAGTCCATTGTTGGGAAGGGACCGTCTTTATACGTTGCCGACTTGTATTTCCCAAGCGCTTAGTACAGTGCTCTACACACAATAAATGCTCAATAAATACGATTGAATGAATGAAGGCCCAATAAATCACATTCCCATGAGTGTGATGTCATGGTTGAACAAGGCATTACCTAGTGGGGTGGAGGGAAGGCTAAAAGCATAGAAACTCATTAGACTACAAAGCCCATTTAACTTCCTCCTATTTCACCTCAGGATCTGCCATTATCCCTTCTCCATAAATCTCCGACATTGAGAAAGGATGGAGCCAACTTCAGGCCAGACAGGGAGAGGCGATTTGGTAGTTACCAGTAATACTTCATTAACTTAATCTGTGTGATCTATTAACCATTTTTTTAAAAAATGTTCACCTCTGAGCCCCATTTTACAGCCAAAATGGGGGTTGAACTGAAGCACAAAGAAGCATTTAGGTTTTCAGCCCGAGAGCCCAGGCACCTCTTTAATCTATGGGTGGTGTCATTATAAATAGTAGTTGCCAAGATACCACCTGCTTATTAGGAATTCATCGAATGTACAAGGTAGTGGGGAGCCCCATGCAATTCCATTTGTATTCTGGAGCTATTTAGCATTGGTGACTTAAAAGTCATTTGATCAATCCCCACAGCAGAGCTGTTTTTACTTTAGGCAAATTAATGCAACAATCATTGTGATGTGCTAAACAGATTTAATTGGCCATTGATCAGGCAGATAACATTGTAATGCACATTCCACAGAAAAGAGAGAGCAAACTAGCTGGTCATAATGAGTGCAACTACTTTGCAAATGATCGCAGCCCCAGGGGTCCAGCGCCCTAAAAGAAATCTGACTGGTTTAAAATAATAATAATAATAATAGCGTTTGTTAAGCGCTTACTATGTACAAAGCACTGTTCTAAGCACTGTCGAGGACACAAGGTGATCAGATTGTCCCACGTGGGGCTCACAATCTTCATCCCCATTGTACAGATGAGGTAACTGAGGCACAGAGAAGTTAAGTGACTTGCCCAAAGTCACACAGCTGACAATTAGCAGGGTCGGGATTTGAACCCATGACCTCTGACTCCCAAGCCCATGCTCTTTCCGTTGAGCCATGCTGAATAAAGTCAGCGAGCTGGGGCTTAGTGGGAGAAGAGAGGTGATAAATAGTGGGAAGAAACGTGATTGAGTGCCTTAAACCCAAAGGTGAGGAGTTTCTGCTTGAGGTGGAGATGGTTGGGCACCCTCTGGAAGGTTTTGAGGAGAAGGGAGATTTAATTTTAATTTTATTTTAATAATGGTATTTATTAAGCGCTTACTATGTGCAAAGCACTGTTCTAGGAGATGTTCCCAGAATGATGTTTTACAAAGATGATACAGACTATAGTGTAAAGTATGGACAAGAGTAGGGAGAGACAGGAGGCAGGGAGAGCCAAGAGGCTGATACAGTAGTCAAGATGGGATATCACAAGTGAAGAAGCAATGTGGTCTATAATAATAATAATGGCATTTATTAAGCACTTACTATGTGCAAAGCACTGTTCTAAGCGCTGGGGAGTTTACAAGGTGATCAGGTTGTCCCACAGGGGGCTCACAGTCTTAATCCCCATTTTACAGATGAGGTAACTGGGGCCCAGAGAAGTTAAGTGACTTGCCCAAAGTCACACAGCTGACAAGTGGCAGAGCCGGGATTTGAAATCCTGACCCCTGACGCCAAAGCCCTTGCTCTTTCCACTGAGCCACGCTGCTTCTAGCCTAGTGGATAGAGCTAGAGTCTGGGAGTTAGAAGGACCTGGGTTCTAATCCCGGCTTTGCCGCCTATCTGCTGTGTGATTTTGGGCAAGACACCTCACTTCTCTGTGCCTCCGGACACTATCCAATCCACTCATCCTGACTTCCAGTTTCTACTAGGTTGGAAGTTAAGCAGTAGTTCGGTGGTCAGTTCTCAGATCCAGGAACCACAGGGGTTTGTTTTTTTTTTGTTTTTTTACAGTATTTGTTAAGCATTTACTATGTTCCAGGCACTGTACTAAGTGCTGGGGTAAATACAAGATAATCAAGTCAGAAACAATCCACGTCCCACATGTCTTAAGCCCCCTTTTTTTACAGATGAGGTAACTGAGGCACAGAGAAGTGAAGTGATTTCCCCAAGGTCACACAGCGGACAAGTAATGGATTTGGGCTTCGAGCACAGGTCCTCCGGCTCCCAGACCGGTGTTCTTTCCACTAGGTCACTTTGCACAGTTGCATTTGAACCTCATTCTCTAGAAAATCTGAGGGCAAAGGAGAGCATGTGCCCATGTTGGCCACTGAATAGAGAGCTCAGCTTGCAGCCAGAGCTGGTCAGTCCCTGAGAGGTGGTGGACTTAATCACGCTGGGATCTGGCATCAAGGGAAGAAGGGTTCAAAGGAAGGGTCATAAATAAGCGATAGGTCAATGTGAAATTATGTGTGATTAACTGGCTTTTTGAAGATATATTTTACAATTTTTATTTCCAGTTCAGAAAGCAGGTATTACTAAATATAACACTTAATACCCCACTCTCCTATAATGCGGGAGTTGTGTTCTTGATGAACAAAAGGAAAACTATACTTATGTACAGCGTGGCTCTGTGGAAAGAGCATGGATTCAAATCCCAGCTCCGCTGCTTGTCAGCAGTGTGACTTTGAGCAAGTCACTTAACTTCTCTATGCCTCAGTTACCTCATCTGGAAAATGGAGATTAAGATTGTGAGCCCCACATGGGACAACCTGATCATTTTGTATCCTCCCCAAGTGCTTAGAACAGTGCTTTGCACATAGTAAGTGCTTAACAAATGCCAAAATTATTATTATTATTATTACACCTTGACTAGAGCTGCTGGAACAGTGTGGCTCAGCAGAAAGAGCACGAGCCGGAAGTCAGAGGATCTGGGCTCTAATTTTGGCTCCAGCACTGTTCTGCTGTGTGACCTTGGGCAAGTGGCTTAACTTCTCTGTGCCTCAGTTTCCTCATTTGAAAAAATGGGGATTAAGACTCTGAGCCCCATGTGGGACATGGAATGAGACCAACCTGATTAGTTTGTATCTACCCCAGCACTTAGTACAGTGCCTGGCACATAGTAAGTGCTTAATAAATACCATTTACAAAAAATAGCCACATGCTAGTACACCGACTTCACAATTGGCTCCATTCAGACAGACGTGTGTGGTCTGAAGAACATCCCCTAATTCCGTAAAAATGTTCTGTCCAAAACATGTAGTGAAAACACACGCTATGGAAGAACTAAGAGTATTAACCTTTAGGATGAGACCACAGTATACTAGATAGTCCAATAAAGCTATTCACAAGTACTGATGTGTATATATATATATATGTATATGTATATGTATATATGTATATATATATACACATCAGTACTTGTGAATAGCTTTATGTATATATATGTATATATATGTATATATATATGCATGTATATATGTATATATATATACATATTCAGTAGGAAAGGAAGAAGAAAAATGGCCAAGAAAAGAACAACTGTAGTTGTATAATGCTTACTTAAACATTTGAGTTAATCTACTTTGGGTACAGCACAATTTTAGGAAGAAAGTCCCACATTGTCTCTTCATAGATCTTAGAACAGTGCTTTGCACATAGTAAGCGCTTAATAAATGCCATTATTATTATTATTGTTATCTTAACCAAGGATCAGTAACTAATTCTGCCCCTAAACCATGGTTAAACAGGCCTGGGATGCACCTATCAATGACCAGTGTTTATTGAACTCATACTGTGTGTGAAGCACTGTATTAAGTGCTTGAGAAAGTAGAATACAATGGAGTTGATTGATACGCTCCTTGCCTTCAGGTAGCATAAAATAGCACAGCATGCACCTCCCCACCTCCCTTAATGATGGTAGTTGTTAAGTGCTCACTGTGTGTCAAGCACTCTTCTAAGCGCTGGGGTAGATTCAACCTAATCGGGTTGTTTACAGTCCATGTCCTACATGGGGCTCATAGTCTTAATCCCCATCTTACGGATGAGGTAACTGAGGCCTAGAGAAGTGAAGTAACTAGTCCAAGATCACACAGCAGAAAAGTGGCGGAGCCAGCATTAGAACCCATGACCTTCTGACTCTCAGGCCTGGGCTCTGTCCACTATGCCACCCTATTTCCCCCTTCTTACCTTTCAGATCCCCTGCCTCGTCTCCCCCTGCTCCCACTCTCCTCGAGGCTCCAGCAAATAAAATTCCTGTCCTGAAGGTCAAGTCACTAGGCTTCAGGCACATCATCATCATCAATTGTATTTATTGAGCGCTTACTGTGTGCAGAGCACTGTACTAAGCTCTTGGGAAGTACAAGTTGGCAACATATAGAGACAGTCCCTACCCAATAGTGGGCTCACAGTCTAAAAGGGGGAGACAGAGAACAAAACCAAACATACTAACAAAATAAAATAAATAGAATAGATATGTACAAGTAAAATAAATAAATAGAGTAATAAATATATACAAACATATAAGCACATGCCTGGAGAGGCGAAACAGGTTAGATTTCCCTCCCTCTTTCAGTCCTGCCCATCCATGAGAGCACATTTGGGTTAGTTTGGCATTCATTCATTCAGTCATATTTATTGAGCGCTTACTGTGTGCAGAGCACTGTACTAAGCGCTTGGGAAGTACAAGCTGGCAACGTATAGAGACAGTCCCTACCCAACAACGGGCTCACAGTCTAGAAGGGGGAGACAGACAACAAAACAAAACATATTAACAAAATAAAATAAATAGAATAGTAAGTACAAGTAAAATAAATAGTGTAATAAATCTGTACAAACATATATACAGGTGCTGTGGGGAGGGGAAGGAGGTAGGGCTGGGGGGAATGGGGAGGGGGAGAGGAAGGAGGGGTCTCTTTCCACCCTCTTCCAGTCCCGCTCACCCATGAGAGCACATTTGGGTTAGTTTGGCAGCAACACCAGAACTAACCACTGGCCCTGGGAATTCACCCAATAACCATAGCTGAAGCAGAAGCATATACAACTAGAGAGTTCATCGGTTACCTCGTGGCTCACTGGCTATAGCCCAAGTCTGTGAGTCAGAAGGACCTGGGTTCTAATCTTGGCTCCACCATGTGTGGGCAGTGTGACCTTGAACAAGTCACTTGACTTCTCTGAGCCTTAGTTAACTCATTTGTAAGATGGGGATTAAGACTGAGCCCCATGTGGGACAGGGACTGTGGCCAAGCTGATGAATTTGTATCTACCCCAGCAGTTCAAACAGTGCTTGGCACATAGTAAGCACTTGATAAATTCAGTTATTATTATCATTATTATTACCTCTTGCTGAGTTCAACCACAGTCATGAATTAGCCCCATCCCCCGTGAAGCAAATCAGAAGAGCTGGGGGATGGTTTCACAGTTCAAATGGCTCTCAAGTGGAGATAAACTTCTCTGGGTGAATTTTGTAATCTTTTTGGTGTGGTGGCACTAGCGAAGCCCAGAAAAATTGCTCTTGCCGAGACATTCAGTGGAATGAAAGCAAGATAAACTAATGACATTTGCCTTAATATTAAACTCTTTCAAGGCTTGAGGACATTTTCTTGGACAAAGAATACGATTTTTCAGAACACAAGGGCTAGAAAATTTTTTGGTGTTTTCCAGTAAATGTTTGTTGAATTCAGAATAAATCAAGTTTCTCCTTCCTCTAAATATACTCGATATGCACAAAGATCTTTTTATTGATGGGGTCAGAAGCATCACTGTTTATAATATTATGAGGTTGTGTTGGCCCCTTCTCTGAATATTTCTGCAGCGTTTTTGCAATACAGAGCTTCTCTTTATTTTAGCAGAGGTCTGAAATCATGATGAATTGTTTAAAGCTTCAGTAGAGTTGGTTTCTGACATTTTAATGAAGAGTTTTTCGAGGTAAAAATCTAATTTTTCTTTTCTTCCTTGATGTCCTATTTTTAATTTTATTACTTCAGTCTTGCAGGTAATTTCCTGGTTTATAGGTGTTTATCTGCCCTCTTACCTATGGATCCTAGTTATCAGGATACCAGTGCCCAAGCTTTGTTCTCCCTCCTTAAGAAGAATTGTATTGGTCAAATTGTGTTTGTTGGTTTGGGTTTTAAATGAAGTCAAAAGGGACTTGACTGTGATCAATCTTTTAAACTACTATGCTTATTTACTCTCCATTGGCCTTCTTTGGTCAGCAAAAAGTAATCGATTCAGAGAGGACTGTGAAGTAAAGCAAGCATAAGAAATGATTTCAACAACCAACACCTATTGTCTAGGCTAACAATCAGTTTTCCTCTTTGTTGTCAACAAGCCTTTCTGTGCCTCAGTTACCTCACCTGCAAAATGGGGATTAAGAGTGTGAGTCCCATGTGGGATATGGACTGTGTCCAACCCAGTTTGCTTGTATTCACCCTAGAGTTTAGTATAGTGCCTTGCACATAGTAAGGCACTTAACAAATACCAGAATTGTTATTAATTATTATTATTACTTCTAGTTTGTTACCGAATCCTGCTTGTCCCTTCTCCATAACACTTTCCAAATCTATTCTCTCCTCTCCATTCAAATTGCTATCACGCTTGTTCGTGTACTTGTTATCTCCCATTCACCAGCATATTTATTTTATTTTGTTAATATGTTTGGTTTTGTTCTCTGTCTCCCCCTTCTAGACTGTGAGCCCGCTGTTGGGTGGGGACTGTCCCTATGTGTTGCCAACTTTTACTTCCCAAGCACTTAGTACAGTGCTCTGCACACAGTAAGCGCTCAATAAATACGATTGATTGATCGGCGGATGCTTACAGAAACACGACTCTGCTAGATAGAACAAGGAAGGAAAATGGACAAAAACTGGATATCAAGCAGCTGTTGTATGGTGAACTGAAAGGGAGCACACACAATTCAGGAGAGCAGAATAGACATAAAGATACAAGGATGCCCAGACTCAAGCAATGTGAAATAGCAGCAGATTGTTCCTATTGAATTTCATCCTACTTTTGCTGGACCGTTTCTCCAATTTTTTAAGGTCATTTGAATTTTATTTCCATCTTCCAAAGTGTAAGCAATACCAACAGATTTTTGTTTTCAAATTTGGTAAACACGTGCTGAATTCTTGGTCTGGCTCTTTGATTAACATATTGAATAGAACCGGAGCCAGGCTCAATAATTCTAGGGTCCAATTCCATGCACCACTCTCAAGGGTGACAGTGAGCCATTCATCCTTTCCCAGGCTCATGCTCACCTAACAGAAGCAGGATGATGACAGTACTGTACTTGTTGTCAAAGACAGTGTGACGTGGGACTGGAGGAAACTTTGCCGGAGAGTAGAACACAGATGGCTTGTTCGATTGTGAGCCACATGTGGGATAGGGATTGAGGCGGATCTGGTTATCTTGTGCATACCTGGGTGCTTGGCCCACAGTAAATACATGCTAAATACCATTATTATTAGCCCCTTTAGACTGTAAGCTCACTGAGGGTAGGGAAGATATCTATCAGCTCTGTTGTATTATACTCACACAGTGCACAGTGCTCTGCACATTCTAAGTGCTCAAAAAATGCCACTGATGTTGATGATTAATTACAGCTTGGTGGTGAGGTCGGAAATAAGGATGTGGATTTGTGACTCGAGGGGTAATTGGGTAGGGAGTCCAGATGGGCCATGATGGCTTGGAGTAAGTGGAGAGCATTGAGAGATCAGAAGTCTCTCTGAGGGCTGAGGACAGTTTAATGATGAGGCGCGAGCTGGTCAAGGAGACGAGTGAGGAAGCTGTGGTTACAACTCAACCAGTAAAGAGCCCTTGAGTTGTTTCCCCACCTGTAGTACTTGAAACTCCTTCTTGGAATCATTTTTAAGCTACTTGGTGGCCTTCCTGATAGTTTTTGTCCCCAATTAGAGCTACCCAGAGGTGTGTTGCGGTCCCCATTGTGACACCCCACCCCCAGCCCCCCGCCAGCAGTGTCCCAAATGGCCCCCTGTCTGGAGAAGCAGTGTGGTCTAGCAGATAAAACACAGTCCTGGCAGTCAGAAGGACCTGGGTTCTAATCCTGACTCTGCCACTCGTCTGCTGTGTGACCTTGGGTAGGTCACTTAATTTCTCTGTGCCTCAGTTTCCTCACCTGTAAAATGGGGATCAAGACCGTGAGCTTCATGTGGGACAGGGACTGTGACCAATTTGATTAGCTTGTATCTACCCCAGAGCAGCATGGCTCAGTGGAAAGAGCCCGGGCTTTAGAGTCAGAGGTCATCGGTTCGAATACCGCTCTGCCACATGTCTGCTGTGTGATCTTGGGCAAGTCACTTAACTTCTCTGGGCCTCAGTTACCTCATCTGTAAAATGGCGATGAAGACTGTGAGCCCCACATGGGACAATCTGATCACCCTGTATCCTCCCCAGTGCTCAGAACAGTGCTTTGCACATAGTAAGTGCTTAACAAATGCCTATTACTATTATTATTATTATTATTATCATTATTATTATTAACTTAGTATAGTGCCTGGCACATAGTAAGCACCTAAGAAATCCCACCAAAAAAGAAGGTGGTTGGGGGGGAGTCAAGAGAAGAGTTAAGCGCTTAGTACAGTGCTCTGCACACAGTAAGTGCTCAATAAATATGATTGAATGAATAAGAAAAGTGCTGTTGTGCTGAAGAAGTTCCTGGGTTGACAGAAGTGATTGAGGAAGAAGAGGAGAGTGATGGCTTGGAGAGGAATAGATTGCAAACTCCTTCAGAGCAGGGATGTTCCCAAATTCCCAGTACAGCCAGCACACACCGTACTCACAGTCAGTACTCAATCAATACCATCGGTGACAGTGATGATTTGTTAAGCACTTACTATTTGTCAAGCACTGTTCTAAGCCTTGGGGTAGAAACAAGTTAAGCAGGTTGAACAGTCCCTCTTCCCCATGGGCTCACAGTCTAAGTAGTAGTAGGAGATATTTATTTCTCATTTTGCATTTGAAGAGTCTGAGGCACAGATAATCAATCAATCAATCAGTTGTATTTATTGAGCACTTACTGTGTGCAGGGCACTGTACCAAGCGCTTGGGAAGATAAGTTAAGGGAAGTGTCCTAGGTCACACAGCAGGAAAGTGGCAGAGCTGAGATTAGAACCCAAGTCCTCTGGCTCCCAGACTCGGACTTTTTCCTTCAGGCCACACTGCTTCTACTACTACTACTAATATTAATGATGGCATTGTTAAGCGCTTACTATGTGCAAAGCACTGTAATGTGGAAGAGTAGCAGCAGTGGCAGTAGCAGGGAGGGAGGAAAGGCAGG
This sequence comes from Tachyglossus aculeatus, assembly GCF_015852505.1. NCBI lineage: Eukaryota > Metazoa > Chordata > Mammalia > Monotremata > Tachyglossidae > Tachyglossus > Tachyglossus aculeatus. Next base: position 15,727,994 of record NC_052077.1, read on the forward strand.
GCATAAACATAACCTGGATCTGCTTTTTTCCTGGCACAATGCCAGAGTGTGCCCAGGATCCATGAGGTCACCATGTGAGCTGGAGTGCTGAAGGAAGAAGATGAGGAAGCAAGGAAAGAGAAAATCAATCAATCATATTTATTGAGTGCTTACTGTATGTACAGCACTGTACTAAACACTTGGGAGAGTACAGTGTAACAGAGTTGGTAGTCTCAGAGAAGAAGCTGATGTATCCAAAAGCAGAGGGAAGGAAGGGAGGTGAAAGAGCATGGCATGAAATGGGGTGCTAGTGAGGTGATAGTGCATAAAGTCCCCAAGAAAAGACAATAATAATAATAAGGGCATTTGTTAAGTGCTTACTATGTGCCAGGCACTGTACTAAGTGCTGGGGTGGATACAAGCCTATCAGGTTGAACACAGTCACTTTCCCTTGTGGGGCGCACAGTCTCAAACCCCCTTTTACAGATGAGGTAACTGAGGCACAGAGAAGCTAAGTGACTTGCCCTAGGTCACACAGCAGACAAGTGGCAGAGCCGATATTAGAATCCATGACCTCCTGAGTCCCAGGCTTGTGTCCCAACTGCTACACCATGCTGCTTCTCTAGACAAAAACCTATGAGGACTTTCTGGTCAGAGGAGGGCAGAGCTCACCCACCTGCAATGTCCCGTCTAAAAAACTAATGGGAAAATCGGCAGGCTCCTACAGAGGAATTTGGCTGTTTGAACCTTAATTAGAAAGTCAGGCAGGGTGACACTGAAACACGTTACATCGATGATTCAAAAGCCAGAGATGAAAGAGGATATAGTGGTGTGGGTGGGGCTATTTGTGATTTCTCTTCAAATAAACATTATCAGGAAAAGAAGGTTTTGCACTAGAGCCTTGGGGGATTACATTCTGGCATCTGAGGTTTAACATGCTATCCAAGTCCAGGCCAAAGGTTGGGGTGAGGCTGGGCTGAGAGGGCATAGCATTTACCATAGATGATGATGTAGCGAATAGAGCATGGGCCTGGGAGTAAGAAGGTCATGGGTTCTAATCCCAGCTCTGCCACCTGTCTGCTGTGTGACGTTGGGCAGGTCTCTTTGCTTCTCTGTGCCTCAGTTACCTCATCTGTAAAATGGGGATTGAGACTGTGAGCCTCATGCAGGCAGGAACTGTGTCCAACCTGATTACCTTGTATCTACCACAGCACTTAGTATGGTGCCTGGCACATAGCACTTAAAAATCATTAGAAACAAAACCCCTAACATCCTCCTGCTAGCCTGGATTTCAGTGATCTTACACATCTCTAGGTTTTCAAGAAAAAGATAATTCATATGGTTTTCTTTTCCAAAGAGCCAAATGTTCTCCTGCCTCTTCTCATCCTGACACAGCTTCCTGCAAGAATAGAATGTCAAAATTATTCTCTTTACTTAGTAAAAGTTCCTTTACTTTCTGGACTTTGGTTCTGTTAATGTTTGCTATCTTTATATTTAATTGTGCTCTTACCGCTATTCCCTTTGGCTCAAAGAATGGCCAGCTGCAGTGTTAAAATCAATGTGTCCTATTTTCCTTTTCTCTATTTGATTACTCCCATAATTTTCTGTTGCTTCACATCTGGCTTATCCTTTCATTTTCTCTGGACCTACAGTCAAGGGAATTTCACCCAAATTCCTCTTTTTTTTTTTCCATCTTTAATCTTCTCTCAAACTCTGCTCCTGCCTTGACCCTGAGGTCTTTAGCTTCAACTACTGCATTTTCAACTGAAACAGGCTTATTGCAACTTCTCCTCTGGCATTGGAAGGTTAGTTTGCTCATTTTCATTCCTTTGGTATCTCCTTCCCTTTCCCACTTTTTTAAAAAAAATCTCATTCCATTTTCTTTTTATGTTTTTTCCTTTCATTATCTGAGCATCTTCCATCCTTATCCACCCTCATCTCTTCACCCACCCCAACCTCCTCTCTTATTCACCTCCATCCTTAATGGACAAGGAGCTCCCTAATGCATTTGTGATTTCTCAGCCAATTCTGCCTCTTTGAGATTCCATTCAAGGGACGGTCTGATTGCCTCTGCTACCTCCTCCTTCTAAACTTTAATAATGACAATGCTACTTCTTAAGCATTTACCATGTGTCAAGCACTGTTCTAAGCACTGGGGAAGATACAAGCTAGTCAGTCTGGACAGTCTCTAACACACATGGGGCTCAAAGTTTAAGAGGGAGTAGGATTTAATCCCCATTTTCTGATGAAGTAACTGAGGCCTAGGGAAGTCAAGTAACTTACCCAAGGTCACACAGAAGGTAAGTGGCAGAGCTGGGATTAGAACTCATGACCTTTGACTGTCACATCCAGCACTCAATAAATTTGATTGCCTGATTGAAGATTAGGTGAGAAATCAGCGTAGCTAAAGCCATATAAGGGGATGAGCTCCACTAGAGAGTATAGGGAGTACTGGCTTGTGGACTGCTTCCCCGTTCTCAGAAGAGCAGTGAGGAAAAACTCTTTCTTACTGGTTTTTCCTTGGGTCATCTGTGTCCATTTTTAATCCTTGATAATGCTGTCCGGGCCTTCCGCTCCTCTCCGAACAGAGGGGTGGGCATAGCAACAGAGATGTGTGGCATCTGCTAAACGGCAGTTAGGGATCCTGGCACCCTTGGGACAACTTCTGGGCGCTGTTCTCCTGTGACCTGTCCTTCAATTTCACTGGTTTTGATCACTTTCTCACCGGTGAGCATTTGAAAAGGACGAGAGGTAAGAATCTTTTGTCAGTGACTCTTTCTATGAAGTTTCCTGATACACTGATTCCTTTGAGATTTTCAGGGCTGTCCCTGGCTATCCAGCTCTCTCTGATGTGCAGTTTAGTTCTGTGCTCTGTACTCAGTAAGTGCTCAATAAATACCATTGATTGATTAACTGCCATGAAAAGTCTCCTCCAAACACCATCCAGTTTCAACATCCTTGCCACTTCATTGGGCTCCTTTTCTTGGGCATTGATTGATGTAATTTTCTCCCAACAGTTGGCATGGTCTAGTGAGTCTGAAAGACTTGGGTTCTAATCTCGGCTCTGCCTCTAGTCTGCTGGGTGACCTTCTAGACTGTGAGCCCATTGTTGGGTAGGGACCATCTCTATATGTTGCCGATTTGCACTTCCCAAGTGCTTAGTACAGTATTCTGCACACAGTAAGCACTCAATAAATACGATTGAATGAATGAAGTCACTTCTCTTGGGGATTAAGATTGTGAGCCCCATGTGGTACAACCTGATTACCCTGTAACTACTCCAGTGCTAAGAACAGTGCTTGGCACATAGTAAACCCTTAACAAATACCATAATTATTATTATTAGAGAAGCAGCATGGCTTAGTGGAAGGAGCCCGGGCTTTGGAGTCAGAGGTCGTAGGTTCTAAGCCAGAGGTCATGGGTTCTAATCCCGGCTCCGCCACTTCTCAGCTGTGTGACTTTGGGCAAGTCACTTAACTTCTCTGTGCCTCAGTTACCTCATCTGTAAAATGGGGATTAAGACTGTGAACTCCATGTGGGGCAACCTGACCACCTTGTATCCCCCCCAGCACTTAGAACAGTGCTTTATACATAGTATGCACTTATCAAATGCCATTATTATTATCCCACCTCTGCCACTTGTCAGCTGTGTGACTATGGGCAAGTCACTTAACTTCTCGGTGCCTCAGTTACCTCTTACCTCATTTGTAAAATGAGGATTGAGACTGTGAGCCTATGTGGGACAACCTGATTACCCTGTATCTACCCCAGCACTTAGAACAGTGCTTTGCACATAGTAAGTGCTTAACAAATGCCAACATTATTATTATTATTATTAGAGGGGGAGAAAGACATTAAAATAAACTACAGATGGATAAAGTGCTTTTGGGGGAGGGAGTGTTGTGGATATCTAAGTGCCTAAGGGATATAGTGCATAGGTGATGCAGAAGGGAGGGCAAATAGAGGGAGTGAGAGCTTAGTCAAGAAAGGCTTCTTGGAGGATATATGATTTTATCTACCTGCTGGATGCACTAGGTGTTTATGTGATTAAAGTGGCTGCATTTATTCCCTGGAAACCTAGCTGGATTATGAAAATGAGAGGCTGAAGGAAGCTTTCTTCTCTCCTCACTGGGAATGGGAAATTCAGAGGGAAGGATTGAGTTCCGTATCCAGGTCACCCTACTATGATACCATTTGGCTGAGCTGAGAGGAGGAAACAGCCAAGAGGACACAGGTGGATCCAGACCAGGGCAGGATTGCATCATTGGACTTCTTGTCAGATTCCTTCATCTTTTGGTTTCCTTCAGAACTGGACTTGAACTTGATTCAAGCTTTAAACCCTACAGCTCTGTAGGGGAAACTGCAGTAAGCTGGCACAGTGAGCATTACAGCCTGGATTTCTCTGGCACAGGAGTTTCAACTTTTCTAAGAAACTGTAGAAAATAATAATAATAACAATAACTACAACTTGTCTGAGGTACCAAGCACTGTGCTAAAACCTGGGGAGGATCCAAGAGAATCAGATCGGACACAGTCCCTGTCCCTCAGGGAGGTGTCAGTGTAAGAACAGGTATTTAACATGAGAAAACTGAGGCACACAGAGGTTAAATGACTTGTCCAAGGTCACACAGCAGACAAGTGGCAGACCCAGAAATGGAATCCAGATCCTCTGGCTCCCAGTCCTGTGCTCTTACAACTAGGTTCCACTACCTCACTTATTCCGGGAATATCTCTGTGCAGAACTGAGGCAAAACTGGCGGCCGCTCCTCCCCGTCTCTCGGTTTCAGCAAGAAAAGGGCAATCCTGCTGAAATAATGGTGAGCTAATTAAGTTAAACAAGATCCAGATCCCACACATGCCAGGGCCTAACTCATTTCCAAATGTTAATTTGGCCTCTACAACTTTCCCACTGAAACACTCCCTGCTACAATTATTCATTCAGGAGAAGAAGAGACATGAATTTTGTCTGAGATAATGGACTGATTGTTATATGGCACTGACAAGGACCATGGAGTTTCAGTTGTAATAAATGCTCCATCAGTGCCCACAGATACATGCAGGGTCCAAACCACCTCTGGATCCGTAGTTCTGCTCACTGGAACAAAAAATATGATCGCATAATGTATCTCTCCTCCCAGCTTTACCCTTCTTCTGCAGTCAGTCAATGGTATTTGTTAGGTTGTACTCTCCCAAGAGCTTAGTTCAGTGCTCTGTACACTGTAAGTGCTCAATAAGTATGACTGATTATTTGTTGAGTGCTTACTGGTTGTACTAAGCGCTTGGGAGAGTACAATATAATAGGTCAACAAAATCCCTGCCCTCAAGCATCTTACAGTTTAGCAGAGGTGTTTGCAATCTCCCTTCTCTTTCCCCCTTCAGAGCAACTCTGGGGATGTTCGGTCTGGTATGTTGGAATGACGATTAAAGGAAAGCAGACAGGTTTAGTGAACCATCTAGTGGGTTCTAATCTTGACACTGGATAAGAACCTAGATCTTAGGGATTGTGGTTTTCTCACTTTTTTGATGCTATTTAAGTGCTTACTATGTGCCGGAGACTGCACTAAGTGCTGGGGTAGATACAAGCTAATCAGGTAGGAAACAGTCTATGTCCCACATGGGGCTCACAATCTTGATCCCCATTTTACAGATGAGGCAACCGAGGCCCTGAGATGCTAAGTGACTTGCCTAAGGTCACTCAGCAGACCAGTGGCGCAGCTGGAATTAGAGATCAGGTCCTTCTGACACTCATGCTCTAACCATTAGGCCATGCTGCTTCTCATTTGTTCCAGGTGTACGATGAATGATCCTCTCCCAGGTTCCAGATGAACTTCATTCAGCTGATCAATCAGTGATATTTATTGAGCACTTACTGTATGCAGAGCACCGTACTAAGTGTTTCTGAGAGTATAACAGAGTTGGTAGGCAGGTTTCCTGTCCAGAAGGAGCTTAAGTCTAGAGGGGAAAACAGACATTAATATATATAAATTACAGATATGTATGTAAGGGTCAAAGGTAGGGTGAATAAAGGGTGCAAATACAAGTGTAAGGGCTACAGAACGGAGCAGGAGAAGAGGAAATGAGGGCTTAGTGGGGGGCTTTTAAATATGGCATTTGCTAATCATACCAGAGCCAGCCCCTGCCCTTCATGGGGCTCTCTCTGGAAAGGGGAGGAAGAATAGGTATCTTATCCCCATTTTACAGATAAGGAAACTGAGGCTCTGAAAAGTTGAGTGCCTTGCCCAAGGTCACACAGCATGCAAGGGGCAAAGCTGGAATTAGAATCCAGGCCTTTGGTCTCAAATGTATTTACTGAGCTTGTTCCTTCCTTCATTATTTCAATCATATTTATTGAGCACTTACTGTGTGCAGAGAACTGTACTAAGTGCTTGTTGTGGCCCATTGAGTGCTGGAAGGCAGTGGGGAGACCGATGGATGATGTTCTTTGGAGGGGCCATGTTCTCATCTTCTGGGAAACAGAAGCAGCAGCACACAGTGAATGGATAATGAGGCAGTTCAGGAATTTTCTTCCTTTTAAAAGTGACAGCGGTTTCTTTGGCCCGAACTTTGCATGAGGTCTTCCAGGCAAGGCCGTGTGGCCTTGTGGTAAGAGCACAGATCTGGGAATCAGAGTACCTGGGTTCTAATCTCCTTTCAACCACTTGTCTGTTGTGTGGCCTTGGGCAAGTCTTTTATCTTCTCTGTGCCTCCGTTGCCTCATTTGTAAAATGGGGATTAAGATTGTGAGCCTCATGTGGGACAGGAATTGAATCCAATATGAATGACTTATATTTACCCCAGTGCTTAGTACAGTGCCTGGCACATGATAAGTGCTTAACAAATACCATTAAAAAAAATCAGTGAGTGCTTACTCAGTGCAGAACACCATACTAAGAGTTTGGGAGACCACAATAGAGTAAGTAAACACGATCAAGGAATTTACAATCTGGCGCGATGCATCATTAAAGAACCTCACCTTGGGTCCTGGGTTTGTGTCTGCAGTGACTGTTCAGTTGGTGTAGCCAGTCTGCCACACAGTGAGCGCCTACTGTGTGCAGAGTAATAATAATAATGGTGGTTTTTGTTAAGCACTTACTATGTGCTAAGCGCTGGGGTAGATACAGGGTAATCAGGTTGTCCCACATGGGGCTCACAGTTTTAATCCCCATTTTACAGATGAGGTAACTGAGGGACAGAGAAGTTAAGTGACTTGCCCAAGGAGCCGATAAATGGTGGAGCCGGGATTAGAACTCACGACCTCTGACTCCCAAGCCCGGGTTCTTTCCACTGAGCCACACTGAACTGTACTAAGCACTTGGAAGAGTACAATAGAACAATAAATGGACAAAATTTCCTGCTCATAACAAGCTTATAGTCTTAGTGTAACCTTTTCCTCTCCATCTTCCAACCAGAAGCCCCAAGGAAGCGGGAAAGAAGGGTTCCTGGATTTCTCTCACTAGGCTCTGAATTATGTCTCATGGCTCAGGAGTTATTGGGAGAACTCTACTCAACAGGAAGAAAGTATTCCATTTCTTAGTTGTCTCATTTCCATGGAGAAAGTCAAAAGCTTAGCAAATAAAGTACATCACTGTCCATTTAAGCACGAGAACATCGTAGTCAGGTTTCAGAAGCAGCCTAATGAGGAGATGATCACTCAGCTATTAAAGGTACTTTTGTGATTTCGATTATCTTTTATTATTTTCCTGAGACATAACTATAAAGATGCATCATAAAACTAATTAAGCATAAGCTTGTTGGGAAGCAGCATTTGAGGTATTTCAATCATTCGATCTGGGAGACCTACTTCTTAAGGGCAGTAGCGTGGCCTAGTGGAAAGAGCACAGGCTGGGGGAGTCAAAGGATTTGGGTTCTAATCCCGGCCTCACCACTTGCCGGCTCCGAAACCTTGGACAAGTCACTTGAATGCTCCATGCCTCAGTTTCCTCATCTGTAAAATAGGGAGTTAACACCCATTCCCTCTCCTATTTAAACTGGGAGCTCCATGTAGGACAGAGGCTGTATCCTACCTCATTATCTTGTATCTATCAGAGCTTAGTATAGTGCTTGGCACATAGTAAGTGCTTAACAAAATGCCAGAACAATTTTTATTTTTATTCAGTCATTCAATCAATCATGTTTATTGAGAGCTTACTGTGTGCAGAGCACTGTACTAAGTGCTTGGGAAGTACAAGTTGGTGACATATAGAGATGGTCCCCACCCAACAACGGGCTTACAGTCTACAAGGGGGAGACAGACAACAAACCAAAACATGTAGACAGGTGTCAAAATCGTCAGAACAAATACCACAATTCTTCTTCTTCTTCTTAGTTCCTCTGATGCCCAGGCCTGGGCTTTTTCCATTGGGCCTTATTGCTTCCCAGAACGGAGATGAGATGAGAGGAGCCTCCAAATTTATGACTTCTAGATCAGCATTTCCACTACCACAGTCCCCTGCCTTCCCAAAGAGCAAAACATTTCCCATTTCCTTTCACCAGTTGGAGTCTGCCTATCCTACCATTGCAAAACAATCATGACCGGTGAGATTTTTTTTTTCTAGGGGAATTTGAGCAATGAAATGGGAGCCAACTTTGGTTATGTGCTGGAAGAGAGACAAATATGTGATGGGGGGGAGAGATTGTTTCCTGGGAGGCTCAGAAGTGTTCCCTCTCTCACCAAGAGAGGTCAGAGGCCAAACTTGTGATTTCTGCTTTTTTATTGCCTCTGTCTCCCCTCAGGGTTGCACCTGGAGAGTTTCCAGTACTCTACCAGTCTCGACTACAGGAGGGAGAGTCAAGCAGAGGAATACCCATTCCATTCCTAGCCTGGGCAGTGGGTAGTGAGTGGAAGGCAATCTGCTACAAGTCAAAACTCACCTATGCTGGGGCAGCAGGGGCATAGAAGAGACTGTAGGGCGGAGACTTAAGGTTAGAGAAGCAGCATGGCTCAGTGGAAAGGGCACAGGCTTTGGAGTCAGAGGTCATGGGTTCAAATCCAGGCTTTGGAGTCAGAGGTCATGGGTTCAAATCCAGCTCTGCCACTTGTCAGCTGTGTGACTTTGGGCAAGTCACTTAACTTCTCTGGGCCTCAGTTGCCTCATCTGTAAAATGGGGATTATGATTGTGAGCCCCACGTGGACAACCTGATCACCTTGTAACCTCCCCAGCGCTTAGAACAGTGCTTTGCACATGGTAAGTGCTTAATAAATGCCATTATTATTATTATTATTATTACTGGGTGGAAGGAGGTAATGGTAAACCACTTCCACATTTTTGCCAAGAAAACTCTATAGATACACTACGAGAAAGATTGCAGTTGGAGAGTGGGCATTTTGGGAGAGATGTGTCCTTAGTGTTGCTATGGGTCAGAGATGATTCGACAGCATAAGACAAGACGATCTCCTCTGCAGGGCTATGGTTGTGTGGGAATATGCTAATAATAATTAACATCTCTATCTACACTCTATCTCTACATTCACTCTCTTGGTGAACTCATTCACTCTCATGGCTTCAACTATCATCTCTACGCTGATGACACCCAAATCTACATCTCTGCCCCTGCTCTCTCTCCCTCCCTTCAGGCTCATGTCTCCTCCTGCCTTCAGGACATCTCCATCTGGATGTCTGCTTGCCATCTAAAACTCAATATGTCCAAGACTGAACTCCTTATCTTCCCTTCCAAACCCTGCCCCCTCCCTGACTTTCCCATCACTGTTGACGGCACTACCACCCTTCCCGTCTCACAAGCCCTCAACCTTGGTGTCATCCTTGACTCTGCTTTCTCGTTCACCCCTCACATCCAATCCGTCACCAAAATCTGCCGGTCTCACCTCCGCAACATCGCCAAGATCCACCCTTTCCTCTCCATCCAAACTGCTACCCTGCTGGTTCAATCTCTCATCCTATCCTGACTGGATTACTGCATCAGCCTCCTCTCTGATCTCCCATCCTCCTGTCTCTCCCCACTTCAATCTATACTTCACGCTGCTGCCCGGATCATCTTTGTGCAGAAACGCTCTGGGCACGTTACTCCCCTCCTTAAAAATCTCCAGTGGCTACCAATCAACCTAGGCATCAGGCAAAAACTCCTCACTCTCAGCTTCAAGGCTGTCCATCACCCCACCCCTTCCTACCTCACCTCCCTTCTCTCCTTCTCCAGCCCAGCCCGCACCCTCCGCTCCTCTGCCACTAACCTCCTCACTGGGCCTCGTTCTCGCCTGTCCTGCTGTCGACCCCCGGCCCATGTCATTCCCCTGGCCTGGAATGCCCTCCCTCCGCATATCCGCCAAGCTAGCTCTCTTCCTCCCTTCAAAGCCTTGCTGAGAGCTCACCTCCTCCAGGAGGCCTTCCCAGACTGAGCCCCCTCCTTCCTCTCTCCCTCCTCCCCCTCCCCCCGCCTTACCTCCTTCCCCTCCCCACAGCATCTGCATATATGTATATATGTATATATGTTTGTACATATTTATCACTCTATTTTACTTGTACATATTTATTCCATTTATTTTATTTTGTTAATATGTTTTGTTTTGTTGTCTGTCTCCCCATTCTAGACTGTGAACCCGCTGTTGGGTAGGGACCGTCTCTATATGTTGCCAACTTGTACTTCCCAAGTGCTTAGTACAGTGCTCTGCATACAGTAAGTGCTCAATAAATATGAATGAATGAATAGTAATAATGATGCCATTCGTTAAGCGCTTACTATGTGCAAAGCACTGTTCTAAGCACTGGGGAGGGCACAAGGTGATCAGGTTGTCCCATGTGGGGATCACAGTCTTAAGCCCCATTTAACAGATGAGGTAACTGAGGTACAAAGAAGTCAAGTGACTTGCCCCAAGTCACACAGATGACAATTTGGTGGAGCCAGGATTTGAACCCATGAATTCTGACTCCCAAGCCTGTTTTTTTTCCACTGAGCCATGCTGCTTCTCTATACCACTCCAGGAGCATCAGAAATGGATATTTATTTGAATAATGAAATATTTTGGTGAGTGTTTAGGAGCTGTGATGGAAATAAACACGAGTTCATTTCATCTGGCTCACACTCAATGAGGATGTATGTTTGTGTGGCGGGGAATGTGTCTGAATAGGTAAATAATGTTTTTTCTGCTCCATTGAATGTGCTTAGTGGATATAAGCTCGCCAGTGTCAAGTGTCTTTGAATAACTAACAAGAAAGATGTCTAAACAAATCACCAAGGTGAAGTGATAACCTCAAAAGAGTTTGGTTGCGCAGGCTTGAGCTAGTGATATTTTTCTCCAGTGAAAAGGAGTTGGAATGCTATTTCAACATAAAATATGTTTCCTGAAGTGGTTTTGCTTCCTGAAGTGGAGTCTGGAGAAGTTTGCTGAGGCTCCATCACCAGAGAGGGCTGATTCTCCATTTACAAAATCAGCCAATGAAGGCTTTTGTAGGGAGCATGGCAGGCCTAAAGAGACTCATTGCCTCCCCACACTCGCACTGTATACAAAGTGAAGTGACGCTACTCCAGTCCTCCCCATTCACTTGGTTCCAGGCTGCTGGCACGGCTGGAAGCCACACTCAGCTGGAAAATTGACCAGCCATGCTTGGTATAGCCCTCCTGGGTCCGACAAGTAAAGATGCTGCTCTCTCTGGGGCTGCCATTCCAACTGACTTCTCATTCTCTAATGGGAAACAACAGTACAGTGCTCTGCACACAGCAAGTGCTCAATAAATATGATGGAATGAATGAATGGCCTAGAGGAAAGAGCAAGGCCTGGGAATCGGAGGATGTAGATTCTAATCCCGACTCTGCCACTTGTCTGCTGTTCCACCTTGAACAAATCATTTTTTTTTAAATGGCATTTACTAAGTGCTTACTATGTGCCAGGGACCGTTCTAAGTGTTGGGGTAGATACAACCTAATTAGTTTGGACACAGTCCATGTCCCACATGGGGCTCACGGTTTTAATCCCCATTTTACAGATGAGGTAACTGAGGCACAGAGAAGTTAAACGACTTGCCCAAGGTTACACCTGTTGTTGAGTAGGGACTGTCTCTATCTGTTGCCGAATTGTACTTTCCAAGAGCTTAGTACAGTGCTCTGAACACAGTAAGCACTCAATAAATACGATTGAATGAATGAATGAATAAATACCCAACAGACAAGTGGCAGAGTCAGGACTTGAACCCAGGACCTTCTGACTCCCAAGCCCTGGCTTTATCCACTAGGCCATGCTGCTTCTTATGTGTTAACTTCTCTGTGTCTGTTATCCCATTTGTACAATGGGGATGAAATATCTTTTCTTCCTTGTTCTTAGTTTGTGAGCCCCACGAGGGACAGGGACTGTGTCCAATATGACTATCTTACATCTACCTCAGCGCTTAGTATAGTGCTTGGCACATACTGGAGTGCTTAATAAATAACACAATTATTATTGTTATTGTTATTAATCAACGAATGGTATTTATTAAGCACTTACTATATGCAGAATACTGTCCTAAACGCTTGGGAGAGTACACAGAATTAGCAGACACGTTCCCTGCCCATCCTTGTTTTTGCCAAGAAGAGATTTCCTTCATTCATTGCAATGTACACTCTTGGCTTTTATTCCTACCATTTTTCATTCCCTTCTCAAGTCACTGGCTAGAAATAGAGACTTTTTAGACAAAAACAAGACTCAGATCAGATCAATCTCTTGCTGTAGCTTTAGGACCTCAAACTAGATTTAAACTCTGTCAACACATTTTCCATTCCACTAACTCTAGTTCCTCAGCCCTCGGGGAATCCAGCCCTCGTCCTCCAGTCTCTCGCTTCAAGCAAAACCTTAATTTGTTATTGACGTTAGTTTGGCTCATGCGAAGTGACATCTCCGGCCTTGATGATGAATCAAGGCGAGCAAGCCGCCCGGGGAGGTGGATTATGACAGTTCCTAGAGAGGCTTATAGTTGTCTCTGCTTCTTATCGGTTGAGTAGAGGCTTAGCAGGTGTCTCAGAATGAGTAATAATAACAATGGCATTTGCTAAGCGCTTACTATATGCCAGGCACTGTACTAAGTGCTGGGGTGGATACAAGCAAATCGAGTTGGACACGGAGGGTCGGCTTGGAACTTGGAACATTCATCCCCAAAGGACAAAGGAGAAGTTTAGAAAACAGTATTTGACAATGTTAATGAAAAAAGAGTTTATCACGGCTTGTATATACTTTATTACAGCTTCAGAATGTTTATGAGCAAATAAAATCATCTTCAGTTGGGAACAGATTTCCTTTCCCCAGCTTTGTAGGCAATTAACTTACTTATTAGGCTTTCAGCACTGCTAAGCTCTGAAGTACAACCTCTTTTTCAGTTGTGTAATTTAGCTCAAGATGGAATGAAGAAACTGGCCCCATTGCTGATATCTCTGTCCAGTCTTCGAAATACTCAAGGGGTTATTTCAACTACTTTGCCTTGAGTGTATTTAATACATGCCTTTTTGGTGTCCAACAGACTGTCTTATAATCAGTCAATCCTATTTATTGAGAGCTTACTTTGTGTAGACCATGCTAAGCTCTTGGGAGAGTACAATACAATAGAGTTGATAGACATATTCCAGCTCACAAGGAGCTTACAGTCCAGAGGGGGAGATAGACATTAATATAAATAAATACATTATAGATCTGTACATAAGTGCCATAGGACTGAGGAAGGGGTGAATAAAAGGTGTAAATCCAAATGCAAGGGCAATGCAGAAGGGAGTGGGAAAAGAGGAAATGAGGTCTTAGTCAGGGAAGACCTCTTGGAGGAAATATGATTTCAAAAAGGTTTTGAATGCGGGGAGACTGATCATGATATAGTGAGATGTGATGACAGAAAAACAATTAGCTAAAGAAGTGATTCAATGATAGAGAGCCATTTTCAAATAGAATGGTGGACTCTTCACTTAAGACTCACCTGTTTTAGGAGAACTTCTGTACTGCTGTTCAAGACTACTTAAAGGTATCACAGTCATTTATAAGAGACCAAGAGTCTCCACTGTTTACATTTCTCCATTCCATTCACCTCTCCCTCCCCCTAATTTCCTGTTTTTTTTATCCAGTTCTCAAATCATGACCAAATATTCCCGCTGATCTTATGATCACGCAGGTATTAATCTTTGGGGCAGAGCCCCTTTGAAGACCTTTTGAAAATCTAGCTACCCTTTGTCTAATGGTTCCCCTCTATGTGCAATAGCCACAATCCCTTCAAAAGACATTTAACTGAATGAGGTGGAATTTCTCTTTGCAGACTGTAGAATCTAAGTCCCTTCTAGGCTGTACAGGGCTCATTTCTCCTAATCTTGTTTGTGGATTCTACCAATACCAGATGAGTCTCCCTGTTCTATAATTCCCAAGATCACTTATGGAAACCACATTCCAAAGCTCGTACACCAGAGTAGGCCTAGTGCTTCAGCAGGGCAGGTATCCAAAGTGGGAAAAGGACTAAAAAGAGATGGAGATGGAGAGAGACAGAAAGAGAGGAGCAAAGGCAGGAAGTGGAGGAAGAGAAATGGGGACAGAATGGAGGAGACAAAGATGGCATCTATATCCTGAGGTCAATCAATAAATCAACCGTATTTATTGAGTGCATTCTGAGTGCAGAGTACTTACGCTTACGCTTGGGAGGGTACAATATGATAGAGTTGGTAGATACGTTCCCTGCCCACAACAAGCTTACAGTCTAGAGGGGATGAGATGAGAGACTAGAAGTAGAACTTCCTTTGGAAATCAGGGATTAAGAGAAGCAGCGTGGCCCAGTGGAAAGAGCCCGTGCTTTTTGAGACAGAGGTCATGGGTTCTAATCCTGGTTCTGTCACTTGTCAGCTGCGTGACTTTAGGCAAGTCACTTTCATTCATTCATTCAGTTGTATTTATTGAGCACTTACTGTGTGCAGAGCACTGTACTAAGCACTTGGGAAGTACAAGTTGGCAACATAACTTCTCTGTGCCTCAGTTACCTCATCTGTAAAATGGGATTAAGACTGTGAGCCCCACATGGGACAACCTGATCACCTTGTATCCCCCCAGTGCTTAGAACAGTGCTTTGCACATAGTAAGCGCTTAACAAATGCCATTATTATTATTATTATTATTTTTAAGAAAGCAGAAGTCCAGAGCACTGGGGTGGGAGTGTTTAAAGTTCCATAGATGCACAAAGCTGGGAAGAACATGAGTGTTTGTGAAAGGGCAGGAAAGCAGTCAGTTATTCGGGGAAAGGGGCAGAGTTGGGGGACAGAGCCAGGAACAGAGGTAGGTGGAAAAAATCCTGTAGTTTTTTGGAGCTTTTTCTTCCTAACTGTGACTCCTCTCGAAGAATCACTTTTCATACTGGAGCTCTTAGGATTGTGCTACTAAAGCTATTTGGCTTCATGAGAAGCAACATGGCCTAGTGGATAGACCACAGGACTGGGAGTCAGAAGGACCTGGTTTCATTCATTCAATCGTATTTATTGAGCGCTTACTGTGTGTGCAGAGCACTGTACTAAGCGCTTAGGAAGTACAAGTTGGCAACATATAGAGATGGTCCCTACCCAACAGCGGGCTGGGTTCTAATCCCAGCTCCGCCACATGTCTGTAGTTTGATGTTGGGCAGTCACTACACTTCTCTTGGCCTCACTTACCTCATCTGTAAAATGGGGAGTAAGAGTGTGAGTCCCATGTGGGTCAGGGACTTTGTCAAACCGGATTAACTAGTATCTACCCCAGTGCTTTGAACAGTGCTTGGCACATAGTAAGCGCCTAACAAGTACCATAATATTATTATTATTATTATTATTACACCCTGCCCTGAGGCCACTTGCTCTGCGAATCCTCAGGACCCTTGATGGAGTTCTGAATAACAAGACATTTGACCCCCCCCCACCCCCGACTAGTTTAGAAAAGATGTGAGTGTGGTCGTTGTGGTTTAGTGTGACTATTTTAGTAGCTTCTGACTTCTTTTCTTCTCTTCACCTTCCTAATGTTCTTCAGTCGAAGAAATCAATTCACTGAGCAATTCTTCACCTACATGAGAACAAAATGCTCTCTGTGTATAATCCATTGAATTGAGTCCTAAATCTTTGGCTACAGGTGAGACAAGAATGTAATCCTTTCTGGAACTGAAGAGTGGTAATACAAGCTGAAGTCCATTCTTTGGGTACATGCTATTCACTGAGCAGACCTTAATGAAAATGCCCTGGGCTTGTAGACACAACAGAATTGTGTAATGTGTGAACCCTGGATGCCTCCTTCCTCAATAACATTTATTGTCTGATCTCTCTGGTGGCCAGAGAAAAAGAAACAATATTAGTGTCTTCGAAGCCCAGATCAGTTACAGTGAAATCTTTTTCTCCTCCTCTCCCGTCGCTGGTCTACTGTTGGGCTTGGGAAATACAGAATGTTCCCATTTTTTGAGGAATAAGAGCAAAATTGGCTTCTTTGTCCACAATGCAGAGCTCTTATCCAGAGAGTAGATCTCAATTGCATATTTTCATTCCCATAGCCACAACTTCCCTCTCCCTTATTGGGAGCACTTGCTAGTATAAGATGGCTGCAAAGGAACTGCTGTTTTCCCCGACTGCCAAGAAATCAGATGCACCAGGAAGTCACCCGATTGAGAGATTTTTTGGTACGCGTTGACACAGGCTAAGTCTGCAGTGTTCTCTTGGGCAATTCAGCAAAATGAGACAAGCCGCTAAGTGGCATTTGAGAAAAATGGCTTTTCAAATTCGGGTTTTTATGAGAGTAATTTAGGGACTGTGGGGTAAGAGTCATTAAGTACAAAATACCATAAACGTCAGTGTGAGTTGTACTCTGCTTTTGTTTGGCTCGCTGAGTGACATACGATACCTGCAATCTGATGAAGAAGCCGTTAGGGAGACCTATAAAGGGAAGTGCACTGAAGCGACTCTCGGAGAAGCGATGGATTCCCTCAGAGAGGGGAATCGCTAAGAAGGGTGGCTTGCATGGTGGCAGGGAAAGGATAAAGGGAAACTGGTTATCTTATGGGATTGCAGAAGGAATTTCAAGGGTTTGCTTGTAAAATCTGCTTGATGAAACGGCAGTGGCAGAAGGAGTGAGGGAATGGGGCATGGGAAGAAAAAATGAGCAAACTAGGCAAACGTCCCATTCTGGCCTCAGAGTCATAGGGTGCGATAAGGCCAAGGGAAACTCAGTTCCTACACTGAAGCTGGCAGTGTGGGACTCCAGGTGAGTCGAGGTCTTGTTTTGCAGCCATCTCCACTCAGAGGAAAATTCCCAGCCTTCCAATTTAGGATTTATGGGGAAGGAAAGTGCCAGTCACTGGCACTTATTGAGAACCTGCTGAATTCAAGTAGTAGTTATGAAGCACTTCCTAAGTGCCAAGAAATGTGCCAAGCACTGGTGGTTTGGTGGAGAGGGTGACCCTTTGCCCTCAGATTTCCTGGGATTCGACAGTCCCACAGGTGGGAAGAAAACGTTGCCAAAGCACCCAGGTCCTTATGCTGTTTCCCCATAGGGCCTAGCATAACCCCCACATGTAAGAGCCCCAAGAGAAGTAGTGTGGCAGAGTGGAAAGAGCTTGGGCTAGGGATCCAGGACCAGAGTTCTAATCCCTACTCTGCCACTTGCCTGCTGTGTGACCTTAGGCAAGTCATTTAGCTTTTCTGTGCCTCAGTTCTCTCATCTGAAGATGGGGTTTCAATACCTGTTCTCCCTTCCCCTTACATTATGAGCCCCGTGTGGAACAGGGACTGTGTCTGACCTTATCTTGTATCTACTCCTACTGCTCAGTACAGTGTTTGGCACAGAGTATGTGCCTCACAAATATCACACTTATTATGCAAGAGGGTATTCAAATGTTACTCTGATTCTATTGAACATCTGATCAGCTGCTAAATACCCCTATCTCTATACACTCTTAGGCAACCCCATAGCCCCTGCCCCACAATAACATAACCACCATCACCTCAGTGACTACCGTGGGAGAAACTGAGATACCTTCTGCTTTTTTCTCAGTCTTTATATTCCTTTTTAATTGGTCAATCAATATATGGTATTTACTGAGCACATACTGTGCCAGGGCTCTGTACTAAGTGCCCTGGAAAGTACAACAGAGATGATAGACATGCTGACTTCTGTGCACATGTTCCCTGCCCACAGCAAGCTGGAAGTCTAGGTGGGGGGGGTCTAGAGGGGATGAAAGACATTACTATAAATAAATAATATGTAATATGTAATAATAATAATGATGACATTTATTAAGCGCTTACTATGTGCAAAGCACTGTTCTAAGTGCTGGGGAGGTTACAAGGAGACCAGGTTGTCCCACGTGGGGCTCAGAGTCTTAACCCCCATTTTACAGATGAGGGAACTGAGGCCCAGAGAAGTTAAGTGACTTGCCCAAAGTCACACAGCTGACAATTGGGGGAGCTGATATTCGAACCCATGACCCCTGACTCCAAAGCCCATGCTCTTTCCACTGAGCCATGCTGCTTCTCAGATGTTCACATAAGTGCTGTGGGACACTGACTGGCCCAGAGGGATTTCACATTGACATTGACAGGGTGGGTGGGAGGTGTGAGGAAATGCACTGGGGAAGAAATAATGGGGTAAATGGGATAAATTGAGGAAAAGCAATAGTGCAGCAACAAGAAAATCAGCAATACATTACTACTGGGAAGCAGTAGTCTTTGGGCTCCTTGCCAGCTCAGTCAACCATTCAGTGGGCACTTCGTGTGGGCAGAGCACTGTACTAAGCATACGGAGGAGTACAATAGAGTAGGTAGCCATGATCTCTGTCTTAGGTAGAGTCATCCATATCAGAACATCACAGTTTTCCCCTCATTTTAACTGCATACGAGAAACTTCTGTCTGCTCTAAGGCAGCAGGGGTGATGGGGTTGGTGAGTGGGGGTGCCTCTGTGCCCCCAGATTCTTGGTGATGGCAGGGGATGGAGAGGGCAGGGGTGGGTGTGAGTAGCAGGGGGCACTGGTGACCTGGGGTGGGGAGACTGGAGCTCAGCTGGAGGCAGATATGGAACCAGAGAGAAGTCTTTAAAGCAGTCCATCACCTTGTCCCCTTCTGCCTCACCTCGTTACTCTCCTGCTACAATAATGATGGCATTTATTAAGTGCTTACTATGTGCAAAGCACTGTTCTAAGAGCTGGGGAGGTTACAAGGTGATCAAGTGGTCCCAAGGGGGGCTCACAGTCTTCATCCCCATTTTACAGATGGGGGAACTGAGGCCCTTCTAGACTGTGAGCCCACTGTTGGTTAGGGACTGTCTCTATATATTGCCAACGTGGCACTTCCCAAGCCTTAGTACAGTATTCTGCACACAGTAAGTGCTCAATAAATACGATTGATTGATTGATTGAAGTGACTTGCCCAAAGTCACACAGCTGAGAATTGGCAGAGCCTGGATTTGAACCCATGACCTCTGACTCCAAAGCCTGGGCTCCTTTCCACTGAGCCACGCTGCTTCTCCATGCTGCTACAACTCAACCCGCACACTTTGCTCCTCTAATGCTAACCTTCTCACTGTATCTCAATCTCATCTACAATAATAATAATAATGATGGTATTTGTTAAGCACTTACTATGTGCAAAGCACTGTTCTAAGCACTGGGGGGGTACAGGGTGATCAGGTTGTCCCACGGGGGGCTCACAGTCTTAATCCCCATTTTACAGATGAGGGAACTGAGGCATAGAGAAGTGAAGTGATTTGCCCAAAGTCACACAGCTGACAATTGGCAGAGCCGGGACTTGAACCTATGTCACTGCTGACCCCTCACCCAAATCCTGCCTCTGGTCTGGAACACCCTACCTCCTCAAATCCTACAGACCATTACTCTCCCCCTCTTCAAAGCCTTATTGCAGGCACATCTCCTCCAGGGGGCCTTCCCTGACTAAGCCCCCTCCTTTCTTCTTCTCCCACTCCCTTCTGTGTTGCCCTGACTTGCTGCCTCTGTTCTTCCCCCCCATCCCAGACCCACAGCACTTATGTACGTATCTGTAATTTTTTTTATATTAAGGTCTGTGCACAGGAGGTTTGGGCATTGCCTCTCCCAGTGACTGAGTGGCCTTTTCTTCTGCTCATTGGGATTTTCTTGGAGTGGGGTAGCTGTGCCCCCTTTCCTGATCCCTAGCTCAGCAACTGGTAGGTGCAGGGAAAGCTGAGTTGGGAAATTGAGTAGTCCTGTTTTGGGGAATACTGCCCCAGCTCCCAGGCACATTTCTGCTCCCCATTTTCCAGGACTGGTGCCTCCCTCATTCTCTCAGGTCCAAGCAGTGGCCGATACTGCCCAGAGTGAGCAAGCCAGCTTAACTGTCAGGGCCCGAGACTGCTTCCATCACCCAGATCCTTCATACATCTGCCCGCTTCTGCTGAAAAAGGCACAACATTGTCTAACACTACTAAAGGAGACAGAAGCATCAAGGCCTAGTGAAAAGAGTGGGAATCAGAGGATCTGGATCCCAATCCCTACTCCGCATTTGTCTGCTCTGCGACTTTGAGCAAATTGCTTCAGTTCTCTGTGCCTTATTTCCCTCATCTGCAAAACGGGGATTCAATACCCATTCTCCCTCCTACTTAGACCGTGAGCCTCATCTGTGACCTGATTACCTTGTATCTAACCCAGTGCTTAGTACAGTTGCTTGGCACTTAGTAAGCGGTGAACAAATACCACAGCTATAATCTCGTGTTCACATCTTTTCTTTTGTGTCTTTTGCCAATCTTCTTCTCCTTTCCTACCCCTGGTGTTTATTTTTGGATTGTGAGCCCCTTGTGGGGGTAGGGAGTGGGGAGGAGAGACCAACATTTTACCTCTATTGCCTTTATCTCATCTTTATCTCTTCTCCCGGCCTGGAATGCCCTCCCTCTGCACATCCGCCAGGCTAGCTCTCTTCCTCCCTTCAAAGCCCTACGGAGAGCTCACCTCCTCCAGAAGGCCTTCCCAAACTGGGCGCCCTCCTTCCTCTCCCCCTCCTCCCCTTCCCCATCTCCCCACCTTACCTCCTTTCCCTCCCCACAGCACCTGTATATATGTTTGTACATATTTATTACTCTATTTTACTTGTACATATTTATTCTATTTATTTTATTTTGTTAATATGTTTTGTTTTATTGTCTGCCTCCCCCTTCTAGACTGTGAGCTCGCTGTTGGGTAGGGACCGTCTCTATATGTTGCCTACTTGTACTTCCCAAGCGCTTAGTACAGTGATCTGCACACAGTAAGTGCTCAATAAATACGATTGAATGAATCTGTGTTCTCCTTTCCCCGTGCTTAGAACAGGGCCTTGCATTAAATATTACTAATTGATCGATCGTATTTATTGAACCTCCACTGTGTGCAGAGCCCTGTACTAAACACTTACAATAACACTCAGACATGGGCACTGCTCACAAAGAGTTTATGATCTAGCGGGAAAGTTGAACAAGCACACATCGTTTTCCCAGAGGAAGCAGAGAGAACAAGGGCACAGCTGGTAATAATAATTACAACTGGTAATACAATATGGCAAGAAGAATAGATAAAGTAATAAATATCTATTGATTTGCTACTCCACTTAAGTGCTAAGGTTGTCTGTGTGTGCATAGGTGCTAAGGGTGATTGTGGGCATGACACCAATATGTGATTGTGAAAACAAAGTACTGGGCTGTGTGCCTAGGTGATAAAATAAATCAGGTTGAGTCTATTGACTCAATAGACTAAGGTGGAGGAGAAATTGAATAAATTCCACTTGTTGAGAAGCAGCGTCGCCTAATGGAAAGAGCAGAGGACTGGGGGTCAGGAAACTTGGGTTCCAGTCCCAGCTCTGCCACTTACCTGCTTATGTGACTTTGGGCACTCAACTTCTCTGTGCCACTTGTCTGCTGTGAGACCTTGGACAAGTCACTTAACTTCTCTGTGCCTCGATAACCTCATCTGTAAAATAGGGATTAAGACTGTAAACCCTGTGTGGAACACAGACTGTGTCCAATATGATTACCTCGTATCTACTCCAACACTTACTCCAGTGCCTAGCATTTAGTAAGTGCTTACCAAATACCACAATTATTATTTTTCTCAGTGCCTCAGTTTCCTCTTTGGTAAAGTAGAGAAGTAGTGTGGCTCAGTGGAAAGAGCCCGGGCTTTGGAGTCAGAGGTCATGGGTTCAAATCCTGGCTCCGCCACTTGTCAGCTGTGTGACTTTGAGGAAGTCACTTAATTTCTCTGTGCCTCAGTTACCTCATCTGTAAAATGGGGATGAAGACTGTGAGCCCCACGTGGCACAACCTGATCACCTTGTAACCTCCCCAGCACTTAGAACAGTGCTTTGCACATAGTAAGAGCTTAATAAATGTCATTATTATTATTAATAATAATAATTGGGGATTAAATACCTGCTCTCCCTCCCTCTTAGGCTGTGAGCCCCAAGTGGGAACAAGGACTGTTACCCACCTGATTTACTCGTATCTACCCCAGGGCTCTGTACAGTGCTTGGCACATGGCAAGCGCTTAACAAATACCACCAATTCTATTGTTTTTCCCCCTAGTCCTCTAGTCTACTGACTCACCTGGTTAACCAGGCCACCGGGGATGAGGCCATCACCTAGGCAACAGGTGACCTCCATCTCATTAATGACATTGCTGTCATGGAGCCATTGTATTCATCCTGCCTTTTCTTCCCAATCCCATTCTGTTGGGCTGCTGCTGTGGACTGGAGTGGGAATTCTGAACTGGTTTGCTGTAGATGGTTATCTGTGTTCTCTTAGACCGTGGGCACAAAGAGTGGGAGAAGGAGACAGTCATGGTCAGGAGTGGGAAGAAAAACATAGTAAACGTGGGTTAAACTAGAGCAAATTTTGCTGGCCAAGTGGTTTTTATGTGTCAAATAAGAAACAACTGCAAAAAGATGAAACTCATCATCATCATCTTTCTTTGTCAACCCCAGCACTTGGTGCACTTCCTGTGTACAGAGCAGCATGCCTGGGAATGTTTGAGAGGGGTTACAAGTCATGCCCTGCCCTCCATAAACTTACAACACTGTCGAGGAGGAAAGGGGGCAAGAATCACCAGATTAATACCCGACAAAAGCGTAAGAGTCCAGATATGTGTGATAAAAAAAATAAAGAAAAAGAATCACAAACAAACAGCATACCCTCAAGGGCTAGGTGGCTGATGAGGTGGCATTGTTAGGAAGGTGGGGGTTAATTAGGTGTATAGGCTCCAGGAGGAGGTGACATTGTAGGGAGAGGTGCAGTTTGATGGATTTGAGGGAAAGGAGGAGGGCTGCTCCAGGCAGGGGAAAAGAGCATTATTATACTAGAGAATGATCACTGCTAACAGTTGAGAGAAGCAGTGTGGTCCAGTGTAACAAGCTGGGCCTGGGTCCCAATCTTGGCTCCACCAATTGTCTGCTGAGTGGCCTTGTAACTCACTTAACTTTTTCTGTGCTTCCTCCTACTTAGACTGTGAGCCCCTTGTGGGGTCTCATTTTCTTGTATCTACATCAGTACTTAGTACAGAACTTGGCATATAGTGAGCACTGAACAAATACCACAGTTATTATACCAAACAGAGTGATTGCAGCATAACTTAATGGAAAGAGCTTGGGCCTGGGATTCAGCGGACGTGGATCCTAATCCCAGATCTGCCAATTACTTGCCATCTGACCCAGGGCAAATCACTTAACTTCTCTGTGCCTCAGTTCTCCTGTTCGCCCTCCCACTTAGACTGTGACCCCCATGTGGGACAGGAACTGTGCCCAAGCCGATTGACTTGTATCTATCCTAGCATTTAGAACAGTGTTTGACACAGAGTAAGCGCTTAACAAATGCCATAAAAAAAGGAGTTCGTAGTTCAGTGGTGAAGATCAACAGAAATAATGAGCAGTTTTGCTTAACAAATGTCATAATTATTGTTATCATCATTATTATTATTATTAATATTATTAACAAATTCCCCTGGGTTGTTCAAGGAGGACTGTGATCTCTTACTGCCAGCCGTATCCTGCTGCCTCTGAACAAACTGGAAATGGAAAAATCCCCGATATTCTAAAGTTCACTCCCTCTTCCCCTGCCATCTAGTTGCAGGAGGTAGGTCTTGGTGCCATAATGAGTAAGATGATGATAACAATGAGATGTAAAGAATGGGGCGCTGAACATACATAGCCCAGTTCTTCCAAGGAACTCTGAAATTTAGTTTTTGATGTCATCAAAACACTTTAAGGGGTGGGCAAGACATGATAAGTCAGAATCTTAAATGACTAATTAGAAAGTCTGGCATCAGGTGAGGGTATCAGCCTGAGAAAGGCAGACTGTCAGCCACTGTGGTAAAGATATTATGAATTGTTCACAAGGCCCCTGGTATAGTGTCAGGTAGAGGAGCTCAACTTTAACTCTTCCAGTGAAATTCTTCAATACAAATTAATCAGGTTGGACACACTCCGTGCCCCACGTGGGGTTTGCTGTCTTAAACCCCATTTTACAGAGGTGGTAACTGAGGCGCAGAGAAGTTAAGTGATTTGCCCAAGGTCACAGAGTAGACAAGTGTCTGAAGCAGCATGAACTAAATGGCTAGAGCATGGGCCTGTCAGAAGGACCTGGGTTCTAATCATTCTATCATTTTTTAAAGCTCCAGTGATGCTGGATCCCATCAGAGATCTTGCTGCATCGGCG
The DNA here is from genome assembly GCF_015852505.1 of Tachyglossus aculeatus. Classification (NCBI taxonomy): domain Eukaryota; kingdom Metazoa; phylum Chordata; class Mammalia; order Monotremata; family Tachyglossidae; genus Tachyglossus; species Tachyglossus aculeatus. Next base: position 15,752,564 of record NC_052077.1, read on the forward strand.
CTTCTCCGGCCACAACGCCGTAGCTTTGGCAGCTTCCATGACTGGCAGTCCTCACCTGCCAGGGCTGCCAAGCCAGGGATCAGGAGTCAGGCCCAGACCAGGGTGACAAGGGGAGAGAAAAGGCAGAGAACATTCAAGTAGCCATCAACTGTATTTGCATAGATTTTTTTTTTTTTTTGGTTATTTGGCTTGGGCACAGTTCCTGTCCCACATGGGGCTCACAGTCTAAGTGGGAGGGAGAACAGGAGAACTGAGGCACACCGAAGTTAAGTGATTTGCCCAGGGTCAGGCAGCAAGTAATTGTCAGATCTGGGATTAGGATCCAGGTCCTTTTGTCATCTACAAGAAGGTAGATGACAAGAGGCAGTGAAAATATAACATGTATCAATAACAGGGATGAATGAAATGATCATCAATCACAACAGTTAAAACAATTTTGTTGAGGTTGGAGGTGCAAGGGCAGTTCTCTTCTCCTTCTGGCATTACTATAAATTATTTTAGGTCCACTTCAGAATGTCTTCAGATATTTCTTCTTTAAGAATCTACTTTTTAAAATACTTCCGAACTGAACTTTTTTCCTGGGTGACGAGGGGAGAGAAAAGGCAGGGGTGGCAAAAGCGGAAGAAGGAAGGAGAGGACAGGAGAGCCCTACTTCAATCAATCAATCGTATTTATTGAGCGCTTACTGTGTACAGAGCACTGTACTAAGCGCTTGGGAAGTACAAGTTGGCAACATATAGAGACAGTCCCTACCCAACAGTGGGCTCACAGTCTTCCACTCTCTCCTCCCCACCTCCCCATCATCCCTTCCCAGTCTGGCCCTGGGTCCCAAAGTTTGCAGCGCCAAAAGCATGGCTAACAGCTGCAGAAGTGGCCAGAAAGACGATTGAATGAATGAATGATAGAAGCAGCGAGTGGAAGCCAAGAAGGACGTGGCTCAATGGAAAGAGCACGGGCTCGGGAGTCAGAGGTCTTGGGTTCAAATCCCGGCTCTGCCAGTTGTCAGCTGTGTGACTTTGGGCAAGTCACTTGACTTCTCTGTGCCTCGGTTACCTCCTCTGTAAAATGGGGATTAAGACTGTGAGCCACACGTGGGACAAACTGATCACCTTGTATCCTCCCCAGTGCTTAGAACAGTGCTTTGCTGTAAGTGCTTAACAAATGCCATTATTAGTATTATTATTATTATTATTAAAAGAATTGGGTTGTTCTGTTAAAGGATGAATCAGTTAACAGAATGGTGGGAGAGGGGGATCAGAGGAGCAGCATGACGTAATGGCTAGAGCATTGGGCTGGGAGTCATTCATTCATTCATTCAATCATATTTATTGAGTGCTTACTGTGTGCAGAGCACTGTACTAAACACTTGGGAAGTACAAGTTGGCAACATATAGAGACAGTCCCTACCCAACAACGGGCTCACAGTCTAGAAGTCAGAAGGTCAAGGGTTCTAATCCCACTCCGCCTCTTGTCTGCTGTGTGTGTGTGGCCTTGGGCAAGTCACTTAACTTCTCTGTGCCTCAGTTCCCTCTTCTGTAAAATGGGGATGAATACTGTGAGCCCTACGCCAGACAGGGACTGTGTCCAACCTCATTTTCTTGTATCCACCAGCGCTTTGTACAGTGCCTGGCACAGAGTAAGTGCTTAACAAATACCATAATTATTATTATCAGGGGTGAATTTGGAGCATGGGGGACTGGGACCAGGGGGAACTATTAGCCACAGGAATTGGGGAGGGGAGAGGGGGCAAAGCTGGGTTCATGTACCTCACAAGGGGCAGGGCTCTCTTTCCATACTTCAACAGGGAGGTAGGAGGAGGTGTGGGCCATTTATGGAGCAGTAAAGTTCACTGGGCTGACAGGAAACTGCCTTCAATAAGCAATTTCCTCCTCTGTTTTGTAAGCAGCTCAGAGTCAACCTCTTGCTTACCAGCAGCAGTTTTAAGAACAAGCTTGGCTAGCTCTCTTATTAGCAATTAAGTAATGAGTTCATTCTGGGCAGGAGACGTGTCTACCAACTCTGTTATGTTGTATTCTCCCAAGTGCTTAGTTCAGTACTCTACACATAGTAAGTGCTTAATAAATACAACTGATTGTATATTATTATTATTAACAATAATAATAATAATAATGGCATTTGTTAAGCACTTACTACATGCCAAGCTCTATTGACACTAGACCTTGAGCTCATCTCTAGACTGTGAGCTTGTTGTGGGCAAGGAATATGTCTATTTGTTGTTGTATTGTACTCTCTCAAGCACTTAATACAGTGCCTTGCACACAGTAAGCACTCAATAAATACAATTGAATAATAATGATAATATGGTGTTAAGTGCTTATTATATGCTAAGCACTGTACAAAGTGCTGGGATAGATGCAAGATAATCAGATTGGATATAGTCTCTGTCCCAAGTAGGGCTCATGGTCATCCCCATTTTTACAGATAGAAAACTAAGACACGGAGAAGTTTAGTGACTTGCCCAAGGTCACACAGGAGGCAAGTGGTAAAGCTTGGATTAAAACCCTGACTTCCTGGCTCCCAGACTCATTTCCTTCCACTTTGTAAATTCCTTGAGGGCAGGGATTGTTCCTACTTACTCTAGTGACCGCACCAACAGCTTAGTACAATGCTCCAAGCTCAGTAAATCCCATTGATCGATTAGGGCGTACTGCTCCCAATTATAATCACAGTGTTACAGTGATCCAGGCACATTTCCAGGATATAATACACACAATAACCTGGCTGGTGGGCTGATGAAATGTGTCTCTGTCCTCACTGCCTGATCCAGTGTCATCATTTCCAAAGGTTTTTTCCTTTTCACCCCACCACTAACCGTGGGTGCAAGAGACCAGAGGATCTAGCCAGGCTCCTCTGCCCTGTGTTCTGCACAGTTGCTATCAACGACGCACACGGGGTCACTGATCCCGGGAGGACACAGCTGACTAATATCTCCCTTTCCGTCCAGCTCTGCATTTGCTTCTGCAGTTTTTCTGATCATGGGAATTGGAGCTGTATGTTTGCCAAGAGAGATGGAATGGTGCTTCAGGAGTCACTGATGGAGCTGAGCCCAAGGGTGAAGCCAGGAGGGAGTATCTTAGTCTGGCCTGCTCTCTGATGCTGTTAAGCACTTACTATGTGCCAAACACCAAAGTAGGTACAAGATAACCATGGTGGACACAGTCCCTGTCCCATAAGGGGCTCCCAGGTATTTAATCCCCACATTAAGGATGAGGAAACTGAGGCACAGAGAAGTGGAGTGACTTACCCAAGGTCACACAGCAGGGAAGTGGTAGAGCCAGAATTAGAACTTCCAGGCCCAAACTCTTTCCACTAGGCCAAACTGGGAATGGTAGTTGGAGGCTTCAAACCCACAGCCCTGGTTTCTAGGATGTTGTGACCTAGCCCTGCTGTTGGTCCGGAGGAATGTTCTGGGAACCAGGAGACCTGGGTTCTATTCTCGGTTCTTTCTGTAGCTGGCTAACATGGGAAGGACTTCACATAGACTTCACAATATGCTGCAACTCCGCCTTCCTACTGGCTCTTTCCTCTCTGTGCTCCAATTGGAATATGACCGGCAGGAAAGAGGGAGTGCGAGTGGCACCCTGCAAACCACCAGTGCTAGCGTCAGTTCCTCCGTGCATGTTGTCCGGGCTGAAATCTCAGAACCGAGGCTCTGCTGCCATTCATCATCATCATCAATGTATTTATTGAGCGCTTACTGTGTGCAAAGCACTGTACTAAGCCCTTGGGAAGTACAAGTTGGCAACATATAGAGACAGTCCCTACCCAATAGTGGGCTCACAGTCTAAAAGGGGGAGACATAGAACAAAACCAAACATACTAACAAAATAAAAGAAATAGAATAGATATGTACAAGTAAAATAAATAAATAGAGTAATAAATATGTACAAACATATATACATATATACAGGTGCTGTGGGGAAGGGAAGGAGGTAAGATTCCTGATAGGAGGCTCCATCATGAAGCTATCTCCAAAGGCAGCCAGGGCCAAGTGTTTGCTGTCCAGATGTGGATCCAAACAGATGTCAGTGGAGGAAAAAAAATGTTCAAAAATGATGACTGCCTCCAATAAAAGCACAAGGTTGGCTTGTGTGAAAAGCAAACCTTATTTGGAGCTTAGACAATTCCATAGCCAAGTTGCTCAACTGGTTTAATGACCTAAGGGAATACATACATTTTGCATCAGCTAGAAGTCCTGAAACCCAGATCTAACATGGTGTCTTCTTGACTGTATCTGCCCCTCCGCAGTCCCAGCAAAGTCAAAGCCTATTAAGCCACACCACATGTAGAAGAAAAAGCAGTCCTGGCCTCAATAAATGCTGCAGAGAATCTAAAAGCCATTTGGTAAACCCTGTCACCTTTTTATTTCCATTTGGTTTGATTTTCATAAGGGATTTGTGTGAAGGGGTGACGTCTAAGTCGAACTCTCCACAGAACAAAGTGAAATGAAAATCTGAAGGTGATCTGTGATTATTAAATAATGAGATCAAAATAGTGAACCAGATAATTCAGTCCACACAATGGATTAATTCCTTTAAGTGGGGTCTGGTTGCGCTGTCAACACCAATCACATTAAGGGGATAACTGGCACATCTCAACCCTATTTTCTTCCCTATAATCCCTGTCTGAGTGTGGCCACATCCACAGATAACAGTGTGTTTAACATGCTTAGTCCATGGGAATTGCCAGCTGGTGGGTTCCATGTGCCTAATCAATCAGCCAATCAATCGGGTGCAATTGGGAGAGTACTAAGCGTTTGGGAAAGTACAAAATAACAGAGTTGAAAGACGTGTTCCCTGCCAACCATGAGCTTATAGTCTAGAAGGATCTTACAGCCTAGGTGGGAGAGGCAGAAGGAAGGATCAATAAATGTGATGGGGACTGTGGGTGATCAGGTTCTGAACAATTCAAGAGGCTTTGTTAAATATTCTTCAGATCATAAACCTTGGTAGAGGGGGCTATTTCCTGAAGACATCCAAAGTATTTTGGGGCAACTATTTTTTTTTATAATGGCATTTATTAAGCGCTTCCTATGAGCAAAGCACTTTGAAAAGTCATTTTTTATCAAGTAAAAATTGGAGTTCAGAACCACAATTTGTCCTTTTCTTCAGGAAAGTACCAAGACACAAGCGAAGAGGAGATACTAGCCAGGAGGTGAAACAGCTGCTTCTAGGGAACTGAATGTAAATTATTTGTGTTGGCTAGTTTAGGTAAACATCTAGAAATTATATTGCTGATTTCCCTTGGAATTTTACGAATTTCTAAGAGTTTGGTGGTTGTCAAATACAATTTAATGAGACACAGATTATCGGTTTGCATTTAGAATTGCATAATAGAGTAGCTGATTTTCTCTCCTCTCCCTCACCCACATGCACCAAAGCTCAGGGAAATATTTAGATGACCATACATTTTCACAGGTCATTGTGTATGTGTTATTGGTTCACTGAACTTGTAAATGTCATTGAAGTTTCAAATATTGTGTGACCTCAAGTCTTCAATGACCACTTTATGAAGACGTTCCCAGAACCGGCAGAATGCCTGGCTGGTCTACAAATTTAAGGCTGTTAGGCTAAGCCCTTTTCCCATATTCCTAATTTTCTGGGAGTGACAGAAAGGCCTCCATGAACCACACTTGCTTCTCTCCCCGATGCACCTGCTTAGCACCTGTGCGACTGCAGAAATCAGGGCTCTAGCTAAAAGCCTACAGAGTTCGGGAAAGGTTTCTGGAAGGCCAGCTAGCATCTGAGGCCCGGTGTCATCTTCCTGAAGGTGGCAGACCAGACCGAGAGGTGGATGGCAGAGCAAAAAGGTCCTCTGCCTGATTGTCTCTTGCCCAAGAGGCTCCCTCCTGTGTTATGGTGTGGCTCTCTGTGTGTGACAAGAGGCCTCTAGTAGATCCCACTCCCCTGCCTCATTCTCCATGGCTCCTCCAGTCATCATTTTCACTTCTGTTTCTCCTCCCAAATACCATCGCTCCAGTGACAGGGCTGCATGCAATACAGATGCTCTTGCTGGAACCTATGACAAATTCATGGGATTTTTGTCTTCTTTCATCTGCCATTATCCAGATGTCTGCCTTTATGTTTCTCTGTGTCTTTGTCTCTCAGTCTCTCTCTTTCATTCCTTTCTCTTTCTTTCTGTCTGATACTTTCATGTCTTCCTTGGCTGCTTCCTCCTCCTTCCCTTCCTCTCCCCTTTTTCACCTCCATCTCTCTCCCTCCCCTCCTCTTTTCCTCATCTCCCCCAGTGCTCTTGTTTCAGCCGACCCCATTGTAGACACCTCCAACATACACCTAGACTGAAGCATCTATCCACAACCAGTCACACCTAGACTGACTAAAATTCACCACCACGCACACTCAGATCCAGCGCAACACCCACAGCCACAGTTTAGTCAGATCCAGTTAAGACCTGCACTCTGGCAGCCAAAATGCTCACTCTCTCTCTCTCTCTCTCTCTCTCTCTCTCTCTCTCTCTCTCTCTCTCTCTCTCTCTCTCTCTCTCCCCTCCCCACCCCCTGGGTCACACACAAACACTCATCATTTTTGGGTGAGTGAATTGGACATCTGGCACCTGGTCAGCAATGTGGAAGCTGAAACTCTTAACAGTCAGCCAACCAGGCGAACACCAAGATGGTAGTTACCCCAGTGGCTGAAACTGCCTTTGCTTCTTGTTTCTGCCTCCCTAGAGGCACTTCCCCATGCCCTGACTTCTACCAAAGCCTTGCCTCCTGAAGCCTGGGCTTACTCGAGTAGGTGCTGCTTTCTAGGTAAGGCCAGAGAAGCAGCATGGCGTAGTGGAAATGATATCAGTCTGGGAGCCAGAGGGTCATGGGTTCTAATCCCGGCTCCACCACATGTCTGCTGTGTGACCTTGGGCAAGTCATTCCATTTCTCTGGGCTTCGGTTACTTCATCTGTAAAACGGGGATTAAGAGAGTGAGCCCCGTGTGGGACAGGGGCTGTGTCCAACCTGATTAACGCGTATCTACCGTAGTGCTCTGTGAGCCCGTTGTTGGGTAGGGACTGTCTCTATATGTTGCCAACTTGTACTTCCCAAGCGCTTAGTACAGCACACAGTAAGTGCTCAATAAATACGATTGAATGAATGAATGCCTGGCACATAGAAAGCGCTTAACAAACACCAACTTTAATTATTACTATTATATTATCATCCCCGTCAAGCTGCAGAGGGAGTCCTTTCCCTCTCCTTGTTAAATTTCTGGCCCTTCTGGTGAGAAACATATCTTTCTTTCACCTCTGGGTGAATTCAGAATAAGTGAACTTCAGCCATAGTTCCTGTCCCTAATGGGGCTCGTAAATCTCAGTGGGAGAGGTCATATGCGCAGAAAAGAGAAATAAATTAAAGACAGTGGGAGCACTTAGAATACAAGAATCGATAGCAAAAGGAGTAGAAAGGTGTTAAGAAATAAGCAGTCCTTGGAGGAACAGATGGGCGGGGGAGGAGAGAGGAGAGGGCAGTCCTGATATTTTTCCCAGCCTGCAAGCACCATCACCCTGGCAACAAGTCATCACCGCCTCCCTGGTGCATCTACTAACTGCTGTCCATGTCCTGCCTCTGGCCTGGAATGCCCTCCCTCCTCATGTAATAATAATAATGGCATTAGTTAAGCGCTTACTATGTGCAAAGCACTGTTCTAAGCTCTGGGGAGGATAAAAGGTGATCAGATTGTCCCACATGGGGCTCACAGTCTTAATCCCGATTTTACAGATGAGGGAACTGAGGCACAAAGAAGTTAAATGACTTGCCCAAAGTCACACAGCTGACAATTGGCAGAGCCAGGATTTGAACTCACGACCTCTGACTCCCAAGCCCGTGCTCTTTCCATTGAGCCACGCTGCTTCTCCAAAGACAATTACTATCCCCCCCTTCAAAGCCATACTGAAAGCACATCTCCTCCAAGACACCTTCCCTGACCGAGCCCTCCTTTCCTCTTCTCCCACTTTCTTTTGCATCTCCCTGACTTATTCTCTTTATTCAACCTCTCTGAGCCCCTCAACAATCAATCAATCATATTTATTGAGCACTTATTGTGTGCAGAGCACTGTACAAAGCGCTTGGGAAGTTGGCAACATATAGAGACAGTCCCTACCCAACAGTGGGCTCACAGTCTAGAAGATTGTCCCTCATGTCCATATCTGTAATTTATTTCTATTAATGTTTGTCTCTCCCACTAGACTGTGGGCAGGGAATGTGTCCATTATATTGTTATTCTGTATTCTTCCAAGCGCTACTACAGTGTGCTACACCCAGTCAGCCCACTCAATAGATGCTATTGATTGCCTGATTCAATCTTGGACGAAGGCTCCGAGTTTGCAGGTGCCTGCAGGTCCTGGCCTCTGGGCCCATTGATTAATCAATGGTATTTATTGAGTGCTTACTGTGTACAGAGCACTGTACTAAGCGCTTAGTTGATGAGGAGACTGAAGGAGGGGTGCTGTTTGGGGGCTGAGGTGAAGGTGGGCATTGAGTTTGCAGGTCTCTGCCTCTGGCTCCGGGCTCTCATGGCAGGGTGGGGCCTTTGCTCCTAGGGTGACTAGCAATGATCAGTCCACTCTAGCTGGGAGCAGGGAGGAAAGATCCTCTGCTTTCTAGACTGCAAGTTCACTCTGGGCAGGGAAATTGTCTACCAACTCTGTTATATTGTGCTCTCCCAAGTGTTTAGTACAGTGCTCAGCACCCAGTAAGCTCTCAATAAATGCCACTGATTGATTGACTGATTGCTTTCAAAGCATTATTTTAGTCTTGGGCAGATGAGGGACAGAAGATTTGACATTTCTATTAGATCTTTATTAAGCTCATAAGTGCTAAACACTGGGGTAGATAGGAGATAATTATAGAGTGGACACTCCCCATTCTGTATAGGGCTCACAGGAAGGAAGAGCAGACATTTTTCCCCATTATTAGGGATGGGGAAACTGAGGCTCAGAGAACTCCCTTGTTCCAGGTCACCCAGCAGGCCAGTGGCAGAGCTGGGATCAGACCTCAAGCCTTCTAACTCCCAGATCAATTCTCCTTCCACTAATGACTATTGAATCGCCTCATGCTTATGAAAGCCTACAAGCCATGCTCCCTGTGTCATGATAGAGAAATAAGAGTGGTATTAATTACCTGGTTAAATAAATAAAAATGAATGCAAGCTCATTACGATTAAATAGAATCACTAATTGCACAACAGAAGGTACATATATTGAAGTCAGTGTGCTTAATTACATTTGGGTAGTAAAGTGACTAGGCATGAAGTCCAATATCTTCTGAGCCTAAACGTTAATTTTGCTGTAATTTAGTGTTATAGCAAATGAAATTTAAAAATGGAAATGAAGCCTTGTTAGTTGGAAACTGTACACTGTGATGGTCATTGATTGCCTGCATTGGATCATGGGGCCCTCACTTTTGTTTGGAGGAAAATATTGTGCCTATCCCTAGCTCTAACTGATCCAGTAGGATTAAAGCTACAGTTTACAAATACAACTAAGGTCTTAGTACAGTGCTTTGCACAGAGCCAGTGCTCATTAAATGCCACTGATTGGTGAAACGGAGGGGTGGGGGGGTGGTATGGGTTTGGTAAGGACCATCTGTCTCCATCTTTGGGGACTGGAGACCAACTTAGATGACAAGTGGATCATCTAGTCTTCTTCACATAGATTAGAGAGGCTCACAAATGCGTTGCCAGACAAGTAGAAGATGGCCAGGCTCTAACCAGTGGAATCAATGCCTGGTGACATCCTATGGGCACCAGCAGGTCACAGAGTTGGATGCTAACAGGTAGTGGAGTTACTTTAGCTGGACACCCACTGGAGAAAAAAACCCACCATTATCCTACTGGAGACTCAGGTGGAGGGTCTGAACCATGAAGTTAATGTCAGAGAGTTGGGGGGATAAATCCTGTTAATCTTTCTCACCTCTTGTCAACACTTTGCTCACTCCCGCCCTCTTGAAACTCCTTCCTTCTTCATATCTGGCAGACTACGGCTCTCCCTATCCTCAAGACCCTTTGAAAATCACACCTCTAAAAAGCCTTCCCTGACTAATCTCTCATCTCCCTTCTCTATTTCACTCCTTACTATGCCACCAAGCCCTTAGATGCCCTCCCCACAGCACTTATGCACATATCTTTAAACTTGTTTGCTTCTCCCTACCTGTAATATATTCCAATATCTGTCTCCCCTGTTGGACTGTAAGCTCCTTGAGGTAGGTTTCATGGCTATTAAGTCTACGTCACTCTCCCAAGTGCTTAGTACAGGACTCTACACACATTAAGCATTCAATAAAAGAACACTAAGCCAAGCTGGAGAAGCAGCATGGCTTAGTGGCAAGAGCCCGGGCTTGGGAGTCAGAGGTCGTGGGTTCTAATCCCGACCCCGCCACTTGTCAGTTGTGTGACCTTGGGCAAGTCACTTCACTTCCCTGAGCCTCAGTTCCCTCATCTGTAAAATGGGGATTAAGACTGTGAGCCCCACATGGTACAGTCTGATAAGCTTGTATCTAACCCAGCGCTTAGAACAGTGCTCGGCACAAAGTAAGTGCTTAACAAATACCATTATTATTATTAATGATAATAATAAGCCCTTAGTACAGTGCTTTGCACACAGTAAGCACTCAATAAATACGATTGAATGAATAAACACCATTGATTGATTGACTGGGTCAAGTCCAAGAGCCATTCAGAAGCCACAGGCAGCAAAATGGCTTTTTTCCCCTCTACTCAGCCTATCCAATTATTTCCTACATTCCTTCACACTTCTGTGAGGATTTCTTTATTGGTAACATTATATTCTGGTGTGTACTTTTTTTTAATGCCTTCCTCTGTTTTCTGTGCCCCCTTTCAATTTCCCAGTCATCAGCTGCTTGGATAATCTGTTGGCAACCATTCTTTTCCCTCATCACTCTTTCTTTTTTTACGGTATTTGTTAAATGCTTACTATGTGCCAGGCACTGTACTAAGTGCTGGGTTAGATACAAGGTTGCAAACAATCCATGTCCCACATGGGGCTACCATTCTTAAGCCCCATTTTATAGACGAGATAACTGAGGCACGGAGAAGTAAGTGACTCGCCCAAGGTCACCCAGCAGATAAGTGGAGGAGTGGGATTAGGACCCAGGTCCGTGCTCTATTCACTAGGCCATGCTGCTTCTCACTGTTGTTCTTAATATGGTTGTTGCCTTAACTTTGGTGAGCTATGTTTGATCCAGGACCTTTGTGTTTCTACTCTTTTCCTGAAACTGCTTCAGGAACTGGTCGTGTCTGCTGCAGTAGTTCCAGATCTCATGAACAACCAATAGCCTCAAGGTCCTTCATTTTGCTATGGAGCTCAATACTCTGTCATCACATTGTCAGGTTTTGTTTTACAATCTGCTAAGGCTAAGCTGGCTTTTTATATTCGATCTCTATCTCTTTATGTATTTGTGTACCATTTCACTCTGTGCTGCCAAGTAGAACAAAGAAGCATAGCCTAGGGTAAAGAGTGTAGGCCTGAGAGTCAAAAGACTTGGGTTCTAATCCTGCCTCTGCCAATTGCTTGCTATGTGACCCTGGGCAAATCACCTAACTTCTCTGTGCCTTAGCTTCCTTAACTGTAAAATGGAGATTAAATACCTGTTTTCCCTCTCCTTAGTTTCTGAGGTTGGAATGGTGTCCACCCTGAGTAACCTGTACCTTTTCCAGTGTTTAAGGACCTGTATGAGGTTATGATGATGATGATGATGAAGGCATTTGTTAAGCGTTTACTCTGTGCAATGCACTGTTCTAAGCGCTGGGGGGGATACAAGGCGATTAAGTTGTCCCACGTGGGGCTCACAGTCTTAATCCCCATTTTACAGATGAGGTAACTGAGGCTCAGAGAAGTTAAGTGACTTGCCCAAGGTCACACAGCAGACATGTGGCAGACCGGGATTCGAACCCATGACCTCTGACTCCAAAGCCCGCGCTCTTTCTACTGAGCCACGTTGCTTCTCAATTACCCAATATCTACGTTTTTGGGTGAAAAATGCCAAAAGAAGTGGTGTTCATGCTGATAGAAAAAGGAGCAGAGATCATGGGTCATTTGGGGAAAGGAATCCAAGTTGCAAGTTTTTTTCCATTAAATGAACAGAATGCAAATTTTATGCAAAGTAGCATCTGCTCTTTTTGAATTGACAGCCCAGATTGATAATAGGCTTGCAGCAGGCCTCTGCGGAGCCTGTCTGTATTCCGCTAAGGTGCCACAGCCTAGCAGGCAAAGCCAAAGGGAATTGGGTCTCCTGGAAGGCAAGCTCCAATGATAATAATAATAATAATAATAATAATAACGATATTTGTTAAGCGCTTACTATGTGCCAGGCACCGTACTACAAGCTAATTGAGTTGGACGCGGTCCCTGGCCCACTTGGGGTTCACAATCTCGATCCCCATTCTACATATGAGAGGTAACTGAGGCCCAGAGAAGTGAAATGATTTGCCCAAGGTCACACAACAGACAAATGGTGGAGCTGGGATTAGAACCCATGACCTTTTGACTGCCAGGCCCGTGCTCTAGCCAAACAAACAATCGGTGGTATTTAATATTAATGGTAATGGTATTTTTTAAGGGGCTTACTATATACTAGGAACTGTACTAAGCGCTGGGGAAGATATAAGACAATAGGGTTGGACACAGTCCCTGTCCCACAAAGGGCTCACATCATTTTCCAGATGATGTGACAGAGGCACAGAGAAGTGAAGCGACTTTCCCAAGGTCACACAGTAGACAAGTGGCAGAACTGGGATTAGAAGCCAGGTCCTTCCAACTCCCAGGCCTGTGCTCTATCCCTTAGGCCAAACCAATGCTGCCTCCGGGCAGAGCACTGTACTAAGTGCTTGGAAGACTACAATACTGTAGACTTGGTAGATACAATCCTGAGCCCTCTAGGAGTTTACAGTCTAGTGGATCTAGACCTATTTAAGTACCTGAATCAAACTTCAGGGCAGAGCTGCGCTTATTGTGGGCACTCCTGTACCATCAAATGTACAAGAAATGTACATCAAATGTATATGTTGCCAACTTGTACTTGTACTTCCCAAGCGCTTAGTACAGTGCTCTGCACACAGTAAGAACTCAATAAATATGATTGATGTTGATGATGATGATGATCAAAGAAGCATGGCGTCGTGGATAGAACTCAGGCCTATGAGTCAGAAGGTCGTGGGTTCTAGTTCCGTCTCCGCCACTCGTCAGCTGTGGGACCTGGGGCAAGTCACTTCACTTCTCTGGGCCTCAGTCACCTCATCTGTAGCTGGGGATTGAGACTGTGAGCCCCATGTGGGACAGGGACTGTGTCCAACCCTATTTTTGTGTATCCACCCCAGTGCTTAGTATGGTGCCTGGCACATACTAAGCACTTAACAAATGCCACAATTATTACTACTATTGAAAAGTGAATAAACTGGAAACTGAGACTGTGAGTCTCACGTGGGACAACCTGATTATCTTGTATCTACCCCAGTGTTTAGAAGAGTGCTTGGCACATAGTAAGCACTTAAATACTAACATTATTATTATTATTTTTATTAATGAGGTTAATGAGTGACAGTGGATTTAGCTTTCCGTGAACTGTCATGAGATCAGTAATCCCTGAAAATGGATTAGCCTTTCTCATAGTATCCGTGGAATTACTGGATGCTTAGTCTAGTCTGTGTGGGGCTCTTAGTACACAGTTGGCAGCACTGCAAAGAGGAGGCTAATGAAGGGCATGTATGACACCAGGCTAATTAAGAAGGACCTACATCCACACCTTGCCTCTGCTCGTTGCTTCTTTTCATCATAGTTTGAGATTTTGCTAAATGTAACAAAATCATCCTAGAGAATAGGCAAGCACCATGTGGTGTGATGCAATTCAGTCTTCTTTGGCCCTTCTCATTTGGCTTCCTGTAATGCAGACCTGGGGAAAAAATGGGGGAAAATCACATTTGATTCAAAGGGACATTTCCAAATCTGAGGTTCTCAGATGTGTGTGATCTATTATTACATTGATATATGATTTTTTAAAAAATGAAAATCTTGGGATCAGATCAAAATGAACTCTAAAAAATGCTAGCCTGTAAAACACTCAGCTCTTGGCTAAAACCAATCTGTGAACACAGTAGGGATTCATTTTAAAATAAACCCAGAGACTAGTCAGAATCAATGCAATTTGTTAAGCACTTACGATGGGACAAAGCCCTGCATTCGTCGCTGAGAAGGCAATGTGGAGGTTATTTTACCCACGGTCCGGGCACGGAAATGCTCTAAATCTGAAGGGGAGTGAATTGGCACACAGAGAAAGGTCAACAACGAACAAGAAGCAGAACAGGGAAATGACTTAAGATAATGTTGCTATTTATGTGCTGAAAAAAGAGAAATGGACCCTGTGTCTTTATGACTTGTAAACAAAAGGTGATGGAGAAGTGTGGCCTAGTGGAAAGAACTTGAGCCTGGGATTCAGAGGACCTGGGTCTAATTCTGGTTTCTCCACCTGCCTGCTCTCTGACCTTGGGCAAGTCACTTACCTTCTCTATGCCTCAGTGACCTCATCTATAAAATGGGGTTTCTCAAAGCCTACCCTCCTTCCTACTTAGATTGTGAGCCCTTTGTGAGACAAGGACTGTGTCTGATGTGATTATCTTGTAACTTCCTCGGTGCTTAGAGCAGTGCTCAACACACAGGAAGCACTTAACAAATACCACAGTTATTGTTTTCCTCCATGCTGTTTCTCTTGATGTATTTCTTCCTTGAGGATCTTGGACCAGTGATCCAAACTAGAAATGAAAGTAGGGCAAGAGATGAAATATTGCTTGTAAGTGTGGGGGTAATGACCTTCAGTGGTGGGGAAGGAAGTGTAGGGAAAGGCAGAAAACAGAACGACAAAGGTCAAGATAGAAATGCTTCCTCTTTGATCACGTTTCCTTTCAAATGTTATTTCCTTTTCCTAGAACCAGTTTTCTCCCTCCATGTGGTCTAAGGGAAGCAAAAGCTCTGTTAATAATTGTGGTATTTGTTAAGCATTTACCACGTGCCAAGCACTGTACTAAGCACAGGAGTAGACATAATATATGTAGATTGGACACAGTCCTTGATCCGCACGGGGCTCACAGATTCCATTTGTCTGTGGAATCCTGAATGCCTGTTCTTTAGCTGCCAGTTTTCCTCTGTAGATTTCAAGGGAGGGAATGTGATTTAGGAAAGAAAAAACTCAATTGATGGAAAAAGTGGCATAGAAATGTCTCCACAGGGCAAAGTTAAGAGGGGAAAATGCCCCAGGGAAATGGGCTGTTTTGGGCAAGAAGAGAAAAATCGTCATGGTATTTAGGGAAAGCGACATTCCTCAAAATCTTGCACTCCTGATGTTTTGTGGTTAAACAACAGCTGTGTTTTCAGGGCAGCATCCCTTTCCTTCCTGGTGCTTTCCCAGGTCCACTCACTTACAGGAATGAGCCCCATCACATTCCAACCCTTGGCCACTGGAGGTTCTTCCAAAATCGATCAATCAGTGGTATTTATTGAGGGCTTACTGAATGCAAAGCACTGTGCTAAGTGCTGGGGGAGTCTAATTCAAGGGAGTTGATAGAAGCATTCCCTGCCCACAAGGAGCTTACAGGCTAGAGGGGCAGACATAATAATAACAATAATAATAATAATAATGATGATGATGGCATTTATTAACCACTTACTATGTGCAAAGTACTGTTCTAAGCACTGGGGAGGTTACAAGGTGATCAGGTTGTCCCACAGGGGACTCACAGTATTCATCCCCATTTTACAGATGAGGGAACTGAGGCCCAGAGAAGTAGCCTGGCTCAGTGGAAAGAGCACGGGCTTTGGAGTCACAGGTCATGGGTTCAAATCCCAGCTCCACCAACTGTCAGCTGTGTGACTTTGGGCAAGTCACTTAACTTCTCTGTGCCTCAGTTCCCTCATCTGTAAAATGGGGATTAAGACTGTGAGCCCCACGTGGGACAACCTGATCACCTTGTATCTCCCCAGTGCTTAGAACAGTGCTTTGCACATAGTAAACGCTTAACAAATGCCATCATTATTATTATTATTATTAAGTGACTTGCCCGAAGTCACACAGCTGACAGTTGATGGAGCCGGGATTTGAACCCATGACCTCTGACTCCAAAGCCTGTGTTCTTTCCACTGAGCCATGCTGCTTCTCTATGAATGTAAGCAAATATAATATAAACAAATATAATATAAAGACACGAATATAAATAAATTATGATTATGTACAGAAGTGCTGTGGGGTTGCAGTTGGGGTGAAAATCAAATGCTCAGAGGGAGAGATCCAAGTGCAAGAGTGATGCAGATGAGAGGGGGAGTAAGGAAAAAGAGGGCTTAATTGGGGAATTGGGGAAGGATTGAAAGACAGCAAGTAAGTTGGCATCGGAGGAGTGAAATGTGTGGACTGGGTAGTAGTAGCAAATCAGTGAGGTAAAATAGAAGGAAGCAAGCTGATTGAGTACAATGCTTCAACATATTAAATGATGCCATCTCTGCCACTTGCCTGTTGTTTGACCTTGCGTAAGTCACTTACTCCCTCTTTGCATCAGTTTCCTCATTTGTAAAATAGTGATTACATGCTTGTTCTCTCTCTCTTCTTAGACTGAGCCCCACATGGGACAGGAACCATGTCTGACTTGCTTATCTTATAATAATAATAATAATAATGGCATTTATTAAGCGTTTACTATGTGCAAAGCACTGTTCTAAGCACTGGGGAGGTTACAAGGTGATCAGGTTGTCCCACGGGGGGCTCACAGTCTTAATTCCCATTTTACAGATGAGGTAACTGAGGCCCAGAGAAGTTAAGTGACTTGCCCAAAGTCACACAGCTGACAATTGGCAGAGTCGGGATTTGAACCCATGACCTCTGACTCCAAAGCCCGGGCTCTTTCCACTGAGCCACGCTGCTTCTCTGTCTTGTATAATAATAATAATTGTGGTATTTGTTCAGTGCTTACTATGTGCCAGGCACTGTTCTAAGCACTGGGCAGAGACAATCTAATTGGGTTGGACACAGTGTCTGTCCCACATAGGGCTCACAGTTTCACAGATGAGGTAACTGCAGCACAGAGAAGGGAAGTGACTTACCCAAGGTCACACAGCAGACAAGTGGAGGAGCCAGAATTAGAACCCATGACCGTCTGACACCCAGTCCCGTGCTCTGTGCACTATGCCATGCTGCTTCTCTCTACCAGGGACCGTTACAGTGCCTGGCTTAAAGTAAACACACAGCAAATAACACAGTTATTATTGTTGTTATGCTGAATTTAGAGATATTGCATGTGTGAGGAAACTGAAAACCCAGGAAGGAAAGTTGATCATGACTTCAGATGCATGAACAGTGCTTTGCACATAGTAAGTGCTTAACAAATGCTATTATTATTATGCATACCCTTAATGCCCCAAAATGCTGAAGTGTCAGATCCCAGGATTCCCAGTTTGCTCTCCTGATGTCCCCCTAAATCTGAATCTTCCATTCTGCTGCTGGGCTCGCTGCTTAGTTTGCAGCAGTTCTATTTACAGCCGAAGCGGTTTGGGAAATCACAGTTTAAAGACCGAAATGGCTCTTGCAGACTCTCTCGGATCTTGTGGCACGAGGCCCTTACAAATACAATTTTCTAAGAGCAGATTGGAGATGAAAGCAAGCACTTTGCTGCTTCCCCTCGCTACATCTCCAGCCCTGACCTATATTTCCTTCTGCCTTTGATAACTCTCCATC
This sequence comes from Tachyglossus aculeatus, assembly GCF_015852505.1. NCBI lineage: Eukaryota > Metazoa > Chordata > Mammalia > Monotremata > Tachyglossidae > Tachyglossus > Tachyglossus aculeatus. The sequence continues at coordinate 15,770,323 of NC_052077.1, forward strand.
TGGATTTCCAGTCAGCATCTGAAAGTTGATATGGCTAAAACTGAACACTTCATCTTCCCTCCTGAACTCCCATCTCTGCCCAACTCCTCCAGCAGTGTCTCCAGAACCACCATCCATCCTCCTCCCCCCCACCCCTCGCCACAAAAAAATTCAGGGAACCACCACTGTCCACCCTCCCACACCAAACTTCCAGGGAAGCAGCATGGCCTAATGGAGTCAGAAGGATCTGGGTTTTAATACCCGCTCCACCAGTTGTCCATTATGCGGCCTTGGGCAAATAACTTCTCTGTGCCTCAGTTACCTCATCTGTAAAATGGGATTAATCAATCAATCAATCAATCAATCGTATTTATTGAGCGCTTACTATGTGCAGAGCACTGTACTAAGCGCTTGGGAAGTACAAATTGGCAACACATAGAGGCAGTCCCTACCCAACAGTGGGCTCACAGTCTAAAAGGGGGAGACAGAGAACAGAACCAAACATACCAACAAAATAAAATAAATAGGATAGAAATGTACAAGTAAAATAAATAAATAAATAAATAAATAAATAGAGTAATAAATATGTACAACCATATATACATATATACAGGTGCTGTGGGGAAGGGAAGGAGGTAAGATGGGGGGATGGAGAGGGGGACGAGGGGGAGAGGAGGGAAGGGGCTCAGTCTGGGAAGGCCTCCTGGAGGAGGTGAGCTCTCAGCAGGGCCTTGAAGGGAGGAAGAGAGCTAGCTTGGCGGAGGGGCAAAGGGAGGGCATTCCAGGCCCGGGGGATGACGTGGGCCGGGGGTTGACGGCGGGACAGGCGAGAACGAGGTACAGTGAGGAGATTAGCGGTGGAGGAGCGGAGGTTGCGGGCTGGGCAGTAGAAGGAGAGAAGGGAGGTGAGGTAGGAGGGGGCGAGGTGATGGAGAGCCTTGAAGCCCAGGGTGAGGAGTTTCTGCCTGATGCGCAGATTGATTGGTAGCCACTGGAGATTTTTGAGGAGGGGAGTAATATGCCCAGAGCGTTTCTGGACAAAGATAATCCGGGCAGCAGCATGAAGTATGGATTGAAGTGGAGAGAGACACAAGGATGGGAGATCAGAGAGAAGGCTGATGCAGTGAGCCCTATGTGGGACAGGGACTGTGTCCAAACTGATTAACTTGTACCTACCCAAGTGCTTAGAAGAGTGCTTGACACATGGTAAGCACTTAACAAATACCATCATTCTCATTATTAACAAACGTTATTTGAAAGTAAACAATCTTGAAGTGGTTGACTTTTCTCCCTATCTTTCGCTCTCATTGCTTCCCATCCTCAGTCAATCTCCAAGTCTTCCTCTTTCTTCCTTTATATACTTTTATGGGTCTGCTCCTTCTTCTTCCACTGTTCCGGTCCCCCTTCCTTCCTTCCCACACACACTCACACACTCATCCCCTCCTGGCAGGAATACTACAACAGCCTCCCCATTAGGCTCTTTGTTGTAGCTTCCCCTCTCTCCACCCCATTAAGTGGAAGTCAGAGCTCATCAGTCCCCTCCTCCCAAATCTCCAATGACTCCTCATTGCTTCTAATAATTGTGGTACTTGTTAAGTTCTTTGTATATGTCAAATATTGTTCTAAGCGCTAGGTAATCAGGTTGGACACAGGCCCCATCCCACATGGGGCTCATAGTTTAAATAGGAGGGAAAACTGATGAGGACACTGAGGCACAGAGAAGTTAAGTGACTTGCCCAACCAAGGTCACATAGCAGACAATGGTGGTGCTGGTATTAGAAACCAGGTCCCCTGGCTCCAGTTCCATGCTCTTTCCACTAGGCCATACTGCTTCATGTTTGTACATATTTATTACTCTATTTTACTTGTACATATCTATTCTATTTTATTTTGTTAATTTGTTTTGTTTTGTTCTCTGTCTCCCCCTTCTAGACTGTGAGCCCACTGTTGGGTAGGGACTGTATATGTTGCCAACTTGTACTTCCCAAGTGCTTACTACAGTGCTCTGCACACAGTAAGTGCTCAATAAATATGATTGATTGATTGATTGATTCATGCTCCTAACCCTGTCCATGAGCTTCAGATCTCTGTCAGCTGGCTCCCTCCTGTCTGCTCTTTCCTTTGACTCCAACCTAAAATATGCTCTCTGTTTCTTCTAACCAACCTCCTAGCCATTATTTGATCTCGACTTCCTCATCTCCACCTCATTCATCTCTCATGCCTTTCCCTCTGCCTGAAATGTCCTTCCCACTCAGCTTTGCCGAACACATCTCTCCCTTCCTAGGAAGTCTCCTCTCCAAGAGGCAGTTCCTGATTAATTCTCCCTCCACTCCCAAATATATCACCCCATTATTCAGCCCTTCTATCAGTAGCACTTCTGTGTGCAAGCAGTTGGGAGAATATATCAGAATCACACAAGACCCATTCCCTGCCTCCAAAGAGCTCACAATCTAGCAGGAGGAGATGGACATGAAACTACCCAATCAGCTGGTGGTTGGGGTTAATGACGCTTGCTTCTGCTGGGGGTTAGAGCCAAGGAAAGGAAACAGAAATAGGACAAGTGAAGTTGGAGTAAAGGGTGGGAAAATAGCAACGCCATATGGTAGATTCAGAAGTAATTCAGGCAGGAAAACGGTCCTGTCATGATCCATGAATGAAGTGGAACAAGTAGCTTACATGGGAACTTTTTCCTGGTTCCCTTTAGCACCTACTAGTAAGGAGTGAAAATAGGACAATATCAACCATCATCTTTGTTGTTTATTTTAAAGAGGATGGCTGTTGGTCGTAGAAACTATTTTAACACCCTATTACCAACTCTACTGTCCCTACCTGTCAACCCCGTTTTCTTCCTCTCCCCAAAGGAGCTGCACAGCAGTCAGTCAATTCTATTTATTGAGTACCTACAGTATGCAGAGCATTGTACTAAATGCTTGGGAAAGTACAATGGGGTAAGAAGGCATGTTCACCTGCCTACAAGAAGCTTACAATTTGTGGGGGGAAAGAGACAGGAAAATAATTTCCAGATCAGAGGAAAATGAAGTGGGTATTGTTTTCTAGACTGTAAGCTCGTTCCTCTAGACCATAAGCTCTTTGAGGACAGGGAACATGTCTACCAACTCTGTTGTATCGTATTCTCCCAAGCACTTAGTACAGTGCTCTGCACTCATTGATATTATCTATAGGTTAGTGTTTAAATAGTATGTTATGCAGCTCATTATGTACAGGATTCCTAGTGGAAGTTGTGAGAGCACAGCTATGTAGTTGGTGCCTGTTAGATCTGTTGAAGAGAAATTAATTGGGGAATACTTCCTGGAGAAGATGCTACTTTGGAAGGACTTTGAAGATGATGAGAGATGTGGTCAGGAAGATTTGAAGGGGGAAGGAGTTCCAGGTTGGGGGAAAGGTGAGAGCAAAGGATCAGAGGCTGGAAAGGTGAGAAGGAGGCACAAGTAGACTAGTTCAAAAGGAACACGGAGAGTGAGCTGGGGTGAAGAAAGTAGATAACTAGAAGGGGGAGAGATGATTGAGCATTGATCATTAAAGCCTAAGGTCAGAAGTTTCCCCTTAAAGTGGAGAGGAATGGGTGACCACTGAAGGGATTTGAGGAGAGGTGTGATGTGTACAGAACGAGATTTGAGACATGATCTGGGAAGCAGAATGACATATGGACAGGAGATGGGAGAGCTAGAGGCAGGGAGACTGGTGAGGAGGCTGATGCAGTAGTCAAGCCAGGACACAACAGGTGCCTGGACCAGTAAGGTGGCCAATTGGATAGAGAGGAGCGGGTGGATCCTGGCAACGTTCTGGAGGATAAAACTGGCAGGATTCAACAATGGATTGAGTGTAGGGGAGAAAGAACAAAAAGGAGGATAATGCCAAGGTTGCCAGCTTCAGAGGTAGGGAGGATTGTGATGCTTTCAACTGTGATGGGAAATTTAGGTGGAGGGGAGGATTTGGAAAGAAGGATGAAGAAATCATTTTGGACAAATTTGAGCTTAAAGATGCTTGCCAATGGAACGTTAATGTATAGGGGTCCTGGAGCAGGAGGAAATGCAGGATTACAGAGCAGGACAGATGTAGAGCAGCGTGGCTCAGTGGAAAGAGCATGGACTTTGGTGTCAGAGGTCATGGGTTCAAACCCCGGCTCCGCCAATTGTCAGCTGGGTGACTTTGGACAAGTCACTTAACTTCTCTGGGCCTCAATTACCTCATCTGTAAAATGGGGATTAAGACTGTGAGCCACCCGTAAGACAACCTGATCACCTTGTAACCTGCCCAGCACTTAGAACAGTGCTTGGCACATAGTAAGCGCTTAATAAATGCCATCATCATTATTATGATGTAGAGGCTAGCGAATAAAGTGGGAGTTGAAGTCACAGGAGTAGATAAGTTCTCCAAGGGAGTGAGTTTAAAGTGAGAAGAGAAGGGGACTCAGAACTGAACTATGAAGGACACCTATGGTTAGCGAATGAGAGGCGGCGGAAGATCCAGAAGAAGAGGCTGAGAAGGAATGCCTGGAGAGGCAGGAGGTGAGCAATAGCAGGGAAATCAAGGTTAATATTTCCAGAAGCAGGGTCAGAGGCAGCTGAGAGGTCCAGGAAGATTGGGATAGAGTCTATTTGGAAAGTGCAGTCTCAGTGGAGTGAAGGGATCCAAAACCAGATTATAGAGGGTTGAAGCACTAGGAGACTTTAATGCAGTATTGCTCGTGCTGAATTTCTAGCGTGTGATTTTGCTGATACAGATGGAAGCAAGTGTTGGAGCTTCTGGAAAACCATGCTGAGCAGACCTGGCCCGACATGAAATTTATGACATACATGCCCCAAAGAGAGTAAGCCTAATGAATACATAATTTAATAAAACGAACAGATATTTTATTGCAAAGTGATATTGCCACACTGGTTAGTCATGCACTGCTTGTTTTGCATGCCTTGTTGGCAGACTTTTAATGAATAGTTTTCTTTCCAACAGAACTATAGGCAGCCTCAGAGAATCTCCTCCCCAAATTCCTGATTAATCCCCACCTCAGCATTCTTACCTATTTGTTTATTTATTATTGACTGATTTATTCAGTAATAGTAGTAGTAGTCATTATTACATTCTTTGAGCTTCCACTGGATGCAATGTACTGTTTTCAAGGCATTCAGAAAGTACAGAACAAAGAAGTGATACATGCCCTGCCCACAAGGAGCTTACATCATAAGGAGGGAGACACATTAAAAAAAATTACAAATTAAGTGAAGAGTTGTGTTCTTCATCTTTTCTCTATCACACTTTAAAATGTTCTATATTTGTCAATGTCTGCTGTCTTTCTCATCGTATTATCAATTCCTCAAATCCAGGTTCTTGCATAGGTCAGTGAATAATAACAATGATCATATTTGTTAAGCACTTAATATGTGTCAGGCACTTTGCTAAACCCTGGGTGGATACAAGCAAATCGAGTTGTACCCAGCCGTGGGGCTCACAGTCTCAATCCTCATTTTACAGATGAGGTAACTGAGGCACAGAGAAGTGAAGTGACTTGCCCAAGGTCACACAGCAGACAAGTGGCCGTGGTGGGATTAGAACCCATGACCTTCTGACGCCTAGGTCCATGCTCTCTCCACTACACCATGCTTCTCCACAATCAGTGAATCACTGCTCAGTGAATACTATTCATATCGGTCAATCAGGGGTATTTATTGAGTGCTTACTGTGCGCAGAGCACTCTACTAAGTGCTTGGAAAAGTACATTAATTGATCAGGGAAGGCCTTCTTGGGGAGAGAACAGAGAATGGACTCATATGGATACATGGATTTGTCATGCCCTTTGCTTCTTCTGGAGCCAAGTGAGAGACTTTATTTTGTAATAATGATTTTAGTATTTGTTAAGCACATATTAATCATCAAGCACTGTTCTAAGTGCTGGGGTAGATACTAGTCCATCAGGTCAGACACAGTGCCCGTCTCACATGGGGCTCCTAGTCTAAGTAAGAAGGGGAACAGGTATTGAACCCCTGCTTTACAGATGAGGAAAATGAGGCACAGAGAAGTTAATAATGATGGTATTTGTTAAGCGCTTACTATGTGCAAAGCACTGTTCTAAGCGCTGGGGGGGATACAAGGTGATCAGGTTGTCCCATGGGGGGCTCACAGTTTTAATCCCTATTTTACAGATGAGGGAACTGAGGCACAGAGAAGTTAGGTGACTCGCCCAAAGTCACACAGCTGACAATTGGCAGAGCCGGGATTTGAACCCCTGACCTCTGACTCCAAAGCCCGTTCTCTTTCCACTGAGCCACGCTGCTTCTCTATAATACTGATGGCATTTATTAAGTGCTTACTATGTGCAAAGCACTGTTCTAAGCACTGGGGAGGTTACAAGGTGATAAGGTTGTCCCACGGGGGACTCACAGTCTTAATGCTCATTTTACAGATGAGGGAACTGAGGCACAGAGAAGTTAAGTGACTTGCCCAAAGTCACACAGCTGAGAATTGGCAGAGCCGGGATTTGAACCCATGACCTCTGACTCCAAAGCCCGTGCTCTTTCCACTGAGCCATGCTGCTTCTCTAAGGACACTCAGCCTCGGAATCCATATATCTTTCTGAGGTTTCCTGTGATATTCTTTGAATGATCACTGTCTAGAAAGTACGATATCTTGTTATACTCATTAGAATGCAACTCCTAGAGAGCGCATTAAATAGGTATAGTGAGATTCTACCCAGCACCTGCTGTAGTTGAATGAATGAATGAATGCCTGTCTTTCAGATTCCTTGGGCTCTGCAAAGGCAACATGCAGTAACATGACCTAGTGGAAAGAAAACAGGCCAGGGAGCCAGAGGATCTGGGTTCTAATCCTGGTTCTGCCACTTGCCCGCTGTGTGACTTCCAGCAAGTAACTTAGCTTCTCTGTGTCTCAATTTCCTCATCTGTAAAATGGGGATTTAATATCTGTTCCCCCTCTTATACTCTGAGCTCATTATGGGACAGGGACTGTGTCTGATCTGATTATCCAGTGCCTGTTCCGGAGCTTACTACAGTGTTTGGCATATAGTAAGCGCTTAACAAATCTTGCAATTATTAGCATTATTACTTTCTGATTTCATGTTTTTACTATCCTTATAAGGCAGACTTGGATGTTACCGGCTGCTCGCCCCGGACACTTGGGAAGGTAAGGGACACTTCCCCGTTAGCCGGGCTCCCACATGGGTGGGAAGCAGCCTGGCGTAGAGCACAGACTTGGGAATAAGAAGGTTTCCCTAATCCTACCTCTGCCACTTGTCTGCTGGGTGGCCTTGGGCAAGTCACTTCACTTCTCTGTGCCTCAGTTACCTCATTTGTAAAATGGGGATTGAGATTGAGCCCCATATGGGACAGGGTCAGTGTCTAACCTGATTTTCTGTACCCACCCCAGTGCTTAGTACAGTGCACACAGTAAGTGCATAACAAATACCACAATTATTATTATTATCATAGTCCTGGTTGTGCTGCTGTGGCCACCCCCAGGAACTGTAGACTCTAGACTGTAAGTTTGTTGTGGGCAGGGAAACTGTCTGTTTATTGTTATATTGTACTCTTCCAAGCACTTAGTACAGTGCTCTGCACACAGTAAGTGCTCAGTAATTTCGATTGAAAGTTTGAATAAATGAATGAAAGGAGCTGAGGTGGGAAGGGAAATTACTTTGCTCTGGACAATCAGTCAATCAGTAGTATTTATCAAGTGCTTACTATGTGCAGAGCACTGTACTAAGCACTCGGGTGAGTCCAATACAACATAATTATCAGTCACATTCCCTGCCCATAGCGAGCATACAGTCTAGAAGGGGAGACAGACATTAAAATGATTAAATAAGCACTTCATAATAATTTCAAGATATATACCTGCTTCTGACCAGGTAAGTCTGTTTGTTTCTCTCCTGTCCTGCCTGGTGGTTTAACAACTGTGTCTGACTGCATCCTTCCCCACCCTCCGCCTCCCCATCACCCACTGCTGGCCCCCTCAGACATATGCTCAATTAATTAGAAAATAAGGGAGTTGGGAGATGGGGTGAGTAAAGACCAAAAGCCTTATTATCTTCCTGCAGGGATTGGCCTGCTCAAGAGCTGCATGTGGCAGAAATCTAACGGAGCGGGGTTTGGCAAGCACCTGAGATTCTGTGACTGCTTTTGCCAAGCATCGCTTATGAAAATTACAGCATATTTAGCGGTAGGAGAACATGGAAGCACTTCACTGCATCATACAACTGAATTGAGCAGCCAGAGAAGTGACAGGAATCTTGGCATTTCATAGTCTTATAGCTCTCAACCACCTCCAAGCCAGGGGCCTTGTGATGATGGGGATACTATTATCCAATGACAGGGAAGTTACCCTTGCAACCCCAATTTTTCCACAGGAAAATGAGGAGCATGTAGCTGTGAATAGACATCTTGTTACCAGTGCCATCGAGTGGCAACTTCTTGTGGGCAGTGTCCTCAAAGGGAGAGGGGAGTCTTTTCCAGGCTGTTTCCAAGATCAATATTTAACAGCAATGTAAGATCTAGTGCTAGTAAATTGATTTAACCCTAGCTATTAATCCTTTTTCACCTATAAGGATAGTTGTCACTGTTACCCTAATTTAGAAGGTGTGGAAATCAGTGAAAGAAAAGGTGGAGAAACAGGGTGATCTTGTTTACATATATCCCTCCTCTACTTTGGCAGCCAAAGTCCTACTTCATTTTCTGGTTCTCCTCCAGCCCAGATTACCACAGCCTTCCTGCGTGTAAAACACAGCAAAGATCCTTCCAAACCAGAATTAAGCCTCCTCTTGCAGGCAACTATTGTTAAAAGCCCAATGAGCCTGGTGATCCATCAAATGTCAGAAACCATTATTTGAGACACACTTCAAAATTACATTTTAATGATATTTTTTTGTCTGACCACAGTCCCCGTCACTTGGGCAATGGGAGGTTTTAATGAGGTTTGAAAGGGCTTTTGGAAACCCTGAGTTCAAAGACAGTTTTCAGGTGCCAAAAAAGTGTCATCGGCACCTGTGTCAGGAAATGACAGATGGATAGCTACATGCTAGTGCAGAGATGCAGGATCATTTGGTCCATGAGACACAGTGAGGAGGTTGGCTTGAGAGGAATGAAGTGTATGAGCTGGAGTGTAGTGGTAGAGAAGTGAGGATAAATAGGGAAGAGAGATGATGGAGTACCTTGAAGCCAGTGGTCAGGAGGTTTCGGCCTGGGCAACAACTGGAGGTTTGCGAGGAGTGAGGAGACATGCACAAAAAGATTCCACCCTTTTCCAAAAATACTTCTGATTCATACACTGCTGGCAGAGGAAAGCACAGAGGAACCACAAACTCCTGAGTCTGCTCTTAATGCTTTTTTCTAAGTCAGTTGTGGAAACTCAGTCATGGGTGGGGACCTTAGAAGAAAGTGACTTGCCATTCTTTCAGCACTAAGCCACCAGTCAAGACACACATTTTTAGTGATGATGACTCTTGCCCACTCCTCTCTTAGTTCCAGGTGGCCTTGTAAATGTATTTCTCCATCAGGAAGATGGAGGAAATTCTCATAGTCACAAAAGGAAAGGGTTCTGCGGTTCTGGCAGCTGCCTCTTTGGAAGGATATAACAGAGCAGGAGAAGGCACAGAAGGCAACTCAAACAACTAGGGAATGAGGAGCTTCTGCACAGGGATAGACCGAAAGGATTAGGATTCCTCAGTCTGTAAAGGCGAAGGCACATGGTAAATTAAGAAGGTTAAGGGAAGGGTGAATGTGGAATCTTGGATCATCAAATCCCAGAATGCCAAGAAAAATGGACACCCATTGAATTTTGAAGATAAAAGTTTTGAAACAAACACACCGTGGGAAGTAAACAAATTGAATTAATATGGAAGATCGTGCAGGCAGCTGTCACTAAACTCCAGAGGAATTTTGATAAATACATTGAGGGAAAGGTCCATATAGAAGATGAAGCTTAGGATGCTAGAGGAAAAAGGGTAGATTGTTAGAAGAGTCAATACTCTCCCCCTTTCAAAGCCTTACTGAAGGCGCATATCCCCCAAGAGGCCTTCCAATACTAAGCCCAACTTTTCTTCTTCTTCCACTCCTTTTGCATCATCCCTTCTGCATCATCATCTGCATCATTGAGAAGCAGCATGGCCCCACGGAAAGAGCACAGGCTTGGGAGTCAAAGGTTATGGGTTCTAATCCCGGCTCCGCCACTTGTCAGCTGTGTGATGTGACTTTGGGTGAGTCACCTAACTTCTCTGAGCCTCAGTTACCTCATCAGTAAAATGGGGATAAAGACTGTGAGCCCCACGTGGGACAACCAGATCACCTTGTATCCCCCCAGCACTTAGAAAAGTGCTTTGCACATAGTAAGCGCTTAATAAATGCCTTCATTGTTATCTTGACTTGCTCCCTTTGCTCTTCCCCCCTCCCAGCCCCACAACACTTATGTATATGTCTGTAATTTTATTTGTATTTATGTCTGTTTATTAGTATTGATGTCTGTCTCTCTGCCTCTAGCCTGTGAGCTCATTGTGGGCAGGGATTGTCACTCTTTATTGTTAAATTTTACTTTCCCAGTCGCTTAGTCTTGTGCTCTGCACAAAATGCCTAGTAAATATGATTGAATAAATATATCCTTAGACAGTGAATCAATGAAAAGCTATTAGAAGAAAAAAGTCAATCAATTAATCAGCGATATCATCATCATCATCATCAATCGTATTTATTGAGCTCTTACTGTGTGCAGAGCACTGTACTAAGCGCTTGGGAAGTACAAGTTGGCAACATATAGAGACAGTCCCTACCCAACATATAAATGATATAAAAAGTTAGTAATGTTACAAGGTGCAGTCACAGTAATGAGGATGGATATAGGGTATGGTAACCACAAAGTGACTTTTCTAGGCATCCTTTGGTATTGTTGTGAGAGACAGAATACTGGGTTGGGTGGATCATTGTTCTTGGTCGTTATTGCATTGCGCATATACCTATGTCATTCAATCAGTCATATTTATTGATCACTTACCATATTCAGAGCACGGTACCAAGCTCTTGGGAGAGTACAATATAACAGAATTGGTAGACATGTTCCCTTCCCAAAAAGAGCATGGGCTAGAGCCTCTGGCTGTTTGTCAGAAAACACAGTTCACTTTGCCAGTGTAGAAATAGAAATGTTGCCAATTTATTGAGATGATTTCCTCCATGAATACAGTGAAATTAGAGTGGGTCAAAGGATGGAAAAGATATTTCCAACTCTACAGGTATGACTCCTATATGAGTGTGAGTGCTTTCTCTGTCTCTCTTTCTCTCTTTCTCTCTCTCTGTCTCTCTCTCTCCCCCTGGAGAGTTCCTGGTCTGAAATCCCCTTCACGGTTCCCCTTCCCCCTTAGATTATGAGCCCCATATGACAAGGCCCGCATCTGTCCTGATTATCTAGTACCTATTGTGGTTCATCTATGCACGTGGATCTGTGACTTTTGGGCCACCCTCAACCCCACAGCTTTTATATAGCTATCTCTAAATTATACATTATAAATTATTTATTTATATTAACATCTGTCTTCCCCTCTGGACTGTAAACTCATTGTGGACAGGGAGCGTATCTACCAACTCTGTTGTATTGTACACTCCTAAGCACTTAATGCAGTGCTCTACACCCAGTAAGTGGGAAGCAGCATGGCTCAGTGGATAGAGCCCGGGCTTTGGAGTCGGAGGTCATGGGTTCAAATCCCCGCTTGCCCAATTGTCAGCTGTGTGACTTTGGGCAAGTCACTTAACTTCTCTGTGCCTCAGTTACCTCATCTGTAAAATGGGGATTAAGACTGTGAGCCCCCCGTGGGACAACCTGACCACCTTGTAACCTCCCCAGCGCTTAGAACAGTGCTTTGCACATAGTAAGTGCTTAATAAATGCCATCATTATTATTAGTAGTAGTAAGTGTGCCATGCATACCACTGATGATACCTATCCCTGTGTTTAATATATTTTTTGGCACATAGTAAATGCTTAACAACTACCACAATTATTATTGTTGTTATATGACCCATTCTAAGACTTTGGATATGAATGGGAGCAGCAAGGTGGAAGAGTGCAGAACTCTGAAGGTTACATTAGTATCTTCAAAAATGAAAAGTGTTATTTTCCTGGTCATCAGGGAGAGAGAGTTGATAGCAAGATGATTATTAAATGGCTTGACTTAAAATAAGCTGCCTTCTAATGGGGAAGTAAAATCTAAACTAGAAAGGGAAAGTTAAGGGTATTTCATACAGCTTTATGTACGCAGGTCAGCAGGTCTGGTGCCACACAGTAAGGCTCCTTAAGGAAATGGTATGGGATTTCACAGCCACTGGCACTGTTTAGAGAACTCAGAGTGTGTAGGAGAAGATCTCATATATTAGGTAAAAGCATATATTTTGAAGTAGAGACAGGAAAATGCAGAAAATACTAAAATCATCCAAAAACTATTTGTACTCCTAAAAAGCAGGAAGTATTGGCAAATGACCAAAATGGCTTTGAAAAGAAGACATCACGCCAAACCAATTTTAGTTTCCTTCAGTGCAAGAACCAACAGATCATTAGTACAATGGAGGGTGTCAACCCCTACCAATTCACCAAATAAGCGCTCAATAAATATGATTAAATGAATGAATGAACTCAGAGAGTTTCAGTGACATGTTTCCCCAGGGATAAATTCATCCCTGTGAGCTAGTAAAACCATTCTGGAAACTGCATGAGTGTTTTCATGTCACTCTAGGGGCTTTTATACATTACATTATTACAAAGGGAGCCAGTGTGACCTAGTGGAGAGAGCATAGACTTGGAAGTCAGACGACCTGGCTTCTAATCCTAGTTCTTGTGACTTTGGGCAAGTCACTTAACTTCTTTATGCCTTAGTATCCTCACCTGCAAAATGGGGATTCAATACCTGTTCTCTCTCCTACTTAGATTGGGAACCCATGTGTTTATCTTTTATCTATCCCAGTGTTTAGTTCAGTGCTTGGCACATAATAAGTGGTTAATAAATTCCACAAATATGGTTATTATTATTAGTGTGTAGAACTGAAACCCTGAGAGTTGGAGTGGTCTGTCTAAGGCCATAGAGCAAGTAAAGGTGGATCTCAATCTAGTTTTCCCTTTCCTCCATATGTGTAGGCAGATCTCCTTTCAAAGGTATTTGGAGTCTGTCTAGACTTCCTGAAGATGCTGAATGTTAGGGTAGATGGAGATGTGAACTGGACAATTAGCAACAAAGCCCTAGGAAATATTCTTGCAAAAATACGGAATGGTGGTAATAATAACGATAAATAACATTGACAACAATGATGATAATATTTAAAAACAGCTTGAATTACAACCCACAAAAATTTATTTGAATATCTTCTAATTAAGATGTCAGCATAAACAGGGTTTGTCATAAAAGAGAGGGGCCCCAAATCTGAGATCTGCTACTGCTTCCAAGAGGAACAGGTACACAGCTGAGAAGCAGCATGGACTAGTGAAAAGAGCACAGGCCCAGGAGTCAGAGGACCAGGGCTCTAATTTCAATTCTACCACTTTCTGTTGTGTGACCTTGGGCAAGTCACACAACAAGCATCTCTGTGCCTTGGTTACCTCAACTTTAGAATGGGAATAAAGACTGTGAGTCCTATCTTCCCACTCAAACCCTAGCCTCCACTGACTTTCCCATCACTGTAGATGGCACCACCATCCTTCCTGCCTCACAAGCCCCTAACCTTGGTGTTATCCTTGACTCCTCTCTCATTCAACCCACATATTCAATCCATCACTAAATCCTGTCAGTTCGACCTTCACAACATCGCTAAAATCTGCCCTTTCCTCTCCACCCAAATTGCTACCACATCTACATTGCTACCACCTTAATATAATCCTAGCCCTCCTTGCTGACCTTTCTGCCTCCTGTTTCACCCAGTTCTAGTCCATACTGCACTCTGCTGCCCGGATCATTTTTCTACAAAAAACATGTAGGCTGTATTTCCTCACTCCTTGGGAACCTCCAGTGTTTGCCCATCCACCTCCATTCAAAGAAACTCCCCACCATGGCTTTAAAGCCCTCAATCACCTTCTCCCCTCCTACCTCACTTTGCTACTCTCCTACTCCAAACCAGCACATACACTTGGCTTGTCTAATGCTAACCTTCTCAATATACCTCGATCTTGTCTATCTTGCCACCAATCTCTTGCCCACATCCTGCCTCTGGTAGGGAATGCCCTCCTACCTCAAATCTTACAGACAATAATTCTCCCTTAACCTTTCAAAGCCTTATTGAAGGCACATCTCCAAGAGGCCTTCCCCTGACTAATCCCTCTTTTCCTTTCCTTCAATGCCCTTCTACATCCCAGTGACTTGCTCCCTTCATTCAACCCCCTCACCCCGCCCCAACCCCACAGCACTTATCATCATCATCAATCGTATTTATTGAGCGCTTACTATGTGCAGAGCACTGTACAAAGTGCTTGGGAAGTACAAATTGGCAACAAATAGAGACAGTCCCTACCCGACAGTGGGCTCGCAGTCTAAAAGGGGAAGATAGAGAACAAAACCAAACATACTAACAAAATAAAATAAATAGAATAGATATGTACAAATAAAATAAATAAATATCTGTAATTTATTTATTTATATTGATGTCTGTCTCCTCCTCTAGACTGTAAGCTTGTTGTGGGCAGAGAAGGTCTGTTATATTGTTATATTGTACTCTCCCAAGCACTTAGTACAGTGCTGTCCACACATTAAGTTACTGACTGACTGACTGGCTGACATGGACTGTGTCCAATTTGACTATCTTGTATCTACCCCAGTGCTTAGTACAGTGCCTGGCACAGAATAAGAGCTTACTGAATATCGTTTAAAACAAATAAACAAATAAAAAAAAATCAACTGGAAACCAAGACACTTCCCGTATGTCTTGGGACCAATTACTGAATCCATCATCAGCCTCTCTGGGATAGGACTATCATTTTCCATGGTTACAGAATGTTGTGATTGGGAAATCATATGCTTTTTTCCAAAGCAACAAGCTGCTAGGATACAATTTAGAAGAAAACAAAATTGTCTGAATCCCATCATTGCCATAATCTAAGGAGGACACAGAGACCTTGTCCCTTTTCCTAAAGACTCGCAGTTCAAAATAGAATGCTGTTTACTGGACTCATGAGTTGTGAAATTTAACTGGACTTTTCCAGTGAAATTTTCCAGTGAAATTTTCTAGACTGTGAGCCCGTTGTTGGGTAGGGACCATCTCTATATGTTGCCAACTTGTACTTCCAAAATGCCTAGTACAGTGCTCTGCACAAAGTAAGTGCTCAATAAATATGATTGAATGAATGAATGAACTGGACTACCCAGCCAGAAGGACCTGGACTTTAGTCCTGGTAATGCCACTTGTCTGCTATATGACCTTGGGCAAGTCATTTTACTTCTTTGGACCTCAGTTCCCTCATCTGTGAAATAGGGATTAAGACTGTGAAGCCCCATGTGGGACAGGGATTGTGTCCAACCTGATTAGCTTGTGTCTACCCCAATGCTTACTACAATGCTTAACACACAGTAAGTGCTTAAAAAATACTACAATTGCTATTAAGCCAGATTTTCTCACTGCAATACTCTTTGCAGATTCTACCAGAAAAATCCAGGAAGAGTTCCAGCATTTATTTTTCATCGAATTTGTAGATTGCTATTTTCCTTGCAAATTTTCCTTCTCGTTATATTTGCAATAACAGTGTCAAGAGTTCATCCTTTTTGTTTCATATATGACTGTTACACTGGGAGCCTTTAAAGGAGAAGTGGCCAAGTCAAAGAATGATGGTGTCAGTGTAACATCCCAAAACAAAAGAAACCCTTTGTGATGCTGGGAGTCTAGAAATGCTGATCAGTTTTTTTTTTTTTTAAATAATCAAGCTACAAAACTAGATTCTAAGGAACTAGAGAAGGGGGAAGTGAAAGGCAAAACAGTTTCCTTCCCAACACTTGAAAATTTTATAATAAGGGGCAGTTTTCATCTATCCAACACTAGAGTGAGAATCAGTTCAGAAAAAAAATTGAGTAAGCAAAGAAAGAAAGACAAAAGCTGAATCTCAAGGGGATTTGCCAGCAGCCTCTGTACAGGAGAATGTGAAGGCCACCCCCAGTGTGAAATAGAGGCTGTTGTTTCTTCATCCCTACACTGATCCTTGGGGATTTCAATATACATTCAGTCAATCATATTTATTGAGTGCTTACTACGTGCAGAGCACTGTCCTAAGTGCTTATTGTACAGTATAACAATGAGCAGACACATTCCCTGACCACAGTGAGCTTAAAGTCTACAGGAGGAGACAGAGATTAATATAAATAAATAAATTACAGATATGTACATAAGTGCTGTGGGACTGGGAAGGGGGATGAATAAAGGGAACAAGTCAGGGTGATGCAGAAGGGAGTGGGAGAAGAGGATAGGAGGGCTTAGTCAGAGAAGACCTCTTGGAGGAGATGTGCTTTCTATAAAGTTTTGAAGGCAGGGAGAGTAATTGTCTGTCAGATTTGAGGAGGGAGGACGTTCTAGGCCAGAGGCAGGCAGTGGGCAGGGATCGGTGGCGAGAGAGACAAGATCAAGGAAATCATGGGAAAGCATGGAAGCAAAGCACAAATTCCACCTCCACAGGAAAGACAGAGCAGCAGTGATCGGGGAAAGTGATAGGAGCCAACAGACTATTATCAGCAGGGAAGCAGCATGGCCTAGTGGATAGAGCACAGGCCTAGGAATCGGAAGAACCTGAGTTCTAATCCCAGCTCTGCTGCATATGCTCTGTGCCCTTGGGCAAGTCACTTCACTTCTTTGTGCTTCAGGTACCTCGTATGCAAAATGGGGATTAAGACTGTGAGCCCCATTTGGGACAGGGACCGTGTCTAATCCAATATGCTTATACCTACCCTAGCACTGAGTATGGTACCAGGAACATTATAAGTGCTTAACAAATACCATTATGTGCACACACACACACACACATATCATATATATGTCAAAGGCACATCTCTAAGAGGGCTTCCTCGACTAGGCCCCCATTTCCTCTTCTCCCACTCCTTCAGTGTTTTATATATATATATATATATATATATATATATATATATATATATATATATATATATGTGTGTGTGTGACACACACAGACACACATATATGACACACATGGGTGTGCACACACATGCACACACACACACACATATATATGTATACATATATCTCATCTCCATCCATCCTGAGGCAGAGACCTGAACAAGCAAGTCAGAGAGACAAGCTCCCTGTCCTTTAGCAGGCTGAATCTGAAGGATCATCAACTCCATCACAAAGTAAGGACTTGTGATAGGAGCAAAATGACTCACTATAGCAAAGAGGGGCTGAAAGAATTCTCTGAAAATACACAGAGATTTCAAATAGGAAGTTGCTGAATTGAAGACCAGTTTATTATTGTCCTGAAGTATATTTTGAAGAACACTAAATTATCCTTGTGTATGTGGGCAAATTTGCCTGGAATCAGATTTAATAGCTGAAGGGTAGTTAGACTTACATATTAGAAGACGTTAATTGTTAATGCTTAGCGGATGCTAGTGAAAATCTTCTATAGCAGTAATAGGGCAGTAGACCTTGTGATACTTTGGACTTATCCCCTTCATCGTCATTTTCTACTAACTGAGCCCTAATAGTAGGGAATTAGAGTACCCAGAGAAGACACACTTTCTACTCTTTAAAGAGCTGGCCCGCTAGAATTAGACAACCCAGAGAACCAAGTCAAGCCTTAGCTGGTTGAACAGCATAGGTAAAATATTCACATCTTCAGTGGGCATCTATGGGGTGGGCTTAGATATGCTAAGCAGCATAGTTAAAATCGTCTCTGTTCAGGGGGCGTATGTGGTTACGAGTGGGAAATATGAACATCTTCTTGGTAAAGAGAGGCCTGAGCCTGCATTTCCTACCTCTGGCAGGAGGTGGAATTCTAAGGACTTTAAAGGAGGGAAAAGAAGGCTTTTAAGGATGGGAAAAAGATGACTGTATTCCAGGTGTAAGACACAATGTGGAAGAAGGAACATTACTGAGAGAGAAAAGATCTCATATGGTAGAGGGATAAGTGTAAGGGAAGGGGGTTGAGGGAGGGGATGAGAAACAGAGATAAAGGTCCTCCTGACCTGAACACTACAGAAAATACTCAGATGTTCAGTGAGAAGCATTGTGGCCTAGTAGAAAGTCAGTTAGTCGTATTTACTAAGCGCTTACTGTGTGCAGAGCACTATACTACGTGCTTGGTATAGTATGGGACACATTCCCTGTCCACAAGGAGCTTACAGTCTGCCTAGGAGTCAGAGTACCTGGATTCTAATCTCGGCTCCACTGATTGTCTGCTGTGTGACCTAGGGCAAATCACTTAATTTCCCTGTGCCTCAGTTTCCTTGTCTGTAAAATGGAACTGAGATATCTTTTCTCAATCCTAGTTAGTTTGTGGGTCCCATGACAGACAAGGGACTGTGTTCAATCTGCTCATATTACATCGACCTTATTGCTTAGTACCGTGCTTGGCACACAGAAAGTGCTTAACAAGCACTGCAATTGCTATTATTGTTCTTGTATGAGGGGGCTCCCTAATAGAGAAGGAAGAATGGCTGGGGACCTGGGATGGCTCCAGCAGAGATGAGATAACCCCGGCCACCCAGAAGCAGTGGTAGAGACAAGAGTTATGCGGAACCCTGAAACTTCAGGAGGAGTGGCCACCCATGATACCTCATGCCAAAGTCTAGGGGTTTTTTAACGGTATTTGTTAAGTGCTTACAATGTGCCAGTTACTGTTCTAAGCACTAGGGTTGACACAAGTTAATTAGGTTGGACACAGTCCCCGTCCCACATGGGGCTCGCAGTCTTAATCCCCATTTTACAGATGAGGTAACTGAGGCACAGAAAAGTGAAATGACTTGCTCAAGGTCACACAGCAGATAGGTGGTGGAGTCTGGATTAGAACCCAGATCCTTCTTACTCCCAGACCCATTCTCTATCCACTAAGCCAAGCTGCTTTTTGTCCCATTCATCCCTCTGATAGGTGGACCAAAGTTAAATCTAGGGAAGGGTGGTCTGTAGCTCCTCCCTCAGTGTAAAAAAGAGGAAATTGAACTTAGCCCATCACTTCCTAATACAGGGGGCTCTCATTTCCTTTAGAGGATCTGGGCACCTGTAACTCTCAGAGAAAAACAGCTACATTCCCAAACTTAGGAATTAGAACAGGTCTAATGATGATGATGGCGATGATGATGGTGAAGTCTCCTGCTGACAATAACCAGTCCATTTCAGTCCTAGGGCTTCAGAAAAGGAAGAAATGTATTGAACAGAGCAGACTGGAAAAGCACTATCACAAATGCAACTAAAGAAATGGCTGCCTTCCTACTTTCTTCTGTACCTCCTTTCTCAGACAATTCTGTCTTCTTTTTTCCTTCTCCCACTATTTTCCTTTCCTTTCCTCTCCCTTTTTCCTTCTCCCCATGTTCTTCATTCTCTTTATCCATCACCACGGGCTTCATTAGGCCAGTGGACATCGCAAAGGGAGGAGACTCAACATCAAAGGGTAATGAGGCTCTCACCCATCAAAGACAAATTTGGAAAGAAACAGATCGGATGGAAAATGAAGATCACACGGTATCCTCCACCACCAGCAGCTCTAACAAAGCAATAACAGGAAAAACATTTGGATTCATGAGGTGCCAATCATCCAAAGCCTTTTGAAAGCATTGTGCCATTGATTTACATTTGTGTTTTCTACCCGGCTGGCAGCTGGAGGGAAGTGAGACTGGTAGACTCATTCTGACCGTTCTAAATGCACTACCAATTTTTAGCAATTTTGCTTCTGAACATAGAATTCGAGGATATGGCAACATAAATGGGAAGATAAAGCCTCTTCAGGGTACATAACCTCTTGTCAGAAGTGATCAGATCCTGAATATGTTCCCTCATAAGTAAAGTGCCATCATCCAGAGATCAAAGAAATCAAATGGCCTGTGCTCTGATAAATGTGGCAGTTCAAAATAGCACTAAGAAAAGAACAAAGGCTGAACTCAAAGGAAAAGGGCCAAGATGGATAAGGTCATTTTTTACAAATGACCAGTAGAAAACTGGACATCAAACCGTGTGTTAATAGAATGGCAGAAACCATTTGGATTTCCCATGTTGGCTAATTGTTCCCACTCTCTGCGTTCTTTGGACGAAGACTGGAGAAGGCCCCTTTTTAGCATTCATGAATTTGCTCCTCCATGGTATCTACACAGAGAAGTAGTGTTGCCTAGTGAATAGAGCACGGGCCTAGGAGTCAGACGGACCTGAGTTCTAATCCCAGCTCTTCCACTTATCCGTTGTGCAACTTTGGGCTGGTCACTTCACTTCTCTGAGCCTCAGTTACTTCATCTGTAAAACGGGGATTAGGCCTGTGAGCCCCAGGTGGGACATGGGCTGCAACCAACTTAATTAGCTTCTATCTACCCCAGCACTTAGTACAGTGTCTGGTACATAGTAAGCACTTAACAAATACTATAAAAAAAATCACTGTGAAACTGAATGGAAGCATCCATAATGGATAAACCAATGTACTATGTGGTTTTAGCAACCAACAGTAGCCACCATACTGTCCAGTAAAATAGCTGGAAGAGGTCAGTCAGTCAATTATATTTATGGAGGGCTTACTGTGTGTAGAGCACCGTAATTACACTCGGGAGAGTACAATATAACAGACACATTCCCTGCTCACAGTGAGCTTAGAGTCTAGAGGGGACTCTTCATGGCAATTCTAGTGCTTCTGTTCTGTTCTCCTGCCTTGAAGACCATTGCACCATTGTCCTGGACTTGCCGCTAAATGCTCATGTCCCCCTCTTCCGGCCCTAAGGGAAGAGCTTTGAGAGACCAGAGAGGGTTGTAGGGCATGAGAGATTATTGAAGGCATCCAGAAGCAGTAGCAGAGGAAGAACTAGAGGCCACACTGAACTCTGGCGCTTCTGGAAATGGGGCCATCCCTTATATCCTGGCCAAAGGCTAGTGTGTCAGGCCAGATACCCTGGATTACCACCCTCTGGCAGGTGGGTCAGGAGTTGCTGCTTTAGGAAATGGATGTCTTCATTGTTTTTTGCAAACTCTCATCCAACCCAAGTAAAATCAAATTGTGTTTTGTAAATCATTTCCGCAGCCTGCTAAGGTAGGAAAAAACCCCGCCACTTGAATAGCGTGACTTAGATTTAGGCCTCTCTTTTTTTTTCAACACTTGTTCCATTTGCAGTACTCGGAAAGGACTGGTTGGCTACAGTTCTGACTGTAAACATAAATTTTCTCCGGGTGAATGTGGATTCTTGGTTGAGCCTCCTAATAAAATGAAGCATTTCAGCCGTATTCTGCCGGTCATTATTTATGGGACATTTGGCAATCCCATCTCGATGAATCACTGTCCACAGACACAGTTCATCAACATTCATGCAGCTATTAATAATCGGGGCTCTTTGCTAAGTGCTCAGTAAATTTGGGATAGAATAGGTTTCCATCGTCCAGAATCATAGAGGTAATAAAAGAACATGCCCTGTTCTCTAGTGTGACATGAAATCAACTTATATCAAACTCTGAGGGATGGGAGATGGGTGGCATAATTGACTCAATAAGTATTCGATATGCAAGAATCCCCATATTCTCTGTTTCAACTCCTTTGGCCACTCCAGTCTTCTCCAAAATAACAGAAGGAGAAAGATACTCAGAAAAGCGGTGAGCCAATGGGATTGGACAAAAAAACACTAGTTAGGATAATCACTTATCATCCTTGCTCATGCCAGACTTATGCTGGACACACAGGGAAATGTAATGGTACCCTAGGCACCATTTTGTAAAATCCAGCCAAGACCACCGTAATCTGGAATATTTCTCTCTTACCCCAACCCTCTTCCAATCCTCTCGCTCCCTCACTTTCCCTTGAGCCTTTGTGTTTTGTGGCTCAGTAGGTTTCTCTGAACAGGGGCACTGCCATGGAACTTGGTGGTAGGAGCCAAGGCAGAAGGAGACTGGGTACTTGAAATAAAAATACCAGCCATTAAGGCATTCTGTCCATGTCATTCAGGGGGCAGAGCTAAAAACCAGACCATCTGATATAAAACTGGATGATTGGACCACTCTAGTTCCAGACCTGTCTCTGCCCTGTTAGGGGACTCTTGGCCCTTCAGTCCCTGGTATCAGTGAGGTGACAAGAAAGACATGCTTTAGGTTCCCCAGAAAATTCTGCAGAAAATTGTGACACAGAGGGCTAGAGCTTGCCTTCTTTCTCTCCAATTTCCCTTTCTAAAACTGCCAGGTCTAAATTGAGATGTGGCTGGTAGCCCACAAGGGATAGGAGTGAGAGGAAGGGCTGTGAAAATGACCATGTTGAGTTTTCGGTTGGTCACACAACCACCCCTACTGATATGGGGGAGGGTCAGATGGGAGGAGCAGAGGTGACTACTAAAGCATCAAGAGTCGAGGCCCAGAGGATGACAAGTGTCCACTTGGTAGTGGACAGAAGAGAGGGCCTCTCCTGGCTGCACCCAGAAGCATGTGATGCTCTGCACACAGTAAGCGCTCAATAAATACGATTGAATGAATGAATTTGGCCTGGGCCCTAGGTTCTAAAGCCTTAAGGCTTTGCCCTTGGTGAAAGACTAGGGCAAAAGGGTCACACTCAGTTGAAAGCATCAGGGTTTTTTTTTTTCCAGCCCTCTTTAATCCTTCTCAGCTAATTTCATCTGAGCAGTTTTGCGCCAACTATACTCAACTGAAAGAACTTGAAAACAAAGCCTATCCCTGCACTGGGAGAATAAAAATGCCTTCTCTCTCTTTTAATGTACATAACAGAATATTGGATGCCATTGGAGATTTTGAGAATTTAAATAAGCAGATTAGGCAATCCTTTTCTACCAACCTGGGTTTAGGAATATAAATTGATTTGGGGAGCTCTCTAAGGTTAACTTATTAGTTACTGACTGTGTGATAATAAATTAAACATGGGTACGCTACTTCTGTTATGGCTGTTTTTGAGGAATGGTTTACATTATTCTCTATTTCATACGCTTTTGAATCTTGATAGCCTACTTAATTTCTTTAATGTATTTTAAGCACAGTTGAAAGTGGGTTGTCTTGGTTGACTTAACTTAGTAACACAGGTCTATAAATGTAATTTTTTCTCAATAACAAAAATCTTTTTAGGTTTCCCAATCAGAATTACCCATCGGTAATTTTGTTTTTGTCAAGTGGAAAGAAAAGCACTTTGGTGAGGGCCTTTCAATAATTCATAGCATCTGAAAGGCAGAAATTTGGGGCTGAAACGAAAGGAGTGATTTGCTCCTGCTTCTGCACATAACAAACGGGCTTTTATGGAAATCAATGCTTTCTCTCTGGGGCCGTCCCCCTTTCTCTTTTCTATCTCACATGCTTGCATATTGAAGCTTTCGTTCCTCAGGGCCGCTAACTCAACATGTTCAAGCATTCCAGGCAGCTCCTCTCTGAAAATGCAGCTGAAACAGTTTAAACCTGAAACAGGAGAGGAAGAGCCAGGGCTGCTTTTGCCACTGAATAAACTGGACATTTGTCCAGGGCCTTCTGCCCTCCCCTCTCTCTGCCCCTCCCACCCACATTCCCAGGTTGGCAGGGCAAAAGAATATCACTACATTCTCCACATAAAAGGTATTGTTAGTTACTCTACTTCCACCCAGGGTTGGTTTCAAATATTTGGCCACTCTGGGGTGGGGGAATTGACTCCCTCCCTGCCCCCCCCCCCCCCAACCCCACATTCTGTATGACCTCACTGTGCTGTGAGATTTGTGCTTGCAGCATTCATTTCGGCATCATTACTTTGCATGGAGCGTGCACAAAGCATTCTTAATGATGTCATTCTATTCCATTGCGTGCTCATGCAGGTGACAGTAATGAGGAAACCCTCTAAACCCCTAAACCTAGAGTGTTTCTCCAGTGGTGGAGTGGAGGAAATAAGACTCTGGGGTCCCATCCTTGCTCCAGAGCCATTTACAATCCCCTCCTGAGCAGCTATTCACACAGGTGCTGCTTGTGAGGCAGACTGGGGTTTTTACATTTTGAACAGTTCTCCTGAGGTTGGGACATGAAACGGTCTCCTTGGCAGCCCTGCTCTTAACTTGCTCCAAGCTTTCGGTTAACATCCAGTTTGTTCCAAGGGAGAGAGGATAATCAGCAGGAGGTGATTAGAAGTACTTATTACCAATTCCGAAATCCGTTCATGAGGAAGATGTGCTGTAGATTTTTCTATTCAGAGTCAGCCTACTTGCAGGTCAATTGGACATTTGCTGTTCTGTCTACTGTTTTCTGGAGGAGACCAAGAGGAGAAAGAAGTTTCCAGAATGCCGTTTTCTCACTTTCCCCCTCTTTCTAACTGCAATTTTTTGGTTAAGGGAAGCAGCATGACCTAGTGGATAGAGCATGGGCCTGGGAATCAGAAGGATCTGGGTTCTAATCCTAGTTCTGCTACTTGTCTGCTGTGTGATTTTGGGCAAGTCACTTAACTTCTCTGTGCCTCATCTGTAAAATGGGGAGGAAGACTGTTAACCCTATGTGGGACAGGGCCTGTGTCCAACCCATATTGAATCTATTCTAGTACTTAGTAAGTGCCTGGCACAAATTAACAAAGTGCTTAACAAATACCACAGTTATTATTCTTGTTATCGATGAGTCAGCATTCCTTCCACTAATGACAGTGGGGCCTTTTCCTTTGTCACTGAGGGCTATGAGGCTCATCTTCAACCTCTTGAGTGATGATGGCTCCAAGCATCTCACCTGGACCTTCCCCATTGGGAAAGGAAAAGTGCCAACCCCTTGAAGCCATATAGGAACTTTACCTCGACTACCCACATTTATGGGTTATTCTTCCAGCAGACATCCTTCATGAAGGCATGTTTGCTTCCGACTCATAATTTTCTCTCATGTCAGAGAAGCACCCTTCTTTATTAATGAAATTAACTTTATTAGAAAAGAGCATGTATTCCTGGGTAAAAGCATGTTAGTCTTTAGGAAAGTGGACAAAGACATACAGCCCAAGACATTATCTATAAATTATATGCCATAAATGACTTCTTTATATTACTTTCTAGACTGTTAGCTCACTGTGGGCAGGGAATGTGTCTACCATCTCTGTTGTTTTGGTACTCTCCCAAGTGCTTAGTATAGTGCTCTATAGCACAGTAAGTGATCAATAAATACCATTGAAGATGATGATCCAGCTAGGTAGGTCAAAATGATTCCAGGTTTTCAGTCAGATTTGTTAATATTTATATAGCAAATACCTTTCTAGTATGTGGACAGGTTCTTTCACAAATGATGGCTCTTAGACAACAATGACAAACAGACAGACCCGCCTGGTGTGATCATCTGGCACAGGGCAAGACCTCTGGGAAGACTTGGATTCCAAAAGGTGGAATGAACAACAGCAACAAGCACAGTGAATAGCTTAGTGTAGGAGGGTGGTGGGTCATGGATTGACTTTTAAAATTGTAGTGACACACAAGGATAAGAATGCATTATTAATGGCATAAGGTTGGGCATGTGGAGTTTTAGAACAGCAAAAACCCAGGATTCAAATTGCTTATCTTTTTTTTAAATGATATTTGTTAAGTACTTAATATGTGCCAGTCTACTAAGACTGAAAAGCAGCGTGGCTCACTGGAAAGAGCACGGGCTTTGGAGTCAGAGTTCATGGGTTCAAATCCCAACTCCACCAATTGTCAACTGTGTGACTTTGGGCAAGTCACTGAACTTCTCTGTGCCTCAGTTACCTCATCTGTAAAATGGGGATGAAGACTATGAGCCCCACATGGGACAACCTGATCACCTTGTAACCTCCCCAGCGCTTAGAACAGTGCTTTGCACATAGTAAGCGCTTAATAAATGCCATCATCATTATTATTATTGCTAAATGCTGAGATATGCAAGTTAATCAGGTTGGACACAGTCCATGTACCAAATGCAGCTCACAGTCTTAATCCTCATTTTACAGATGAGGTAACTGAGGCACCGAGAAGTGAAATGACTTGCCCAAAGTCATGTAGCGAACAAGTGGTGGAGATGGAATAAGAACCCAGGTCTTTCTTCCATTAAGCAATGCTGTATCTATGAATGACTTCTGTGCATTTTAGTTTTGGAATATTACAAAACTCGCTGAAAATCCAAATTCATGCAGAAAGAAGAAATAAGTGAAGGTGACCCAGATGGTTGTTCTTTAGAGGAGGCATTGATGCCTTATTTAGTAGAGGAGAAAGGAAAGTGGACACTAGTACAAAACAGTCACAAACATTCCATCTAACTTTACCATCACAGTTGACCATAACCCCATCCTCCCGGTGTCTGAAGACTACAAGCTGGGTATTATCCGGGATGCCTCACTCGCTTTCAACCTCTGTATTTAGTCTGTTGCCAAATCCTTTCAACTTTTCCTCCTCAATATTTCCAGATTCCACCCCGTTACTCTCCATCCAAATGGCCACCACACTGGCTTCAGCCCTTGTATCCTGGCTTGATTATCACAGCAGCCTCCTCACTGGTCTCTCCATGCTCCAGTGCATATATTATGTGGCTCTTAACCACTGGTATCTGAGCAATGGTGACGCAAAGGGCAAGGAACCAGAAAATCAATCAATCAATTGCAAGTAGCAGATGGACTTAGTGGCTAGAGCACGGGCCTGGGTGTCAGAAGGATATGAGTTCTAATTACAGCTCCATCATTTGTCTGCTGCATGGTCTTGGGCCTCTGTTACTCACCTGTAAAATTGGAGATTGTGACTATGAGCGCCATGTGGGACATGGACTGTGTTCAGCGTGATTAGCTCGTATCTGCTCCCATGCTTAGTACATTGCCTGGCACATAGTAAATGTTTAACAATTACCACAAAAATCAGTCATTCAATCAATGGTATTTATTGAGTGCTTACTGTATGAAGAATGCTATACTAAGCTCTTGGGAGAGTACAACAGAGTTGGTAGACACATTCCCTGCCCACAAGGAGGTTACGATCTGTAGGATGAGCTTCCAGCTTAGAAATGAGTATTGCTGTTGTTTGGTGGGCAAAGTGCTTAAGTGTGCAAGAGATTCTCTCTCAAAGACACTCACTCTCGTGGATATAATCTCCCAGCCAGCAATGTTACCTTCAAATGGAAGGACAGCCCTAAACACTCCTGGAAAACCCACCTAGAGTCCAGTCCATTCCATCTGACCCAGGATACGTTCACAGTTCTAAAGATCAGATGTTCAACCTTTGACCGTCAGCGTGGACACAATCTAATGCAGAGCAGTTTTATACCATCAAGGACTCAAGGCTGTAAGCAATACCTTAATTGGCAAAAGAAAGAAATCAAAAGTGGAAGTACCTCCAGAAAATATGACCTGTCACCCTGTGGCCTGTCCAGCAGACTGTATATTCAGAGCCCTATTTTACCACTGTGGGAGGTGTGGTCAACAGTAATAGAACATTTGTGCTTCCTGGAAAGATGGAGATGTCCCCACTTAAATATAAATCATAAAAGCCTTCAGTGATCCGGTGCAAAATGGGGGCTGGAGCCGAGGCAGAGGGACCTTGGAATGGAACGATATGTCGTGATTTATTGGGATAACAATGTTCTTGGCAAAGAAAGGTGCAAACTTTCCATTACTCACTGCCTGACTTTTTTCTGAGCCTTCATTTAGAATGATTAAGTAGTTATTCCATGCTTGGCAGCACCTGATGAGTTCTGGTCCCCCAGATGCCCAAGTCTCTCCACAGAAGTAAGTTAACTGCTAAAGGAGGTGTATTTATTTACTTTTTGGGGGTCTCTAGTGTACTACTGAGGGCACAACTAAGGGCAATTCTCCCTCAGGGCTCCAGAATGGCTATTCTGAAAGAGGGAGGGGAGCAGGGATGTCACGGAGGACATTCTCCCTGTGAACAGCAGGAAAGCACTGGGCCCTTTTACCGAGACTCAAGGAGAGTGGTGCTCTTGTCTATGGTTCAATTGCAACTACGTTTGGCAAGATGGTGCTGAATTTCCTCAGGAAAATGGCTGACTTGGTTCTCCACAGCTCAGGCACTGGTGCTGTAGTGACGCAGGCAGGTTCTGCACCAGATCTGGCAGTGGGACGGCGTAGGGGTGGGATGGATTCTGGAGACACGGACCAGGATGGGAAGAACCGGCAGTGCCCTGGAGCCAGTTGTGGGGTTGAATGCTGAGGAGACTCTTGTTGGAGGCATGGATGGAAAGCAACATGACCTCTTGCCCAATCCTCTATCTCCTCACCTTGCTGTCTCTTCTGGTCTTCTGTTTTCTGGCCCGCTGTCGCTTCTCTCACCTCTCCTGCTCCCGCTCCCACTTCTTTATTCGTTCTTCTGGAGCCCTAGGAGTGTTCAAGCAAAAGTCAGTCATCAAAATGGAAGGAATGGAATTAGCACTGCAGAAAAGAGTCTAGCAACTAAAGGGGCTCGAGTCTCAGAAATCCGATTTGAAGAAGGTGAAAATTGTCTCATCTAAGAAATTTTCACTGAATAGGAGTTTGCCAGACCAGGGCCTTCTCTATGCCCTGTAGCTTCCCTTGAACCTTGTGTGGAAGAATGGGAGACCCTGGATCTCCTAGGAGATGAACCTGAAGTGCAGAAAAGTGTTCATGATATCCCAGTACCCTGCTGAATTCTCCCACTCCTTCTGATTCCTCCCTGACTTGTCCCAACGCCCAGTGAATTTTCTCACCTTCATAGAGTGGCTCAATGACTCAGTCATAGCGTGACTTTTCCTACTCCTCATTCATCCCACTGCCTATCAATATCTTACCCCACCTTTCTCTGACTCCCTCCATCTCCCCCACTTCAGTACCTGCACCTGACTCTCCTCTGCTTCCTCCATCCTTCTTGTCTCCTCTCCATCTTTCTGCTGTGGCCAAGTATATTTTTCTGACATCTCCTCTCTTCTTTCTTCAACTGTATCCAGTGTTCCCACTCCTCTTCTGGCCACTTCTGTGATCTCTCCACTTCTTTCCACATCTGATCTTGGAAGCCCCTCTGTTCCCCCCAAGACTCAAAGGCTTCTGAGCTTACTTCTAGTCTCTGGGTGCCATTAGTAGCCTCTTAGCCAGCTGAAATAGTCCTAAAACCAGAGGTTGCCTTTCTGCAGACATGATACTAAGGGAAACTTGTGAGGTAGAATTTAACTGTGTTCAAAACCACCCACAAACATATAAACCATTTCTTTCAACTCAAAGGTGTGCCATATCCAACGAAAGGCTCACACTGTCAGGTGAATGTTTCCCAATCCCCTATCAAAGTTCCAGCCAAAGCCTGTAATGGAAACATGAATTACGGCAGAACTGAGTATTTGCAGTCCCTCAAACTCTCTATTTCCAACATCCAGGGTTGGCCTTTGCCTGCCTGTGAATGCACTGCTGAAAAGTGATGAGGACTGGGAGGGGCGGAGAGTAGAGGAGGATCTTTATTGCAAATTTTGTGAATTTTTTTCCTTTCTCTATGTATTGTTTGCTCCTTTAAAGCATACTCTAAACCCATCTAATGACCCCAAATTCTTGTTTTAATTGTTACTGGATCACAGAACAAACTAAAACAGCTGCGATTTCCTCTGGGGAAAAGGGCCTTTATATGCTGTGGACTTCCACTGACACTGATCAAAAATAATAACCCTTGAAACAATAGTATCAAAGGGATGATGAAGCTGGGAGGGTCTACTATGGCCTGGCCAGCTGGTTCTGAGTGGTATTTGGATTCAGGGCAGCACATTTGTGATTAGTTGTTTCCCTTTTCCCCCTCCCCACCACCTCACACTTTCATACACATACACACCAGATCTGGTTTGCCAAACTGGTGTAGAGGAACGAGGATTAAGTGTAAACTAGAATAAATGGAAGACAAATAGCAGGAGCAGCACTTTTGTAGGCAGCTTATAGTACCAGAGAGGAAGAATCATGGTCACCTGCCTTGGATTTTTCCAGGCCATTTGTCCTACAGGATTTTGGTTTTCTAAGCAGCGTGGCTTAGTGGAAAGAGCACGGGCTTGGGAGTCAGAGGTTGCGGGTTCTAATCTTGCTCTGCCACTTGTCCGCTGTGTGATTTTGGGCAAGTCACTTAACTTCTCTGTGCCTCAGTTGCCTCATCTGTAAAATGGAGATTAATCAATCAATCAATCAATCGTATTTATTGAGCACTTACTGTGTGTAGAGCACTGTACTAAGCACTTGGGAAGTACAAGTTGGCAGCATATAGAGACAGTCCCTACCCAACAGTGGGCTCACAGTCTAGAAGGGGGAGAAGTCTAGAAGGGTATGAGCCCACATGGGACAACCTGATTACCCTGTATCTTCTCCAGTGTTTAGAACAGTGCTTGGCACATAGTAAGCGCTTAACAAATACCATTATTATTATTGTTATTATTATTTTTTGGAAGGACAGTTTGTTTTTTGCGTGAGAGCATTTGGCCAATCTTATCCAGAGGAAATGTCTCAGGCTCCTCTCATTGAAACGGTGCCCCACCTCTCTGTCCTATGACAGAACCCCCAAAGAGGGCAGCTCTGCCAGCCATTCCAGAGGATGGTGCCCCAGAGGAGAGGTACCTCGATTGGCAGAGCTAATGTTGGCCATGTGAAATGACCCAGAATCTGGTAACAGGCAGACAGTAATACCTCATTTGGGCAGATAACAACCTTCTTACCCTGGGGGCAATTCAGCTGCCAGTTCCATTTCTCTTGATTTGTTTTTCCAATCCTGCAGATGAGTTACCATCCTAATCTAGGTTGCTTATTATATGGGTAATTTTCAGAGCCTCTTTGTTTATTTAAGACTCTGAAGACAACATATTTCAGAAAACATCTAGATAATTATTATGATAATTAAATAGTTATTGCCATTATCCAGTAGCACGTACCATATCCTTCTACACCAAATTCATCATCCTTTGGCATCAATTATATAATAAAGTGGGAAGAAAATCTGCTAGTCAATTAACTAAACAAGCACAGCATGAGATTCTTATGGCCCCATTTTTGAACTGATTGTGATTACAAAATTACAGTGCAACTCAGCTCACATTCAGGGAGAATAAATCAAAAACTTTCCAGGTGAGAGCAAAAGAACATTAGCATCCCTTTTTTATTCCAGAGATTTAAGCAAACTTTGTTGCACAATACAGACATTGTAAAGAGACTGTGTATGATCAGCTTAACTACTAATGTTATGGTCACTATTGTTAGCAACAGTGCATTTGGACCTTCTATTCAAAGAATTCAAGACCCTCTAGGGATTTTACATCATTCATTTATCTAGTGCCAGGCAACTGGTTTTCAAGTGGGGAAAAACCACAGAAGCAAAGAGCCAAACAAAATTCCCATTCCTCTGGTTCCAATTTCTAGCTGTGGCACTTTTTTTGGTGATAAGCAAGAGTGAGTGAATTTGGTGGGAATTCACCAAGAAAGATGAAGGACAAACCAGGAATAGAAAGGTAATAGCAAAATCGGAGCCCTCTGTCTCTGATGTCATTCCTCTTTTACTTCCTAGAACATTTATTTTCTGAAGGACTCAAAATATTTGTGACAGTAATGGAAAATCCTTGAATTGATCAACATATACGTGGACGTAACTATTTTGGAATTTACCAGTGACTGTTGATGGGCGTTGGGAAATTGGCTTTTTCAAGTCATGTTTTGGGCCTCTTCCACCCACTGCAAAGGCCACAGTGGCTATTGAGATGGCTTCCCTGGTAATTGCCTGCTTGTCTGAGGAGCTCTGGCCTTGCTACTGTCACTTTGACCTTGCTGGTTTTGAATTGAGAATTATGGTGTGCGTTTTGCAGTATCTTCACCTCACCCTCCCCATTCGCTTGTTGCACCCATTGCCCCAGCAGGGACCAATCTGGCAGGAAAGAGAGAGGGCATTTGTTGCCAAGCAAACCACCAATGGGACGATCAATTCTCTGGTGAAGTGCTTGGTCCCAGAATCTTCGTGACTGAACGAGGCTCGGCCGGGCTGTCATTCTCCACGAGAAACTCCACCAAACACTTTCAAGACTAAAAATTTTAATAAGAAATGGCTGGGGGAGCCCACTGGTTTTTTTAAGGTTCTAGTTGATACTGTTATGTTTTGATTTTCCCTGGACCTAAACCTCTTAGGGAGTCTCCTGCTGTTTTGGGGGAAAAAAAGAACCCAGCTTAAAATAATCAAAGCAATTCAATGCATTTCCCATTTGTTCTTCAAGGTCTTCTGCTGAACATCCTATCGCTATTATTTGGGGGTTAAGACTGTGAGCCCCCCCGTGGGACAACCTGATCATCTTGTAACCCCCCCAGCACTTAGAACAGTGCTTTGCACTTAGTAAGCGCTTAATAAATGCCATCATTAATTAAATTAATGTTTTAGAGGCCTCAGGTAAAATTCATATGGCCAACAGTGGCCTTTCTAAATGCCACAGCCAATCAACACTATTTAATTAGTAGGCACTGGATGCCATCAGGAGGCTTACCATTTAAAGATCACGTAAGCATCAAACATAAAGATAGAAGCATAAGCCATTCAAGATTTTAAGATAGACTGTAAGCTCCTTGTGGGCAGGAGTTGTGCCTCCCTAGCCCTTTGTTTTCTACTTTCCCAAGGACTACTAGTGCTCCTATGGTGAACAGTAATCTCATGCTGTTCATATATCAAATGTATAATTTGATATATGTATAATTTGATATATGTATAATTTGATGTTGCTCCCGTTGCAACTAATGTCTTCACAGTTCATGTTAAATGCTTCTGATGACCAAAGTTATCTTTAACAGGAAAGAGCAGAAAATACATTGGTAGTCTGTAAGCTCCTTGTGGGCAGGGATCACATCTACCAACTCTTGTCTTGTGACGTTAAGTTGCCTCCGAACTATAGTGATGCCATGGACACATCTCTTCCAGAATGACCCACCTCCACCTGCAGTCGTTCTGGTAATAATAATAATAATAATAATGGCATTTACTAAGTGCTTACTATGTGCAAAGCACTGTTCTAAGAGCTGGGGAGGTTACAAGGTGATCAGGTTGTCCCACGGGGGGCTCACAGTCATAATCTGGACATATTACTCCCCTCCTCAAAAACCTCCAATGGCTACTGATCAATCTGCGCATCAGGCAGAAACTCCTCACCCTGGGCTTCAAGGCTGTCCATCCCCTCGCCCCCTCCTACCTCACCTCCCTTCTCTCCTTCTACTGCCCAGCCTGCACCCTCCGCTCCTCCACCACTAATCTCCTCACCGTACCTCGCTCTCGCCTGTCCCGCCATTGACCCCCGGCCCACGTCATCCCCCGGGCCTGGAATGCCCTCCCTCTGCCCATCCGCCAAGCTAGCTCTCTTCCTCCCTTCAAGGCCCTGCTGAGAGCTCACCTCCTCCAGGAGGCCTTCCCAGACTGAGCCCCTTCTTTCCTCTCCCCCTCGTCCCCCTCTCCATCCCCCCGTCTTACCTCCTTCCCTTCCCCACAGCACCTGTATATATGTATATATGGTTGTACATATTTATTACTCTATTTATTTATTTATTTATTTTACTTGTACATTTCTATCCTACTTATTTTATTTTGTTGGTATGTTTGGTTCTGTTCTCTGTCTCCCCCTTTTAGACTGTGAGCCCACTGTTGGGTAGGGACTGTCTCTATGTGATGCCAATTTGTACTTCCCAAGCGCTTAGTACAGTGCTCTGCACATAGTAAGCGCTCAATAAATACGATTGATTGATTGATTGATTGATTGATTGATAATCCCCATTTTACAGATGAGGGAACTGAGGCTCTGGGAAGTGAAGTGGCTTGCCCAAAGTCACACAGCTGACAAGTGGCTGGTAGTGTATCTTTTGCAATACATTTTCCCAAGTGCTTAAATACAATGCTCTGAG
The DNA here is from genome assembly GCF_015852505.1 of Tachyglossus aculeatus. Taxonomy (NCBI): domain Eukaryota; kingdom Metazoa; phylum Chordata; class Mammalia; order Monotremata; family Tachyglossidae; genus Tachyglossus; species Tachyglossus aculeatus. The sequence continues at coordinate 15,804,222 of NC_052077.1, forward strand.
GGCTTTGTGTTTGTAGAGCACTGTACTAAGCACTTGGGAGAGTGCTTAGTAAGTGTTCAATAAATATCACTGATTGATTGATTGGAATAAATGCCACACATCTAATCGACACAAACCTAATACTTTTTCCTAATAGTGGATGGAATATGTGGTCAATTTTACCTAAGGAAATTTAGGAGTGGAAAATCCAAAAGAAAATGATTCACTGTTCTGGTCAGATTCCCTGGAGGATTTTAGTCTGTAAATTCCTCAAGGGTGGCAAATCTCATCTTCTTCTAGTCCTCCCATATGTCCTCCAAGCTCCTGGTGCAGGGCTTTCCATCAGTACAGTTCACTGTCATCATCATCATCTTCAATAGTATTTATTAAGTGCTTTCTGTATGCAGCATACTGTAGTAAGCACTTGGGAGAGTACACGACAACAGATTCACGTGCTAGATTTTCCTGTTAGTAACCAGTTTTAGTTGATCCCTATTCTAGTTTCAATCTTCTTGAATGCTGCCTGAATAGTTGGAAAAGGCGGCCATGAAATACTGGATAAGTAACTAAATAATGAAATAATAAACTTAAGTAAAGTCCTTGTTATTATTTTAGTGCTTCCAGATGGAGGAAGGGAGAGATTATACTCAGAAATTTTTAATCTCCAGGACAGTAGAGGGCACCTGAATCAAACAGAAGGTGGCAGAAGCTTGAACACTGTACAAAGGACAAGGACAGAGGTTTACAAAAAAGAATCAATCAATCAATAGTATTTATTGAGCACTTACTGTGTGAAAAGCACTGTACTAAGCACTTGGGAGAGTACAATATAACAGAGTTGGTAGACGTGTTTCCTGCCGACAACGAGCTTACAGTCTAGAGGAAGAAATGGACATTAATATATGAGCTTGTTGTGGGCAGCGAATGTGTCTGATGTTATATTGTACTCTCCCAAATGCTTAGTATGGTGCTTTACACACAGTAAGTGCTCAGTAAATATGATTAATAATAAATAAATTATGGATATGTACTTAAGTGTTGTGGGGCAGAGGGAGGAGTGAATAAAGGGTGCAAATCCAACTGTTAGGGTGTTATAGAAGGGAGTGGGAGAGGAGGAGATGTGTTTTTTTAAAAAATAAGATTTTGAAGGTGGGGAGAGTGATCATCTGTCAGATATGAAGAGGGAAGGGTGGCTTGGTGGGGGGTGGGGGGTGTTGCATAATCCTGAGGGATCATACCTCTTAATTACCCTTTGGGCTCAAGTATCTAAATACTTCTGGCCAAAGTATTTCTCTGTCTGGGAACATTGAAATATTTGAAACCAGTCAATTTTGGAGACCTGAATGGTCAAGGCAATTTGCAAATGTGGACTGAGCCCTAATGTTATTAATGTTTTCAAGTGTTTGAAAGATGTGCTCAAACTAGGCTATGGCTAAAAGAGGGGCACGATTTTTTTAAAAATCCATAGATCAGCACCTGGGTGCCTCTGAAAGTTTGCATATTTCCTACCCAAGTCTAGCGTGACCTAATGGACAAAGCTTGGGCCTTAGAGCCAGTGGATCCGGGTTCTAATACAGACTCCGTCTCTTGCCTGCTCTGTGATCTTGGGCGAATCACTAAACTTCTCTGCACCTCAGCTTCCTCAACAGTAAAATGGGGATTCAATACCTATTCTCTCTCCTACTTGACTTGAGCCCCATGTGGGCCTTGGATCATACCCGGTGTGATTAACTTGTATCGAGAAGCAGCGTGGCTCAGTGGAAAGAGCACGGGCTTTGGAGTCAGAGGTCATGGGTTCGAATCCCGGCTCCGCCACATGTCTGCTGTGTGACCTTGGGCAAGTCACTTAACTTCTCTGAGCCTCAGTTACCTCATCTGTAAAATGGGGATTAAGACTGTGAGCCCCACGTGGGACAACCTGATCACTTTGTATCCCCCCAAGCACTTAGAACAGTGCTTTGCACATAGTAAGCGCTTAACAAATGCCAACATTATTATTATTATTATTATCTATCCCAGCATTTAGAACAGTGCTTCACACGTAGTAAGCTCTTAACAAATACTATATATATAAATTATAAAAATAATATATAAATTAAATTATATATATAAGTGCTCTTAACAAACACTATATATAAAAATGATACATATAATATATAAATATAAAATATAATATATAAATATTTATATAATATATAAATATAAAATATATATAAATTAAATTATATATATGTGCTCTTAACAAATACTATATATTATATACACTATATATACTATATATAGTATATAGTATTATATATAGTATATACTATATGGATTATATATAGTATTTGTTAAGAGCACTTATATATATAATTTAATTTATATATTATATTTATAATTTATATATAGTATTTGTTAAATATATATTATTATTATTATATAATATATATTTGTTAAGTATATATATATTTGCTGAGTATATATATACTCAATTGGAGAAAGGCCTTTGACTTTTGTTGTGAAGTCACAAAAAGCCCAAGAAAAAATTTCCAAACTCCCCCTTTCTTCCAGAAAACCTCAATATTACCTCAGTACTAATGGCAAAGGCCAATAGATATTCTTCCTGGCTCTCTTACCCCCAAATAAGGAAGGCCTGAACTAATCACTGAAATCTCCTGTGGTCGTGAGGAGATAGGAGCCCTAAACAGAAGAATTATGTAGAAAATACAACCAAGTTAAAAATAGGTTGGGCCTGCTGGGTGAATTCTCCATTACAGTGACTCACCCTGTCGCCGTGTTTCTTTGTTTTTATTATTTCCTTCAAATCCTCCTCAGGCTGAAAGTGATAGAGAAACTTCTTAAAGAGGCCGAGTGGTTTTACGGGCAACAAATTTCCTAGCAAGGAAGAATCCTTTAGCGCGAAGTTTCTCTTTTAGATTTCCATATCTTTAAGGCCTTGGGTTCACAGAATACCCTAGGACTGGTGTCAACAGTCTGGGTTTACGTGCTGCGGTCTCCAGACCACACAGACCTGGGTCACCACAGGCCTCTCTGGCCCTGGTTGACTCAGGCTTGGTTGCACAGTCCTCTGTGCTTGGGATGTCCTGACCGGGATAATACTGGCACAGGTGATGCCAGTGTAAATTCCCTGCTGGAGGTCGTGCTGTTGGTAGGGGGGAGCAACAGCCAGAGAAACAGAATCCCCATATCTAGCGGGTTGGCTGTATGCCTGCCCCCTCACATCCCTGGGCGTAGAGACAGACTGAACAGGAAGGATGGGTGGAGATTGCGATTAGGAGAAGATCGGGAGGGGTCGGGGGAGAAGGACAGGGAAGAACTTAAGGAGGGCTTTTGGTTTCCCTTTTAAAATTCTGGAAAGTTTGTTTTGGAGGGATGGAAAATCCTCTTTCCCCCAGTCTTCCAGAAAACAGAAACAAAACTCAGGTTACTGCAGTTTTGTTTTTTGTTTTTTACATTGGATTTGTTAAATGCTTACTATGTGTCAGGCACTGTATTAAGTGCTGGGGAAAGTGCAAGTTAATCAGGTTGGACACAGTCTGTGTCCCACACAGGACTCATAATCCTAATCCCTATGTTAAAGATCAGGTAATTAAGGCACAGAGAAGTAAAGTGACTTGCCCAAGGTCACGCAGCAGAGAAGTGGCAGATGCAGAATTAGAATCCGGGTCCTGACTTCCAGGCCCGAGCTCTATCCCCTGGGCCAAAATGGAATTTATTATTTAAGTAAATACATTAAGACCTAAAGAAAACTAATCACCTTTTAATAGCAAGAATTCTGCAGGAACGAGCAACTACTAACTTCCTCTTTTCTGCTAAGACATTGGTCTGTTTGGGACCTTATTCCATCCCGAAAGAAAAATGCTCTCATTTGTCTAACATCCACTTGGACACTGGCTTCTGAAAATGTCATACATTCAAACCTCTTTATTATATGAGAATTAGCTAATTGAATTGGCAACCACTTTCCAAGAAGCAGCGTGGCTCAGTGGAAAGAGTCCGGGCTTGGGAGTCAGAGGTCATGGGTTCTAATCCCGCCTCCACCACTTGTCAGCTGTGTGACTTCAGGGAAGTCACCTTCTCTGGGCCTCAGTTACCTCATCTGTAAAATGGGAATTAAGAATGTGAGCTCCTTGTGGGACAACTTGATCACCTTGTAACCCCCCCAGCACTTAGAACAGTGCTTTGCACATAGTAAGTGCTTAACAAATGCCATCGTTATTATTATTATAGAGCATGGGCCTGGGACTCAGAGGACCCAAATTCTAATCCCGGCTTTGTCACTTGTCTGCAGTGAGAACTTGGGCAAATCACTTAGCTTCCCTGTGCCTCAGTTACTTCATCTGTGAAATGGGGATTAAGACTGTGAGCCCCATGTGGGACACGGACAGTGTCAAACCTGATTAACTTGTAACCACCCCAGGGTTTATTACAGTGCCTGGCACATAGTAAGCACTTAACAAATTCCATTAACAAAATTAAAACAGATATACAGCCATTTGGCCCAGTCTTTCACTCTGTTGGGGAGCCAAATTCTCTAGTTTGAAAGTACCATCTACTATCAGTCATGGCCTCACTTAGCTTTTTGTTCTAGGTAATTTCATTTAAAAACAGTGGGCCTGATCATGACTATGATTATGATTTTGTTTCTTTAAATTGTAGTAAGCCTGCTTTGTTTTAATAATTGTTTTAATTTCCTCCCAGAAATGGTCAGGAATAACTTGTTTGGGTGATCTATGTCCTCCTCTTTCTCTTCCTCCTCTCCAAGGCTTTTTTTATGCATTTAGTTTTCTAATATCTATTAAACTCAAGAATACAGTAGATAGGAACCTCCTGTCACAGAAAACACTGACAACCAGGACATTAGAACCACTGAGTCATGGCAGGATAAAGCCATTAAACCTAAGTGCTGGTTCTTTGGTGCTTCTGCATTTCAAATTAACAAGACTAGACAAAATAGTCTTGAGTAAAACACAATACACATTTTGCTTTGCTCAACTAATTTTCCACTTCCCAAGTTAAAAATCAGTCCACCAACTAATAGATGCCTTATTTTTTGAACTGCAATTGCAGCAGAAAATCCCCCCTAGGAGTTTACTCCTCTCCTGCTGCTAGAAGCTACAGGGAAGAGTTTTAAACAGAAAAAAGGAACGGGCCTGGGAGTTAGAGTATCTGGGTTCTAATGCCGGCTCTGCCACTTGGCCACTGTGAGAATGTGAACAGGTCTCTTAAATTCTCTGTGCTTTAACCTTTATCTGGAAAATAGGGATTCAATACCTGTTCCCTCTCTCCCTTAGACTGTGAGTCCCATGTGAGCCAGGGACTGTGTCTGATATGATTATCTTGTATCTACCCCAGACCTTAGTACAGTACTTAGCACATAGTAAGTGTTTAACAACTAACACTATTATTATCATTATTACTACTACTAATAATAAAAGAGGATCAAATATCCATTACTCTCATAATGAGAGAGGGAAAAGCACACAAACAGGTGTCCAATAAACTTCAACTTTTCCAAAAGGAAGGCTAAAACCCAGGCTAGAGAGCAGTATGAAGAAACAAGAGGTGTTTTAAAGAGCTCTCCTGCCTCTTCCTCCATTAGTAGCTGTTTAGCATGCTCTAACTTCTATTTTCAAGACCAGTATTAACGAGGAATCATCCCTGTCTCCAGTTTTACCTCTTCCCCAACAAATGCAGGTTTCACAGCCAGATTTTAACCTGCTCAGCAGTTTTTGTGAGAAAAAAGTTCACAGAACACAGGTTTCTCTCCAGTGTGGGAACTATGGAAAACATAGGCTATTCAGGGAAGTTCCATGGCAGCTGGGTGAATTCCATTTCTGGCAAAGCACGTCTGGCATGCCATCACAGTCTGGCTTTCACCCCCTAGCCCTCCTAATAACCTGGTAAGACTTTGAGCCACTTTAACTGCCATGGTCTCCTTCCGAGCACCCTCTCCCCAAAGGTTGGCCGTATATACCTGTCTTTGCTCTCCAAGCTTGGTTCTCTGCTGAACACTGGCATGTAAGCTCCTTGAGGGTAGGGATAGTGTCTACCAACTGTATTTTATGAAGCTTTTCCCACATCTTAGTACAGGGCTCTGCACACAGTAAGCACTAATCTAAACTATAAGCTTCTTGTGGGCAGGGAACTCTGTTAGTACTGCACTATCCCAAGCACTTTGTAGAGTGTTTTGCACACAAGTGCTCAATCAGTACCATTGATCAGTTGATTGATTCAAGAAATAACACTGACTGACTGACTCATTTATAGTTAGGGAGGCACCATCTTAGTTTTTCATTTGGGGGAAGGACAAAGGAGAAAATCACTTGCCTTTCGCCTAAAGACCGTGGTAAAACATAGTCTCTTCCTATTTCCTCCCATTCAGGTAATAAAAGAGCAACTTTTTTTAGTGCTCTTATCATGTCTTAAATATAAACCAGAATAGCCTCGTGAACAAGAATTACTTCTCTCCTCCAGACCCACCTCTTCTCCCCACATAAACCTCTCTGGCTGCATTACTCCCCTTTGTCCCTTCACAGTCACAAAGATAATCCCCATTCAGGGTTCAAGAGAGAGCCTCTTTCTGGAAGACTCTGAAGAGTGTTTTAGTGATATGGCGTGGTGGCCAGTTCTGGAGCAGTCTTTTGATGTCTGGTCTTTATGGAGAAGACCAGACATCAATAAATATGGTTGTACATATTTATTATGGTTGTACATATTTATTACTCTATTTATTTATTTTACGTGTACATATCTATCCTATTTATTTTATTTTGTTAGTATGTTTGGTTTTGTTCTCTGTGAGCCCACTGTTGGGTAGGGACTGCCTCTATATGTTGCCAATTTGTACTTCCCAAGCGCTTAGCACAGTGCTCTGCACATAGTAAGCGCTCAATAAATACGATTGATGATGATGATGGTGATGAAGACCAGAACAGCCACATGGCTGTTTTTCAAATCTGAAACATTCTTTAAAGTCTCTCATTTTGATTTCTTTAAGTACTCGGAATGAAATAAAACAGGAGAAAGTTCTACTCTTTTGCAGCTCAACCTAGTGATCCCAGAGGGAAGAGGGGAATCATGGCTTCATTATCCAACAAACGTGCCAGATGAATTGATCGGTTTGCACTGGATAGAGAAGGATACTTTATAAAAAGGAACTCTACTGTGGTTAAAACCAAATGGGAGCTCTCTGCAGAAAGGTAGAAGTATAAAGCAGGGAGTAACAATATGGTTTAGAAAAATCATCATTCTGCAAACTTCCTCTCCTTCCCAAGAAAACTCCCCTGTTGTGTAGGCTGAGAGAACACAAGCCAGCAGAGAGAACACAAGAGTTCACCACAGGCAGATTCCCAAGAAAAAATGGAACATTGCAGGAGAAATGAGAGGCGGAGTATGTTATATGTACTTTGTGTGCAATACTCAATTTTCATTAAGCTCTGTCAGATTTTTCTAAAACTAAGCCTAGGTTAATTTGGGGCAAGTAAGCTGTGTTTCAGTGGTAGTAAAGAACTAAAGGTTCCTGTTGCCCATCTTCTCTCTACATCCTCAATTTCTGAGGGGGCACTGCTCCAGTGGTGGATCATTTTATCATGTACCTATTTGTTTACTGGATGTTAATTGCTTAATTAAATCTTCATTACCATTTGGGTCTCGCATGAATCCAAATGATTTTGAAAGCAGAAAACAATTAGAATAACCCAGAGAATCCTGAATGGGGGTGGATTAGACGATCATATTTATTGAGTGCTTACTGTGTGCAGAGCACAGGCTTGGGAGTCAGTGGTCGTAGGTTCTAATCCCGGCTCCGCCACTTGTCTGTTGTTTGACCTTGGGCAAGCCCCTTAACTTCTCTGTGCCTCACTTACCTCACCTGCAAAATGGGGATTAAGACTGTGACCCCCACATAGGACAACCTGATTATTGTGTCTACCCCAGTGTTTTGAATAGTGCTTGGCACATAGTAAGCACTTAACAAATACCATTATTATTATTACTAAGCACTTGGGAGAGTACACTATAACAGAGTTGGTAGATCCGTTCCCTGCCCACAATGAGTTTATAGTCTAGACACTTTCACAAAGCCTGAATATGTGTGAAATCAGAGGTAGAGTTTTATAATGGTATTTGTTGAGCGCTTACTATGTGCCAGGTACTACACTAAGTGCTAGAGTAGATACAAGACAGTCAAGTGGAACATAGTCCATGTCAAATATGTGGCTCACAGATTTAATCCCCATTTTACAGATGAGGTAATGAAGCAAAGAGAAGTTAAGTGATATGCCCAAGGTCACACAGCAGACATGGCAGAAATGGAATTAGAATCCATGTCCTCTGACTCCCAGGACCATGTTCATTCCACTAGGCCACAATTCTTCTCTAACTGTGGACGTGATGTAGGTAGAAGCAAAGAAAGAGTCGGGAGAAGAGTCAAAGACCATGAGAAGTTTCCACTAGCCAGTGTCTCTAAACTCACTGTTTTTTTTCCAGAGGAATTCATCTAGTGGGTGAATAATGAGTAGGATACATGAGTAGTGTAGCCTAGAGGAAGAAAGAGCACGGGTTTGGAAGTCAGAAGACCTGGGTTCTAATCTCAGCTCTGTCTCTTGCCTGCTGTGAGACCATGGGCAAGACACTACACTACTCTGTGCCCAGTTTCCTCATCTGTAAAATGGGGATTCAATACCTGTTCTCCCTTTCTTTTCTTTTCAATCGTATTTATTGAGCGCTTACTGTGTGCAGAGCATTGTACTAAGTGCTTGGGAAGTACAAGTTGGTAACATATAGGAGAAAGCTGATGGGGGACTGTGGCCCATTAGAACATTGAGCTGGGAGTCAGAAGACCTGGGTTGGAGTCCCAGCTCTGCCAGCAGACTTTTAAGTGACCTCAGGCAAGTCACTTAACCTCTCTGGGCCTCAATTTCTCCATCTGTAAAATAAGGATAATAGTAGACTATGATCCCCATTTGGACAGGGATTGTGTCTAATCTCCCTGCTACTTGGACTTGGTGTGTCTGTTATATTGACATGTTGTACTCTCCCAAGCACTTAGAACAGTGCCCTGCACACAGTAAACACTCAATAAGTACTAATGATTGATTGAGGTGGGACAGAGACTCTGTCTCAGACCTGATAATCTCAGATCAACACCAGGGCTTAGAACAGTGTTTGGCACATAATATATTCCTAACAATTATTATTATTATTATTATTATTATGACAACCTATCAGTCCTTTCAGCTCACACTCTTAACCAACATATCTTCTAGAATAGACTGTGAGCTTGTTGTGGGCAGAGAATGTCATTGTTCATTGTTTTATTGTACTTTCCCAAGTGCTTAGTTCAGTGCTCTGCACAGAATAAGTGCTCAGTAAATATGACTGACTGACTGAATGAATGAATAATTTTCTTTGGGAGCACCTGACCTTGAAGAACTGGGAAAGAGCCACTTGAGCAAATGTAAGCTATTTCCTCCAACACCTGTAACAGAGGTGAATAGAAACATGTATCAGGCATCCACCTGGATAAAATAAAAACTTTTTACTTTGATTTGTTCAGTTGTATACAATGAATGCAGAGCAAATCACTATTCTTGGAGCTATTTTCAGAGAGAAAATCAGACATGTCCCTAGCTTCAAGGAACATACAATTTTGTGGAGGAAGTAGGTCATGCCGGTCATATACAACTATACCAACCAAAATAAGGTCATATTATAAAATATTTGTTCATATTAATGTCTTTCTCCCCTTCTAGACTGTAAGCTCACTGTGGGCAGGGAACATGTTTACCAACTCTGCTGTATTGTACTTTCCCAAGCAATTAATACAGTGTTTGGCATGCAGTAAGCACTCAGTAAAAAAAACGCTTGATGAGGATGATAGTTAAAATGCCAGTGGCCCAGCATAGAAACACATTCTCTCCATCAAGCAGAAGCTCCTCACTACTGGATTTAAGCCCTTCTCCCTGGCTCCCTTCCCCTCCAAATCCACCAGCTCTCCCCTACTTCAAATCCCCCTGAAGTCCTCCCCCCATCCAAGAAGCCATCCCCCATTAAGCTCCACCTTGTCAGGTTGTGTACAATCATCAGTCACACTTGACTGTGAGCCCTAAGTGGGACAGATGATTGTCCAACCTGATTAGTTTGTATCTACCCCAGAACTTAGAACAGTGCTTGACTCTTAGTAAGTGCTTAACAAATACCATTATCATCATCATTATTATTACTTGCATTTACCTGTGTTCCTTTACCTTCTCCAAGCAGTATGCATAGTCTCAACTGTCATTAACTTATCTTTATTAATTTATTCATGTATTTATCCTTTCATACTCCTGTTATCACCATGTGATGTTTTGTTCCTTTCTCTCTCCAACTATTCACAATTGACCTGTAGAATGTAGATTGTAAGTTTTTTGAGGACAGAGGCTATGTATTTCCCAAGTGCTTAGCACGGGACCTCTACACTTTAAGTGATAAGTGAATATGCTATGAACTGATCAATATAAAAGATCCAGAAGAACATAAGGGAGATAAATATATCATTTAAATAAGTGGTGGGAAGGTTTTATCTAACCTCAACAGGATATGTGTGGGTAGGAGTGAGAATGTTTCTCTCCCATCATTACCCTGCACCTGTTCGGCCTGAAGCCAGAGCACAGATGGAAAGGAGAGATTTTTACAAGTGGGACTACTAGGCACATGAAGTATCAGCCACAGTGTAATAGCAGCAAGGTTCTTGCACCGAGCCAGCCCCAGTCCAGGATGGACAATCTGTTCATCTCTGCAACCTCTCACGGAGGTCACACATCCTAGCAACAAACATTATCTCTTCAGGAAAATGTTCCTGCATATTATTAACAAAAAGGGAAGGAATTAACAGTTCTCAAGTTTCCTTAGAGATTCCAGGGGGAACTTCCTCTGAGTAGAGAGTCCCTGAGAAGGATGGTCCCTCACACTATCAACAAAAGAAAGGAGGAATTTTCTCACCCTGAAGGACTCTTTGTTGGACTGGGAACTAAGGGGAGGGGTCTGGAAAGCATTTGGGAGTTTGGATTTCTTTGACTATAAAAGACATGACTCTTTGCTGTAAAGGTGTGCACCTACCAGATGATGCTGAGACAGGGCACCTTGGCATGTGGGATCAGTATGCGTCTGCTAGATAATGCTTAGATGATGCACCCTGACACGGAGGGCCAGTCAGTGTCTACCAGATGTTTCCGGGATAGTGTGCACCCTGGCATGTGGGACCAGTGTGTGACTATCAGATGATGCTGGAATGGTGCACCCTGGCATGTGAAGCCACTGGGTCACTTTAATAAAGAGGATCATAACCCTAGTGTGCGGTCCCTTTGGTAATGAATACCCTAGCTGGACGACCCTGTTACCAGAGCTAGTAGTCAGTAACAGAGACCACTATCAAATAATCGATGGTATCATCAATCATCATCAATCGTATTTATTGAGCGCTTACTATGTGCAGAGCACTGTACTAAGCACTTGGGAAGTACAAATTGGCAACATATAGAGAAAGTCCCTACCCAGCAGTGGGCTCACAGTCTAAAAGGGGGAGACAGAGAACAAAACCAAACATACTAACAAAATAAAATTAATAGAATAGATATGTACAAGTAAAATAAATAAATAAATAAATAGAGTAATAAATATGTACAAACATATATACATATAATACATGGTATTTATTGAACACTTACTGAATGCAGAGCACTGTATTGAGTTCTTTAGAGGGTACGGTACAATAGAGTCGGTAGACACGATCCCTGCACCTAAGGAGTTTACAGATTAGAGAGGGTGGTATTAAAATAAATTAGAGCTAGGGGAAATGGGAGAGTATAATGGTTTATGTACCTCAGTGCTCTGGGGCTAGGGCGAGATGAATATCAAATGATTAAGAGTTATAGATCAAAGTGCATAGGTCATGCAGAAGGGAGGTTAAATGGAGGAGATGAAGGCTCAGTCAGGGAAGACCTCTTGGAGGAGATGATGATGATGGCATTTATTAAGCACTTACTATGTGCAAAGCACTGTTCTAAGCACTGGGGAGGTTACGAGGTGATCAGGTTGTCCCACGAGAGGCTCAGAGTCTTAATCCCTATTTTACAGATGAGAGAACTGAGGCCCAGAGAAGTGAAGTGACTTGCCCAAAGTCACACAGCTGACACTTGGCGGAGCCGGGATTTGAACCCATGACCTCTGACTCCAAAGCCAGTGCTCTTTTCCACTGAGCCGTGGTGCTTCTCTTTGTGATTTTAGATGTGATTTTAGTAGGGCTTTAAGGGTGTGGGGGTGGTGGTCTATCAGAGAGGAAGTGGGTAGGAGGAGTTGGCTGGGAAAGTAACCAGAGGGAGACAGTGGGCCAGGACCACAGCAGTGGTGACAGAGGAGCCAGGGAGAGACAGATGTGGAGCAGAGAAGATGGGGAAAGTTGGTTCTCAGGGAAACAGGCCCAGGTAGGATGGGGAGAGCACCTGGTTGTCAAGGGAATGGGGAGGGCACCAAAAGCGGAGTTATAGGAGGGGAAACCAAGAGAAGCAGGGTGGCCTAGTGGAAAGAGAATGGGCCTGGGAGTAATAGGAACTGAGTTCTAATCCCAGTTCCACCACTTGTTTGTCATGTGACCTTAGGCTAGTCATTTAACTTCTCTGTGCCCCAGTTACCTCATCAGTAAAACGGGGATTGACTGTGAGACCTATGTAGGGCAGGGACGGTGGCCATTCTGATGATCTATCTACTCCTGCATTTAGTATAGTTCACGGAATATAGTAAGTGCTTAACAAATACCATAAAAAAGAAGGAAAGCAGGTCCAGAGAGAAGCAGGTATGAGAAGAGCAGGGTCTGGAAGAAGCGAGGGGCTGAGAAGTTTTTAGATCTCTGGAGCAAATGGGGCCATGACTGAGCCATTCAAAGAGTGGGACCGGAGCCGACAGGGCCGGGAGCAGAGATTGTGGAGATTTTTCAGCAGATGAGAATCCCAGTGGAGGAATAACATGGAAATTTTGTGAGTGTGGCCAGACTTTGGCCAGTAAAGCATTCTGAAATTTCAGCGGGCTAGCGTGACCTGAAGGGTTGCTTATCAGTGACTGAGCTGCTCACACCCACTTCCAGGATTTTTACTCCTAATTTGTAGTTTCCTCTTTTCCTCTTTTGAATTGTTATTAAATCCCTAGCTTGGATTTGGAGAAAGGTAATTGTTTCTTTAACTTTCTTCTCTACCACGTGGATTCTTGTCTTCTCCTAGTGCCATTATCATTCATGTGTTTGTACCAGTCCAGGCTTTCCTGGATTTTTACAGAACTCTTATTTTCCCACCCAAACCCTGCCCTACCCATGACTTTCACATCACGGTAGTTAGCACCACCACCCTCCCAATCTCACAAATGAATTATCTTGGAATTAGCCATTTTTTAAGCAGCATTTGTTAAATGCTTACTATGTGTCAAACACCCAATCAGAGCATTGGGATAGGTACATGTTAATTAGTTTGGACATAGTCCCTGTCCCACATGGGGCTCATAATTTAAATAGGAGGGAGAATAGGAGAACCGAGGTACAGAGATTAGGTAATTTACTCAAGGTCACACAGCAAGCAATTAACAGAGCTGGGATTAGAACCCAGGTCCTCTGACTCCCAAGCCCATCCTCTCCCCACTAAGCCATGCTGCTTCTCCTTATCCTTGACTTATCTCTCTCATTCCACCCATTATTCAATCTCTCACCAAATCCTGTTGGTTCGAACTTCACAGCATCACTAAAATCCACCCTTTCCTCTACATCCAGATTGCTACCACATTGATCCAAACACTTATCCTATCCTGTCTTGACTACTGCTTCAGCCTCCTTGCTGACCTCCTGCCTCCTGTCTCTCCCCACTTCAGTCCATATTTCAGTCTGCTGCCCGGGTCATTTTTCTACAAAACTGTTCAGTATCTGTTTCCCCGTTCCTCAAGACCCTCCAGGGGTTGCCCATCCACCTCCGCATCACACAGAAACTCTTTACCACAGCTTGGTAAAGAAACTCCTTACCAAGCACTCAATCATCTCACCCCCTCTTACCTTACCTTGCTGTTTTCCTACTACAATCCAGCCTGCACGCTTCACGCCTCTAATGCCAACCTACTCGCTGTAACTTGATTTCACTGATCTCACCGTTGACTTCTCACTCACATCCTGCCTGTGACCTGAAACACCCTCCCTCTTCGTATCTGACAGATGATCACTCTCCCCAACTTCAAAACTTTATTAAAAGCACATCCCTTCCAAGAGGTCTTCCCTGACCAAGCCCTCATTTCCACTTCTCCCATTCCCTTCTGTCATCCTTGCACTTGGATTTGTACCCTTTATTCACCCCTCCCTTAGTCCCATAGCACTTATATACCTAACTATAATTTGTTTATTTATATTCACATCTGGCTCCCCCTCTAGACTGTAAGATTGTAGTGGGCAGGGAACATGCCTACCAACTCTGTTATACTGTACTCTCCCAAGCAGCAGAATTGCCTAGTGGATAGAGCAAGGGACTGGGAGACAGAAGGACATGGGTTCTAATTCCCGCTCTGCCACTTGTCTGCTGTGTGACCTTGGGCAAGTCACTTCACTTCTCTGTGCCTCAGTTACCTCATCTGTAAAATGGGGATTAAGACCATGAGCCCCCTGTTTGACAGACTGTGTCAAACCTGATCAGCTTGTATCCACCCCAGTGCTTAGTATAGTGACTGGCATATAGTAAGCCCTTAACAAATACCATTAAAAACGCGCTTTGTACAGTGTTCTGCACACAGTAAGCACTCAATAAATATGATCAATCGATCAATTCATTTTATACATAAAAATCAGATTTTTCAGAAATAGTGAAGAGTTCAAATACTTTCAGCATCTGCTTCCTGCCAATATAAATGCAAAATACCATTCAAGGTTAAAATGTCACCTATAAACCAAGGCTATTGTTATTAAATTTGATTAAGACCAAACAGCAGACCATTTAAACGGGAAACGGTTGTGTAGAAAATGGCAGCCTTGAAAAATGACTCTGTGATGTCATTAAGGCTAATTGGAAGCAAGTTCTTGCAAATGAAGCTGTAATTAACAGGCTAATGAATGCCATGTTCAGATAGTTATAAACAATGAAAATTCACAAACAAGCAGGAAGATGCTAATTTGGGGTATTAGTGCTTTGAAAAGTAAAATTCAAACAAATGATGCACTTGTTTAATGTATATGGTAGATAATACACCATTCTAATGGAGAAGGAGTAATAAAACCTTCTGCCCTTTCACCTCCAGCTTCTAGTGAATTAAGTGGCAATTACAGTGCCTTGTTCATAATGGATTCTTTTCAAGGGATAGACCTTTCTGCTATTACAGCCCAGAACTTATTAAAAACATGTTTTTAAAAGATGCTGAAAGGAAACTGTTCTTTTTTCTTTTCCTACCACTCCGGGTCTGAGTATCTAAGACATCAGGCCGATCTGTCTCTAGAAAAAGCTTGTCATTCTCCACAAATATTCTCCACGTCTGCAGGAAGAGGCTTGGCTAGTTGGCCTGGTGGGTATATGAAGCATCATGAACCCAAGACTTGATTGCGTGAGTTAGAATACCAGTCAAAGCTGAATGGAAATCAGACATCCTGGATTCCTAAGGTGTCTTCCAATAATCAATCAATCAATCAATTGTATTTATTGAGCACTTAATGTGTGCAGAGCACTGTACTAAGCACTTGGGAAGTATAAGTCGGCAACATATAGAGACGGTCCCTACCCAATAGCGGGCTCACAGTCTAGGAGGGGGAAACGGACCACAAAACTAAACATATAAGCCAAATAAAATAAATAGAATAAATATGTATAAGTAAAATAAATGAGTAATAAATATGTATAAACATATATACATATTCATTCATTCAATCATATTTATTGAGTGCTTACTGTGTGCAGAGCACTGTACTAGGTGCTTGAGAAGTCCAAGTCAGCAACATCTAGAGATGGTCCCTACCCAACAGCGGGCTCACAGTCTAGAAAGGGGAGACGGAGAACAAAACAAAACATATTAACAGAATAAAATAAATAGAATAAATATGTACAAGTAAAATAAATAAATAAGTCATCAGAATAAACAGAGGTAAAGGGGGCACAGGGGTAGGGGTTTTGCGGGCCTCTCACTAGTGGAGAAGGTAAACTCCCTTTCTCTGACAGTAGAGATGGGCCTTACAGTTTTATTTTGATTAATGGGGTGATTAAACTTTCATTGAGGAGGTGGTGTTCTTGAAACCAAGAGGGGAAAGGTGAGATAGGCAGCAATCAATCAGGAGGATTTATGAGCACTGATTGTGTGCAGGGTGGCATATTAAGTGGTTAAGGAAGAACAATAGAGGTAGAAGGCTTGGTCCCTCTACATAAGGAGCTTACAATCTAACAGGGTAGATGGACATGAAATACTTTTCAAATTCATGGAAGAATTGCTCAAGTAGTAGGATATGTACTTCTTTCCTTCTACAGCCCAGTCCGCACCCTTCGCTCTTCTGCTGCTAACCTCCTCACTGTGCCTTGTTCTCGCCTGTCCCGCCGTCGACCCCCGGCCCACGTCCTCCCCCTAGCCTGGAATGCCCTCCCTCCCCACATCCGCCAAACTAGCTCTCTTCCTCCCTTCCAAGCCCTACTGAGAGCTCACCTCCTCCAGGAGGTCTTCCCAGACTGAGCCCCCTCCTCCATCCCCCCCCGCCCTACCTCCTTCCCCTCCCCACAGCACCTGTATATATGTTTGTACAGATTTATTACTCTATTCATTTTACTTGTACATATTTACTATTATATTTATTTTATTTTGTCAATATGTTTTGTTTTGTTGTCTGTCTCCCCCTTCTAGACTGTGAGCCTGTTGTTGAGTAGGGACCGTCTCTATATGTTTCCTACTTGTACTTCCCAAGCGCTTAGTACAGTGCTCTGCACACAGTAAGCGCTCAATAAATACGATTGAATGAATGAATGAATATGTAAATCAATGTGTAAAAATATGTGACTAAAAGTGATGATTACAAAGGTGCTAAGGTGGTGCAAAAATACTGACATGACAGCGTGGCTTGTTGGAAAAAGCCCGGGCTTGGGAGTTAGAGGATGTGAGTTCTGATCCCGGCTCTGCCACTTGTCTGCTGTGTGACCTTGGGGAAGCCGCTTAACATCTCTGTGCCTCAGTTACTTCATCTGTAAAATGGGGATTAAGACTGAGTCTCACATGAGACAACCTGATTACCTTGCATCTACCCCAGTGCTTAGAAGAATACTTGGCACATAGTAAGCACTTAACAAATACCATAATTATTATTAATTATCCTCTAGACTGCAAGCCCTTTGTGGGCAGGGGTTGGCTGTCTTTATTACCATATTGTACTTTCCAAGTGCTTAGTACAGTGCTCTGCATACAGTAAGCACTCAATGAATGAATGACTGTAGGGTGGATCTGACTTGGGGAGAAGGAAAATTAGCGCAGTGAATACAGTCGGTGCCCCGGTGCGTGAAAAGGAAATTTACTATTTACAGTCATTTCTGCTGTAATGTAGTCCTTGGGTCTTAGTGTCATACTAACCATTGATTCAATCAATCAATCAATCGTATTGAATACTCACTGTGTGCAGAGCACTATGCTAAGCTTTTGGTAGAGTACAGTACAAAAGAGTTGGTAGACATGTTACCTGTGCAAAAGAAGCTTGCAGTATAGAGTGGGAGTCCGACAAAATCAATTATGGATATGTATGTAACTGCTGTGAGGCTGAGTGGAATAAATATCGAGTGCTTAAAGAGTACAGATCCAAGTGCATAGGCAATGTAGGGGGAGAGGGAGTAGGGGAAATGAGGTCTTAATCAGGAAAGTTATCTTGGAGGAGATTTGATTTTAATAAGGTTTTGGAGGTGGGGAGAGTGAAGACTGTGAGCCCGTTGTGGGAAGGGTTTGTCTCTGTTGCTGAATTGTACTTCCCAAGTGCTTAGTACAGTAAATACTGTACATTACTGTACTTACCAAGTACTTAGTACTTGGTAAGTACATATACTTAGTAAGCACTCAATAAATTTGATTGGATGAATGAATGAATATGGGCAAGGAGTGCTGTACTGTACTCTACCAAAAGCTTAGCATAGTGCTCTGCACACAGTGAGTACTCAATACGATTGATTGATTGATTGATTGAATCAATGGTTAGTATGACACGAGGACCCAGGGACTACATTGCAGCAGAAATGACTGTAAATAGTAAATTTCCTTTTCACGCACCGGGGCACCGACTGTATTCACTGTGCTAATTTTTCTTCTCCCCAAGTCAGATCCACCCTACAATCATTCATTCATTCATTGAGTGCTTACTGTATGCAAAGCACTGTACTAAGCACTTTGGTGGCAAGATGCATGAGACTGAGGTATAATGAGAAGCTTTAAATTAGAGGAACAAAGTACATGGGCTAGGCTGTAGTAGAAAATTAGCGGGGCCTAGTGGAAAGAACATGGACCTTGGGAGCCGCTTAACTTCTCTGTGCCTCAGTTCCCTCATCTGCAAAATGGGGATTCAATTCCTATTCTTTGCCCTACTAAGACTATGAGGCCCATGTGGTACCTGATCATCTCGTATTTACTCCAGGGCTCAGTTCAGTGATGGTTCATAGTAAGCACTTAACATATACCACAAATATTACTAGGAAATCAGCGAGGTGAGATAGAAGGGGGTGAGCTTATTGAATGCATTCAAGCTGATGGTAAGGAGGTTTTTTTTGTTGTGGGGGTGGATGGGCAACACTTGGAGGTTCTTGAGGACTGGGGACATGTGGACTGAACAGTTTTTTAGAAAAATGATCTGGACAGTAGAGTGAAGTAAAGACTGGAGTGGGAAGAGATAGGAAGGAGGGAGGTCAGCAAGGAGGCTGTTGCAGTAGCAAGGGGGGATATGCTTTAGATCAGTATGCTTTAGATTGGTGTGGAAACAGTTTGGATGGGGAGGAAAGGATGGATTTTAGCAGTGTTGTGAAAGTAGAACTGACAGGATTTGGTGGCAGATGGAATATGGGGGTTAAATGAGAGAGATGAGTCAAGGATCATGCCATGGTTACAGGTTAGCGAGACAGAGAGGACAGTGGGGTTGTTTACAGTGATCAGAAAGACAAGAGGAGGACAGGGTTTGGCTGGGAAGATGAGGCGTTCTTTTTTGGACATGGTAAGTTTGAAGTGACATGGGATCCAAGTAGAGTTGTCCTGAAGGCAGGCAGAAATGTGAGGCCCCAGAGAAAGAGTGATCAGGGCTGGAGATGTAGATTTGGGAATTATCCCTGTAGAGATGGTACTTGAAGCTTTGGGTGCAGATGAGTTCTCTAAGGGACTGGTTGTAGATGGAAAATAGAAGGGGAACCAAAACTGAATCTTGAGGGACTCCCACAGTTAGGGGGTGGGAGAAAGGGGGAGGATTCCATGAAAGAGACTGAGAAGGAGTGTCCAAAGACATAGAAGGAGAACCAGGAGAGAACAATGTCAGTGAAGGCAAGGTTGATCAGGTAATGCAAAGCAGGCCAGAGCTCATGCCCAGAGTAGCGCAGCTGCCCAGATTCAGAATGGAAACTGTATGCTCACAGGTGCCAGGACACTGAAAGGGTAATCCCAGAGATTTGGGGGTTATGAATTGCCAAATCAAGAGGCACCAGTTCAGTCTGACAAGCCCTGCAAAGTCTGCAACCTCCTGCAGCTCTCCTAGGAGAGAGCCCAGATTCCTTTCCATTGGTCCTCAGGTTCTCTTCCAGCCCAGTTTTGTACTCAGCTACCACGGGTTTAATAATAATAATGATGGCATTTATTAAGCAATTACTGTGTGCAAAACACTGTTCTAAGCACGGGGGAGGTTACAAGGTAATCAGGTTTTCCCACGGGGGGGCTCACAGTCTTAATCCCCATTTTCCAGATGAGGTAACTGAGGCCCAGAGAAGTTGTGACTTGCCCAAAGTCACACAGCTGACAATTGGTGGAGCTGGGATTTGAATCCATGATCTCTGACTCCAAAGCCTGTGCTCTTTTCACTGAGCCACGCTGCTTCTCTACCTGGGTTTTTGAATCAGAATATTCTGAACAGGTATTGTGCCAAGGCTCTGGGGCATGCTGGAGCCCCAGATTTATGATTCCTGTTCGGCTCTACCTTCTCATTCCATGCCCTGCTAGAAGCCCTCCCTTCCCAGCACATCTTGGCTATGGCTACCCTGTGGATTACTTACCTAAGAAACAAGTTAAAGAAGCTTCAGAGGAGACGAGAGCTGGAGAGCCTCTTATTAAGTGTAAAGTAAAAAGAAAGTGAAAGGAATGGTGGAATTTGGGACACCTTAGATGAGCAGATTACTAATAAAACTAAAGTTCAAGAGATGATGTTTGTGTAGTTTGAAAAAATAACTTTCAACCAAAACAACATGAACAGATGGTACACAAGGTTACACTGCATTATTGCAAAAGATTGTACATACGGTTTGAAAAGGCTGAGAGACTTTGAGAGCATCCTAGGACAACCAGATGCAAATTTACTGTAAAATAAAATTGGAACCCTCCTTAGGTAACCCTCTCCAATCAGTCAGTTTACTGAGTGTCTACTGAGCACTTTACCATGTGCTTGGTAGAGCCCATCAGAAGCAAAACAGACATTCTCTGATCTCAAAGGGCTTACATGCAGGCACACTGCCTTATTTCTCAAACCACTTGTCAGCCTGCAGCACACTCCAACCATAATCACTTGGTAGTATTTGTTGCGTTCCACTGTGCACAGAGCACTATATTAAGTACTTAGGAAAATGCAATAGAATTATTGAAGATATGAACCCTGTTCTCAAGGCATTTACAATCTAAATGGAGGACAGGCACTAAAATAAATTTCAGGTAGGGAGAAGCAATAGCGTATAAGGATATGGACATTTAGTGCAACCAGGGTCGGGGTTGGAGGTGAGTACCTAAGCCCTTAGGTAAGTGAAGTGGCAGGATTGGGGAAAATAGGGTCAGGGGATGGTGGATTAATCAGGGAAGACCTTCTGAAGGACATATGATTTAGAAGGGCTTTCAAGATGGAGAGCAGAGTGGTCTCCTGGATGTGGGAAGGAGCTCCAGGCAGGAGGGAGGGTGTGAGCCAGGGTTTGGCAGTAGAAAAGATGAGAATGAGGCCCAGTGTGCAGGTTATTGGTCTTCAAAATCTTGCCTAAATTGGAAGTAAAAGAAGGTTGGCTGGGGAGGTCAAATCCTGATGTTGAAAAATGATGATTTTTATTTCACTGACATGGGTGAAAGAAGAAAAATTATGCTGGTGTTGCTCTCCCTTTTCAAATTTCTGAAAACAATGGGGAAAATGCTATCATTTTTTAGCCAGGTGGGTTTCAAACTCTCAGAAGGTTTACTATCCAACCTTCCCCAGAGCACAGTTATAGTAATGGAGGGAAGCATGGAAAATTTAGAGGTCTGTCTCAGAACCAAATGGCTAGGGAAATCTGAGTCCTCTCTGACATTAAATGTCCAAGGAAATCTGTCTAATTCTTCATTTTTATAGTAACTTCTGCTTTGCCTAAGCACCTAAATTCACACCTTATAAAGTATGGACAGCTGGGAAGGATTTTTAATACAAGTCACATGACTGGATGGCTCTCTTTTCCTCTCCCCCAATTCGCTCTCCTTCACCCACATGAGCTCAATAGGCCCAGCGCAATAAATACCCGAATTTCTGAATCCAGTTTAGGTTTTTAGTTAGTCATTCAGTATTTCATTTAAGGCCCTCTCAGACTCTTCAGGGTCATGAGAGGTGACAAAGAAGGAACAGGGGACATCCTGTAGATTCCAGTTTCCTGATGCTCACCCCGAGCCCCAGGTGGGACAGGAACTGATTATCTACCGTAGCACCTAGCATAAGACTTGGCATATAGTAAACACTTAATTAATTCCATCATTCATTCATTCATTCAATCATATTTATTGAGCACTTACTGTGTACAGACCACTGAACTAAGTGCTTGGGAGAGTCTTGTCTTTTCTTAGGCTGTCAGGTGGTCTCTGCCCCATAGCGACTCCATGGACACAGCTCTCCCAGAATGCCCTACCTCTATCTGCAATCATTCTAGTAGCGTAATCATAGAGTTTTCTTGGTAAAAATACAGAAGTGGTTTACCATTGCTTTCTTCCTCAGTAAACTTGAGTCTTCACCCTCCACTCTCTCCCATGCTGCACAGACGAGTTTTGATTTCTAGCCGAGTGCTTTCCACTCGCTAGCCACTACCCAAGCTAGGAATGGAATGGGTATGTCTCTGCTTGATTTTCCTTCCCATAGTCGAGGCTGGTAGAGCACTGGAGACTCTCCAGGTGCAACCCGGAGAGGGGCTTAGGGGATGACAATACAACAATAAACAGACACATTCCCTGTCCACGATGAGCTTACAGTCTAAAGCAGGCGGTGGGAGGCAGGGGAGACGCACCATTATTGTTCAGCCTTAAAGGTAGGCAAAGTAGGCACCAATTTGTTTCCTCAACAGTCATTCATCAGCATCACCCCTTCTGTGTGGTCTACCTCCCTTCTGCATTGTCTATGCATTTGGATCTGTACCCCCTGGGCACTTGGTATTCACCCCACCCTCAGCCCCACAACACTTAAGTACATATCTGCAATTTAGTTTTATTAATGCTTGTCTCCCCGTCTAGACTGTCAGCTCATTGTGGGCAGGGAGTGTGTCTTCCAATTCTATTGTATTGTAATCCTGGCTCTGCCCCTCAGCAGCTGTGAGACTTTGGGCAAGTCACTTAACTTCTCTGAGCCTCAGTTCCCTCATCTGTAAAATGGGGATGAAGACTGTGTGCCCCATGTGGGACAACCTGATCACCTTATATCCTCCACAGCACTTAGAACAGTGCTTTGCACATAGTAAGCACTTAACAAATGCCATTATTATTATTATTATTATTACTACTCCCAAGCACTTAGTACAGTACTCTGCACACAGTAAGCGTTGGGGGTGAGGCATCAAATAATAACAATAATAATAATAATGGTATTTGTTAAGTGCTTAATATGTGCCAAGCACTGTTCTAAGCACTGGCGTAGATACAAGGTAATGAGGTTGTCCCAAGTGGGGCTCAGTCTTAATCCCCATTTTACAGATGAGGTAACAGAGGCACAGAGAAGTTAATGACTTGCCCAAAGTCACACAGCTGAGAAGTGGCAGAGTCAGGATTAGAACCCACGGCCTCTGACCTCCTAGCCCACGCTCTTTCCATTAGACCACCTGCTTATTACTATTATTATTATTATTATTCTCTAGGCTCATTTGACTCATCAAGGCTCATCAAGGAGGTGGGGAGGGTCTCTCTGCTACCTAAATCCTCAGACCGAATGAAGCTCCACTTGTCCACCCTGATGCTAAAAAAGATCCTGGAAGGAGTGGCAGAAGCCTTCGGGAGGGCCAGACTAGGTTGAAATATGATCGGGCAGCACAGTGAGTCTGTATCGCCAAGTGGCTCTGCCACTTGTCTGCTGTGTGACCCTGGGCAAGTCACTTCCCTTCTCTGTACATCATTTGTACTTCCCAAGCGCTTAGTACAGTGCTCTGCACACAGTAAGTGCTCAATAAATACGATTGATTGATTGATTGCACTCATCTATAAAATGGGGATTAAGACTGTGAACACATGTGGGACAAGGACTGTGTCCAACATGATTATCTTGTCTTTACCTCAATACAGTACCTGGCACATAGTAAGCACTTAAAAAATACCACATGAAAAAGGCAAACTCATAGGTCCAGAATTCTACCTCCAATTCTAAGCAAACCTAGATTAAGGCATGAGTCATACTTGGAGAGTGCAGCAGTGTTTCCAGAGTTGTTAATCATTCAATCAGCCCCCCAAATAATAATAATAATAATAATAATAATAATAATAGTATTTGTTAAGCACTTACTATGTGCAAAGCACTGTTCTAAGCACTGGGGAGGTTACAAGGTGATCAGGTTGTCCCACGGGAGGCTCACAATTTTAATCCCCATTTTACAGATGAGGTCACTGAGGCCCAGAGAAGTGAAGTGACTTGCCCAAAGTCACACAGCTGACAAGTGGCGGAGCCGGGATTTGAACCCATGACCTCTGACTCCAAAGCCCGGGCTCTTTCCACTGAGCATGCCAAAACACTTGGACGTCAAAGCCTCTCCCTACCACCAGCCCCAACTCTGGGGTCTGGTGTGTGGATGGCGATACAGACTCTGCTGCCCGATTATATTTCAACTTAGTCTGGCCCTGCCCAGGTCTTCTGCCACATATTCCCGAATGCCTTTCCACATATAACCACATCTCCCAACCACATCACAGCCCTGCTTTCCCAGTTGAGAAAAACATTCAATCCTTTGAGCCAGGAAGAAAAACACAGGAAACAATTAAACAGGTAATAAACCTCAGTAGCTCTCTTCCTGATTTGTTTGCAATTTGTTCAGTACAACTCAAAGACCAAATTTGCTGGGTTCAATGAAATATGCATGCAACACATACAGAGATCAAATGCATGTAGGTTTAATAAGTCACCTAGAAAATGTAAATACTAGTGGTCTTCTCCTATGACAATTTTTTTCCCATGGAAATAAAACTAAAACCTCCATAATATGAAGCTTTTTGCTTGGTGGCACCTTAAAGTGAGGCTTTGATCAGTAATTGGCCAAACAGTTGTACTCCTATCATTGTCAAGAAGCAGCAAGGAAAGAGCACAAACCTTGGAGTCAGAGGACCTGAGTTCTAATTCCAGCTCTGTCATTTTCTTGCTGTGTGACCTTGGACAAGTCATTTAACTTCTCTGTGCCTCAGTTTCCTCAACTGTAAAAGGGGGATTAAATCTTACTATTTACTTAGAGTGCTAGCCCCAAACAGGACAGGGACTGTATCCAACCTGATTAACTTGAATCTACCCAGAAATTAATACAGTGCCTGGCACATGGTAAGTACTGAACAAATGCCATAATAATAATAATAATAATATTTCACATTGCATCCATTTTCAGTGCAAGTTGCAAATCACCCTACCATGTTCTCTTAGCACTGTCACTCTTGCGAGGCCCAGGTGGGAACTAAAGGCTCCGTTATGTCCTTTTCTGTTTCATACATCACCAAAATTGCCAGCTGAAGTTCAACCTTTCAGGTGTGAGAGAAAGAGCTAGAGCTGCAGTGTGCTAAAAGAGCGCTGTTGATTCCTGGGTTCAGGAAAGGTGGGATGTGTAATGGGAATAAATCACTCTTTGGGAGAGAGAAGAAAAATAGATATGAAAGTTATTGCTAGGAAGTAAACATGAAACACCAAAATTCAATTTTTAGTGTCCATCTAGAGCTGGAGAAAATTTTCAAGTTATCTAAGGATCTATCATTTCTTAACAGAGCTGGGGAAAAATTGAGCTTTTCATACTAACTCCACTGTACACTTGTGGGAAGCAGCATGGACTATTGGAAAGAGCATGGGTTTGGAAGTCAGAGGACCTGGGTTCTAATCCTGGCTTTGCCACTTGTCTGTTGTGTGACCTTGGGCAAATCACAGAGCTTCTCTGTGCCTCAGTTACCTCATCTGTGAAATGGGGGCTAAGACTGCGAGAACAACATTGGAACGATCCTCTGGCCATTGTGGACCTGGTTTACCGCCACCTCAAACCGGGCTTCCAGCCTGGCACGTTGGTCGCTTGCCTTTTACTTTTTTAAATGCTATTTGTTAAGCTCTTACTATGTGCCAGGCACTGTACTAAATGCTGGGGTTGATACAGGGTAATCAGGTTGGACATAGTCCCTGTCCTACATGGGGCTCACACTCTTAATCCCCATTTTACAGATGACGTAACTGAGGCACAAAGAAATTAAATGACTTGTTCAAGGGCACACAGCAGACAAGTGGTACAGTTGGGATTAGAACTCAAATCCTTCTGATTCCCAGGCCTATCCTCTGTCCCCTAGGCCACACTGCTTATCCTTATCCACACTGCTCTACCATTAGGCAAGAGTTCCACACTATGGGAGTAGCTGTAGTTTGGGAGATTTGGGCAAGGGGAGGAAGTTTTGGGTTGGGGGAGCAGCATAAATGAGACATCAGAGGCAGGAGAGTCAAGAGTTACTCTCTCCCCCTTCAAAGTCTTATTGGAGGCACATCTCCTCCAAGAGAGTTTCCCAGACAAAGCCCCTCCTTTCCTCTTCTCCCACTCCCTTCTGACTTGCTCCCTTTGTTCTTTCCCCTTCGCAGCGGGAGCAGTTATGTACATAGCTGTAATTTATTTATTTGTATTGGTGTCTTTCTCCCCACCTCTAGAATGTAAACTCACTGTGGGAAAGGAATGTGTCTGTTTATTGTTGCGTAGTACTTTCCCAAGCACTTAGAACATTGCTCTGCACATAGCAAGCACTCAATAAATGTGATTGAATGAATAAAAAGTGAAGCATAGTTAAAAAAAGGTGGGCATGGAAAGAGCAAAGAGTATGAGCTGGGAAGTGATCATTCATTCATTCAATCATCTTTATTGAGCACCTCATGTGTGCAGAGCACTGTACTAAGCACTTGGAAAGTACAATTCAGCAATAGAGATAACTCCTGCCCATATGTAACATATGTACTGGGGGAAATTTAATGGAGAGTTTTGAGGTGAGTAGAAAGGAATTTTTATCTGATGCACAGAGAAATCAGTAGCTATTGGAGGCTTTTGGAAAGCAGAGAGATGTAGAAAGATACTGAGAGTAAACTGAAGAACTCTTAACAGACGTGGTGTTGCATGACAAAGAGTGGGATGAGTAGATGAATGCTTTGAAGGCAACGGAGAGGCTTTGAGAAGTTCATGCCTGATTATTTTCATTTTACTGAAGGCTGAGCCAAGATGATTGAATGCCTTAAATCAATCAATCAGTGATATTTATTGAGGGCTTACTGTGCGCAGAACACTGCACTAAGTGCTAGGGAAAGTACAATGCAACAGAATTGGTAGACACGTCTCCTGCTTACAACATGGGGAGACCTCCAAGCCAATAGTAAGGTGTTTCTGTTTGATGCGGAGGTGTGATGCGGAGGTGGATGATCAAACCTTGGAGGTTTTTGAGGAAGGGGGAGGTGCAGATTGAGTGCTTTTACAGAAAAATGAACTGGGTTGCAAAGTGAAGTATGGACTGAAGAGGGGAGTGACAGAAGGTAAGAAGGTCGGCGAGGAGGCTAATCAAGCAGACAAGCTAGGAAATAAGTGCTCCATTTAGAGGGGTAACAGAATATTCCATAGCACAATCCTGTATTCTCCCTCCCCACCCCACCTCACTTCCCCTCTATTGCTTGACTGATCCAGCAGTGGATAATATTGCTTAGGGAAACTAGTTTTGTGCTGCACTTGCCTGCAAGGGAATGCATTTCAGCAGAACATTGTTTTGATTGTCATTTGGGGAAAATGTTAGCAAACAGGATCTGTGGGAAACTAGTGAGCAGCTCAGGTTTCTTCTGGCGAAAACTGTAAAAATCATGAGACAGCTGTGATTTTTGCACAGATTTTCGCACCCCTTCAGGAGGATCACCAAAATGATTGCTCTTGTATTTCATGTCCTAAGTGGGGCCTGGCCTTCTCCCTTCTCTTCCTGGAGAGAGCCTGAAGAGGCATGAAAGGGGACACAGCAGGAGTCAACTATTTTATTATTACAAAACTGCCTTCCCAGGTTAATATAAACATGTTAATTGTTTGGAATAGACTTAGTGTTCACTTTAAGATTAACAATGCTTGGGGGACTATCTAATGGGTGAGGTTTATTGCTTATAATTGATAGCACGGCATAATAGCTTCCATCCTAAACAAAGGTGCTAAAAGAGCCCAAGAAGCTGGGTGGATAATTGATATCTGCTGAGTTGGTAGATTTAGACCATGAACCAGAGGAAAAGATTTTAGCAACAGTTTCAGTCCTAGTAAATATTTTTATTCTAGACAAGCCCCAAAACTTGTGATGATTTATGAAAGGTAGATGTTCTAAGGAGTCTGTGGTTTCGCTCAGGTTAGGTATCAAGTAAGCAGAAGGCAGTTTTTTCTACCCAATCTCACTCCTTTCCCCCTACAAGCCAGCCCACACACACTTTCCTCCTTCAACACTAACCTACTTACTATGCCTAGATCTGATATCTTTCACCTCACACCCTCTCTCCTGCCTGAAACTCCCTCCCACTTCACATCGGACAGAGCATTGATCCCTCTATGATTAAAGCCCTACTAAAATCACATTTCCTCCAGGAATTCTTCCCTGATTAATCTAGACTCTCCTGCTTCCCCTATTGGTAATTCATTTTTACGTCTGTCTCTCCCAATAGATAGTAGTCTACTTTAAAGCTAGCACTGTGCCTACCAACTCTATAGTGCTCTCCCAAATGCTTAGTTCAGTACTCTGCACAGTAACACCTAATAAATACTATTGCTTGACTGATCCAGCGGTGGATAATATTGCTTAGGGAAACTAGTTTTGTGCTGCACTTGCCTGCAAGGGAGTGCATTTCAGCAGAACATTGTTTTGAATGTCATTTGGGGAAAATGGTAGCAGACAGGATCTGTGGGAAACTAGTGAGAAGCTCAGGTTTCTTCTGGCGAAAACTGTAAAAATCATGAGAGAGCTGTGATTTTTGCACGGTGTGCAGAACTCATGGAAGACTGAGCAGAGCTGCAGAAGTAGCAGACTGGAAGAAGAGTGACACAGTCACTTCGCCCTGGTTAATCTAATGGAGGAGCACATAAAACATGCAGTATTGATCTAATCACTGTAGGAGGAACACTTTATGCAGAGTGACTGCTCAAAAGCAAAACCACAATAAAGAAATACGTGTTGGGGAAGGGCTAGCTGTAATCAACCCCTGAACAATAAATTTGTTCCTTTCTCTCTCATTTGTCCATATCAGTGTTAGTAGTTTCCTCCAGTCAACGCTCTCTGACTGCTTTCTCACCTCCCCACCATATTCTCTCTCCCCTTTGCAACACTTTGTGTTTCTTTATCAGTCAGGTTGCAAAAGAAGCCCAAAACACCCTAAATCCAATTGCTGCGGACCAGGTTTGTCTACCTGCTGCTCTTTTCATTCATTCATTCATTCATTCAATCGTATTTATTGAGCACTTACTGTGTGCAGAGCACTGTACTAAGCGCTTGGGAAGTACAAGTTGGCAACATATAGAGATGGTCTCTACTCAACAGCAGGCTCACAGTCTAGAAGGAGGAGACAGACAACAAAACAAAACATATTAACAAAATAAAATAAATAGAATAAATATGTACAAATAAAATAGAGTAATAAATATGTACAAACATATATACACATATACAGGTGCTGTGGGGAGGGGAAGGAGGTAAGGCGGGGGGATGGGGAGGGGGAGGAGGGGGAGAGGAAGGAGGGGGCTCAGGGGGCACAGTAAGTAGGTTAGTTTCCCCACTCAAAACTGAGCTGCATTGCTTGCAGTCTCTCTCTCTGAGGTGTCCTTCTAATGTTTCCTCTGTACTTATTCCATGCACTCACTTCTCTTCATCTCCTTGTTCAGGAGTTGCTTTATTTTCTATTGGTCATCCAATTCATCCCATAGTCTACCCTTCAGAGTGGTAATCTTACAATGAACTCATTTTTGGCAACCTGGTCTTGACATTTATCTCTTAAATATGGCTTATTACGAATTCCAATGGAAGTTTTCAAGAAGTCAAGTAAGATTCTGATGATCATTCTCAATCCCACGGCCCGGCGGGACAAGAACACTGCTCTAACTGGAGTCAAACAGTACCAGTGAATACTGGCTAGGTGATTCTGTTTAAAAAAAAGGCTTTGGTTGTTGGTAAGAATGACACCTGTCCTCCATAGACATTGGATAAGCTTTTGTGTCGCAGTGTCACTAAGTGACAAAAAAAGTGGAGTGGGGGCCAAAGTAACAGAGAATGGGGAGAAAAGGGGCAGATGCCAAAATTTCAGGACTGGCTTATTAACCAGTATGTCGCTTCACCTTTGGCATCTCTTCCGTCCTTCTTCACGCTCACATCCAGGGAGTCAGGAACAGAGTGGCACATAGGAGTTTCCTATGCATATGCCTGACTCCCAATCCCAGAAGATGGGAGAATCTCACTCAAGAACTGAGTTCAAAACAGAAGAGGATTTCCATTAGACTGTAAATTCCTTGAGGGCAGGAATTGAGTCTACCAACTCCATTGTATCAAATACCTCAAGCACTTAGTACAGTTCTCTGCACACAGAAAGTACTTAAGCTGGAAAGCGGTATGGCCTAATGGAAAGAACACAGGCCTGGGAATCAGAGGAACTGGGCTCCAATACCAGATCTACTACTTGCTTCCTGTGTGACTTTGGGCAAGTCACTTAACTTCTCTGTGCCTCAGTTGCCTCAACTGCACAATAGGGAGCCAATACCTGTTCTCCCTCCAACATAGACTGTGAACCCCATGTGGGACAGGGACGTATCTAGGCTGATTAACTTGTATCTACCCCGGTGCTTAGAATAGTGACTGACAAGGAGCAAGGAGCTTAATGGATACCACTGTTTTTTTAAATAAAATATATGAATATATACCATTGATTTATTTGGTTGAGAGGTGCTTGGAGATGTTCTTATCCCATAAGCACAGAATGCACCCTTACCCCAACTATTTCTCAATGCATGCTGTTGGCTTCAGGGTTGACTGGGTAAGAGCTTTGGATGGCTGAGTGCACCCCATAACCACTACTGAAAAAACCCTATTCAGTGTATGGCCTCCTGAGGGTTGTCAATGTTCAAGTCTCCTGAATTCTCCATCAAGCAGAGGGATTGGGATTACCTAACAAGTGAAGAAAATGTAATCCTGCAAGTAAGGCCTCAAATGAATTGTGTTCACCACATCTTAACCCTTCAGGAGAATAATAATATAATTGTGGTATTGTTAAGTGCTTACTATGACCCAAAAACAGTACTGAGTGCTGAGATAGATACAATTTATGTAGATCAGACAGTTGGTGTTCTGCAAGGGGCTCACAGTGTAATTAGAAGGGAGAACAAGTATTCAAACCCCATTTTACAGGTGAGCTAACTGAAGCACAGAGAATAATAATAATAATAATAGCATTTATTAAGCGCTTACTATGTGCCAAGCACTGTTCTAAGCGCTGGGGAGGTTACAAGGTGATGAGGTGAGGTTGTCCCACGGGGGGCTCACAGTGTTAATCCCCATTTTACAGATGAGGGAACTGAGGCCCAGAGAAGTGAAGTGACTTGCCCAAAGTCACACAGCTGACAATTGGCGGAGCTGGGATTTGAACCCATGACCTCTGATTCCAAAGCCCGGGCTCTTTCCACTGAGCCATGCTGCTGCTCAGTGAATGTGCTTAGAGAAGCTAAGTGATTTGCCCAATTATGAACAGCAAGCACATGACAGAATCCAGGTCCTCTGACTCAGCCTGTCATTTTTCCACTAGGCCACGCAACTTCTACTGCTTCTGGAATACCCTCCCAGTGTCCAGGTAGTGCCCACTTGATGCCTACAGTCTGTAAAATGGCACAAGTCTGCTCCTGTGAGAAGATTCTCCCTGCCCCAAGTCCAATTTGAGGCGCCTAGGATTTGGGAACGGTTTATTCAGCTGGGCAGGGTATAAAAGCAGCATAGCTCCTTTCAGGATGCTAGGAATGGATATTTTCATCCACTTTGAGGTGAGGCTGCTCTCACCTGCCCTGAGGCTTAGATCTGAGTCTCCAGACACCCACTTCCCAACTCTTTCCACTAGGCCACATCCGTCACGTGCTTTCTCCTCCATCCTCCCGGCGGGAGTTTGGGTCAGAAATCGTCTTCCTGGAAGCTCCATGTAGCTAATAAGCCTGTACTTTTCCCCTCTGTCTTTCTTAATTCTCCAGATGCGCAATAGCCTTGGCTGTGGTCCCCAGCTGCCATAACTTCAGTGGCTTCCTCTAGACTCTAAGCTCACTGTGGGCAGGGACTGTGTCTACCAGCTCTGCATTTTATTGTATTCTCCCAAGAGCTTAGTACAGTGCTCTGCTCACAGTAAACTTTCAATAAATACGATTGATTGAATGATTGCCAGGGAAACTGCAGGATGGTGGGCAAGCCGTGAACTTTAGTGGGGTTGGCCACTCTCTCCATCTGCCTAAATAAGGCCAAGCTCCGTGAGCCCTTCTGTACGATGCCTCCCAGCCCCAAACACTGACCACTGAGCCCAAAACCAACTGCAATCTTCTAGCCAAACCCAGGCCTAGTCCAGAGGCACAGATTCTGACACTGCCTGCCGAGAGAGAGTGAAAGATAGAGAGAGACACACTGAGAGAGGGAGACACACACACACACACACACAGAGAAAGAGAGACATACTTTGAAATGGAGGAAGGGAAAACTTTAGATTAAATACTGTATATTCAACTGGAACACACTGATCACCCAAATCAACAGGGAAAACTCTCAGTGGGCATGTAAAACACCTCCAGAAAGCACTAAATTGCACTGGCTTCAACAATTTCTGTTTTAAGAAAAAGTGATTTAGAGTAACTAATTTCGTGCGGTGCAAGATTCTTCTGTGCTATCTTCTTATTTTCTCCCCAGACGCCTGTTGTTATGTGGTTGGTTTCCCATCATATGACAAATGTCTGGAGCCTTATGCTCTAAGCTACAGTTGCTGTTGTAGCTAGTTTATTCATATTTCTGCATTTAATGCCTGTATACTGTTAGTTAAAAAGGATTTGCTTTAGTATCATATCACCACAACACATTTTTTTACTCCCGCATCCGACATTGAATTTTAACTAGCATTTGGTAAATCTAGGTTTTCATTATTTGAGACACCAAGTATGATCAAGTTGGTATGCGTTTTCCATTTGTTTTAGATTTACAAATAGCTGCAAGTAATAATACACCAGTGGGGAAAATTATCTTTTCTCTCAATCCACTTCCGTACCTTTGTTGAGAAATTACGAGAGCCTGGCTGTGTGGCTAAGTGTAAGGGAGGGAGGCACTGTGACCTAGTGTAAA
The DNA here is from genome assembly GCF_015852505.1 of Tachyglossus aculeatus. Lineage (NCBI taxonomy): Eukaryota > Metazoa > Chordata > Mammalia > Monotremata > Tachyglossidae > Tachyglossus > Tachyglossus aculeatus. The sequence continues at coordinate 15,837,213 of NC_052077.1, forward strand.
GAGAATGGGCCTTGGGAGTCAGAGGACCAGGGTTTGAATTCCAGTTCCAACACTTGTTGGCTAGGTAACCTTGGGCAGGTCACTTAACCTCTCCGTGCCTCTGTTTCCTCAACTGCAGAACGGGGATTCAATACCTGTTCTCCCTCCTACTTAGACTGTGAGCCCGGTGTGGGACAGGGGTTGTACTGTTTGGCTTGTATCTACCCCATTTCTCAGGATAACGCTTGTTGCATTATAAATGCTTAACAAATACCATCATTATTATCATTATTGTTATTATTATTAGGAGACCCAGGTTCTCTTCCATTTGCCTACTGCGTGACCATGGGCAAGTCACTTCACCGCACTGAGCCTTAGTTTCCTTATCTGTGAAATGGGGATAAAATAAACGTCCTCCCTTTCTCACGTACTATGAGTTCCATATGGGGCAAGAACTGTGTCAGATCGGATTACCTGGTACCTACCCCAGTGCTTACCACATAATAGGGGCTTAATAAATGCATCATTATTAAGGTAAAGGCAGACTGCTGTGGCAAATATTCAAGGCCTTAATGGGTTCACCTAAATTTTTTCTTACCTGTCCTTGGAGTGGGGAAGCAATTATTGTGCCCTAAATCTGCCCATGTACTTGTCACGAGGATTGTCAGTCAGTCAACAGTATTTGTTAAGAAATACAGGGTGGGGTGTGCTTTGCAGGGTGTTTTAGAGAGTTACAAAGGGACAACAAGCAGTTCCTGCTTTCAGTAATTTGGAGGAACTTTATCGCTGCTTTTGGTGACTCTATCCACGATCTGTAGCTGCAAAGCACCCAGCTTGGATGCCGTTGTGCTAGGTCAAGCTTGAAATTTGATCTTGCAAACTGTCCCTTGGATTGCTTTCATTTCAATTTTTAAGAAGAGAGTATTGCCTTTTATCTCTGGCCCAATTCATCCACTTACAACTAGAGCTGGGCAAACTATATGAACAAGAAAATGGAAATGGTGAAGTTTTAGCTTTTCAATCAATCAACTGTATTTATTGAGCACTTAATGTATGTGAAGCACAGCATTAAACACTTTCTACCAGTTTCCCTGAGGTATAACTTTTGTTTACTACTGTCTTTGTTTTTTGAAACTAGCTTTACTGTACATGAGAGGAGGTATCAAAGTGGCTAATGTTCAAAGTTCTGATAATTTTTCTTTGCCAAAAATGTTTTAATTCATCAGAACTTTCCTCACCACCACAAGAATTTGTTTAAAAAACCCTGATAGCACTGAGATGGACTTTCAGACAAAAATGTAACAATAATAATAAGAAGAATAATAATAAGAATGGGCTGTACATGAGAGGAGGTATCAAAGTGGCTAATGTTCAAAGTTCTGATAATTTTTCTTTGCCAAAAATGTTTTAATTCATCAGAACTTTCCTCACCACCACAAGAATTTGTTTAAAAAACCCTGATAGCACTGAGATGGACTTTCAGACAAAAATGTAACAATAATAATAATAATAATAATAATAATAATAATGGGCCTGGGAGTCAGAGGACCTGGATTCTAATTCTGGCTCTGCCACTTGCCTGTTGTGTGACCTTGGGAAAGTCAACTTCTCTGTGCCTCAGCTTCCTCATCTGCAAAATGGGGATTCAATACCTTCAACCTACACAGTTCTCCCTCTAACCTAGAGAGTAAGCCCCATGTGGGATAGGGACTGCGTCCAACCTATCTTGTATTTACCTCAGTGCTAGTACAGTGGTTAATGGATACCATTATTAACAATATATCAACCCCCAGTGGCCCCTGGTTATTTCCCCCAGTGGAAACACAAGTGGCAGGGATGACAGAGAGTAGGGGTGGCATGTGCAAATCCCATCTCTAAAATCAATTCCTTCAGGCAGGTTCTTGGCCCTGAAATCTCAGAACGAAAACCCTCTTTCTTTACAGAAGACTCCACTGGTCTTTATTCCTGCACCTTCATTTTAGAGAATTGTCCATGGTCTTGTCAGTGATATTGACAGCCTGCACAGGCAACTGGGGAGAGTATTTCAGCAGAGAATCTGGGTCAAAAAGACCAAAGTCATCCTTAGATAATAATACTTGTTAAGCACCTACTCTGTCTCAAGCACTGTCCTAAGCGCTGGCGTAGATACAAGGTAATCAGGTTGTCCCACGTGGGGCTCACAGTCTTAATCCCCATGTTACAGATGAGGTAACTGAGGCACAGAGAGGTTAAATGACTTGCCCAAGGTCACAGAGCAGACAAGCGGCAGAGTCAGGATTAGAACCCACATCCTCTGACTCCCAAACCCCTGCTCTTTCCACTAAGCCATGCTGCTTCTTATATGGTAGGTTTGTTCATCTTAATTATCCAGATAATTGCCTCGAGTTCCAGCTTGTGGCCTAGTCTACATGGACCAAATCTATGATTCTGCCCCCAAATCCAGAACTAGGTATTTCTTTAATAGCGCCAATGTTTACAACCTTGTTGTCACTGCAATAAAGATAGTGGTGACGCGGTCCGGGGCTGGGAGAGAGAGCTCTTAGCCGGAGGGGGCTGCGGCGATATTTATTTAACTCAGACTTGGAGAGTGTCCCTTGCCCATTCGACAGAGGGCACAAAGTAAGTGGGATGTGAGCTCTCTCAGTGTTTCCGATCCAGCTTAGGGGTGTGAACAAATTATTTGGTTTAACAGAGTGGCTCAGTAGAAAGAGGCCAGGCCTGGGAATCAGAGGTCATGGGTTCTAATCTCGGCTCCACCACTTGTCAGCTGTGTGACTTTGGGCAAGTCGCTTAGCTTCTCTGTGCCTCAGTTCCCTCATCTGTAAAATGGGGATGAAGAATGTGAGCCCCATGTGGTGCAACATGATTTCCTTGTATCCCCCCAGCGCTTAGAACAGTGCTTGGCACATAATAAGTGCTTAACAAATGCCATCGTTATTATTATTATTATTATAGGATAATCTGTAGTTGATTGGATCTCTGTTTATGTGGCTCAGCAGAAAGGCGTTGCTGTTTGTCACCGGACAACAGATCCATTTTGGAGGCCCTGTTGAATCCTTAGACCTGGTTCTTAATTGCCTTGGGAGAATATGTGATTGATACAGCTGTCCTAGGATGCCTTATTCATTCATTCAATCATATTTATTTAGCGCTTACTGTATGCAGAGCACTGTACTAAGCGCTTGGGAAGTACAAATCGGCAACATATAGAGACGGTCCCTACCTAACAGCGGGCTCACAGTCTAGAAGGGGGAGGTCACTGGTCCACCTGGGCTCTCATCATTTACAAACAAATGAATAAAATATTCTTAGGGCCTAGAAGGTTCTCATTTGAGCAACAGCCAAGGTGGAAGCCCCTCCAATGCTAATTCTTGCCTTTAGAGACCCAGATGCAGCTTTTATCTTTGTCCCAATTACAGTGGCATTTATTAACACTTATTAAGTGCCAGAGTACTGTGCTAAGCACTGGGGATACAAGAAAATCAAGTCAGATAGTGCCTGTCCAACATGGGGCTCTGCAAAAATGGCATGTACATACTGCAGTTTTTTGTCAACAGAAAGCAGGTACTAGGACAGAATTTTGTTTCCCTAGCTTTGCAGATGGCCGGGGCAGAGGGCAAGTTAATGACCTAGGGCTCAGCAGTGAGTGAAAAAGCTTGGCATGTAGCCTGAGAAACAGCATGGCCTTATGGAAAGAACATGGGCCTGGGAATCAGGGGACCTGGGTTCCAATCCTGCCCACCACCTCCCTGTTGTAGGACTATGGGCAAGTCATACAACTTCTTGACTTCTCTGCATTTCAGTTACCTTAACTATAAAATGGGGATTCAATACCTGCTCTCCCTCCTCGTTAGACTGTGAACACTATGTGGGACAACTTGACTAACTTGTGTCAATCCCAGCACTTAGAACAGTGCTTGGCATGTAGTAAGGGCTGAACAAACACAACAATCAAGGGACCATAACAAAAGAACACCCTGGTCTAAATTTTGTCCCTCTGCCAGGCTAGTTAGTGCCATTTTTGGATTGGAGTAGAGCAGGGTGGGTGGACATTGTTGCCCCTAGTTGCAGTGGGTTAGGGACAATTGCTCATTTTACAACTTGGTCCAAATGACTGACTCTAGAATGAGTGAAACATCAGACTGCCCCTAGAGAGAAACTCTGACAAGACCTCTGAAAGTTATGGTTAAGCAATGCATTGCCATCTCAGAAGTATTTCACCACACATTGCTAAGGAGAGCCACATTCAAAATTTATGGGTTGCTATGTGAACAGACTGCAATCTTGATACAAGCTAATCTCCACTTACCTCCAAAGCTTTATGGTTTTAATATTTTCCCAGAAACAAATGGTGTCCAAGATGGGCTTTGGACTAAAATAACCCTATAGCAAGGGAACAACCACAATGACCTGCAATGCTTTGCAGAAGGCGGGGTAGGGAGGGAAGGGTAGAATACCAGGAACAGGTGTTAGTAAACTGGTGTAAAGGCAGAAGAGGAGGAAGAAGATAGGGAGTGAAGATGAGGGACAGAGGCAGTGAGGGGAGCAGGACTTTGACTAAAATAACCAGATTTCAGATAATAGTAATAATAATAATGGCATTTATTAAGCACTTACTATGTGCAAAGCACTGTTCTAAGCACTGGGGGGATACAAGGTGATCAGGTTGTCCCACATGGGGCTCACAATCTTCATCCCCATTTTACAGATGAGGGAACTGAGGCACAGAGAAGTCAAGTGACTTGTCCAAAGTCACACAGCCAATAAGTGGTGGAGTTGAGATTTGAACCCTTGACCTCTGACTCCCGAGCCCGGGCTCTTTCCACTGAGCCATGCTGCTTCTCAATATATGTCAATAGGCAATAACCCCAAATGGGGGAAAAAGGGACAAGCCATTTAACTAAGAGGATGAAAAGAATGGATATATAACCTCGTCCGCAGATCATTCTCCAAAGCTTGGAGAGCCTGCCCTACACCCATTCAGAGCCTCCTTCTGATTGGTTGATTCCCTCTGAGTGGGCAGGGCACAGGGACTCCAAATATATGCTCAAAAATAAATGATGCTGGACAAAATATACAAGGCAGTTCATTTAAAGATGGCGACTGTGAGCCCACTGTTGGGTAGGGACTGTCTCTATATGTTGCCAATTTGTACTTCCCAAGCGCTTAGTACAGTGCTCTGCACATAGTAAGCGCTCAATAAATACGATTGATGATTGATGATGATGACAGTTCAGCCCTGATTAGGTGCCAAGCACAAGTCTGAGCCCTGAGGGAGAGATGAGGGAATAATCATCATCATCATCGTCATTCACAGGCCTTCCCAGACTGAGCCCCTTCCTTCCTCTCCCCCTCGCTCCCCTCTTCATCCCCCCATCTTACCTCCTTCCCTTCCCCATAGCACCTGTATATATGTTTGTACATATTTATTACTCCATTCATCTTACTTGTACATATCTATTCTATTTATTTTATTTTGTTAGTATGTTTGGTTTTGTTGTTGTCTGTCTCCCCCTTCTAGACTGTGAGCCCGCTGTTGGGTAGGGACTGTCTCTAAGTGTTGCCAACCTGTACTTCCCAAGTGCTTAGTACAGTGCTCTGCACACAGTAAGCGCTCAATAAATACGATTGATTGATTTTCCGGGATACTTTAACTTGTGGATGAGGAGCCAGAACCCGGGATTATCCCATCTAACCCAGGCTGTCATGTCACATTAAGTTTGGTGGATGATAGGTGGGTGAACTTTGGGCATATGGGAGCCACAGAACGCCCTGGCTCACAGAGGCTGTTCTACTGTACTGCTAAAACTATGCCGGAAAAGTCTTGAGCTTGTCCCAGCACTGGTCGGCTTCTTGAGGGTCTTTGTACCTCAGAAACTTCTTTTTCTTCTCCAGGCTGTCATGTCACATTAAGTTTGGTGGATGATAGGTGGGTGAACTTTGGGCATATGGGAGCCACAGAACGCCCTGGCTCACAGAGGCTGTTCTACTGTACTGCTAAAACTATGCCGGAAAAGTCTTGAGCTTGTCCCAGCACTGGTCGGCTTCTTGAGAGTCTTTGTACCTCAGAAACTTCTTTTTCTTCTCCCCAGAGGCCGTGGCAGGAGGTAGTACATCTTTTCTCGGAAAAGACTTAACAGCGGCAACCATAAGCACAAGAATGTTGGGCTACATTAGAAACAGAAAGCCCTGTATTTTAGGACGTAGAACTGGCATTCAGATATTCATCCAAGTTAAGAACGAAAGAGTCTTTTTTGAAATTTGGCTCAAGGAGAACTCAGAATTAGCAGCATAATTTTTGACTCCAGGCAACAGTGACTGGTGGGAGATTTTCTTTGCTGGATTTCATGCTTCATTCAAGCTACTGATACGTGCTTACATTTTCCCTTTGTCAAACCTAATCTTTCCATTTGTTTGTTCAGAGTGAATTAAAAGATACAGCCAAAGATGGTAACCTTAGAAAATTTCAGCTGAGTTACTCCATTTTACTAAATTGGATCCAGCAGTGAGCTATGAAAGCTAGTGATCCTTAAGAGTGATTGTTTCAACAATAAAACATCAGGAGACAGCACACAACTGATAGCAAGGTGAAAATGAGAAAAGAAAAGCAAGAATGAGGGGTGAAAATTTGAGAGAAAGGAAGCATTTAGGAGGAGAGGAGGAAAGAAAGCCATACTTTATAGAATGGTCTTGTTCTCCTCCAGTCTGGAGACAAGGAGACAATTAGCTGAAGCTCAGGTGGTTCCAATAAAACTCTGAGTTTCCCCATACCCTCCCTCCTGGCCATAGGACTCACTCCACTTTTCCTCTTTGTGCTTCCAGCCCCTAAACCATGGAATATTTGTCCTGGAAAAAGGTGGGGGAAATGCAGAGTTCAAGAATAAGCAACATCTGGACTGATCTGGGACCAGTAATTCATTCCTTCTACCTCAATATAACCCCTGCAGCAAAATGAAGCTTTAAACCAGAGTTTTCTTCATCTGAGTGTGTGTATTACTTACTGAGCTTCCCAGCAACACTTTTTTAAAAGAAGTTGAAGAAAAGCATTAGATCTCTTTATTCCCTGCTCTATGCAAAAGGAAGAACAAGACTGGGAAGAAGTGGGAAAAAAGAGAGTGTAATGGACACGGCAGAAAGCAATGTTGGGTAAGTACTTGTCCAATTATTTTGTACTTGAAAAGTGAATTTAGGTGGTTTTAGTAGTCCACATACTTTCCTGTATTGTATTTTCATTAGTGCTTAGTCTCCCCCTGTAGACAGTTAGCTCGCTGTGGGCAAGTAATATGTCTGTTATATTGTACCCTCCCAAGCCCTTAGTACAGTGCTCTGCACCCGGTAAGCTCTCAATAAGATTGATTTTTTGATACAGTGCAGTGTATTCTGTAAGCACTCAAATACAATTGGTTTACTGGAAAACTCTCATAGGTTTGAGAGAGAGACTCTTTGGCTGAAATCTTGATTCTTTCAGTGTTTAGTGTCATCTTTCAAAAGTCATTTTGGACTTTCCCAGGGTTTTCAGATAGTGCTTGGGAACTTCCAGACCAGCTGATCATTCATATGGTTTTCACCGGGCCTGTTCCATATCCTGCACAGACAAACCACCGGATGCCTTTATACTTGATATTTTAATACCAACATCCTGCCGCTGGGAGCCAGGACTTTGAAATGCCATCCATATTTGCAGGGCCCTGGGAAAGGATGATTGACTTTGAACTCAGGAGGTACTGTACTACCAAGGACTTCATCCTGCCTTTCTGGGTGATAGAGGAGCAGTGTGGTTTAATGGAACATAGGCTTGGGAGTCAGAGGTTGTGGATTCTAATCCTGGCTCTGCCACTTATCAGCTGTGTGACTTTGGGCAAGTCATTTAACTTCTCTGTGCCTGATACCGCTTCTGTAAAATGGGGATTGTGAGCCCCACATGGGACAAGCTGATTACCTTGTGTCTACCCCAGCACTTAGAACAGTGTGTGGCACATAGTAAGAACTTAACAAATACCATTATGATCATTATCATTCTGCTGGTTCGAGAGATGGGGCATAGTAAACTGGAGATCAAGGTGGTCATCAAGTCCAACTTAAAGCTCTTTCTGCTGGTGGAGAAGAGAGGGGCGGATCCTGATGCCAATCAACACCAGTGGGGTGCAAATGATCTGCATGAAGGGGAAGGCCAAATACAAAGCTAGTGAAATACCATTGACTGGAAGAACAAGCACAAGGTGGGCATGAAGTATTCTCAGATTGGAGCTGAAACTGAGCTTCTCCCAACCAACAACAAAAAGAAGTGAGCATGGCCCCCCCACCTCCATGAACTTTGAGGTGCTGTTGTTGTCCTACCGATGAAAGGATATGGAACAAGGGCAGTGATGTTATGTAATGGCCTGTTGCTTCTGGGTCTAAAAGGGTCATTGGATATTTCTAAGGGTTTTCACAGGCCACCGTAACTCCACTATTAATGTGGCTTGTAGGGCTAGGAAATCTGGATAACAGGAAGTGGGGCAAGAAGTGACGTTAGAAAATTCTATCCTAGGACCTGAGACTGGTGTGAGGTCTGTTGGTAATAAGAGAGAAATCCTTATTGAAAAATGTGAGGAGAGTTACTAAGGGAGTCAGTGGTAGCCACTTAACTTGCCTCTACCAAGCTACCCATGCCTTTATATTTAGTGTGGGACATTTTGCTGTCCTCGTCACTAAAGTGAATCATCTTTCAGATACCACCTCGGCCAATGCTAGTGTTCTGCTCATGTGTCATTCTTTACGTGTCACAATGCACATGCCTGCAGCCGTTAAAGTCCCCACTTGCCATTCTCTTCTCAGGCAATGAGCCCTGAGGCAGGTCTGTGCCACCTGGGGCAGCTGCCCTTGGTTCGTCTGCCAAGAACTGTGGCCTCGAGTGAGTCAGTCAGTTGTATTTATTGAGTGCTTACTGTACTGAGCACTGTACCTAGCACTTGGGAGAGTACAATATACCAGACACATTCCCTGCTCACAACAAACTTACATTCTAGAGCACTTAATCCCAAGGTGCTCAAGAAACTACCCCACCACAAAACTATTACTACATTTTCTTAATCCTGTATTTTTTGGTTGTCCTCAATATTGAAAACTTACTTTTTTCTCCAATTTTTTTTAAATGCCTGACATCCCTCACTTAGATTTTGAGATGCTAGGAAACAGTGTCTGGGGCTAACCAGTTTATTCTATAGCTACACCAGAACTTAGTACAGTGTTTATAGCACAATGTAAACATTTAATAAATGCCACAATCAGCCAATCACTAGTCATAACTGCTATGAATCAAATCAGTTTCTGGCAGGCCCGCATTCACCCTTTAGCTTTTTAGTGTGCCTGTTTCTTTCCAAAGCTATGGAAACACACACTCCCTTACGTCTCTAATGATGGTGAGATCCTACCCTTGGGTGGCTGAAAAGACTGAAGTGGGATCAATACTCCCTTCTGCATTGTTTGCACATGAGGATAGTTCCCTTGTTCCACACAGGGCTTGTCTCTGTTTTGGAGCCCACCTGATCTTCACCAAGACTTGCTAGAGGAGAGCAAACCCTCTTCAGATTGTTGCCCACTGGATTTGAGTGTCTATTGCAGTGGTTTCCCAACAGTGCACCTCTATGTCACCATTTGAGCCTGTGGAAAAGCTGAGATCACTGCTGATGACAAACAAATAATGAGGGTGAAATTTGGGGGGAAATCAGAAAATGCAGAAACACAAGACCGTTTTCTCTGAGTTAAATTAAGAAGCAATAGGGATCTTCCAAGCTTTAAAATGAAGCCATTGATATATTCCAGTTTGGTAGCTCCTTCTAATGAGCCATCTTACAGAGTGTGGCACCCAGGAAGCAAGTAGTAGGGCATGCTTCTGATGATGAGGCTGTTTTGACCCCGGTGAACAGTGAATTGAAGTTGAGAATGCCTATGTACTTTCCAACTATAGGAACAGTAGGAGTTATCTCTGTGCCCATGAGACTATGTTCTTACTTTCCCTGGAGTGGCAGGGGTTGGAAGATTACCCAGCTGGCACTCAGTAAACACTGTTTTGTCCAGTCGGTCTCTGGAAAAAATTGGGAGGCAGTGGGATGGGCAGTGGCAAGGAACTTGTCACTTGGCAATGTCCTTGGCCCTGCCTAAGTGAAAGATCCAGTGCAAATGAGGAAGTCAAACTCCCTCAGCCATAATAGTGATAAAACATCAAACTATCCAAGAAAATAATGGCCCTTACTTCAAGACAACTATGAACTAGGTCATAAAAATAACAGAAAATAGGGATTTGTTTAGTGTTTTGTTCTACTTAGTGTTTTATTCTACTTTCAAAAGCTTCCAGAAACCAAGCTGCCCCCCTACTCAGCAGAAAATTTCAAGCCTGATTTATATTGACCAAGAATCTAGATCATTCAGACCAAAAAAAAATACACTGTGGCCTGAATAACTGGATAATTAGCTGGTGTAGAAATGCAATTTTGGAGCAGGTAAAGGCCTGTGAGACAGGTACATGGGTAAATGTTTTGTGGGGGAGTGAATAAAACCAACTACTCTGGATGAAAGAAAAACCCAAATTAAATCCTAAAATAATTTTATCAACAGATTATCATGTTTTCAGATTTAAACATGTGGTGGTGTCTGTCTCCCCTTCTTCTAGACTGTGAGTCCGTTGTTGGGTAGGGACCGTCTCTATATGTTGCCAACTTGTACTTCCCAAGCACTTAGTACAGTGCTCTGCACACAGTAAGCGCTCAAATACGATTGAATGAATTATGTACAGAGCAATGTACTAAGTGTTGGGAGAGTACAATACAATGAAATTGGAAGATACATTCCTTGCCCATAACATTCTGCCACTTGTCTGCCAGGTGACCACTGGCAAATCTCTGGGCCTCAGTTACCTGATCGGTAAAATGGAGATCAATTCTGTGAGCCCTATGTAGGACATGGACTGTGTACAACCTGATTATCTCATTCTCCCCAGTGCTTAGTTCAGTGCCTAGCATATAGTAAGGGCTTGCTTAAATACAGCTAAAAACAATTTGACAAAAAAGAGTGTGAGTGTGTGTGTGTGTGTGTGTGTGTGTGCGAGGCACACACACACACACACACACTCTCTCTCTCTCTCTCTCTCTCTCTCTCTCTCTCTCTCTCTCTCTCTCAAAGACTCTTCTTGGGAAATGAGCATCCTTGTTCCAGAATTCCACACCGGTGAGGTGGAGCACGTGGACTTTTATCTTGGCAATTACCTAAAGTTTCTAACCCACTCCTTTACTTTGTAATTATCGTACAATCATCGCATTGTGTCTCTTATTTCTTCATTAGACTAGAGTCATTGGAATTTTTGACTTCTACGTTTTCCCAAAGAGTCTACTGCAGATTTCTGCACATATTCGGCCCTCCTTTCATTCTGTTGATGATGTTGATAGCCACTGGGACTGTGATAGTGTTTGGATTTCTCCAGAAGAAGCTGGACATTCATTTTTTTGACCTCAGCCATTGGAGAAACCTGGGGGGCAGTGAAGTGTGGTTGAGAGTGGCAGGGAACTGTGTGACCAGCAGCTACTCAGAATCCCATTCTGGATTCCCAGAATGTGGCAGGGCTGGAGGGAGAGCCCCTACCACTTGGGACTGAAGGTCTGAAATTGCCCATGAGGTAGCCAGGGGCAGGGATGCATTGGATCAGCAGAGCTCCTGGGGAAGTCTGATATTCCAGGCAGGGACAAGGGGGCAAGGAGTCTTGTCTATACCTCAGTCATCTCTCTTGCAACCTACCCCTCGCCCGTGTCCTTCCTCTGGACTGGACCGCCTTCCCTTCTCAAATCCAACAGAAGATTACTCTCCCTTCCCTTCAAAACCTTACTGAAAGTACAACTCCTCCAAAAGGTCTTCCCTAAATAAATCCTCCATTACTCTTCTCCCACTCCCTTCTGTGGTGCCTTGAGTTCCTTTATTTATTCCCCTTCCACAGCGCTTACGTATGTAGCTGTAATTTATTTAATATTTTAATACCTGTCTCCCCCTCTAGAATGTAAGCTTGTTGTGTCTGCTTATTTTTAAACTGTACTCTCCCAAGCACTTGGTACAGTGCTGTGCACAGAGTAAGCACTTAATAAATAAGAATGAGTAAAAAAAGACAGGAACAAATAAGAGTATAAAAATATGCTCATAAGAGCTGTGGGGCTGGGTGAGTATCAAAATGCTTAAAGGGTACATAGCCACATGCACTGGTGACACAGAAGGGAGGGTGGATTCCCCCAGAGCTTCATCCAAAGGCCTAGTGGGGCATTTGGCCCAGTCTGCCTTAAGGAGAGAGTCTGACCCTGGCTGTGGGAGAGTAAGTGGGGAGGAGAAAAGAGGTAGGGTTTTCATGATGGAGAGTTTGGATGGGTAGCCTGCCGAAGAAGACAGACAACTGGGCCTTCCATTCCTGAATGGACAAGCTACGGGCAGGATGACGCAGGAAGCAATAGAACACCTAGGCAACCAGTTCAAAGAAAAAGCTTATAAGCAGTGGAGACTTCACAAAATGAACCATCCCATTTTTATTTTGGGTGTATTTTTTTTTATATATCAAAGAGTCGCTCCACTAATTTAATACATTTCTTTGATTTCACCAATTTGTCAGCAGGATATTCCCAGAGTAAGATAGAAGAACATTATCACTGATCAAGTGTCACCATTCTTCAAATAGAGCCTGTGGTCTTTAAACGGAACTCTTAGGTTACTAATGGACAGGAATATCTTGCACACTTTAGCTGGGAGAATGTGAATGTGCTGCCAGCTGTGCTAGCCCATTACCCAGGATTTCAAAAATGCCAAAAGTTTTTAATGACCTCCCTGGAGAATCTATAATAAAAATATATTATTATAACTGAACTCTGAGGAGACGAATTTGAGAAATGCCAGTGTAATATAAGAATCGTTAACCACGAGCTTTCTTGAGGGAAAATATGCTATCTTGTGAAATATTATATGGTATTTTCCACGGTTGAATGTATCCTTTTCATTGGATTGGCAAGTCCAATAACACAGCCGTGATGTTTTCCTTGAAAATCAGTATGTATCGTGAATGGCTGTATCATGGGGTACATTTTCCTATAGTCTTACATGCACTTAGCTACTTGCTGCCTAGAATTGACCCTGAAATAATGATCAGATTTTACAGGTAAGTAAATATTACACTGTAAATCCCTCTCTTGTTCCTAGGGTCTATCCTGCTTCCCTGTACCCCAAATATGATTTTTCTTCTCCTCTCTCTCCCCTCTCCCACACTTAATCACAATCATTCCTCATGAGACAGTGGGATTCTTATTCCTTGAAAATGTTGCTATACTGTAAACAGCTGTACTAAGAAGTATATTTTTCCCAAACATTTACCAGATATAAATTGGAATCCATTTCAAAACCTCTTGAAGGATGCTACAAAACTTCTCTGTACTATAGTATTTTCTACTAAGCATTACTAAATTATCATTTAATCTTTGATAAAGTACTTCAACGAATACCATCACAGCATGAACTAAATAAGGAGTTGTAATCTGGTGATGAATCTCTTCAGGAGGCTGCAAAAATAGAAGCATGTCCAACTGGGGAAGTGTTTTTTCCTACTTTAGGGAAGAACGTTTTAAATTAGAATTAAACAATAGCTTCTTGTCTTCATAAAATTTCTTGTAACAGATCAACCCCTCAACTTCTCTTCACACCTTTGAACTTCTGTCTACATTAGGGACTTCTTCAAACATTTTTATCATTTCATCTGCTTTCTTAAAAGTTGAGGCAAGACTTTTTAATCCCTAAATTTTAGTTGGTGGTGGAGAGATAACGTCATCCATTTTGGCCTCTGGCAATGATGCATTGGATTACTGAGGTATCAAGCGATAATGGGTGTATCCCAGGTTGTAGGTACCTTGGGTGGCTGTAACCCAAGGTATTCTAAAGAAACATTTAATTGAGCCATGTTTGGCATTGTGCCAAAACCAGCTGCTTGTCCATGAAGGACTTGGTGTGACTGAGTCCCTCACTGACAACTTGTTTGGAATCCTGTGAAACAAAGAATAAGTAGATTATGGAATAATTTTCAAGTTCCTGAAACTATTTCATACCTTATACGGAATGGCAGGAGCTTATTGCAGCATAAGTAGTGAAGTTATATCATCCAAAGTCAGAAAATAGTTTGGGAAACTCTGAGTTAGCTAAGTCCAGCCCTAAAGTAGATCTGATTCCTTGAATAGCTTCTAGAATTATCAATGAATCTAGTCCATGGAACTCCATCTGACATCCTTAAATTCCCCACAGACTGTCTTTGAAACTATTTTCCCTTGTCAAAATTTGTTGGTACTACTGGAATATGTTGGGTAGGGACCGTCTCTATATGTTTCCAACTTGTACTTCCCAAGTGCTTAGTACAGTGCTCTGCACACAGTAAGTGCTCAATAAATACAAATGAATGAATAAGTGATAGTATTTATAAAGCACCCAGAGTATGCAATGCACAATTTTTCAGCCTTTATCACATCTCTTAGTACTTGTTCTTAACATGTCCCCTACATATAAAGACAATACTAAAGTATTATTTAAATGCAATTATTCATTAGCTTTAATAAATCAATGACTTGATATTGGTGCAGCATCCCAAAGGTGAGGTTTCTTTCCTAAATCCATTGCGTTTGAGCTCTACTGGAGGCTGAATTTTTATGCAAAAATGTGGAAGGAAGCAAGATTTGAAGCATCTGCTGCTTTGTTTTAGGCACTCAGCAACTGTAAACAAGTGTGGAAGTGTGTGAAAGGACAATGTTCTTGTGAATCTAGTGAGGTCACTATTTAGAAACTACCAATATTTGGCACCTATCCTTGTTCATTCATTCATTCAATCATATTTATTGAGTGCTTACTGTGTGCAGAGCACTGTACTAAGTGCTTGGGAAGTACAAGTTGGCAACATATAGAGACGGTCCCTACCCAACAGTGGGCTCACAGTCTAGAAGGGGGAGACAGAGAACAAAACATATTAACAAAAGAAAATAAATACATGAGATCTGGGTAGTTCTAATATAAGGAATATATATATATACATATATATATGTATATCTGTATATCTGTATATATGTTTGTACATATTTATTACTCTATTTATTTATTTTACTTGTACATATCTATTCTATTTTATTTTGTTAGTATGTTTGGTTTTGTTCTCTGTCTCCCCCTTTTAGACTGTGAGCCCACTGTTGGGTAGGGACTGTCTCTATATGTTGCCAATTTGTACTTCCCAAGCACTTAGTACAGTGTTCTGCACACAGTAAGCGCTCAATAAATACGATTGATGATGATGATGATGATAAGGAATTGCTGATAGAAGATTACTAATCCATGCCACCAGATTCCTGTCTCCTAGACAAGGAACAGATAGTTTTCTGGAATATGAAGCTGTGG
Organism: Tachyglossus aculeatus; assembly: GCF_015852505.1. Taxonomy (NCBI): domain Eukaryota; kingdom Metazoa; phylum Chordata; class Mammalia; order Monotremata; family Tachyglossidae; genus Tachyglossus; species Tachyglossus aculeatus. The sequence continues at coordinate 15,852,618 of NC_052077.1, forward strand.
AAAAAGTTGCTAGGGAAAGTATGGAATCTGCTTCCATCACTGTCTCTGAGAGTACAATGAGCAGTCATTAGAACTGACAGGAGAGTGGAGTTATAAGATCTTCAAGGGCAGGAAACACATCTGCTGCTTCTAGTTGTTCCTTGAGTGCTCTCCTAAGTGCTTAGTACAGTGCTCTGTACTCAGTAGGTACTTAATAAATGCTATTAGATTGTAAGCTCCTTGAAGGCAGGGATCATATCTACTAATGTACATTGAATTCTGGTGTTCGGCTCTATGACCTGGGATGTCACCTAACTTTCCTGTGCCTCAGTCTCCTCATTTGTAAAATGGGGATTAAATACCCATTTTCTCTCCCACTTGGGCTATGAGTGAAACAGGAATTAGGTCTTACCTGATTATCTTGTATCTATCTTCCTGGGTGCTTACAATGCTTGGCATATGGTAAGCACTTAATGTATCACAATTATTATTGCTATTACTTTTCCAGGCACTTAGTAAGCACACAGTGTATGCCATTGATTGGTAGTTATAGAAGTCCTTGAGGCAAAGATGAGTTGTCTTCTTTGAGTCTGTCCCTAGGGCCAGCTGTCATGGTGGCCATGGACTGCAGTGTGTCCCTGCACCAGTCCTTTCCATGGCATTTGGGATCTACCCAGGGGAACCCAGGCCCAGTCCTGGCTCCACTGGCTCTCATCCCCGAATGCCTGCTCTCCACTACACCTGAACCCCCCACCCCCAGAATAACTGTTCTCTACTACCCCCAGAATGCCTGATCTTCTCTGCCCCCTTCCCACTAGAATGCCTGCTCTTCTCTTCCTCCAAGCACCTCAAAATAATAATAATAATAATAATAATAATGGCATTTATTAAGCGCTTACTATGTGCAAAGCACTGTTCTAAGTGCTGGGGAAGTTACAAGGTGATCAGATTGTCCCACGGGGGGCTCACAGTCTTATTCCCCATTTTACAGATGAGGTAATTGAGGCACAGAGAAGTTAACTGACTTGCCTAAAGTCACACAGCTGGCAATTGGCGGAGCTGGGATATGAAACCATGACTTCTGACTCCAGAGCCCAGGCTCTTTCCACCGAGCCACGCTGTTTCTCTGTGGTCCTTAAATGCCTGCTTTCCACTGCCCCTGAGCCCCCCGAGAATGCCTGCTTTTCACTTTCCACGAGTGCCCCCCCAACCAGGGATGCCTGCACTCCACCACTCCTCGGTACCCCAGGAATGTCTGCTTTCCACTACTCCTGACCACATCTGGGAACATCTGTTTTCCATTACCCCTGATACCCCAGAAATGCCTTCTCTCTACCACCCCAACCCCCTTGGAACAACTGTTGTCTGTCACCCCTAACACCCCTGCTCTCCACCACCCCTGACCTCTGAGGAACACCTCCTCTACCACCACCAACTCCTTCTCCCTCCCTCCTGGAAAAGCTGCTCACTATATTGATCAGCAGCTCTCACCCATATTATTGTTGATTTATCACTCTTTGGTTCATGCCTCCCTGCTCTAATGCCTAGCTTAGTACCACACCACGCTGCTTCTCTCCCACCACAAGGGTGAATCCTGAAATGTGTTTTTTATGACACACACACAAATGCTTAGTACAGTGCTCTGAACACAGTAAGTGCTCAGTAAATATGATTGAATGAATGACACTCTTGGCAGTCTCATGAAGAGAACTTGGGAATGAGCATACTCCCCAGTTTCTTGTCTTAGGTCTATCACTGCCTAAGTATGCCACTTTGCCCCTATGTCCTTCAGTTTTCCTTCAGTATAATGGGAACAGTCATTTTAGGCGCAATCTACTTCACCACGATTTTGGGGCTGAAAGAGATAATGATGTGCATATAGCTTTAATTCTATTTGTTCCAACGATTTTGACACCTGTCAACATGTTTTATTTTGTTGTCTGTCTCCCCGTTCTAGACTATGAGCCTGTTGTTGGGTAGGGACCGTCTCTATATATTGCCGACTTTTACTTCCCAAGCGCTTAGTACAGTGCTCTGCACATAGTAAGCTCTCAACAAATACAGTTGAATGAATGAATATGGTGAATATTTGATAATGATGTTGATGACTGTTCTCAAGTATTTTGACCCTTTGGCTTTGTAGAGAGCAAAATAAATAAACATTTCCAGTGAGAGCCCCTTGAGGGCCAGGGACCTTGTTCATTTTTAATGTGTACATTTTCCCAGAGTTTGGTACAGTTCTTTGCACAAAGTGCTTAATAAATGCTATTAGTCCTATTATTAGTGTAGCCCCAGCTTTGGGTGGTTTTGATGCAATACCATCTGGAAGCAGGAACACTTATTTCCACTCTTCACTCAAAGAAAAAGTTACTTGGAATGATTGTAATGTGGGATTTATAAGTTGATACTGTGCTGGGAGTGGGAACACATTTGAACCTATCCTGAAGTGTATTTTCAGAGAGCAGAGGGAAGATACAAACTACACAAAATGGGAAAGTAAGCTATGGTCCTTAACTTTGACTGATGAAAGATTTTTGGTAAGGTCTAAAGATGAGAAGAAATACAGTTGCAAATGGTGGAGAAAGGAAAACAAATGCACATTCTTCATTTTAAATTGACCTCAGGCATGAATAATAAACACCCTCACCCACTACTATTAACTATGACAACAATTGACTCTCCCAAACTGGAGGGTTGTCATCATCCAGCTTGTTGTCTACAACTATTCTGATTAGCTTACAGAGATGTCTTCAATGAGGTGATTAACTGGGCAGGTCAAGGAATGGGGGAAAGTTGCTCTGTTTATTTGTTCTCCTACCTGGCATGCCTCATCCTACCTCCCAGTTTCACAGGGATGCATCAGTAACACCCAAGATTGATCCTTGGGGTCAATCTTCCTCCTCATCAGTCACAGCAGCACATCTTGTTGGGGCAGTAGGAGGTCAAAGGCAGTCAAAGTTTGTGGGACCCACGGAGGACCCTGCTTGAGCCCCAGAGCCAGTGGTGGAATCAAGGAGGAGCAGTGTGTGTGTAATATGTGTGTGTTTGGGGGTGTCCCCAGGACCCCTTCAGAGGGAGAGACTGTGTTTGTCCTCTTCCCTTTTGTGTTTATGCCTGTTTCACAACAGGGTGTCTGTCATTATCTGAGCTATCTATCCCACCTGGCCATACACCTGGAAGTTCTCTCCCCTCTGAGTCCCTGTCTGTCTGTCATCTCTGAATGAAATGAGATTTTTAAGAAAGAAAGAAGTTAATATATTGGTTGTCCTTTCCTCTCCACATTGACTTAAAGGCTTTCAATTAATTTTCTCCTGCTTAACCACTCTTTTCCCACTACACCCCAGCTCACACTCTTCTCTCCTTTCCAGTTCACCTCCTTCCCTTCCCTTGTTCGTTCCATCACTGACCTCTTGTTCACAACCTCCCCCACCTTTGGGACTCTTCCTCCACCCAACCTTCATAGCCAACAGACCACACAGAACAACCCAGTTTCAAAGCTCTTCTGAAATCACATCTCCTCTGGAAGCCATCCCCTATTAATTTATATTCTTCCCACCTTATATTCACCCACATTCCACATCAGAATTTGCATGCCACCTACACACTTAAATTTTCACTATCCAGTTTATGTACAAGTGTTTTATATAATCTAATATTTCCTCCTTTCTGTATTTGGTATTTACCACACCAACGGTCATTTTGTATTCACCTGCCCCCAAAACCTCTACAGTACTTTGCACATATTTGCAAATTGTTTATATTACTGCATCCCCCTCTAGAATTTAAGCTCACTGTGGGCAGGAAACATGTCTATCAGCGCTTTGTACTTCCCAAGCACTTCGTACAGTGCTCTGCACACAGTAAGCGCTCAATAAATATGAATGAACTCTGTTGTGCTCTTCCAAGCACTTAGTACAGTGCTCTGCAAACAATAGGAGCTCAATAAATACCATTAGCTCCTCGAGGACAGGGATCATATCTTCTAATTCCAAGTGCTTGGTACAGTGCTCTGCATGCAGTAGATACTCATTATGCATTGATTGAAAGTGCAAATCCTCAAAGTGATTTTTTACAGAAATAAGAGCAGTCCCAGCTGTTGTCAGCTAAGGAAAAAACAACCTGTCAAAAAAATGACAAATTATCAGCGGTGCAGGGCTTTGTCCTTTTTCCTGAAATCCAGGGAACACTGATTATAGGCACTTCTCCAGGTAATGTTTGGGCATCTATGAATACCTCTTCAACTACCAATAGTTTTTTCTGGCACTGGTGTGTCCCAGCCTCAAATACTTCACCACACTTAAGGATTATGAAGAGGTGGTCGTGGCCAGTTTTCTTTATAACTGCAAAACTTGGCTCTGCCAATCAATCAGTGATATTGATGAGAAGCAGTGTAGTCTAGTGGAAAAAGCATGGGCCCGGGAATCAGACACCCTGGGTTCTATACCCAGCACTGCCTGTGTGAGACCTCGGGCAAGTTACTTCACTTCTCTGGGCCTCAGTTCCCTCATCTGCAAAATGGGGATTCAAAACCTGTTCTCCCTCCTACTTAGACTGTGAGCCCCATGTGGGACTTGATAATCTTGAATTTACAGCTTAGTACAATGCTTGGCACATAGTAAGTGCTTAATAACTACCTACTATCATGGATGGTGATATGTTTACAATGGCAGAAACAGTAAGCACCTCATCATCATAATAATAGATCAAGTTCCATGAGCCGCTTCACATGGTGTCACCCTGAGCCGTTCGTTATAGGAAATGACATAAGATCATTGATGACAGATTATGGCACTATATCATTTTGACATTATAAGGGCATTGAGAAGCAGCATGGTCTGGGAAATAAAGCATGGGCATAGGAGTCAGAAGGACCTGGATTCTAATCCTGGCTCTGCCACTTGTCTGCTGTATGACCTTGGGAAAGTCACTTAACTTCTCTGTGCCTCAGTTACCTCACTTGTAAAAATTGGGGATTAAAACTGTGAGCCCCATGTGGGACAGAGACTGGGTCCAACCTGATTAGCTTGTTTCTACCCAGTGCTTAGTACAGTGCCTGGCACATAATTAGCACTTGCCAACTTGTACTTCCCAAGCGCTTAGAACAGTGCTCTGCACACAGTAAGCGCTCAATAAATATGATTGAATGAATGAGTTCATTGTGAGTTCACTGTGTGCAGAGCACTGTACTAAGTGCTTGGGAAGTACAAGTTTGAGTGAATGAAATACCATTTTTTTTAAAGTTCCTGGAGTAAGACATTCTCCCCACACTCAGATCATGCTTACTTCAATAGTGTTCTATTAGATAAGTCATAAATTAGGGCTGGATGACAACAAGATCTCCCAAACAGCCACAGTATGGTGAGCTAAAGTGGAGTAACCTCTAACGGGCTCAGCTGCTTGAAGATCCCCCTTCCTCAGAAGGCCAGCTTCAAGTGATCTGGTGCAGCTGTGAAATTCTGGAACACAAGAGCAAGCCAAGAGAACATTCAGAAATACAGCTGCTCATTGTGAGCAAAAAGGGCAGAATTGCAGAGAGCAACAAGTCCACCAAATAGCAACTACAGTCACCCACTAAGGGATGATAATCTTTTTCGCTACATAGTAAGCTGTTTTCTTACTTGCAGACATTTTCTAGGCCTCTCTTTGCCTTTCCCAGCTATTTCCTGTCCTTCACATCCAAAGCTGGTGCTGTCGATGGGAGATGAGGTGAAGAGATCTCCTTGTGACTGGCGTTCATTCATTCAATCGTATTTATTGAGCCCTTACTGTGTGCAGAACACCGTACTAAGCGCTTGGGAAGTACAAATTAGGAACATATAGAGACGGCCCCTACCCAACAGCGGGCTCACAGTCTAGAAGGGGGAGACAGACAACAAAACATTAACAAAAAATAAATAGAATAAATATGTACAAACATATATACATATATACAGGTGCTGTAGGGAGGGGAGGTAAGATGGGGTGATGGGGAGGGGGAGGAGAGGGAGAGGAAGGAGAGGGCTCAGTCTGGGAAGGCCTCCCGGAGGAGGTGAGCTCTCAGTAGGGCTTTGAAGGGAGACAGGAGGCAGGGAGGTCAGCAAGGAGGCAGTTGCAGAAGTCAAGAAGGGATAAGGTAAGTACTTGGATCAGTGTAGTAGCAGTTTGGATAGAGACAAAGGGCAAGTTTTAGGGATGTTGTGAAGGGAGAACCAACATTATTTGGTGACAGACTGCATATCCATTTCTAACTACGGAAGAACCAATGGACCTCAAGGTCATGAACAGAAAAAGAACACTCCTATACCCCTGTCTGAACTCTCTGCCCATAGGTGAGTTTATGTAACACCTGGAGAACTACTCTCAATCAATCAGTGGTATTTACTGAGTACTTACTATGTGCCAAGCACTGTGCTAAGAGCTTTGGAGAGTAAAACAGAGTTGTTCTTAGACTGAGCTCCATACAGGGCAGGGGCTGTGTCTGGCTTAATTAACTTGTATCATCATCATCATCAATCGTATTTATTGAGCGCTTACTATGTGCAGAGCACTGCACTAAGTGCTTGGGAAGTACAAATTGGCAACACATAGAGACAGTCCCTACCCAACAATGGGCTCACAGTCTAAAAGGGACTGTATCTAGCCCTGTTTTTGGAACAGTTTTTAAATGCATAGTAAGCTCGTAGCAAATACCATAAAAAAGTTAGCAGACACATTCCCTGCCCCTAATGAGCATATGGTCTAGGTCTAGAGGGGCTCACAATAATCATCCCCATTTTACAGATGAGGTAGTCTCCCCAGCCTGCTGCAGTTAGTGAGAAGCAGCACGGCTCAGTGGAAAGAGCCCGGGCTTGGGAGTCAGAGATCACGGGTTCTAATCTGGCTCCGCCACACGTCTGCTGTGTGACTTTGGGCAAGTCACTTAACTTCTCTGATCCTCAGTTACCTCATCTGTAAAATGGGGATTAAGACTGTGAGCCCCACGTGGGACAACCTGATTGCCTTGTATCCCCCCTCCAGTGCTTAGAACAGTACTTTGCACATAGTAAGTGCTTAACAAATGCCATTATTATTAATATTATTACTAAAGGTGTATTATGGGGTGGCAAATTACTCTTCAAATGGGAACTGAATGCTCAGTGCACCCACACAGCACTGCTGAGTAGCAGCTTTAGAGTTGTAGCTGTAGTAGTTGTATTCAATCATATTTATTGAGCGCTTATGTGCAGAGCACTGCACTAAGCACTTAGGAGAGTATGATACAACAATAAACAGACACATTCCCTACTAACAGAGAGTTTATAGTCTAATATTTGTAATTACATGCAAATGAGCACCCATTAGGTGCAGTGCACTGTATTAAGTGTTTGGGAAAGAATAGCAGAAGTACACGATTCAACTGTGAGCCCGTTGTTGGGTAGGGACCGTCTCTATATGTTGCCAATTTGTACTTTCCAAGTGCTTAGTACAGTGCTCTGCACACAGTAAATGCTCAATAAATACAATTGAATGAATTCTCTGCCCTCAAAATGCTTATGCTAAGTGAGAGGCAGTCATCAAAATATTTACAAAGTACTCAAAATAATTTACTGACAATTGCTTATACATGTACATATAAGGGGCAAGGGTGAATTTAAGTAAATATGTAAGCTAGAAGTGGCTGATGAGTTGATAATTGTGGTTTTTGTTAAGCATTTTACTATATGCAAAGCACTACTAAGCTTTGGGGTAGATACAAAAGAAATTTAAAATTAAATTATGGTATTAAGCACTTAATATGGACCAGGCACTGTACTAAGCACTGGAGTGGATGCAAGCAAATTGGGTTGGATTCAGTCCCTGTCCCATGTGGGGCTCACAGTCTCAATCCCCATTTTACAGATGAGGTATAACTGAGGCACAGAGAAGTGAAGTGCCTTGCCCAAGGTCAGACAGCAGACAAGTGGCAGAGATGGGATTTGAACCCATGGCCTTCTGAATTCCAGGGCTGTGCTCTATCCACTACGCTATGCTGCTTCAAATGACACGTGGGGCTCCCAGTCTAAGTAGGAGGGAGAAGAAGTATTGAGTTCCCATTTTGAAAATGAGGAAACTGACGCACAGAGAAGTTGTGATCTGTCCAAGGTCACACAGCAGGCAAGTGGCAGGGTCAGGATTAGAACTCAGGTCCTCGGACTCCCAGGCCTGTTCTTTCCCACTAGGCCATGTTACTTCTCTAATTATAAGTTGATGTAAGTATTAAATGTTACTTGATATAACTGTGGGGGCTCTGTGTGTGTGTGTGCATGTATAGAGACTCTGTGTGTGTATACAGTTGTCCTTAACATTTGAAAAATTCACCACCATTGGTGAAATGGACCCATGGATGCTTGCACAAATGAAAGGGCCAATGTGGGACCCACAGTCCTGGCCATAATGTGCATACAGGCTTTTGTACTGTCATTGTATGGCTTGCGGCTTTTGGTGCCATTTCCTTCCTTGTTTCTCGATCTTTACGGAACTTTTGCTCCAGAAAAGCCACGCCTTTCCTGACTGTGATGCATCTTGCTGGTCTCTCTGCAGCAATTTCAGCCGGGGTGATGTTTTGTTTTATTGAATTCTTAACTCATTTCCTCTGACCTCCTTGCTTTCCATTTCCCCTTATCAGGGCTCCATAAAGTATCTGCTGAGGTGTCTTGCTATCATCCCTCTTGTCTTCTGTCCTACCCAGTGGCATAGCTGAGTTGGGGTGAGTGTACTTTCAATGCTAGGGGACTGCTTTTCTACTAGAATTTTGTTGCTTGTGATCTTACTATTTAATGCTGAATACAGCCTGTAAGTGACAGTAAAGGAGCTTCTCAAGGAGCCAGATATAGTCTCTTGTGAAGAGTTCAGGTTTTTCAGCTGTAGAGAAGGTTGGACAGCACTGCAGTTCTGTAGCTCTTTAGTTTTGGAGCTTAATATCATTCTGTCAACACACTGTATCTGACAATCTCCCAAAGGTGTGCTGGTCTTCTTGGCTTCCTACTTTCTCATTTTGGAATTGCATCATTGGTCAGTGTGTTGCCTAGGAAACAGAACTCTGTGACAGCGTTTAGCTCTTCGTGGCCGTTATAGATTTTTGGTTATGTATGAGATTTCACTGATGCGGGCTGATACCCTACCTCCATTTTCTTCTCTTAGTAGGAAAAGCACAGGACTGGGAGTCAGGAGACCTGGGTTCTAATTCTGACTCCACCTCTTGACTGCTATGTGTTCTATTATAATGTCTGTGCTTCAGTTTCCTCACCTCTAAACTGAGGAATGAGTTATTTTTCTCCCTCTGCCACCCTTTGACTGTGAACCCAGTTTGGGACAGGGGCAGTGTCTTATCTGATTATTCTATATCTACTCCAGAACTTACCACCGTGCTCGGTATATAACGCAAATTTAATTAGTAGTAACAGGATTTCTTCAGGCTTATTTGCAGTAAAATCACTTACCATCATGTGCATGTCTCCTTGGATGAGTTCTTCAAGAGCACAGTCATCTATGTACAGTCAGAGGGCCTGGGTTCTAATCCCAGCTCCACCTCTTACTTGCTGTGTGATCTTGGGCAAGTCACTTAACTTTTCTGAGCCTCTGTTCCCTCATCTGCAAAATGGAGATTCAATATTTCTTCTTCCTCCTACTTAGACTGTGAGCCCCATATGGGGCATGATGATCTTGTACCTACCTCAGCACTTAGCACAGTGCTTAGCATATAATAAGCACTTAACAGATGCCACAATTATTACTGCAGCATAGCCTAGTGGATAGAGCACAGGCCTGGGACACTGAAGAAATTGGGTTAAATCTTGGCTCTGCCGCTTGCCTGGCTGTGTGACCTTGGACAAGTCACTTCACTTCTCTGGGCCTCAGTTACCTCATCAGGAAAATGGGGATTAAGACTGAGCCCCATGTGGGACAAGGACTGTGTCTAACCTGATTTGCTTGAATTTACCATAGCACTTAGTTCTGTGCCTGGCACATAGTAATAATAATAACGATGGCATTTGTTAAGCGCTTACTATGTGCAAAGCACTGTTCTAAGCGCTGGGGAGGATAGAAGGTGATCAGGTTGTCCCATGGGGGGCTCACAGTCTTAATCCCCATTTTACAGATGAGGTAACTGAGGCTCAGGGAAGTTAAGTGACTTGCCCAAGGTCACACAGCAGACATGTGGCTGTGAGCCCGTTGTTGGGAACTGAGGCACAGAGAAGTGAAGTGAGTTGCCCAAAGTCACACAGCTAAGTGGCAGAGCTGGGATTTGAACCCATGACCTCTACTCCAAAGCCCGTGCTCTTTCCACTGAGCCACACTTAACAGACACCACAATTATTATTTTTTACTGCAATTTTTGAATAGACTTTTTTGAGGACTGCAGATGATTCTTGAAGTCTGTTGAGGTAGAAGAGTTTGAGGTGCAGAAGCTTATTCTAACACCTGTTTCTGGGTCCCTGATGTTATCTTCCACCTAGACATGGCTGGGTAGAACAGTGCTCTGCACATAGTAAGCGCTTAACAAATGCCATTATTATTATAATTGAACGGGCTTGGGCCCACTAAGAAGCCCCAGCTTTACCCCCTGGTGATGAGGGGTGTTTCAAACGGAGCAGGCCTGGCTCTAACCAGGCCAGCCATGCCATGGTGAAGAAGTCTCATAACCTCAATGAACTTTTCAGTTCAGCCAAATTTCCTAAGTAGTTTCCAGGGTCCATCCAGATGTAACACCATAGCTTAGTGGGAAAAGCAAGAATCTGGGAGACAGTGGAGCTGGGTTCTAATCTGCATTTGCCTCATGCCTGCTGTGCAGCCTTGGACAAGTCACTTCACTTCTCAGTGCCTGCAAAGTGGGGATTAATATCTGTTCTCCCTCCCTCTAAGACTGTGAACCCCCTAGGAGGCAGGAACTATGTCCGATATTCCCCAGAGCTCAGTATGGTACAGTGTTTGGCCCGGAGTAACAACTCAAATATCACAATTATGATTAGATGCTTTTGTAAGGTCTATGAAGACTGCATAGAGGTCTTGGTGCTGCTCACTGCTCTTCTGTATTTGACATGTTTCAAAGATCATTGTGATCTGAAGTCATGTTGGATTTTTTCTTTTAATGCTGTTTCTTAAGCACTTACTATGTGCAAAGCACTTTTCTAAGCACTTGGGGAGGTTACAAGGTGATCAGGTTGTCCCACGGGGGGCTCACAGGTACAAGTTAATTAGGTTGGACACACATGGGGCTTAGAATCAAAGCAGGAGGGAGAACAAGTATTTAATCCCCATTGTACAGTTGAGGAAACTGAGGCACAGAGAAGTTAAGTGACTTGTCCCAGGTCACAGAGCAAGCAATTGGCATAGCTGGGATTAGAACCCATGTCCTCTGACTCTCAGGCTCATGCTCTGTCCATTAGGCCATGCTGCTTCCCTGGTTCTGGGAGCATTTGGTCAATAAAATCCTGTAAGGGCTGATCCAGGTTTTCTTTAGCAAATGTTCTGCAGCAATGGAGAGGAATAGATGACTCAATAATTGCCACAATCTGATTTCATCATTCTTGTCCAAGAGGGAGATGATAGCATCTATGGAATCTTGTAAGAGGCAAATGTTGAGGAAGAGTTTGTGTAATTGCCTGAGGAGGGTGTCCTCTCCAATCTTGTAGCTATAAGCCCACTTAGATCTGGTCCAGGTGCTTAGAGATTTTTTTTTTCCTCACCTCTGCTGAGGAAACTTTCCCAATAACTGGGACACCTGCCATGTCTTTGGCTGTGGGAAAGTTTTGTATATTTTGAAGGGCTTCAAATTCAGTAGTAGAAGATGGGTTGAAGAGGACACCGATATTGCCATTTCTTCAGGATTCCCTCCTTGTCTGTGATAAGACTGGAACTGTCTTCCCGGGATGCACTGGGGAGGAGGAAGGGAGGTCACATTGAGCTGGTGAAGAGTCCCTGATCTTTCTAGCCCGATCTGATTATGGGTTACCTACTGCCTTCACTCCACTTTCTCCACTTAGAAACCTCTTCTTAGCTGCTTTCTACTTCTGCCACTCCTCGTCCATCTCACTCCCATCCTGCTCCTCTGGGTAAGGGGATGACAAAGTTAAAAACTGTTGTAACTTGGGGTGGAGAAAAAGGGGAGGAGGAAAATTAGTTTGGGCAGAAAAGGCCATAGGAACAAAAGGGAATAAGGTCAGGGGTGGGAGAGTGGCAGGAAAATGTTTGCTGTAATTTTTACTTACCTGTAGGCCCAAGTCATCGTGAAGGAAGTGGTTCTGGAATGAAATAATACAAATTGTGCATAAGTCTGTGGGAAAACATGCCTCATGATCTAGCCATTCACGATGGGGCCACATGTTCAAGGAACATAATGTTGCTGTACTGCAGGGTGTGCCTGCTTTCAGTGGAATTCATTTCATGCCTACTGACTCTGACCGCCAAGCTAGCTCTCTTCCTCCCTTCAAAGCCCTACTGAGAGCTCATCTCCTCCAGGAGGCCTTCCCAGACTGAACCCGCTTTTTTCTCTCCCCCTCCCCACCTCCCGAGCCCTACCTCCTTCCCCTCCCCACAGCACCTGTATATATGCCTGTACAGATTTATTACTCTATTTATTTTACTTGTACATATTTACTATTCCATTTATTTTGTTAATGATGTGCTTCTAGCTTTACTTCTATTTATTCTGATGACATGACACCTGTCCACATGTTTTGTTTTGTTTTCTGTCTCCCCCTTCTAGACTGTGAGCCCATTGTTGGGTAGGGACCATCTCTATATGTTTCCAACTTGTACTTCCCAATCACTTAGTACAGTGCTCTGCACACAGTAAGCGCTCAATAAATACGAATGAATGAATGAATGACTACAGAAAGTGGAGCTCCGTGCTTGGAAGGATACACCAGAAGCAACACACAACTTCCCTGCCCTCAAGGAACATGCAATCTAATTAGGGTGACTGGCAGACAAAAATTATTTTAAATAGAGCAGGAAGAAGATTAAAGATACTATAATAGTGCAAATCAGGATAAAATGGCTGGATGAATAATTGACTGTAACACTCTATGCATCCTTACATAGGTTGGGCATAGGATGCATACATGCTAAGGGTGGCTTGAGGTGACTTAGGGTGTTGGGAATTCATCAGGGAAGGCTTCCTGGTGATTCTGTTTTAAGAAAGCTTTGAAAACAGAGAGATCTCAGCCCTTGTGGAGTGGAAGGGAGGAGGAGTTCAAGTTATGGGGAGCAGCATGAGGGAGGGTTCAGAGGCAGAAGAGTTGAGAACAAAGTACAAGGAGAAGGTAAATTTGCAAAGAGCTGAGAATGTGAAGTGCGGAGAAATGGTGAGTGGGAGCCGGTATATAAGACAGAGTAGTAGTAGCAGTAGCAGTTCATAATATTTATCAAGCATTTAATAATAATGATGGCATTCGTTAAGCCCTTACTATGTGCAAGGCACTGTTCTAAGCCCTGGGGAGGATACAGGGTGATCAGGCTGTCCCACGTGGGGCTAACAGACTTAATCCCCATTTTACAGATGAGGGAACTGAGGCACAGAGAAGTTAAGTGACTTGCCCAAAGTCACACAACTAACAAGTGGCAGAGCTGGGATTAGAACCCATGACCTCTGACTCCCAAGCCCGTGCTCTTTCCACTGAGCCACGCTGCTTCCCCTGTGTGCACATTTACTGTGTGCAAAGCACTGTACTAAGTGCTGGGAAAGAATGCAGAATGCTGGGAATCAGATTTGGCCCCTGTACCTCTGGTGGGAGGGGGGAGGCGGAGGGGATGAATTACAATCTAAAAATCAAAAGAGGGAGAGGGGACCAATGCACAAAGCAAAAACTCCACACTCTCAGCTTCAAGGCTGTCCATCACCTCACCCCTCCTACCTCACCTCCCTTCTCTCCTTCTACATCCCAGCCTGCACCCTCCGCTCCTCTGCCACTAACCTCCTCACTGTACCTCGTTCTCACCTGTCCCGCCATCGACCGCCAGCCCACGTCCTTCTCCTGGCCTGGAATGCCCTCCCTCCGCACATCCACCAAGCTAGCTCTCTTCCTCCCTTCAAAGCCCTACTGAGAGCTCACCTCCTCCTGGAGGCCTTCCCAGACTGAGCCCCCTTTTTCCTATCCCCCCCACCCTACTTCTTTCCCCTCCCCATAGCACCTGCATATATGCTTGTACAGATTTATTACTCTGTTTATTTTACTTGTACATATTTACTATTCTATATATTTTGTTAGCGTTGTGCATATAGCTTTAATTCTATTTGTTCTGACGATTTTGACACCTGTCTACATGTTTTGTTTGTTGTTTGTCTCCCCCTTCTAGACTGTAAGCCCGTTGTTGGGTAGGGACTGTCTCTATATGTTGCTGACTTGTACTTCCCAAGCGCTTAGTGCAGTGCTCTGTACACAGTAAGTGCTCAATAAATATGACTGAATGAATGAACAAAGCAATGAAACAACACTAAAGACAAAGATAAATGTAAAGACCAGTAGGACACTGTGGCTTGGGGAGCAGAATTTCAGGCTGCTCGTGGGTCAGCGTCCACATTCATTCAATCGCATTTATTGAGTGCTTACTGTGTGCAGAGCACTGTATTAAGCACTTGGCACTGTACTAAGCGCTCACAACTACAGCAACAATGACCACTCCAGCAGCAGCCACTACCGACTTACTGAGGTTTAGTGGAGGTGCTTTTCCCTGTCCAGCTGGGGTGGCAGGTTCTGGGCAGGATAGAGGTGCCTTGGTGATGTGGAGGAGAGACAGTGAGGGCACCTGTGGAGGCAATGGGGCGGTTGGATAGAAGAGGATGCCAAGGGCCCTAAGAACTCTGATGGGGGGTTGTGGCAGGTGCCCAGAGGAGTCACCCAGTCATCCAGTGGAGTCGTTCTGGGAGCGATTAGTAGTAGCTTAAATCCAAGTCTTAAGTTCAAGCCCACAGTGAACAGGGCATGTGGGGAGCAGAGACCAGAGAACTGCAGTGGAGAAGCAGCAGGCACCGAGAGGAAAAGAGAGAGGAAGTCCAGGGCCCAGTCAACAGTGGCTCAATTCCATGTGGGCAGCCTGTGGGCATAGGGCATGCCAGGAGCAGAGGCCTGAGAGCTGCAGTGGAGAGGTGGCAGGCATTCCTTTAGGTCCTTTATGTCTTTTTCTCTCCATCTAAACTGCTACTATGCTGACCCAAACACTTACCAGATCCTGCCTTTTCTATATCAGCCCCTTCACTCTGACCTCCCTGCCTCCTGTCTTTCCCCTGTCCAGTGCGTACTTCACTTTGTTGCCCAGATCATTTTTCTAAAAAAAAAAAAAAATTCAGTTCACCTCTCCCCACTCCTCAAGAAGCTCCATCAGTTGCCCATCCACCTCCACATCAAACAGAAATACCTTAGTAAGCGCTCAATAAATACGATTGATGATGACCTTACCACTGGCTTTAAAGCACTCTCACCCTCTTACCTTATTTCACTGATTCACTACAGTCCAGTCCACACACTTTACTCCTCTAATGCTAACCTACTCACCGTACCTTGATCTCATCTGGAACTGGAACCCCCATCCCCCTTCATATGCAACACATCTCCACTCTCACCACCTTTAAAGCCTTATTAAAATCACATCATCTCCAAGAGTCCTAAGCCCTCATTTCCCCTACTCGCTTTCTCCTCTTCGTTGGATCTGTACTTTTTAAGGATTTGCTATTCACCCCACACTCAGCCTCACAGCATTTAGGTACATATCCATAATTTATTTCTATGTCTGTCTCCCACTCTGGACGGTAAACTCCTTTTTGGCAGAGAACACGCCTACCAACTCTGTTCTACCATACTCTTCTAAGCACTTTAAACACAGTAAGCTCTGGATAAATACCGTTGATCGAATGAGTTGCAGAAGACCGGCAGAACTCCTAAAGTCTGTTTCTGTTGTTCTCACTAGACATTCGTCCATGTTCCACACAACCAGGAGACTGCATTGATCATAAGGAGGGGAGGCTGCTTATATTGAGAAAGCTAGTGAAGAGTCTTGAAGCCAATCATGGTAAAAAGTTTTTCCTTGGTGGGAAGAGAGATGCATCAGGCTGGGACCACATTGGCCTTAGCCTGGAGTTATGCTACAGGGAGCTTGAGTTAAGAACATAAACTTAGCTACTGGTGGAGAGTTGAGGGAAAGGTGGCAGGGTGTCCCTCTTCAGAGCAGGGAATGTCGGCTTGTTGCCTGCTGTGTGAACTTGGGCAAGTTGCTTAACTTCTGTGCCTCAGTTTTCTCATCAATTAAAATGGGAATTAGATCCCTGTTCTCTCCTGCCCAGTATGAGGCCTCCTGTGTCTGGTCTAATTGTACCTGACCTACCTCTGTGCTTTGCAGAGTGTTTGTTTCAGAGTAAGCATTTAGCAAATACCACAATTATCATGATTTCACATCTTTGAGGCCCCCATTTCCTGGGATCACATGAGTGTTTTCCTTCCCTGAATTCAGAGTTCTCAGTGTTGTAAGGGGAGTGTTGTTCCTGTAAGGGGAGTAACTCAGAGGTGACAGGAGGGTTCAGAGACTTGACGAAAGTGCTGTTAGTACATCAGTGGTATTTATTAAGCGCTTACTGTGTGCACAACACTGTTCTAGACACTTGAGAAAGTATAATCTAACAATAAACAGACACATTCCCTGCCCTTGATGAGTTTAAAGTCTAGAGGATTGGCTTTGGGAAGGTCAGTTGACTTGATTGTCTCATTTCTTCTCCTCATCTTCTGAAGGGAATAGACCCTAACACTCCCAGCTGTCTTAAGGAAAGCTTATAGCAAATAGATAAAGCACTCTCCCCTGATACCAGGAGCAGCAGTGACTAGGAGTTTCTTTTACTGAGCTGTGAGATCCCTCTGTTCTTAAATCCCACTAACCTTTTTCAAATTCCCTTTTCTCTATTAAGTCAGATGCAAGTCATTTTATGAAATCATTTCAAGTTGTGGATAGTGTAACCAATTAACATCTTGTGATTTCCTCACCATTGCAATAACTACTTGATTGACCTAAAGATATTGCCTCCTGGTCTCTCCTGATGTTTAGTTCACTGAGACACTAAATATCATGGACAGATCTGCATGAGTCATTGTGTTATTTTGAATTGTCTTGTGGAAAATTTCCTCTTCGAACCCAAATCTGCAGAGGGAAACAGTGTGGTCTAATGGAAAGAGCATAGGCCTGGCATTGATGGGATCTGTTTTCTGTTTCTGGTTCTGCTACTTGCCTTTTGGGTGACCATGGGCAAGGCACTTAACTTCTCAGTGCCTCAATTTCCTCATCTGTAAAATGGGGATTAATACCTATTCTCCTTCTTCCCTAGACCACGAGGCCCATGTGGGTCAGAGACTGTGTCTGAACTGATTATCCTGTATCCACCCCAGTGCTTAGTACAGAACAAGTGCTTAATAAGTGCCATTATTATTATTACCATTGTTATTGTCACTGGTGAAAATTCTGCTGTGCAAGCAAAAGCTGCGTTTTGGGCCCAATGTCTGAGCCCAACCTGGAAATGTAGACAACAGTAATATATAGGTAGCTTGTCCTCACTACCAGGCCTGCCTTCATGTTTCTCTGACCCCTTAGGAGGCCTGGGAACTTCCCAGGGGTCCATTGTAGGGTTGGGGAATGCCTGTGTCAATAGACAAAAGCCAACAGGGAGAAATAACTAGATCTTGAACTCTTGGGCAGAACTGCTTCTGTTATGTCATAATCAATCAATGGAACTGACTGAGTACTTACTGTGAGCCAAACGCTGTGCTATGTGCCTGGGAGAGAACAAAACAGTAGAGTTGGTAGGCACGTCCCCTACCCACAAGAAGCTCACAATCTAGAGGTGGAGGCAGACACTGAAATAAATTACTAATGGGAGAATGAAAGCATGCAGGGATATGTACTTGACTGCTGTGGGGGTGGGGTGGATATCAAGTTCTTAATGGGTATAAATCCAACTGTGTATGCAATGTAGAAGGAAGGGTAAATGGGAGAAATCAGGGCATAGTCAAGGAAGACATCTTGGAGGAGGTGTGATTGTGCTCTATACCAAGTAGAAGCTCAGTAAGTATTACTGATTGTGTAACATGCAAGGACACAGTATCATGATAAATGTCTCCTTTTCAGGACAAACTTAACCAAACACAATTCTACTCTTTTGTGCTGAATTGTAACAAAAAGTGCTTAAACTCAAATTCCCCTTATCTTGACTGGAAAATGAGACAGACCTCATCAATGCTATCAGCCCTGGTTATCTGGTGAAATTTTTTTCAGCCTGCCATTCATTTGTCCTATTCAGACACGGCCAGTAAGATCACCAGTGGAGTCAATAGCCCATGAAATAGCACATCTATGGGGTAGACATTTGCTTCCACAGTTGTTGAAGATGATATCTCTCCTGGGTAAGAGGCATGATGGCCCTTTTGAAGAAAAATAATGGTCAGAATCCCAGATGAGAAATCACTTTAGTCTGTGGAAATCACAAGCTGACTAAAGGGCACATGATAAATTGGGGAAATAGAATGAACAGGAGACTTTTTTTTAAAAAAAAACCTTAGTCACAGTCGGCAATTCTATAATTCTGGTTGTACATTCACTGCTGATTTTTGTCATGCAAACCAATTAGGATTGTAAAACTGCCCTCACTACATCACACTTCTAAATACAATGATTCTTTGCAACTAGTCAAGCGACATAGTCACATGCCAGATGCCAAGGATTTCCCATCTAACTGCACCTACTGGCACAAGACTCTATCAGTCAATTATTCATTGAGTGCTTAGGGTGTGTAGAACACTGCACTAAGCACTTGGGAGAGTACGGTATAACAGAGTTGGTAGACTTGTTCCCACCAACAATGAGCTTAAAGTCTGGAGGATAAGTTAACACTCTAGTAAACTAAATGGTATATTCAGTACAGCATTTAGCAGACCCTATTTTACATGGCTATCATTTGGATGGTATTTTGCCCCTGAAATTTTCCATAAGTTTTCCACAAGTGCTGGCAGACAGATTAAAAAAAAGCATGGGAGTGTTCATTGATGAGGTACCAACGAAGAAATAGATCCAAATGGAATACGAGGTGTAGCCCTGGGTCCATGGATCACAGTGAATAAAACCCAGAGGCATGTCACAAACTAATTGCTGGCATGAGCCAGGATCCGTAAGCCTCGCCCAGTGTTACGTCCGATCACTGCAGGGAAGTCTGCCCTCTCAGTACCAAGCCCATCCTTCCCTCTGCCTCAGCATCTTGCAAACTGGATTCTCTACTGTGGTGAGGGTGCAGGAAGGAAGTAGCACAGGTGAGACTGGCTTTTACGTTGATTTAGTGTCTTACTGTTTCAGCTTGCCTTATGTCTGTTGTCAGTCCTCTCCCCACTTTCATTCTTAGATGGTGAGCCCCTAGATGACCAGGAGCCATGTATTATTTCCACTTGTGTATCCTTCCCTTGAGTTTAGTACAGTGCTCTGCACACAGTTAGGACTTGGTAAATGCTATCTGGATGATGACGACTTCTATTCTTCCCTCCCACCCTGATTTTGTGCTGCATTTGGCAAAGAGAAACGATATTGAAGTGCATGAAGGAGGGAGTTCCAGGAAAGAGAGAGAAAGTGGACAAAAGGTCAAAGCTAGATAGACACGATTGAGGTACAGTGAATAGGTTGGCATAGAGGAGTGAAGGGTGAGGGCTGGGTTGGAGAAGGAAATCAGCGAGGCAAGATGAGAGGAGGCAAGATGGTTGAGTACTTTAAAGCCAGTGGAAGGAGTTTCTATTTGATGCGGACATGTATGGAAAAACCACTGGAAAGTCTTGAGGAGTGGGGAAGATGTGGACTAAATGGTTTTGTAGAAAAGGATCCAGGCAGCAGAGTGAAGTGCGGATTGGAGTAGGGAGAGTCAGGAGGCAAGGAAGTCAGCAAGAAGGATGATGAAGTACTCAGGATGTGGGTTGTGCTTGGATCAGCAGAGTAGCTGTTTGGATGGAGAGAAAGGGTGGAATTTAGAGATGTTGTGAAGGTAGAACTGACAGGATTTGGTGACATATTGAATATGTGAGTTTGGAAGAGAGAGATCTTGTGAGAGAAGGAGGATAGTGGTGCTCTATACAGTGATGGAAAAGTCAGGAGGAGGAAAGGATTTGTTTGGAAAGTTGAGGTGGTCTGTTTTAGACCTTTTAAGTTTAAGGTGTTGATGTGACATCCATCTGGAGATATTCTGAAAGCAGGAGGAAATATGAGAATGCAGAGGAGAGCAGTCAAGGCTGGAGAGGTAAATTGGGGAACTATTTTTGTAGAGATGATAGTTGAAGTCGTGGGAGCAAATAAGTTCTCTAAGGGAGTGGTTGTAGGTGGAGAATAGAAGAGAATGTGGAATTGAGCCTTAAAGGACACTCACAGTTAGGGGATGGGAGGCAGAGGAGGAGCTTGTGAAAGAGACCAAGAATAAGTGGCCACAAGAATAAGTGGCCAGGGTGATGGAAGGCTATGGTGGAAGAGAGACATTTCTGAGTTGGTGAGGGTAGAGATTGTACAGTGACTAGAGATGATGAGATTCAATGTGTGTGTCCAAGTTGGAGAGTGGGTGAGATGGGATGGAGCAGGAGGTCAGTGCCGTTGAGGAGTGAGAAGAAAAGGATGGCGGAAGAGTTATTGGAAACATCTATATGGATATTGAAGTCCTCAGGTATCAAAATAGAGATGGTTAAAGAGAGAGGGAATGTGAAAAAGGGATTTAGAGGATCATAAAGTTGGAGGTGGGACCTGGGGAGTGGGTGATAGAGGCAGATGATACGGTCTTTAAACTACCAGAAAGAGAGGGAGGAAGGGAGGTGGGATGGTATTAAAATGACATTGGAGAGTGAAAAGGAAGCCAACCAATCCCTGTGGGAAGGAAATGCATCTACCTGCTGTTTCATTGCACTCTCCCAACTACTTAAGTACAGTGCTCTGCACACAGTAGGTGCTCATTAAATAGTAATGATGGCATTTATTAAGCGCTTACTATGTGCAAAGCACTGTTCTAAGCGCTGAGGAGGTTACAAGGCAATCAGGTTTTCCCACGGGGGGCTCACAGTCTTCATCCCCATTTTACAGATGAGGTAACTGAGGCCCAGAGAAGTGAAGTGACTAGCCCAAAGTCACACAGCTGACAATTGGCAGAGCCGGGATTTGAACCTATGACCTCTGACTCCAAAGCCCATGCTCTTTCCACTGAGCCATGCTGCTTCTCTAGTATTAGTAGTAGTGGTGGTAGAAATAGTAGCAGACGTAGTGATTGTATTTACTCATTGTCTCCTGAATGTAAAGGACTGTACAGTTAACACTGAACACAATGCACTGTACTGGAAAATATACGGGTGAGAAACAAAGTCCCTGACCCTCAAGGGATTACAATTTAAGAAAAAGTTGGGGAGGGGGTTGGCAACAGATGTATAAAGAGAGATGAAACAGAAATATAAAAAACAAGGATGATGATAAATATGACAGGAGCAACGGGGCTTCCGACTCTCCCATCTCAGACCAATGGTCACAGAAGTCACAGCTGCAGCCATGGCCGTGGATTCCCAGAATTTTAAAACGTAAATCAGGACAGCTACCTTACGGAAGCCTCCCACCTCAGACAGAGAGACGTCTGAAGCCAGCCCTACTGAGAAGCAGCATGGCATAGTGGATAGAGCACGAGTCTGGGAGTCAGAAGGTCTTGGGTTCTAATCCCGGCTCCTCCACTTGTCTGCTGTGTGACCTGCGGCAAGTCACTTCACTTCTCTGTGACTCAGTTCCCTCATCTGTAAAATGAGGATTGAGACTGTGAGCCCCACCTAGGACAAGGACTGTGTCCAAACCTATTTGCTTATATCCATCCCAGTGCTTGTAACAGTGCCTGGCACATAGTAAGCGCTTAACAGATACCATAATTATTATCATTATTATTATTATTATTATTAGTGGGAGACCTTGTTGCTTCTGGAAATCATGAGGGTGGGCCAAGGCACTGTGTATTCTACCTTGGGAAGCACCTGAATTTTAATCTCAGCTCTGCCACTTGCCTGCTCTGTGACCTTGGACAAATCACTTAATCAACCAGTCAATCAATCATATTTATTGAATGCTTACTTTGTGCAGAGCACTGTACTAAGTGCTTGGGCATATGTTACCATATAACAGTTGATAGACATGTTCCCTGCCCACATTGAGTTTACAGCCTAGACTAGGAGGAGGCAGACATTAAATATGATTTATTGATTTTTTTTTCCTCGTGAGTCTTGGGGAGTACTTTCCATTCATTAACTGCAGTCACCAGAAGCTTGGTGAAGAAAGGTTGTTTCTTATCATAGCTGGTAATGCCTCTGGCCTGAGACAATGTGAGGAATCAATGGCAGCTTTTAGAAACAAAGTTGGCTTATAGGGAGGGTCTGAGAGCCGAATGGCTAACTGGATTAAATCAAACTGGCTCTCTGCCATGAAAGTGAGAAGACAAGACCAGGACCCTGCTAGGTGGCCATCAGGGATGGGACCCCAAACATTTCTCTATCCCCTTGTTTCTGGAAGCGACGGTAGTGATTCACGGCTTGAGTGGGAGCTGTGTAAATTCCTGCTTAAAAAATATATGTACTGGCTGGGTAGGGGGGTGGGCTTGGGGTTTGGTGAAGGGGGCCTTGTTTGGGGTAGATGGGGAGAGGGGCAATGAGGAATGGCCTGCAACCCTTTTCCTGAAAGGGCTTGGGTATCATGTCAGGGTTGGCTCAAACGGAAGCTAACAAATTATCTTTAGGTCTACTGGAAGACGTATCCCACAGCACGATGGTCCACAAAACACCCATATTTTCAAGGAACAGCATAGTCTAGTGGAAAGAACACAAGCCTGGGAGTCAGAATACTTGGGTTCCAATCCCAGCTCTGCCAACTGTTTGCTGTGTGACCTTAGACCAGTCACTTAACTCTTCTGTGTCTGTTTCCTCAACTGTAAAATGGGGATTAAATACCTGTTCTCCCTCCTACTTAGGCTGAGAGACCCATGTGGGACAGACACACTGTCTAACTAATTAACTTGTATCTACCCCAATGCTTAGAACAGTGCTTGATACATAGTAAGCACTTAACAATCAATCAATCGTATTTACTGAGCACTTACTTTGTGCATAGCACTGTACTAAGCACTTGGGAAGTACAAGTCGGCAACATATAGAGACAGTCCCTACCCAACAGTGGGCTCACAGTCTAAAAGGGGGAGATAATGATAATGTGGGAATCCTGGCTGAGGCTATTATGAATATAACTGTTCTAGAGATAAGGGTTGGACTGCAAGCTGTCTAGACTGTAAGCTCATTGTGGGCAGGGAACATGTTTGCCAACTCCAAAATATTGTACTTTTCCGAAGTGCTTGGTACAGTGCTCTGCACATAGTAAGTGCTCAATAAATACCATCAACTAGAACCAGGTCATAAGAAACAAGACAGTTAAGATACTTTACATTTAGTTTTAAAAAGGGCAGAATTTTGAGGCAACTACCTCGAAAAGAAAAGTGCATCAACACTGAGGTATTTTGAGACCAGAAGTGAAATCAGAATATCACTGGTTGCTCAATAAGTAGGAGAAGCATTTATGTGTCAAGTTGGAGGCCAGTTGCATACACAAGTACTATGAAACAATAGCTTAACTGAGTGCCAGCTATGTGCAGAGCATTGCACTAAGCACTTGAAAGTGTAGAATTAGCTGAGACATGATCCCTGGCCTAAGGAGTTTATGCAGAGAAAACATCAATATCCTAAATGGAGCAGGAAGCTAAAGCACTTGACTTCCTTTTAAATATTTTTCATGTCCATTTAAATGGTAGATCATTTCTTGCAGAAAGTAAGTGTATATACTAGTCACAACTGTACAGAAACTTGATTACGGAGGCTATTTTTTTTAACTACGCTTACATGGAATAATATGAAGTTGGGTCACACTAGGAGATCATTAATTTTGCAGACCAGTTTCTAAAGCATATGATAAATATACAAACTTGGAATCTAAGCGGAGTATTGTTTATCCCAGTATATACTAAGTGCACTTAGGAAAAGGAAACAATTTTGATAACATAATATGGAAGATATTTTATGCACTGTGTCCCTGAAAATAACGTATTGACAAAAGTGGTCAATGGAAAGAGGGTTGTTACACTTAATTCATGACTAAATCCCCAACAGGGAAATAGATGGAATACTTTTAAAGATAACTGGATAGTAGTACTACCTAATTTGCATTGAGCATTGAACAGAATTAATGTTAGAGAAAAGCTGTTTATCCCTTCCACCTTTCTATCGAGTATTTTTAAAGGTGTTTGACCATTCCTTTAAAGTCTGTTATAATGCAAGTAAGGGAATAGATCCATTTAAGTGGCTACACGTGAGGATTGCATAATCCAAGGTAAACTTTAGACAAGCAATAGCTAAAGACACTTTTTAGTTTGTGTTATAGCACACTAGGTGTTTTACAATACAAGATTGGTTTCTTAGCACCCTAGTTATTGGAAAGCCTTAGTCTTCTCTTTGATAATCCATCTTGGTAGGGCAATAGTGGTAGATTAACGTCCGTGGAGAAGGAATTTACAGTGTTTAAGGCCTCCCTGGTAGGATTTCCAGAAATGCTCTTGCTTATCTGATTGGTAGTTTCAGCTCTCACCAATAATAGTTGCAGTATTTGTTAGGCACACACTATTCTAAGTGCTGAACTGGTTTTAGCCAATCAGTGCACTCCCTATCTCCCCACTGTTGCTGATGCCTTCATATTTAGGTTGTAAGTTTGGTGTTCTGAAAATATGATGCATAAATATCAATTAATCAGGAGCATTTATCGAGTGCTTGCTCTGCCCAGGACATTGCACTAAATCCTTGGGGGAATACAATAAAGTTAGTAGGTACAATCCCTGCCCCCAAGGAGCTTACAATCTAGTGGGGGACGGACATTGACATCACTTAAAGGTAGGGAAAGACACAGTGTCTAAGGATATGTACATAAATGCTACCAGGGCAGGATGAGGGAGGGCAAGTACCCAAATGCCCAGGTGACACAAATGCTAAGGTGGCATTGGATGGGGAATTAGGGTGGGCAGATGAAAGTGATTACTCATAGAAGGCATCTCTTGGAGGAGATGTGATTTCAGAAGGATTTTGAATGTGGGGAGAGTGGTAGTCTGCTGGATTTGAAAGAGAAAAGAGTTACAGGCAGAAGGGAAGGTGGGAAGTTGGTGATGAGAAAGATGAGAATGAGACACGATGAGAAAGTTGTCTTGAGTGAAGTGAAGCATGTGAGCTGGGTTAGCGGGAGGGGTGTGAGGATAATAAGGATGGCATTTGTTAAGTGCTTACTATATGCAAAGCATTGTTCTAAGCGCTGGGGGGGATGCAAGGTGATTATGTTGTCCCATGTTGGGCTCACAGTCTTAATCCCCATTTTACAGATGAGGGAACTGAGGCACAGAGAAGTTAAGTGACTTGCCTAAAGTTACACAACTCTATTTTACTTGTACATATTTACTATTCTGTGTATTTTGTTAATGATGTGCATCTAGCTTTACTTCTATTTATTCTGATGACTTGACACCTGTCCACATGTTTTGTTTTGTTGTCTGTCTCCCCCTTCTAGACTGTGAGCCCGTTGTTGGGTAGGGACCATCCCTATATGTTGCCAACTTGTACTTCCCAAGTGCTTAGTATAGTGTTCTGCACACAGTAAGTGCTCAATAAATACGATTGAATAAATGAAGTAGTGGAGCCGGGATTAGAACCCATGACCTCTGACTCCCAAGCCCGGGCTCTTGCCACTGAGCCACGCTGCTTCTCAAGCATGGAGTAGAGATGATTGAGTGCCCTAAAGTCAATGGACAGGATTTTCTTCCTGATGTGCAGAGGAATGGGCAACATTGGAGGCTTTTGAAGAGTGGGGAATTGTACAAATATTGTTTTATAAAAATGATCTCGGCAACAGAGTGTAATAATAATAATACAGAGTGTAATACAGAGTATAATAATAATATAATAATAATAATGTCATTTGTTAAGCGCCTACTATGTGCAAAGCACTGTTTTAAGTACTGGGTGTTCAGGTTGTCCCACGTGGGGCTCACAATCTTAATCCCCATTTTACAGACAAGGTAACTGGGGCACAGAGAAGCTAAGTGACTTGCCCAAGGTCACACAGCTGACAAGTGGCAGAGCTGGGATTAACACCCATTACCTCTGACTCCCAAACCTAGGCTCTGTACACTGAGCCACGCTGCTTTTCTGCTACAAGACTGATAGAGTAGTTGATTTGGGATATCAAAAGTGCTTGATCTCCAGTGGCTATCAATCAATCTGCGCATCAGGCAGAAACTCCTCACCCTGGGCTTCAAGGCTCTCCATCACCTCGCCCCCTCCTACCTCACCTCCCTTCTCTCCTTCTCCAGCCCAGCTCGCACCCTCCGCTCCTCCGCCGCTAATCTCCTCACCGTACCTCGTTCTCGCCTGTCCCGCCATCGACCCCCGGCCCACGTCATCCCCCGGGCCTGGAATGCCCTCCCTCTGCCCATCCGCCAAGCTAGCTCTCTTCCTCCCTTCAAGGCCCTGCTGAGAGCTCACCTACTCCAGGAGGCCTTCCCAGACTGAGTCCCTTCCTTCCTCTCCCCCTTGTGCCTCTCTCCATCCCCCCCATCTTACCTCCTTCCCTTCCCCAAAGCACCTGTATATATGTATATATGTTTGTACATATTTATTACTCTATTTATTTGTTTTTATTTTACTTGTACATATCTATTCTATTTATTTTATTTTGTTAGTATGTTTTGGTTTTGTTCTCTGTCTCCCCCTTTTAGACTGTGAGCCCACTGTTGGGTAGGGACTGTCTCTATATGTTGCCAATTTGTACTTCCCAAGCGCTTAGTACAGTGCTCTGCACATAGTAAACACTCAATAAACACGATTGATGATGATGATGATGATGCTTGGAACAGTATGGTGGTAGTTTAAATGGAAAGGCAGGAATGGATTTGGGAGATTATGTGAAGAAATAACTGACTGGATCTGGTAACTGACCAATGTGGGGATTGAAAAGCTCTTAAACCAGGATGCGATTTTTCAGAAGCATTTGGTTGGCTTATGAAGTTGTCTGGAAGGCCTGTCAATTCTACCAATCCTGAAGTGAAGGGTTAACTGTGGTCCAACATGGTGGCACCTTCTCGCCCTGCCTCAGTCATGTGGCTCAATCTGACACCAGCCTAGTGCCCACCCAATTGTGCAGCCCCCCTGTACAAGGCAACGACAGCAGAGCTCCCCTCATCCCTGCCTCAGTTTGTTGCTGGACCCAGATAATGTTTGGGTGTTGTTTTTTTTAATAAAATGAAAACAAACATGAGGTTTTGTGGCCCCGCTAGGCCAGGCAATGGCCACAGTGCTCCCTCGTCCTCACCAACCCCCCAGCCACCAACCCAGATTGCTGCTGGACTGGGTGGTATTTCTTTTTTTTGTCATTTTTAAAATAAAAAGAAAACAAATATGAGGCTTCTCATTTTATTTCCTCCACCTGCCCCACCTTGGGTCTTCTGGTGGCATAAATCCTCCTTAGATCTCTGTGCCCCGCCTGGAATGCCTGGCTCAGTTTCCTCCCTGCCCGGCTCCCTCCCTTCCTGCAGTGGTGGTGAGATGGCAGCAGAGGCAGCTCTGCCCCCCTACCCTGCGGATCAGCCTGGGAAAATGAACTAGGACAGCGGAGGGAAATGTGTTTTCCTGTTTCCTCTACTGCAGCCGCCTCACCGGAGCCTGAGAAACTGAGCCAGAACAGCAGAGAGAAATGTGTTTTCCTACCCACTCTAGAGTCCTGGAAAATTAGCTGGGACACTGAAGGAAAGCACATTTGAGCTGAGCTTCAAGGAAAGTCCCATCTCCCTCTTCCCTGGAGCCGTCCTCTGGTTGCCAGATTAGACGTCCTGCAATTGAAACTCTGAGATAGATCGATCTGTAGATATTTAAAAACACCTGTTTGATATATCATCTTTAAAAATTTCACCTGAATGAAGCAAATTGTACCACCCCTCCGTGGAGCTGGCTGAAGGAGAGATGAGTCAAGGATAATGCTGAGGTTGTGGACTTGAGAGATGGAGGGTGGGTCAGTCAGACAGTCGAATTTATTGAAGCACTTCTTGTGTGCAGAGCACTGCACTAAGCACATTCCCTGCCTACAACGAGCTTAGAGGGAAGACAGACATTAATATAAATAAATAAATTACAGATTTGTACATAGGTATTGTGGGGCTAGGATGGAGGGTTGAATGAAGGGAGCAAGTCAGGGTAATGCAGAAGGGAGTGGGAGAATAGGAAAGGAGGGCTTAAGCAACAAAGACCTTTTGAAGGAGATGTGCCAGGGGAGTAATTGTCTGTCAGATAAGAGCAAGGAGGGTGTTCCAGGCCAGAGGCACGTGGGCAATAAGTTGGCAACGAGATAGACAAGATTGAGGTACAGTGAGAAGGATAACGTTAGAGGAGCAAAGTGCGAGGGCTGGCTTGTAGAAGAATAGTGAGGTGAAGTAGGAGGGGGCAAGGTGATGGAATGCTTTAAAGCCAGTGGTAAGGAGAATGATGGTGGGTCAACAGTGATGGGTAAGTTAAGTGCTAAGTCTAGAGCTCTGCACACCATAGACAATAAATACCATTAGTGGAATGAAAGGTTGAGAGGATTTGGAAGGGAAGATAAGGAGTGCAATTTTGGACACGTTGAGCTTAAAGTGCTTTAGAACATCCTTGTAAAAATGTTTTGGAGGTAGGGGGAGATGTGAGCTTGCAGAGAAGGAGATCAGGACTAGTGAAAGAAATTTCATGGCCTACTGGATAGAGCATGGGCCTGTGAGTCAGAAGGACTTGTCTGCTGTGTGACCTTGGGTAATTCACTTCACTTTTCTATGCCTGTTACCTCATCTGTAAAACGAAATTAAGACTGAGCCCTCTGAGACAGGAACTGTGTCCAGTGTGATTTCTTAGTATCCACCCCAGTTATTTCTACAGTGCCTGACCCATAGTATGTGCTTAACAACACAGTTATTATTATGATTATTATTATCTGCATAGAGATGGGAATTGAAGATGTGAAAGTAGATGAAGTGGCTGTAGATTGAGAATAAAAAGGGACCCAGAACTGAGCTTTAAGGTTATACCCACAGAGTGGAAAGCAGCTGAAAATCTTGTAAAACAGCCTGAGAAATCAATCAATGGCATTTATTGAGCACTTACTGTGTGCAACACACTGCACTAAGCACTTGGGAGAGTACACTATAACAGAGTTGGTAGACACGTTCCCACCCTGATAGGGAATTTACAGTCTAGAGGGGGAGAAAGTATGGCCAGAGAAGGTAAAAGCAGAATCAGGAGAAGGTAGTGTCAGAGAAAGCTGATAGTGTTTCCAGAAAAAGGGGGTGGTCCACAGTGTCAAAGGGTGCTTCTGAGAGGTCTAGGAGGTTAGGACAGAACAGAGCCTGTTAGATTTGTTCAGTCATTCATTCAATCATTTATTAAGCATTTACTGTGTGCGGAGCACTGTACTAAGTGCCTGGAAAGTACAGTTCCAAAGAAACAATCCCTGCACACAAGGAGGAGGTCTTTGATGACTTTGGAGAGAGCAGTTGGAACTAGCAGCAATCCACTTGAAGAGGGTCAAGGAGGAAGTTGGAGGAGAGAAAGTGAAGGCAACAGAGATAGAATCCTCTTGAGGAGTTTGAACAGAAATGGTAGCAGGGAAACAGAGCAATAGCTGGATGGAACAGTGGGTTGGAGAGGGTTGTTGTTTTTGGTTTTAAAGAGGAGACATTTTATTTGTGTCCTTTCCCTCTGACAGCAGTTTAGTTACCATCTCCTAATCTCGTTAACAAATATTTTTGCTTTAATAGCTAGATTATTTAAACAAAGACATTATTTTCGGTTTGTTTGCTTTTTTTTTTTTTTTTTGGTTTCCTGACTAGTAGAATTCTTAACACATCCTCCCTCACGCTTCTCCGAACTACTTGCCTTTCCTGGAAACAGGCTTCTGGCAGCCCAAGGAACCAGGAAAGACTGGAAAAATGAAGCCCAGATCTCAGTCTGTTGACTCCTGATCAGGGCCTAAGACTGAGCCTCTACAGGACTGGAGGGTCCTTGTCTGAGCTCACTATCTTGTATCTACCCCAGTGCTCTGTTCAGTGCTTGACACTTAGTACGTGCTCAGTGAATACTAGACCGAAAGCTCCTTGTCAGTCAGTCAATAGTATTTATTGAGCCATTACTGTGTGCAGGACACTGTTCGAAGAGCTTGGGAGAGTACAATATAACAGTAAACAGACACATTCCCTGGCAAGGAACATGTCTACCATCGCCATTTCATTGTACTCACCCAGGTGCTTACTACAATGCTCAATTTACAAAGTACTCAATGAATGCCTGATTAAGCTCTTGGAAGAGTACAATACAGTTGATAGACACAATCATCTGCTTGACTGAAAGTTCCTAGAGGACAGGGATTTTTTCTACTAACTATATTGTACTCCCCAAGAGCTTAGACCAGTGTCCTGCACAAAGTAAGCCCTCAGTAAGTACCTCCGTTCGACTGATTGATCTGACGGGCCCAGGGTCCTAGATTAATGGTATCTGAGTGTTTACAGTGTGCAGAGAACAGTACTAAGTGCTTGCGAGAGTACAGTAGAGTTGGTAGACATGATCCCTGCCCACAAGGAGTTTACAACCCAGTTTACAAGCTCCTACTATTACTCAGCCTGCACTCTTCACCCCTCCAATGCCAACTCACTCATTCTTCCCTGATTTCCTCTATCTTGCCGCCGATCTCTCACCCACATCCTGCCTCTGACTTGGAACACCCTCCCTCCTCATAGCTGACTAACTATCATACTCCCCACCTTTGTGAGAAGCAGCATGGCATAGAGGATAGAGCATGGGCCTGGAAGTTAGAAGGTCATGAGTTCTAATCCTGGCTTCGCCACTGGTCTGCAGTGTGGCCTTGGGCAAGTCACTTCAATTCTCTGTGCCTCAGTTACCTCATCTGTAAAATGGGGATTGAGACTGGGAGCCCCATCTGGGACAGGGTCTGTGTCCATCCTGATAAACTTGTATTTAACACAGTGCTTTGTACAGTGCCTGGCACATAGTAAGCACTTAACAAATACCACAATTATTATTAAAGCCTTGCTTAGTGCAGTTCCTGGCACATAGTAGGCACTTAACAAATAACATTATTATATTATTATTATTAATAATAGAAACACATCTCCTCCAAGAAGCCTTCCCAGACTAAACCCTCATTTCCTCTTCTTCCCATTCCCATCACCCTTGTACTTGGATTTTAACCCTTATTCATTCAATTGTATTTATTATCCATAATTTATTTATATTAATGTCTGTCTCCCCCTCTAGACTGTAAGCTCCTTGTGAACAGGGAACCGACTCTGATATGTTGTACTCCCTCAAGCGCTTAGTACAGTGCTTTGCACACAGTAAGCACTCAATAAAGATACAGACTAGAAGAAGACCTGAGCCATTCAGTGAATCTTTGAGATCTTCCTCTCCTCAAGCCAAGGGGTTGTTACCCTGCCAGCTGGTAGCCCCAGGCAGTAGTTCCTAGCCCCAGGCAGGGGCGTCCACTTAGCTTGCCCATTAGGGAGGGAAGCAGCAGGGGATGCCCAATTCAGTTGGTTGGGATTCTACTTCAGAGGGGTTCCCTTTCCTTGACCTATGGGTAGGAGAAAGGAAAGCTCCACAACCCACATTGTGTTTAGGTACCCTCAAGTGGTTGTAGCAGAGAGACCCCCCCCCCCCCATTCCCATCCCAATGTTCAGTCCTCTTCTAGATCAGCCCCAACTTGGGCTTTGCAAGCTTGGAGGGCCAGAACGGGTCCAACCCCTATAACTGAGGCTGCTCTGAAGGAAAATATTATATATAGAGTTGTCCTGTGTATTTGAAGAGATACCTTTGACAGTGAAATTCTCCTTTGAGTAGTGTGTGTCACTGAAAAGGCCAATGTGCGATCCACATTGGACATACAATAAGGCTGTCCCTTGTAGTGTTATTATGTTTGCTTACAGAGCCTGGGGCTGTTTTCTCTTTTGCATCCTCTTCTGTCTCTCCATAAGAAGCTGCTGCCGGAGGAGAGTCATTCCCTTTTCGGTGGTAGTGCTCCATTGTAGACCTGTCATCAGCAAAACATCGTCAGTGAAACATTATGTCTAGGTGGGTTTTGCTAAAACTGAACTGTTTCACGTTCTAGCCAAGGTCTCCCTGTGAGGACAGTAAAACCACTTAACACTATTTTCCAGAAAAGTTAGGTCTCTGAACTTGGCAATACAGTAAATAGAGCATGGGCTTGGGAGTCAGAAGGTCATGGGTTCTAATCCCTGCTCTGCCACTTGTCTGCTGTGTGAGACCTTGAGCAAGTAAGTCATTTTACTTCTCTATGCCTCAATTACCTCATCTGTAAAATGGGGTTTGAGATTGACCTGTATGTGGGGCATGGACTGTCTCCAACTCTGTTTGCCTGTATCCACCCCAGGGCTTAGTGCAGTGCCTGGAAAATAGTAAGTGCTTAGCAAATACCATAATAATAATAATAATAATTAATTATTATTAATAATATTATTAATTATTATTATTAAACTGCCGGGCAGAGATTTGTCTATGCTTGTAAAAAATTAGAAAGAGTTTGGGATTGTGCCAGGTACAGGTGATAGAGAAGGGCATAAACGGATACTCTTCAATTCCTTCTGTACCGCTCCCACCCTCAAACCTCCTCAATGTTCTGTGATTTAGGGAAATGTAGAGCGATAGCGGTAGAAGAAAAGAGAAACAGAAATTTGGCATCCCTGCCTGGAATTTCCACCTCCCACAGTCCCTATTGACTTGGGACCAGCTGTGGTTCTTTTTCTTTGTTTTTTTTTTGTTGTTGTTATGGTGTTTAAGTACTTAGAACAGGATATTAAGTGCTGGAGTAAATAAAAGTTATCAGGTTGGACACAGTCTAGGCCCCACATGGGGCTCACAGTCTTAACCTCCATTTTATAGATGAGGTAAGTGAAGCACAGATAAATTAAGTGACTTACTTGATCAAGGTCACCCAGCAGAGAAGTGTCAGAGCCTGGATTAGAACCCAGGTCCTTTGGACTCCCTGGCTGGTATTCTATCCACTAGAACCTGCTGCTGTTGCAGGAGGAACCCCAGGACTCCAGCAGGGCCAGCTGTCGGGGTCTAGACTGTGAGCCCGTTGTTGGAAAGGGACCAACTCTGTATGTTACCTACTTGTACTTCCCAAGCGCTTAGTACAGTGCTCTGCACACAGTAAGTGCTCAATAAATACGATTGAATGAATGAATGAATGTCCTTTGCTCTTCCTTCTTTTGCCTTCTCCTTCGACTGCTATTCCCACACAGGACTCCTAGCCACTGAGGCTCTACCTGAAAATGGGGCTTCTCAGGCCCCCTGACTTTCTTTGGGAGAAATTTGTGAGGGTGGCCTTGATCAAGCTTTCCTCACCACCCCCAACTTGACTGTTAAGAGCTTGAGGGCCACTCCCATATCCGAGGGCAAAACATCTAGAATAAAAGTAACAGTTGAAGTCCCTGTGGAGTGACCACTTTCTCTTTCATTATCCAAAATCTGAATGCGAATCTGCCCTTTGTTAATCAATACCCTTGATAATAGATATTTTTATTGAGCTCCTTCTGTGAGCTTTAAGCTGTGCTGACCTCTGTAGGAAATCTAAGCTAAAATTAATCAATCATATTTGAGTGCTTACAGTGTGCAAAGTCCTATACTAAGTGTTTTGGGAGAGTAAAATATAGCAGACTTTAGAAAGTCCTAGACCCCCCCACCCAAAGAAAACCAAGACATACGTGACAAGAGATATACAAACACTAATTTTACTTTGTTGAGTGGAAAAATTTCTTAACCTCATGTCAGTCACTTTCTAGTAACCCACAGATTTAACAGGTTTTAAATATTCATTGGCAAGTGTTTATGCATAATGGGATTGTGTGACCACAGCATTAAGAATGTTCAAAAGTTGCTGCCTTTAGCCCAGAGAAACTCCCTGGGCAATAATTCACATTCCAAAAATGTTTCAAACTGAGAATCATGTAATTTAGTTTTCCAATCACTGAGGATAGCCCATCTGAGGATAGCACCCCCTGACTAATTTTGACAAGTTCTAGCTTCTCTGATTCAGCACAGCGCTTCAGTTGTCGAAAACAAAGCCTCAGGTATCTTATCCCCATTTTACAGCTAGACACTGAGGCACAGAGTGACTTGCCCAAGGTCACAAAGGAGACAAATATCCGAGGAAGGAGCAGAACCAGGATCTCGTGATTCTGGCTACTGTGCTCTTTCCATTAAGGCATGCTGCCTCCCAACCACCTAAAATCACAGCTCCTCCAAGAGAACTTCCCTGACTAAGCCTTTATTTCGCCACCTGCCCTCCCCTCTGTGTCAGACTGTGCACTATGCCCTTAATCACTTTGATACTCTCCCTAGCCCATCAGCATTTATGTACATATCCTTATAATCTACTATCTCATCTGTAATTTATTTAAATGCCTCTCTCCTCTTGCAGACTGTAAGCTCCTTGAGAAAAGGGATCTCATCATAGCCTAGTAGATAGAGCACAGGCTGGTCAGAAGGGTCTGGATTCTCATCACGGATCTGCCACTTGTCTGTTGTGTGTGACAAGTAGCTAGACACTTAACTTCTCTGTGCTTGTTACCTCATCTGTAAAATGGGGATAGGTTATGAACCGCATTTGAGACAGGGATCGGGTCCAATCCGATTAGCTTGTATGTACCCCAGCGCTTAGTACAGTGCTCAGAGTAAGCTCATAACAAATTTTAAAAAAACTCTATTGTGTTTTCCAAGTGCTTAATACAGTGCTCTGCCCATAATAAATGCTTAATGATATCACTGATAAAGCTGCAATAACAGAGTAAAATCACAATGGTCATCCAATCCTAGTAAAAAAAAAAAACAGATTTACATGCAGCAGTAGGAAAGAAAGGTGTATATCCACGGTGGCATGGATGCTAAGCGTGGAAAGAGCATGGGCTTGGGAGTCAGAGGTCGTGGGTTCTAATTCTGACTCCACCACTTGTCAGTTGTGTGACCTTGGGCAAGTCAAGTAAAGTCTCTGTGCCTCAGTTACCTCATCTGTAAAATGGGGATTAAGACTGTGAGCCCCACGTGGGGCAACCTGATTACCTTGTATCTACCCCAGTACTTAGAACAGTGCTTGGCACCTAGTAAGTGCTTAACAAATACCAACATTATTATTATTTAAACTGGAATATTCAGCTTGCCTTTTGACTATTTTCTTTAACTAGCACTTGCAGGGTGTGACTGAGCTTCTGACTCTTTGCCCTTCTACCTGTCAATTCCAACTGAGCCACCCTGCTGATGGCTGCATATGAGCATTATCATTATTGGTCAGTTATTATTTTGAGGTGTCAATACCTTTTTGTTTGTTTGGAATTATCCTTCAGTGTTTCCCAGAAGCCTTTCTTCTTGCTTACCTTACATAAAATTGTTCTTCCCCTATACAGTCTGTGCAATTGTTTGGGTGTCCTATTGTTAGTCACTTTTTTCAGAACACCTACCCAGTGTCCATGACCTGCAATAACCACTGACTGACTCATCAAGAAGATTGGCAAGCTACTGGCTATGGATGAAAGTTTCATTGTTTGGAACAATCGAATAAATCTGTTCGGAGCAATTGTGGAAAACATATTTGTAGGGAGACAATCTGGACCTGACAACTGTGTATGTTTGTGTCTTCATTTTAATTTTCAATTTAGTCTGTGGTGTGGCTACTGTTCCTTTAAAAAAGCAGCAGGAAGTGAGACTTCTGAAACTTCATCTTTAAAATGAAAGTGTCATTAATATTTTAGAGTCATGACCACTCAGAGCATAGGCATTGGAGAAGGATGCACTTGCTCAAAATAGATAGGTTACTGTTATTTTTAGGTATTTAAAGAAGAAGCTTAAAGCTTGTGCTTAGCATTTTTGAGTGATCTCAGGAGGATAATTATGGAATTTGAATCCCAAATCAGGTGAGCCAACTTTAACTATTAGCCTTGCTAGCATTCCTCATGTAACGCTTCACAGCTGTGGCAAACTCTTGAAGTGAATGCATTTTAGACTACAGCTCTCCAGGTGTCAAGCATTGATTCTGATGTTAAAAATCAGGTTTTACGTTAGCTTTGTTCAAGTTGTGATTTTTATCATGGATCTCACTAAGTGCAAGGAGGGGTAAATTTAATGATAATACTTGGGCGTTGACCATTATTTTTGTGGCTTTGTTTGATCCCAAATCAGGACTCTTCACATTATGCTCTTTTTGGTCACCTCAGAATGACTGGTGAATTGGATATCACACTAGCAATTCCACTTCATTATTCATATGTAGGAATGGTGCAGCTTTTGGTCAATGTTCTTAAATTAGAAAACTGGAATTTAGTTGCTCATTAGTGTAAGGAATTTAAAATATCTTCCTAAACAGCCTGTGTCCACTAGAAATGGGCTATGCATGGGTGAATTAATAAGACTTTTCTGTTACTGAACGTACTGGGGCTATTTGAGCTGTAAACATCTTGCTATATACCTAATAACCTTTAACGATCTGAAGCCTTTCGCTTGCGTAGACAGCACATTTGTGTAATTAAGAAAACGAATTAGAATGAAATGTTTAGGAAGGCAGGTGGCGGAGAGAGTATATATATCTTAATAATAATAATAATAATAGCAATAGCATTTATTAAGCATATATATCTTGCCATAATGTTATCTGGAAACCTATGTTGCTTTAGTGCTTTGCACATAGTAAGCGCTTAACAAAGAGAAGCAGCGTGGCTCAGTGGAAAGAGCCCGGGCTTTGGAGTCAGAGGTCATGGGTTCAAACCCCGGCTCTGCCCATTGTCAGCTGTGTGACTTGGGCAAGTCACTTCACTTCTCTGGGCCTCAGTTACCTCATCTGTAAAATGGGGATTAAGACTGTGAGCCCCATGTGGGACAACCTGATCGCCTTGTATCCTCCCCAGCGCTTAGAACAGTGCTTTGCACGTAGTAAGCGCTTAACAAATGCCATCATTATAAATGCCATCATCATCATCATCCTGTTGTCTTCATGTATTTTTAGGGATGGAATTTGGAATTTGGTTAACCTCCCCATGTGGGACAACCTGATCGCCTTGTATCCTCCCCAGCGCTTAGAACAGTGCTTTGCACGTAGTAAGCGCTTAACAAATGCCATCATTATAAATGCCATCATCATCATCATCCTGTTGTCTTCATGTATTTTTAGGGATGGAATTTGGAATTTGGTTAACCTCCCCATGTGGGACAACCTGATCGCCTTGTATCCTCCCCAGCGCTTAGAACAGTGCTTTGCACATAGTAAGCGCTTAATAAATGCCATCATCATCATCCTGTTGTCTTCATGTATTTTTAGGGATGGGATTTGGTTAACCTCTTGTGTACGGTGGCAACATGATCCTGCCAGGGGGGTGGTTTCAGACCGTTTTGCTTGTTTGCCTTCTCCTTGGGTGGGGGGGGGGGGGGGTTAAGCTGGGGTGACTCAGTTTCCCCACCTGGGGTGCTCCATCCCTGCAAGGGAGCCACTGAGCCCGACAGAGAGGGGGAAATTGGCAGGGATTAGGTAGCTCTTGAGCCCCCTGCCCCCAACCTAGCAGCGACCCCGAGGACCCAGGCCTCCTCGGCTGTCCAGGCTCTCCCACCAAGGCCAGGAGACCCCCAGAGGGGTGTCCCTGCAGTCCTGGGGGAGATCCCGGGTTTTTTCCCCCCTATCCTCGGCTCTTTTCCTCTTTCACTTTTCTTTCCTCCCAGTTCAGCTGGGTGCAGGTGACGGCTGGAGGGGACGGGCCTCGTCCCCAGCCCCCGCCCCCTCCCCTCTTAAACCGGACGGGAGGGACCCAGGCCCCCCAACCCCAGGGAGGCTCCGCACCGGTGGCACCGGGTGGCATCTGCCCTTCAGCCGTCGCCCTCCCTCCCCGGACCCCCCGCGCAGCCTATGGAGGTAACGCCAGCCGGGAGTCCTGCCTGGAGGAGGTGGCTGATTCACATCTCCGCCTCTACCCTCTGTCTCTCCCGCTTGCTCTGCCCCCTCTCCACCCCTCTTCTTCTTAATCGCATTTACTGAGCGCTTACTAGGTGCAAAGCACTGCGCTAAACTCTTGAAGGTCATTCCCCTGGGCGTTCATGCAATCGTATTTATTGAGCGCTTACTGTGTGCAGAGCACTGTACTAAGCGCTTGGGAAGGACAAGATGGCAACATAGAGCGCTTACTGCGTGCAAAGCACTGCGCTAAACTCGTGAAGGTCAGTCCCCTGGGCATTCATTCAGTCGTATTTATTGAGCGCTTACGGTGTGCAGAGCACTGTACTAAGCGCTTGGGAAGTACAAGTTGGCAACAAAGAGCGCTTACTAGGTGCAAAGCACTGCTCTAAGCGCTCGAAGGTCAGTCCCCTGGGCATTCATTCAGTCGTATTTATTGAGCGCTTACTGTGTGCAGAGCACTGTACTAAGCGCTTGGGAAGTACAGGTTGGAAACATATAGAGACGGTCCCTACCCACCAGCGGGCTCACAGTCTAGACACAGGGACGGGTGGGGGCGATTAGGCAGCGTGGGAGTCAGAGGTCGTGGGTTCTAATCCCGCCTCCGCCACTTGTCTGCTGCGCGGCCTTGGGCAGGTCACTTCACTTCTCCGGGCCTCAGTTTCCCTCATCTGTAAAACGGGGATTAAAGGCGGTGAGCCCGCTGTGGGCAGGGATTGCCCCTCTTTGTTGCTGAATTGTCCTTCCCAAGCGCTCAGTCCAGTGCTCTGCACACAGTTAAGCGCTCAATAAATACGGTAAATTGAATCACTCATTCAGTCGTACTTATTGAGCGCTTACTGTGTGCGGAACGCTGGCCTAAGCGCTTGGAAAGTACAATTCGGCAACAGATACAGTCCCTACCTCACAACGGGCTCACAGTCTAGAAAACGACAACCTGATGACCTTGGATCTGTCCCAGCGCTTAGAACAGCGCCTGGCACCTAGTGAGTGCTTAACAAGCACCATTATTCTTATTAGTCATTCAATCGCATTTATTGAGCGCTTACTGTGTGCAGAGCACTGGACTAAGCGCTTGGGAAGGACAAATCGGCAACATATAGAGATGGCCCTCATCCCCCTCTCCATCCCCCCATCTTACCTCCTTCCCTTCCCCACAGCACCTGTATATATGTATATATGGTTGTACATATTTATTACTCTATTTATTTAACTTGTACATTTCTATCCTATTTATTTTATTTTGTTGGTATGTTTGGTTCTGTTCTCTGTCTCCCCCTTTTAGACTGTGAGCCCACTGTTGGGTAGGGACTGTCTCTATGTGTTGCCAATTTGTACTTCCCAAGCGCTTAGTACAGTGCTCTGCACATAGTAAGCGCTCAATAAATACGATTGATTGATTGATTGATTGATTGGCCCCTACTCAACAACGGGTTCACAGTCTATTATTATTATGCTGCGCCTTGCCCTTTCCGCATGGCATGGGCTGCGGCCCTGGGAGAAACTGGCGCACGGAGGAGGGAGGAAGGAAGAAGAGGAGGAGGAGGAGGATGGAGGGGCGGAGGGAAAACGAGTCGGGGCTTGCAAGCTACCCAGCTCCAGGGCTTGGAGCAGGGAAGCCAGTCCTGGACATGCAGCACAAGATTGACACCTGATGACGGAGGGCAAGGCTCCGCTTCGAGGCCTGAGGTATCACCGCTTCTATCCCCTTCCTTGCCCTGAAAACTGGCCTCTTCCTCCCCTGCCAAATCTGCACACCGTAAGCGCTCAGTACGTACCCCTGAAGGGTCGGAAAGAGGCATCTCCCTCCCCTCTCTGCCCCCTTTTCCCTCTGAGAAAACTGTTCCCGACCCGCTCTTCTGCAGGTGTGTTAGTCTCTTGGGAAGTTTGGGCACTTGGGTTCCCCGGGGGAGCGCCTAAGAAAGCTCTTTAAATGGGAATGGTCCCCTTTTAGACTGTGAGCCCACTGTTGGGTAGGGACTGTCTCTGTATGTTGCCAATTTGTACTTCCCAAGCGCTTAGTACAGTGCTCTGCACATAGTAAGTGCTCAATAAATATGATTGATGATGATGATGATGATGGTCACCCCTGCCCTCCCCGGGGTAGGAACTCTGAGTCCGATTGAGATCGTCTTTGAGAAATGCTTTGTGCTCCACTCACAAATGCTACTTTGCAAATAGAACGCATCTGTATAAGGAAGTGTTTCATGCGCTTAGTACAGTGCTCTGCGCACAGTAAGCACTCAATAAATATGATTGAATAAATCCAAGATGTTGCTACTGGTACGTGATGTGTATGCTCCTCATCATAAATAGGATGGAGCAGAGTAGAGGGCAGGAGATTGAGTCAGAAGCTGTGGAGGAGAGTTTGGGGTTTTCAGCAGAATTCCCCCTACAGCCCCTATAAATTGGAGGAAGAGGCACAGGCCCTGGGACAAAGTATGATTTATGGACTTTACTACTGAACACACAGTCATCACAGTGCACCACATTCTCTTTTGTCTGTCCGTGTCTTGTTCCAAAGGTCCAAGTGAGGTTCCTATTTTTATTATCGTAGTAGATTTAAATGACACCTTTCTCAGGCTGCTTTAAACCATTTTTTTTTTATGGAACTCGAATCCTTTGACTAACTTTCAGATCACTGTCTGAAAAATGTCAATATGGAAGAAAATTAGGAAGGTGATTGGAAAGAGGCCCAGAGGCACACAAGGGTTGGGAGTGAGTTAAAGCTAAGTACTGACAGCATCATAAGAGTAAACATGAGGGGGAATAGGCTGGATTGCAGTGCTTATGATGTGCTGGTGGAAGACAGGAGACCTGGATAATAATAATGGCATTTATTGAGTGCTTACTATGTGCCAAGCACTGTTCTAAGTGCTGGGGAGGTTACAAGGTGAACAGGTTGTCCCATGTGGCACTCACAGCCTTAATCCCCATTTTAGAAAGGAGGGAACTGAGGCACGGAGAAGTGAAGTAACTTGCCCAGGGTCAAGCAGCAGACACATGGTTTAGCTGGGATTAGACCCCACATTCTCTGATTCCCAAACCCGGGGTTCTTGCCATAAAGCCATGCAGATGTGAACAAAAGTGCTGTGGGGGTGGAGTGAATATCAAAGAACTTGGGAGGTATGCAGCCAAGAACATAAGCAAAAAGGAAGCTGAATGGATTGGGAAGATGAGGGGTTGGTCAAGGCCTGCTGTGTTGCCCTTCAAGGGACTAAAATTAGCCCCAGGTATTTTGGGGAGCCAGGAGGGAGTGCAGCCTTTGCCATGAGAATGCGGGAAGGTGTTTCATTAGACTTCCTCTGATGGAAGCCCAGCAGAACAATAACCTGGCCTTGCCCTCCTGCCCCTCCGGGGACAGGAGGATGTGCCTTAAGTGGAGCAGCAGTGAGTTTGGGGATTTATTCAATCAATCAGTTGTATTTATTGAGCACTTATTGTGCACAGAGCACTGTACTAAGCACTTGGGAGTGTACAATAGAACAGAGTTGTAGACACTTTCCCTGTCCACAATGACCTTGCAGTCTAGAGGGGGTGACAGACGTTAATATAAATTCTGCACATGTACATAAATGCTGTGGGGCTGAGGGATTGGGGGAATAAAGGGAGCAAATCCAAGTTCAAGGGCAATGCAGAAGGGAATGGGAGAAGAGGAAATGAGGGCTTAATCAGGGAAGGCCTCTTAGAGGACACTTGCCTTCAATGAGATTTTGAAGGTTGGGAGAGTGTCTGTCAGATCCATTTATTCATTCAATCGTATTGAGCGCTTACTGTGTGCAGAGCACTGTACTAAGCACTTGGGAAGTATAAGTTGGCAACATATAGAGCCAGTCCCTACCCAACAACGGGCTCACAGTCTAGAAGGGGGAGACAGACAACAAAACAAAACATATTAACAAAATAAAATAAATAGAATAAATACGTACAAGTAAAATAAATAAATACATAGAGTAATAAATATGTACAAACATATACATAGTGACTTGAACATAAATAGCACACCCCTCTAAATGTTTATCACAACCAAAAATTTGGTAACCCAGTTTTCTGGTTATGCATATGCTAGGTATATGAGCATGGGGACATCCCTCCCCATTTTCAAGTCATTTCACTTCTCTGGGGCTCAGTTACCTCACCTGTAAAATGGGGATTGAAACCTTCCCTCCCCCTGGCAATACAGAGCCATTTCTTGCGGTGCACGGCTGCCCTGGAAGGCCCGCACCCCCATCTCCCTGCTGAGGAGTCCTTTCCAATCAGGCAAAAACTCCTCAATCAGGCAAAAACTCCTCACCCTCGGCTTCAAGGCTCTCCGCCACCTCGCCCCCTCCTACCTCACCTCCCTTCTCTTCTTCTACAGCCCAGCCCGCACCCTCTGCTCACCTCCTCACTGTGCCTCGTTTCTCAGATATGAAGAAAGAGGGCATTCCAGATTGGATGGAGGGTTGGCATTTAATCTAGAGCAGGGTTCTCTGGAGCCCAGTTCTAGGCTCTGG
This sequence comes from Tachyglossus aculeatus, assembly GCF_015852505.1. Classification (NCBI taxonomy): domain Eukaryota; kingdom Metazoa; phylum Chordata; class Mammalia; order Monotremata; family Tachyglossidae; genus Tachyglossus; species Tachyglossus aculeatus. The sequence continues at coordinate 15,895,167 of NC_052077.1, forward strand.
AAAAAAAATACTTTCATGGGGAAGGATGAGCTTAAAAACTCTAAAACTAGGGGAGATTGCATAGGCCTGGGCTCCAGAAGATCTGGGGCCTGGCACCCGCAGAATTCTCGGCCAACATGGAACCTCCCTTCCTTGTACTGATAGTACCAGAAGAGTTTCCCTTTGGTTTGAATTTGATGCTGAAGACAGTGAGGCCACATTGAGTGTGAGTGTCTTTGAGAATAACTGCACACTTGGTGTGTATATTTCTGGCCCAGATAAACTTTTCTTAGACACCAGGGGTTAAGGGGGAAAGGAACATCCTAGCCCTGGTAGGTCATTTGCTCGAATTGTTTCTGCAGGTGTGGTGATGGGTTGGGCTGAGCCATCAATATTCTTTGTGCCCAGTAGCTGACATTCCAGGATTGCTGGAAGAGAGGTTTGGTAAAGGATGTGGTCACAGAGCAGAGAATCTCAGACTGAACAGTAGTAGGCACCGCTGACTGTAAGCCATCACTGAGCATGGCATTCTGAATGAGAGTCAAAGGGATCGTTTTTCACTTGCAAAATCCAGAGTTCCTGCCATGGCTGTAAGAAGCTACTGGTGTGAATTGGCTACCTGACCTGAAAAAGTGACTAGCACGTCACAGGTACTGTCAAGGAAGGTCCCGCTTCTGGAAGTCAAGTTTCCTGGCTGGAAGCAGGGCAGAGGGTGTGAGCCTGGAGACCCTTTGTGCCCCCCGCCCCCAGCTCCTCCCATTTTAGGCCCAGTGACAGCAGGTTCTAATGGGCTTTGACCTTGGAACGAACCACCCAACTGGGGGAAGGAACCAAACCGAAGTCACTTGTAAATTGGGGTGGATAACATCACCAGTCTGCCTCCCTCTTACCTTATAGGTGCCTTATGTGTATGAATCAGATGACCCTTCTAAGGAGCTTTGAGTTCCCTGCCACACGGGCAATTCAGGCCAGCTTTGTAGTTTTCTTGAGCAGATAATAATAATAATGGCATTTATTAAGTGCTTACTATGCGCAAGCACTGTTCTAAGCGCTGGGGAGGTTATAAGGTGATCAGGTTGACCCACAGGGGGCTCACAGTCTTAATCCCCATTTTACGGATGAGGTAACTGAGGCACAGAGAAGTTAAGTGACGTGCCCAAAGTCACACAGCTGACAATTGGTGTAGCTGGGATTTGAACCCATGACCTCCGACTCCAAAGCCTGGGCTCTTTTCCACTGAGCCACAAGTGAGAGTTTTCCACTGGGTGTCAGTGACTGTCAATCACAAATGCTGTCAAACTTTCTGTCTTCCACCAGCAGGGAGATAGTCGTTGAAGGCAAGAAAGGATTCAGTGAGAATCATAAGCACGGATCTTATTTTTTTTAAATGCAACAGATATAGTTATCAACAGCAATTTGCTATTCAGATAAGTAGGTCACTGACCCAGGCCTGGGGACTAGATTATCAAGAGCCCTAACTATCACTAAGAACTCAGACATCTTCTAATTTGATAGTGGTTGATGTGAGGAAAGAATCTCTTTGATTTAAGCTTATTGTGGGCAGGAAATGTGTTTACCAACTCTTTTTATATTGTACTCTTCCAAACACTTAGTTTAGTACTCTGTGCACAGTAAGTGCTCTATAAATATTATGGCTTGATTAACCTATCCTCCATTGCCTACTCTGGTGCTGTGTCGAGAAACCAGTGAACAATGTTTGAGGTGAGTGTTTCGGATTCAGGGTGCAGTGCAGGATTGGGGGAAAGGGGTTTCTTTTAGCAAATGTTTGTCACCAAAATACTAGGCCCTTAGTGGCTAATCCTTTGTCCACTTTTGACTTCCTGAGTCATGGTCCACACAGATTCTGTGGCATGACCAACATAGTTGTTAAGTTTCTCAATTACCCTGATTTTAGCAGTTAATGAGACACCTTCCCCCCCCCCCCCAATCTGTGGATTAACGTAGCCGCCACCCTCAACAAGCTGGTGAGGGAAGTGAAGCAGCGTGGCTCAGTGAAAAGAGCACGGGCTTTGGAGTCAGTGGTCAGGGGTTCAAATCCCGGCCCCGATGATTGTCAGCTGTGTGACTTTGGGCAAGTCACGTAACTTATCTGTGCTTCAGTTACCTCACCTGTAAAATAAGGATTGACTGTGAGCCCCCCATGGGACAACCTGATCACCTTGTAACCTCCCCAGCACTTAGAACAGTGCTTTGCACATAGTAAACGCTTAATAAAAATTCCATCAAAAGTGCAGTGCCCAGCTCAGGAGAGATTTTAATACTCGGTGGCCACAGGCGGCACCTGCTATCCTGCCGACACCAGGTGTTGCACAGTTACATCAACAACCCGTGCACCTCAGCTCCCCTTGGTTGATTTTTTTTTCCCAGCTTTTGTAAGCCCCACCTCTGATGGTGCATCCAATTACAGCAGGTAATTCCCTCCTGTCCTTCTTCCTTTGCCCCTCCTCCATTCCCACGCTCTTCTGTTCCCAGTAGTTTCCCTGGAAATCTCATCTACACCCTGAACTCAGCCGTCCTCTCTGCTTCCTCCCCCATGTTCCAGTAATTATTTTTTTTCCTTTTAAATATGTTCTGGTGACTCTACTCCCAACTCTCTGTCCCACTTCATGTCTCTTCCTTTCCCCAGCCCCAGCCGTGGCAACGAGAGCAGGGACCAACCAGGGTGGCACGAAGCAGTAGCTATTGCAATGATTGATGTTTAAAAGAAGCAAGAAAAGATCCTGGACTATGGCTGAAGGATGATGGGACACTGGGGAGTTCAAGGTGCAGGGGCGTACTCCGTAAAGCTACTAGCAACAGGGGAGGGGAAGGAATGGGGCAGCAGTGACATTTTTATTTACCTGGAGGGCTTGGCCATCAGGTCGGAATAGCTCTGGAGTGGAACCTAAATTGTATGAAAGTCTAAGGAAAAATGTACTCCACGCTCCAGTCGCTCATGATGCAGCCAAATTTTAGAGGACTCTAACCTGGTTGTATCTTGGGGCTTATCCGTATTTTGCAGTGTGTGCTGTGGGGTGGATGGGGACTTGGTGACAGAGTGTGCTGAGCTTAGCACAACCCAATCCCACTACTTGAAAAACAAATAGAATATTTTTTTCCTCTTCACTCCCAGCACTAAAGTTTTATAATAGTTTTTAATACAATAGAATAGTTTTCTTTTTTGGCATTTGTTGAACATATGGGTCTCCTGTTGTTCTAGACTGTGAGCTTGTTATGGGCAGGAATGTGTCTGTTATATTGTACTCTCCCAAGCACTCAGTACAGTGCTTTGCATACAGTAAGTGCTCAGTAAATATGATTGAATGATTGAACTGATCATTTTGGTAGTGATGTTGGTCTTAGAGTAGCCCTATTTGGAGACGTGTTGCTCACTGATTGGACCAGGGTCTAGAGATGTCTGCTCTTGTTTTTTCAGGTGACTAATGGAGAAGAGACTGTCTATTCAAACATGTTTATTAAAAATAATAGTGCTACTATGTGCTTATGTGCTAAGCACTGAGGTAGAGACAAGATAACCAAGTGGGACACAATCCCCATCCCACCTAGGGCTCCCGATCTAAGTAGGTGGGAGGAAAGGTATTGAATCCCCATTTTAGAGGTGGGGAAATCAAAGCACAGAGAGGTGCTTGCCCAAGGCTACACAGCAGGCAAGTTGCAGAGAGGGATTAGAATCTAGGTCCTTGGGTGCCCAGGCCCTTGCCACTAGGGCATGCTGCTTCCAATCACCATCAACAGAATCCTCTTTGAGCATGAAGGTAATAGAGTTGTTTGAGTCAGAGGATGCTGCTAATGCTCAGGCAGCATCCATGAATCTATGTGTTTTAGAGAGTCTCTTGCATGCTGTATCCAGGAAAATTTGGTAGTGCACATTTTTGGCTGCTTGACATTTGGGTGAGCATTACTCAGACACCCGTGGTTAGGAGGAAAAAGGTATGTCCTACTGCCAACAGGATTTGTACCTGAGTTGTTTTTGTGATAGTAGTGATTGATTTGCACTGAGTCATTCTCAAGCTCTCATGCCCAGCAGCCAGCACTTGGACGTGGCTGGTAAGGAAGTGAAATAGGCAGGAATGTATAGATTGCTGCTCCCTCTAAAACTCTTTTCCCTCTTCCCTTTCCCCTGGGCATTGCTGTGGCCTTCTTGGCAGTAGTGGACAAAAGTCAAAAGGCAGCAAAGGTTTGTGCCTTGGATGACAGAATGGCCAGCTGATGAGCTAGGGATGAAGGAATGGGGTAGAACATCATAGCATTGCAGCGAGCAGTCCATGCACTGCTTTTTGCCCAAACCTCCTCTTAAGTCTCACAGCTGTAGGCTCAGAGAAGAGAGTGGATAACAGGAGCAAGGCAGAGAGTCTGGTGTAACACGGGAGTTGGATCTGGAAAGGGCTGAGATTCTGATGCTAGAGGGGCAGGGGGAAATCCGCTTTCTTTTCTGGCATTCCTTTCAAGCATGGATTGTTGTTGAAAATTGTTGAAATATGTTGTACATATTTATTACTCTATTTTACTTGTACATATCTATTCTATTTATTTTATTTTGTTAGTATGTTTGGTTTTGTTCTCAGTCTCCCCCTTTTAGACTGTGAGCCCACTGTTGGGTAGGGACTGTCTCTATATGTTGCCAACTTGTAATTCCCAAGCGCTTAGTACAGTGCTCTGCACACAGTAAGAGCTCAATAAATACGATTGATTGAAAAGGTCACAGCTCTAGTCCCCTTCAATTTGAAGAGGGGCTAGTTAAGCTGTAGAGTTCACATTCTGCTTCCAGACCTACTGTAGTGAAATTAGTGGACAATGAGTTTATCATGAGAGGGAATCCAGACTACCCTAAAGCTGATATTTTCATCTTAATTGTCTGTACTTCAACTCAGTGTGGGATATGCTTTATATTAACAGATACATTCCACCCAAAATTTACAAGTGAAAAAGAAACTTTACTTCCTTGCCCAAGAGCTCAGAGACAGATTACTTTAACTGACTTTCCACATCCAATGAACTGTGAGCATTTGCCTTCTTTCAGTTAATTTGCTTTTCTGCCTTTCCTTAAATTCCCGAGTTGTGGGGAGAGTTTCCGGTGGCAGGCCGGCGTTAATCAAGGGTGAAAGCACCGAGCAGAAGAATGGAGAAAGGCAGACAACTGCCCTCCAGGAGAATACTACAGTTTTGTGGTTCCAAAGAATTGGACTGCTTTCGCTATCCCAGGGCAAAGCTTTGAGGGTCCTATTTGCATACTGAGGCCTGAGGATGGGGAGCAAGGGAAGAAGTCAGTGACATCTGAGTGAGAAGAGGGTGACTGGAGCCAAGGCAGGATCCAAAGCAGCCCAGCTCTAGGAACTAGATCAAAAATTCATTGGCTGAATGTGGCCCACAAGCCCTAGTTGGCCTGATGTAGAACTATTCTCTCACACTTCCAAGCTAGGATAATCTATGGAGGAATGTGTTGTCTTAAGTACATAATCAGACCCTTCCAGACATATTGCAAAATCTAATCCATGTAATAGTCCCAAATCCAGGCTACTGATTTTAAAATCATCCTTGCTTTGTATTTAAAAGTTTTTTGCTACATGCTTGTCATTTACCCCTTCCCTTTCCCTCCCCTATTCTTACCTATCAGGACCCTTTTTCTTTTTTTAAGCACATTGAGATATTTAGAACCCCCCAGTGCATCTGTTGGTGGTCCTGAAAGCCCCTCCTTTTGGCTAATAGAAGAGTTAGTTCAACATTGGTTCTCTCGCCTTCTGAATAATAATAATAATAATTCTTAGACTGTGATCCCCATATTAGACAGGTACTGTGTCTAACTGAATTATCTTGTACCTGCCCCAGCACTTAGAACAGTGCTTGGCACATAGTAAGCACTTGACAAATACCACAGTTATTATTAAGCATTAGGGAGGCCTCTACCCCGCCTATTTTTGGTTCAGAATCATTGCAGCTGGTGGGATCGTTCGGGGCCTAGCCAGAGAATCATTTTTTTTTTTTAAATACTCATTCCTAATAGTCTCTCTGTGCTGTATGCACTGCTGTGGTCTACTTGCATTTGCTTTTTATTTAATGGAATTTAAGAGCTTACTATGTGCTAAGCATTGAGGTAGATATAGGCTAATCAGATGGGATGTGGTCCAAGTCCCAAATGGGGCTCACAGTCTTATTCCTCATTTTTACAGATGAGGTAACTGAGCACAGAAAAGTTAAGTGACTTTCCCAAGGTCACACAAGAGATAAGTGATGAAGCTGGGATTAGAACCCAGTTCCTCTTACTCCAAAGCTGGTGCTTTTTCCACTAGGCCATGCTACTTCCCTCGGAACAAAGAAGGTCCTTCAGAATAATGGGTACTTGTGGATTTAGAACTTTTCTTCTGAAGGAATTTAATCTCAAAGGAAAATCAAAGAGAATAAAATTAAGCAGGAAATTGAAATTCCTTAAGCCCCATTTAGCTTTTAAAAATCTGCCTAGATAGTTGCAAGTTTTTCATTAGAACCTGGCTGCTCAGGAAAAGGAATTGTTCATAGGGTGAGGGAAGGTTCAAAGTGGGAAGACGTTATTTTTACAGGACTGCTTTGAGAAAATCACCTTTATGTTCTAGATCACCTTTATGTTCTAGTTTACAATCCCTTTACCCCATATGCTTGAATTTACCTGCTTCTTAAAATATTGGAGACTTGAGTTCAATATAATTTTAATGTTACCTTTTTTTTATGGAGCCACTGTTAAGAGTTCAGAGTGAACAAAATTGTTGTCTTGGAGGCCATCTCAAAATAATGTTCCCAAGCAAAATCCAGTTTTACCATCTTTGTTTTGCATTTCTATTCTATACGGGAGCAAGATTTGATCTTTTCTTTTGTGTAAAGTGTCCTTACAGGGCGGGTGCATTGATAGTGATGCAATTGTATTTACTTGTGTAATGTCTTGTCGTATAATTCCCTTCCCCCCAGGGTTTGAGAAGGAACTAAAATATTCTTTTTGAAAGCAGTAATATTATAATGTAGTTCTCTACAGTCACTCCCTTAGAGAACTCACTTTCTCCCATCTCTATGTAGATGATTCCCAAATATACTTCTCCAGCTCTGATCTTTCTCATTCTCTGCACCATCTGTATATCTCTCTACTCGGATGTCCTGCCAACACCTCAAACTCAACATGTCCAAAACCAGAACTCCTCACCTTCCCACCCAAACCTTGTCCTTTCCCTGACTCTCCCATCATTGTAGACAGCGTCACAATTCTCTCTGTCTCACAAGCCCTTAACCTTGGCAATAGCCTTGACTCCTCTCTCTCTCTCATTCAACCAACATATCCAATCTGTCACTAAATTCTGTCAGTTCTACTTTCACATTGCTAAAATTCCCCCTTGCCCCTCCATCCAAACTACTACCACCTTGAACCAAGCTCTTATCCTATCCCACCTTGACTACTGCATCAGCCTTTCAACAGATGACCTCCCTGCCTCCTGTCTCTCCCCATTCCAGTCCATACTTCTCTGCTGCTGATCATTTTTCTAAATGAAAACCACTCAGTCCATGTCTCCCCACTCCTCAAGGAGCTTCACTGGTTGCCTGTCCACCTCTATATCAAATAGAAACTTCTTACCATTGGCTTTAAAACATTGTCGCCTTGCCCCCTCAATCAATCAATCAATCAGTCGTATTTATTGAGCTCTTACTGTGTGCAGAGCACTGTACTAAGCGCTTGGGAAGTACAAGTTGGCAACATATAGAGATGGTCTCTACCCAACAGTGGGCTCACAGTCTAGAAGGGGGAGACAGAGAACAAAACATATTAACAAAATAAAATAGAATAAATATGTACAAGTAAAATAAATAGAGTAATAAATATGTGCAAACATATATACATATATACAGGTATCTATACAGGCCCCCTCCTCCCTTACCTTGCTGATATTCTACTACAACCCAGCCCACTCACTTTCCTCATCTAACACCAACCTCCTCACTGCACCTCATTGTCATCTGGCCGCAAAACCCTTGCCTTCACTATACCTTTCACCTGGAACTCTCTCCAACTTCATATTTCTGCCACATGGCCGCTTTCCCCACCTTCAAAGCATTATTAGAGAAGCAGAGTGGCTCAATGGAAAGAGCATGGACTTTGGAGTCGGAGGTCATGGGTTCAAATCCTGGGTCCACCACTTGTCAGCTGTGTAACTTTGGGCAAGTCACTTCACTTCTCTGTGCCTCAGTTACCTCATCTGTAAAATGAGGATTAAGACTGTGAGCCCCCCATGGGACAACCTTGTAAACTCTCCAGTGCTTAGAACAGTGGTTTGCACATAGTAAATGCTTAGTAAATGCTGTCACTATTATTATTATTAAAGTAACATCTCCTACAAGAGGCCTTCCCCAATTAAGCCCTCATTTTCCCCTACTCCCTCTCTGTTCTGCATCACTCTTGCACTTGGGTTTGTATCCTTTATTCATCCCATCCTCAGACCCACAGCACTTATGCATGGAAAGCAGCATGGTGTAATGGATAGAGCTTGGACCTGAGTCACAAGGTCATGGGTTCTAGTCCCTGCTCCACCACTTGTCTGCTGTGTGGCCTTGGCAATTTACCCCACTTCTCTGTGCCTCAGTTACCTCATCTTTAAGATGGAGATTGAGACTGTGAGCTCCACATGGGATGGACTGTGTCCAACCCGATTTGCTTGTATCCACTCCACTGGTTAGTACACTGCCTGGCGTATAGAAGCGTTTAAATACCATTATTATTACATCCATAATTTATTTTAATGTCTGTCTCATTCACTCATTCATTCAACCGTATTGAGCACTTACTGTGTGCAGAACACTGTACTAAGCACTTGGGAAGTACAAGTTGGCAACATATAGAGACAGTCCCTATCCAACAGTGGGCTCACAGTCTAGAAGGGGGAGACAGACGACTGTAAGCTCCTTGAGGACAGGGGACATATCTACCGACTCTGTTATTGTACTCATCCAAGCATTTAGTAATAATAATAATAATAATGATAGTATTTGTTAAGCATTTACTACGTGCAAAGCACTGTTCTAAGCGCTGGGGAGGTTACAAGGTGATCAGGTTTTCCCATGGGAGGCTCACAGTCTTAATCCCCATTTTACAGATGAGGTAACTGAGGCACAGAGAAGTGAAGTGACTTGTCCAAAGTCACATAGCTGACATTTGGAGGAGCCAGGATTTGAACCCATGACCTCTGACTCCAAAGCCGGTGCTCTTTCCACTGAGCCATGCTGCTCTGCACACAGTAAGTGCTCAATAAATACAATTGATTAATCAATCACATTTGTTGAACAACTGTTGTGTGCAGGGCACTGTACTGAGCATTTGAGGGAGTGCAATAGAAGACACTGTTCTAACCACAATGAGCTTACAGTTTAGAGATTAATGGTGGCACGTTCCAGGGCAGGGAGAGGAGTAGGGTCAGAATGCTGGTGAATTCAGACTCCCACCATGAAGATTACTTTTTCAATGTGAGGACAGTTGTCAGGTAGGAGAAGCGAGGGGTGCTACCCAAATTAATTGAATGTCTATTCTGTGCAGAACTTCATTGCAATAGAAGAGAGCACTTGCCCTCTTTCTCCTCCTCCTCTCCTCCTTTCCTCCTTTTCTTTTTTCTTCTTCTTTTATTTCTCTTTCTCCCCTTATTGCTGGCCTGAATTCCATGCATAATAGTGTCCCCCTCCTCCCCCTGCATTTTGGGGTTACAAAATTTATGCTCCTAAATTGGCACTTATGCAAGTAAATTCGTGTTTCAAATTCTTGAATCCCTCTCTGGGGCCATTGTCTCAGCTGTGGAAGGGCTTGTGCAAAAGGAGTGCACTCCCACTATATTTGAAAGCAGAGAATCATGCCACAGCAGCTGTTATCAAAATCCCAAGTTGCAACTTGTACTGCTCCTTGTTGATGTCATGTTTTGGAAGCAGAGAGGAGAAAGCACTTGCCCATCTTCTTGGTAATGGCTCCAGCTGACCCAAGCACTTGTCCTTCTCCTTTTCTGACAATATGTAATGGCCCCAGTTGACACAACCAACCCAATAATAATAATGGCATTTAAGTGCTTACTATCTGTGAAGCACTGTTCTAAGTGCTGGGGGGAATACAAGGTGATCAGGTTGTTCCACGTGGAGCTCACAGTTTTAATGCCCATTTTACAGAAGAGGTAACTGAGGCCCAGAGAAGTGAAGTGACTTGCCCAAAGTCACACAGCTGACAAGTGGTGGTGCCAGGATTAGAACCCATGACCTCTGGCTCCCAAGCCCGTGCTCTTTCCACTGAACCACAGTGCCCCCCCCCCCACTCACTAGACACCCCATCTTGCAGACTTCTCCCAGCCCTGGACATCCTGACTCCCACAGACCCTGGACTCCCCATCCCCTGAGGTCTAGTGGGAAGAGCAAGAGTGGCTTGGGAATCAGAGGGCATGGGCTCTAATCCCACCTCCACCACTTATCTACTGTGTGACCCTGGGCAAGTCACTTAACTTCTCTGTCCCTCAGTAACCTCATCTGTAAAATGGGGCTTAAGACTGTGAGCCCCATGTGGGACAGGGACTGTGTCCACCCTGATTATTTTATATCACCCAGCATTTAGAATAGTGCTTAGCACATAGTAAGCCCTTAAATGCCATAATTATTATTATTCCTTCTTCCATATATGGGAATGGACACATGCATGCTTATCTGTGAGAGCATATCTGTGGGCAGAAAGATGCAGAAAAGGATGGAACAATCAAGACAAAAGAGGGAGTGATATCTTACCTCTCCAAAGAATGGTCACACAGGTAGTTTCCAGTCTTAATATCACCACTGAGGATGAAAGACATAATTTAGTTTTAATCTTTTCAGTTCATGCTTTGAACTGGGTAGGATGTATTCTTTGGCAAGCAGCAATAATGTTCATCAAATCCAGGACTGGGAATGAAATTCTGGCCACAGGGTGAATGCAGGAAATCCCAGTGTCTGCTCTGGAATTCCTGCGGGCTGACTGTAGCCTAAGAACGAATCCCATAAAACATTTATAAAGTGTTTATGAAGAAGAACCATTAACAGGAAAATAAAATATTATAAAGTAAGTTCAACAAGATAAAGGGCTTGAACCTCCCACAGCCAGGAGGACATGAAATTTATGTTGCTCTTCACAGATTGTTGCTCTGTTTTTATAATAACTCAGTGGCCGGGATAGATTGGATGATGATTATTGAGTTTGTTATTATTATCAATATTATTATTATTATGTATTTTCACACTTACTATGTGTCAAAGTGCTGAGATAGATACCAGTTAATCAGAACATTAACTGGGGCTCTCCCACATGGGGCTCACAGTCTAAGTAGAAGGGGGAACAGGTACTGAATCCCTATTTTACAGTTGAGGAAATTGTGGTCCAGAGAATTGAAGTGACCCACTCAAGGTCTCAGAACAGGCAGGTAGCCGTGTTGGGATTAGAACCCAGGTCCTCCAGGTGACTTGTGGGACCAGGGTATTAGTTGGGGATGAGAGGGAGAGGGATGGCCCAGGGAGTTTGAGAGTGGTTCCGGAGTTTGGGGATGGAGCCATGGGGGTTCTCTGATACTAGATGGATGTGTTCAGTTCTGTGGACTTCCATAAAAATAATAATTGTGGTATTTAAGTAATTAATATGTGCCAAGGACTGCGCTAAGCATGGGAGTATATATTTATCTCCTAATTGTCCACTTCAGGCATAGTACAGTGCTTGGCACATAGAAAGCACTTTAGTGCTGCAATTCTTTTTAAGAAAGTCCGATGGGAATTAATGCATTCAGACCAGATACATCCCTGTCCCAGTCCCACATGGAGATCTCTGTTTAGGTGGGAGGGAGAACGGGTATTGAATTTTACAGATGAGGAAATAGGCTCAGAAAAGTTGACTTGCCAAAGGTCATATAGCAGGTAAGTGGCAGAGCCTGGAACTAGAACCCAGGTCCCTGACTCTCAGGCCTGTGCTTTTTCCATTAGATCACACTACTTCTCATGTCAAAACAGCTGGGTTCTAGTTTATGGCACTCTTCCCTTGAACCTGAATAAGGGGAGAATTGGGCTCACAGAACTGATGTATACAGAATCATTCGTTTGTATTTATTGAGTACTTACTGTGTGTAGAATCCTGTACTAAACTCCTGGGAGAGTACAACGCAACAAAGAAGAGATACAATCCCTGTCCACAATGAGCTTACAGTCTTGAGCGGGGGAAACGGAATCAGTAAAATCTCTAAATTCCTGCCTCATCTTTGCAGGGTATGCTCATTCCACTCTGCATAATATTAATAATAATAATGATATTGGTTAAGCACTTACTATGTGCAAAGCACTGTTCTAAGCACTGGGGAGGTTACAAGGTGATCAGGTTGTCCTACGGGGGGCTCACAGTTTTAATCCCCATTTTCCAGATGAGGGAACTGAGGCCCAGAGAATTTAAGTGACTTGCCCAAAGTCACATGGCTGACGGAGCTGGAATTTGAACCCATGACCTCTGACTCCAAAGCCCATGCTTTTTTCACTGAGCCATGCTGCTTCTCATGCATGCATGATTGCGTGGGGTACAGTGGTGGGCGGCGAATGTGTCTTTTATATTGCTGTAGTGGACTCTCCTAAGAGCTTAATACAATGCTCCGCACACAGTAGACACTCAATAAATGCGATCAACAGCCTGATGGACGGAGCTCGAGAGAGGACTTGGAAGGGAACCCCGTTGTGGGCAGGGATTGTCTCTGTTGCTGAATTGTACTTTTCAAGCGCTTAGTACAGTGCTCTGCACACAGTAGGCGCTCAATAAATATGAGTGAATGAATGAAATCATTCACACGCCTGCCTGATGCAATCCCAGACACATGGTTGAAGAATTTCAGAAGGCATGTGCCAGTATCCCTGCAAAGAAATCTGCAAACCTTAAACTTTTTCTTACAAGGGTGGCAACAGCAGTGCCTGTGTCCTAACCCCTAACCCCTCCCCAGTGATGTCCCAGGGTTGCCACCCAGGCAGGCACTTCGTTGTGGATGTGTTCTCTGTTCCACCTCACAGTTGTCAGTGCTCAAATATTAAACACTAACAGCAGCAGTTGCACCGATTTAGATGTGTGAAGGAAGTGTTAATGCTTACACATTCCATTCTCATTTCACATGCCTTTTAATGCCTTTTGTTTTAAGGCCAACAGAAACCCCCTGCTTCGGGCCACTCCGCATTATTTCTCCAGTTTTTTGAAGACTTGTATCTAAAGACTTGATTCATACATAGTTCCCTGGATTTCTTTTTTTTTTTAAAGTGTTTCTTTGACAGGTGTTATGCATTATCTTGCAGTGTTGGTGTAACTTCTTTTTTGGCATTAGTTATGCACTAACAAGTGTGTAAAGCACAGTTCTAAGTGCTGAGATAGATGCAAGGTAGTCATTCATTCATTCAATCATATTTACTGAACGCTTACTGTGTGCAGAGCACTGTACTAAGCGCTTGGGAAGTACAAATTGGCAACAGTCAGGTTGGACACAGTCCCTTTCCCACAAGGGGATCAGTCTAAGTAACTAACTCAAGTATTTACCCTTGTAATGAAGCTTTATTTTGGCTCTAGTGAAAGACCAGAGAGACCTGGAGTGGAGGAAGGTCTGCTTTGGGAGGGGTCGTGATTTGGGGAAGAAAATGCTCTCCATCTGTAAATGAGGGTGGCTTTTAATGGGAGTTAGGGGGGACTTTGAGCATCTGGAGGCTACACCATGGGGTGTCTGGTGCCCTCCTTAGCACGGAGTCCCTCCCCCCACCTCCCTCAGCCCACTGAGCCCCTGTAGGAATCCAGCTGTGGCCCTAAGGCGAAGTTGCAATAACACCTTTCCACTAGAGTGGAATTAGGGAATTTGAGGTCATTCTTCTGACAGGACAACATAGTTTAGGCGCAGCGTGTTGCCTTTTAATAGAAACTCGTGTTGCCTTTTAATAGAAACTCCTTGCACACATGGATTGATGATGTGGCATTGAAATGGATAAGTATCAGTCAATCATATTGTGTGCTTACTGTTTGCAAAGCACTGTATTAAGCACTTGGGAGAGTACAACAGAATTGTTAGAATTGTTCCTTGCCCACAACAAGCTTACTACAGTATCAGTTTTCTTTAATGCTGTTTCACAAGGGTGCAGCACATGAGCTATGGAAATACTGGGCAGTAATAGGAGTAGTAGCATTTATGGAATGCCCATTGGATGCCGGGCATTGTACTTTCTGTCTTTTAGATACAAGGTGTTACTTTCTTTACAAGTCCCTTCTGAGGTCTTTTCTAGGTGAGCTGACCTCCCTAAAGGAAAGAAAACTCAGATTAGCAAAATATTTCCCAAGCGGTCATACAGATAAGTATCATGGTCTAGCGAGAAGCAGCGTGGCCTATTGGAAAGAACACAGGCCTGGAAATCAGAGCATGTGGGTACTAATCCAGGCTCTGCCATGTGTCTGCTGTGTGACTTTGGGCAAGTCACTTTACTTCTCTGTGCCTCTGTTCCCTCATCTGTAAAATGGGGATTAAGACTGTGAGCCCTGTGTGGCACAGGGATTGTGTCCAACCCAATTATCTTGTATCTACCCCAGTGCTTAGAATGGTGCCTGGTACATAGAACTTAACAAATACTGTAATTATTATCTACCCCAGGGTTTAGAACAGTGTTTAGAACATAGTAGAAGCTTAACAAATATCACAACTATTATCATTACCAAATCACTAAATATTATTATAAACAGTATTAAATATGTTTCTTGGTGTTATGACTGACTGTAAGCTCCTTGAGAGCAGGAATTATGTCAACCAACTATATTGTATTATACTTTCCCAAGCATTTAGTACACAGCTATGCATACAGGAAGCTTTTAATAAATCCCATTGATTAATTGCTAGGCATAGATGAGAGCCTTTTAGAAGCCCCCCAAAATGTCAGTTCACAAAAATGTTCACCAGAGCATTGTGGAAATGGAATGTAGTAGCAATGTTTGCCAATCTGGAAAGAAAGAACCGATAATATCTGCCTTCAACCGCCCTGAGATGTTGGGAGAATGAAATAGGATTCATTCACGCAAATGGTCCCCTGTTCAACTGTAAATAACTGTTTACGGCAATCAAGTAGGAAAGGAAGGGTTTTATAATTGTGCTTCTTACATCCTCGAAGTACCTCATTACTGTCAATCAAAAATAAGGTGACCACCTGCCCCAAATTAGATGGGACAGTTCTGAAGTTTTAGGGTTCATCCATCTTCTGATTTTAGGGCCTTCAGTAAATGTTTGTGTCCCAGAAGATGTAAAGGGGATGAGTGTGAAGCATGAGAGGAGTCTCAGTTAGGGCCCACCTAGTGATGGGGATGGAAAAACAGGGAAAGATGACTTCTAAAAGCCCTGAGTTTGCAGTGTGCAAAAGCCCAGAATGAGTTAGTTTCCCCCAGCCAACACTGGTATAAGTGTAGTTTGAGCAGGGCTGGGGGCACTGTCCTATGCAAACCAGGCAGTTATGGAAACCGAGGTGGTAAGTGCTTCCCCCCGGGCCTTTGTAACTTTTTTTTTTTGTGGTGTCTGTTAAGCACTTACTATATGCCTGGCACTATACTAAATGCTGGGATAGGTACAAGCTAATCAGGTTGGATACATTCCATGCTTTGCGCATAGTAAGTGCTTAATAAATGCCATTATTATTATTATTCCATGTACAACGTGGCTCATTGTCTTAATCCCCATTTTACAAATGAGTAACTGAGTCACAGGGAAGTGAAGTAACTTGCCCAAGATCACCAGAAGATCACCAGGGCATCACGCTTGCCCAGAAGCACCATGGCTCAGTGGAAAGAACCTGGGCTTTGGAGTCGGAGGTCATGAGTTCAAATCCCAGCTCCGCCAATTGTCAGCTGTGTGACTTTGGGCAAGTCACTTCACTTCTCTGGGCCTCAGTTACCTCATCTGTAAAATGGGGATTAAGACTGTGAGCCCCCCGTGGGACAACCTGATCACCTTGTAACCTTCCCAGCGCTTAGAATGGTGCTTTGCACATAGTAAGCACTTAATAAATGCCATCATTATTATTCTTATTATCACCCAGCAGACATGTGGCAGAGCTGCTATTAGGAACCAGGTCCTCTGACCCCTAGGCCCATGCTCTTTCCACGAGGGCACACTTCTCTTTTCTTCCTTTCAACTATTTCCCTCCCCCCCCCTGACACACACAAACCACCATCATCCCTGCTCGCCCCACTATTAGCATGTACCCCACCTCAGTCTGTGACTCTAACATATGCCTGCAAGGAACTTAGCAACTCTGCTGTGGATTTTGTAATTTGCCTCCTGTCCCCACAACTGGGACTGCGGCATAGTTACACCGCTGCCACCCCAGTCAGTGGCTTGGGCATGACAGAAACTTTGATTCAGTTCTCAGAAATTCATTAATGTTTTAGTATCAGAACATAGGAGGCAGCTGCAGGTCTCGGACCAGGGTATGACAGCAAGAGATTTAAAATAATTGTATTTTGAGCCCTTGTTTTTCTGGTCAACCACTGATTTCTAGGAAACTGAAGAAACTCATGAAACTGAAAGTGTGTATTTAGGCTGGAAAATAAAAACAACTACCGCCCTCACCAGTTTGGAAGCGTTGCATAGATGCTCTAAAATGACATTTCAGAAACTAAGAGTTTTTCTTCCTCTTTTAATCTTGTATCGCAGTTTTACAAAATGGTGTGGCAAGCCCAAGTTTCAGCATTTACAGAACGATAGGAATTTCTTAACCAGCTTTGAAAGAGCTGCTCAATTTAGGGCACTGTGTATGCATAACAAAGGAGGTTGCCAAGGACCTCTGCATCTGTATAATTGACTCAAAACTTGAGTTTTCTAGACCATTCCTTTCTTGGTTCAGTGCTCAAGGTCATGTTGAAATATTGACTATTTCTCTATCTGCAGTAAATTGGTCCTTGCCAATTTTCCAATCTTGCCAAACTAATGCAAATTTAAAACGTTATTAAAGCCAATACCACTTTGAAAAGTCTTTGCATTCGTAATGATATTGCACCATTCTAACTTGTAAATATCAGGGAATTTTTTTTCATCAGGAGTATGTTTGACAGAAAAATTCATTGAGCCAGAAATGAACCACTCAAACAGGGGCATGCAGCCTGTTTCCTGAAGGGATATTATGATACAACTGGGTGAAAGAAGTGTGTATAGATGTGTGAGGAATTTTCTCCAAAATAGTAGTGTCACTTGGAACTAGGGGTGGCCAGTAACCGCACTCAAAAGAAATAATGGGTTTCATTCATTCATTCATTCAATCATATTTATTGAGCACTTACTGTGTGCAGAGCACTGTACTAAGTGCTTGGGAAGTACAAGTCAGCAACATATAGAGATGGTCCCTACCCAACAGCGGGCTCACAGTCTAGAAGGGGGAGACAGACAACAAAATAAAACATGTAGACAGGTGTCAAAATCATCAGAACAAATAGAATTAAAGCTATATGCATATTATTAACAAAATAAATAGAACAGTAAATATGTACAAGTAAAACAGAGTAATAAATCTGTACAAATATACAGGTGCTGTGGGGAGGGGAAGGAGGTAGGGTGGGGGGATGGGGAGGAGGAGAGGAAAAAGGGGGCTCAGTCGGGAAAGGCCTCCTGGAGGAGGTGAGCTCTCAGTAGGGCTTTGAAGGGAGGAAGAGAGCTATCTTGGCGGATATGTGGAGGGAGGGCATTCCAGGCCAGGGGAAGGACGTGGTTCAGAGGTCGATGGTGGGACAGGAGAGAATGAGGTACAGTGAGGAGGTTAGCAGGAGAGGAGCAGAGAGCGTGGGCTGGGCTGGAGAGGGAGAGAAGGGAGGTGAGGTAGGAGGGGGCGAGGTGATGGACAGCCTTAAAACTGAGAGTGAGGAGTTTTTTCTTGATGTGTAGGTTGACAGGCAGCCACTGGAGATTTTGGAGGAGGGGAATAACATGCCCATTCATTCATTCAATCGTATTTATTGAGCACTTTGTGCAGAACACTGTACTAAGCGCTTGGGAAGTACAAGTTGGCAACATGTAGAGACGGTCCCTATCCAACAGCAGGCTCACAGTCTAGAAGGGGGAGACAGACAACAAAACAGAACATATTAACAAAATAAAATAAATAGAATAAATATGTACAAGTAAAATAAATAGAGTAATAAATTACTCAGAGCGTTTCTGCACAAAGATAACGTGGGCAGGGTTTCATCAGGTGCCACTTTTACCAAAATCTATTTTATTCTACCTGAATCCAACTGAACCTAGATTTTTCCCAGGGCAAGCTGACCTTCCAACAGCCCCAGAGCCTATGCGTTCCTCTCCCAGGTCCCTCTAAACCTGGGTGCTAATGGCCTATGCCAAGGCAGAGGGAGGCTCAGTGCCCAGTGGAGGATAGGCCTGCTGACTGGTGATCTGTCCCATATGAAGCCGGACAACTGGTCACCCTACCTCTAGCTCTCTTGTACCCCAAAATATGGTCCAACTAATAATAATAATAATAATATTTGTTAAGCTCTTACTATGTGCCAGGCACTGTACTAAGCGTTGGGGTGGATACAAATAGGGACTGCAAACAGGGACACTGTCCCTGTACCTCTGGGGCTCACAGTTTTAAATCCCATTTTACAGATGAGGTAACTGAGGCATGTGACTCCTGAGTACCTCTTAATTCCCACCCCAGTTTGGCCACTTCAGACTTTTGATCAGTTATGGAGCAACATCTAATCAAAGAGTATGGTTCCACCCACTTCAGTGCACCTGGAAGTGGTTCTTCAGGGGATCTGACTCTTTGGTAGAAGCGTCATCTGTGTGATCCCCATTGACTCGTGCTTGCTCTATTCTGGCTTTCACCCCCATTCAAAACAGTGTGCTTATTGGGAAACTGCCCATTTAGGCTTTTCCCTGTAACTGGTGTGTCTATCAACTCTGTTATATATATATATATACTTTCCTAAGTGCTTAATACAGTGCCCTGAAGTACTCAAATAAATTGAATGAACTGGTCCTGAGCCTCAAACCCAGGGCAGATTGAGTGAAAGCAAGACTAAATTCTCCCACTCTGAAAATTTATGCATATGTGGTAATTTTCCAAAGTTTTATAAGCTACCACTTTCTCTTAGCTTCTCTAAGGCTTCTTTCTTAAAACAGTTTCAAATGACTGAGGCATAAGGGAAGGATCCCTCATAAATTTCCATGGAATGTGGTAACAGAGAGGCTAGGCAAGGAAGCGTGTTAAAATTAATGGCCCTCTTTTGTGTTCATACAGGCTTAGAAAAAACAATTTTTGTTGAAGGCAGCCTGGTAAGGTGGAATGTGCCATTTAGGAAAATAGCTTCTCAGAATTCTGACTTGTTTGGATTGAGCTGGTTGTTTGGGGCTGACTGTAGGATGAGCCTACTTGCAGAGATGCTTTTGAGAAGTGGCTTAGCCTAAATATTCGAAGTCTATTAATTTCATGTTCAAAGGTAACTACTGAGCCTAAAAATGAATGAGCTGGGAATGATAGAGTACTGTCTAAAAAGAATAAAAAAATGGACTGTCATGTTTGAGGAAAATGTGGTATCTGGAGGAAGGAATGGTTCTAAGGTACTCTACAGATTGAAATGCCACTCTGCAAAAGAAAAAAAAAAAAGTGTTGCCTTGAAATCTTCAGTTTTGTCCACTTCTGTTAGTGTAAAATCAAGGGTTTGTGCAGATAATACACCTGTGATTCTGAAAGAGTTTGGAGGAGAGCAACAAAAATGTTTAGGAGTCAGCCACTTGCCAGTGGGAGATGTACTATATAATTAAACTGTCATCCTTACAGATAGGTTATTACCTGCAGGTAATAAGATATGTGCATCATTACAAACCGTTATACGGTATTTCATGCTGCAACAGATGAAGGATGTCTTCAGTGGCAGCATGGAGTCATCACTTGAAGATTGTTGCCATTATGGGTGTTATAAATCATAATCTACCATTTAATAGTTAAACAATTATCTATAGTGGCAGGGCTGGAAAACTGTTTAGTAATGAATGGATGAATTTGAGAATGAGGAATGATTTTTTAAAAGATCTTATTGTATCAAATACCTGGAGGATTTAAAAGGGCTTTTATGTTTTTAAAACACATACAGATGGTGTATTCATCTTTAATTGCAAATGTGTGAGGCGGAAGGAAGCTGTCTTTTTTTTATTTTCATAATATTTTTAATTTTTCAAAAAGAAATTTCTTCCCATGAGAAGAGGCCCAGACCAGAAGAGACCAAAATAAAGGCTCTTGAATGCCAAAAATACCCAATTCTTCCCTGCTGGAGTTTCAAGGGAGCCAGAAGAGGGCATTGCTCATGAATTCTGCCCCGATTCTAGGAATTCTGCCTCCTCCCCTCCGCTACCCTATCACCTCCTTTGTCTCCTTGTCCTCATCTCTCATTCCGTCTCACGTTTATAATCTCCCTTTCCCCACACTCTTTCCACTCTCCACCTCCTCCTCACCTTACACTTTACCAAGATCCTCTCTCCTGAGCCAAGGAAGAACCTGTCTCCCTTCTGCCTCTTCCCCTAGGCGGGTCTCTCTCAGATGTCCACAGCCGACTTAACCACACTATACCCCAGCTCCTCCACCCTGAGGTCAGCTAACTTAAGTTTAGCTTTGGGTACGTGAATCCAAACAGGGCTGGACCGCTGGAGTTCTGAATATTCCAGAAAGGCCTGGTCAAGCTTCAGGTCAGCACCCAGTTGGGAGGTCCGACATGACCCATTTCTGTTCCTCAGAGACTTATTGACACTTTATTGGACTGTGTCCCCCTGGGCCTTTTGTCGTTGATCTATTTGCTTCTGAGGAGAAGCAGCATGACCTAATGGTAAGAGCACCAGCCTGGGAGTCGGAGAACCTGTTTCTGATGCCAACTCTGCCAGTTGTTGTGTGACCCTGGGCAGATCACTTGGCTTCTCTGCGCCTATTACCGCAACTGTAAAATGGGATTAAAACTATGAACTCCATGTAGGACAGGGACAGTCTCCAGCCTATTTATCTTGTATTTATCCCAATGCTTAGTGCAGTGCCTGGTCCTTAGTGTTTAGCAAATACCATTCAAAAAACAACAAATTAATTGAATTCAGGCTCTTTCAGAAATCCCAGTCCCATGGATTCATTAAAAACTCATTCAGTTGCTAGCTGTTTTACAGACAGGAAAATGAAGGTTCAGTGAAGAAAGTAACTGGTTCTTCCACACTTGCTGCCAAAATGCACTCAGTTTTTCTAGAGTGCGGGTTTCATTATGCATTTTGGCAAGAAGCTTTTGGGGACTTAGGGAATGTTCTTCCGACAGCATGAGTCTATCTGGATGGAATGTGATGGTGGAAGAATTGTCTGAGCTCATTCCTGCGGGACCAGTTCTGGCATATGTGCTATAACTATACTAGCATGTCGAGAATGGAACCCCCAACATTCTAGGAGAACTGGGTTGAATGCATGCAATAAAGCATTTGGGGCCCCCAGATGGGATTGGTGCCCTTTTCTGGGGAATGAGTTATCATGCTGGGGCCCTGAAGGGGGTCACAGTGGCTACCTCTTCTCTGCAAATGCCCAGCAGCCTGGCCAGATGCACATAAAACCAACTTCTGCAGTAGGCCCTGCTCATTTATGGTTTAATGGACCCCCTGTTGCCCCAATAGCTTGTCCATGTCAGCTAGTGCCAGTGTTGGGCATAGGCTCAGATCAATGCCCTGTGAAGATAGAGCTGCTTTTAGGGGTAGGTGGATTGGGTGGGTGCTTGGGGCCGCTACTTTGAAGGGACTACTCAAGCGCTTAATACTGTCCTCCTCATGCAGTAAATGCTCAATAAATACGATTGAATAAAGACAACTGAGTGCCATTTTGGGGCCTCGACTCCACGTTCTGGGCTTTCCAGGCCTGTATGCCAGGCTTTCCTGCACTAGCCCTGGAGACAGAGGCACTGAGGGTCAATGGCAGAAGAAAAATGGAAATACCACCTTCAGAGTTGCACCCAGATGGTCAGGAACCATCGCAGCCCCTTCCAGGGAGTGGGTGCTAGATAGACATCGGCCAGAGATTGGTGGAAGAGAGAAGGGGAGTGTGGGCCGTTACCGACAATGGCTAGCAGGGCAGGTCCCTTTCTGAAGTGATAGGCACATGCAAAGTAGCTGGGTTTTTGGGGGGTTTTTTTGGAGCAACTGAATGTTGGCTCAGTTACACTTTGTGGGGAGGCAAAAACATTCATTACAGTGGCAGCCAAGATTGTTAATAATCATCATCATCATGGTATTTGTAAAGCGCTTACTATGTGCCAAGCACTATTGTAAGTGCTGGGGTAGATACGAACTGATCAGGTTGGATACAGTCCATGTCCCACATGGGGCTGACAGTCTTAATCCCCATTTTACAGGTGAGGTAACTGAAGTGCAGAGAAGTTAAATCACTTGCCCACGGTCACACAGCAGCATGGCTCATTGGAACAAGCCCAGGCTTGGGAGTCAGAGGTCATGAGTTCTAATCCCAGCTCCACCACTGGTCTGCTGTGTGACTTTGGGCAAGTCACTTCTTCTCTAGGCCTCAGTTACCTCATCTGTAAAATGGGGATGAAGACTGTGAGCCCCATGTGGGACAACCTGATTACCTTGTATCCCCCCCAGAGCATAGAACAGTGCCTGGCACATAGTAAGCACTTAACAAATGCCATTATTATTATTATGTGGCAGAGCCAGAATTAAAACCCAGGTCCTTCTGACTCCTGGGCCAGTGTTGGCAGGTATCTTTTTTTTTTTTTCCTGGAACAGTAGATGTTTATCCCTTGAATAAATGTTAGAATAGATGTCTCGATCATCTTTTTCAGGGAGACGATTCAGTCAGTCAGTCAATCAATGGCATTTAGTGAACTCTTACTGTATGCTGAGTTCACTACTAAACGCTTGGGAGAGTTCAGTGCAATAGTGTTGGTGGACACATTCCCTGCCCACAACCAGCTTACAGTCTAGAGGATTTAGTGATGATTGCAAGTTGTGACCCCTTGAATCCTTATTTGATTTGCAATTTTTGTCTTCCCAGGCCCTAATTATACTTGTTTAATTACATTCTGTAACATTTAAAGATAGCCAGACTAACTTCCAATGCAAGTCAAATCTGTTCAAAAAAATATCTTGGTCTGTTGAGAGTAACCTGATTTAATGTTTTAAGATGGAGTCTCTAATCTCACCCCTGACATTTTTGGGTTATTCTTGGTCTGTGTATTTTCTACTCATTGGTTTACTGGCCAGAGTGACTTCTGCAAGCAGATCAAACACACATCCATCATCAGATCTTTGATTTATGAGAGCCACAAGGGCTATCACCATGGAACAGTGACCTCCTTGTGAAAGAACCTCTTGCTTATCAACCAATCAGTTGAATTTATTGAGCACTTACCATGTGCAGAGCACTGTATTAAGTGGTTGGGGTGGTACAATATAATGAAGTTTGTAGAGTTGGCCTGTAGACTGCCAGCCCTTGGTGAGAGGGATCGCATCTACCAATTCTGGACATGATGTAGCAATAGAGGAGAATGTACCAACCAGAAAGTGGTGTACTTTACAACTCAGCCTATTGTTCACACAAGGAAGCCTTCAGTTATAATAATGATAATGATAATTGGGGTATTTGTTATGGCAAGCACTGTACTGAGCACTGGACTGGATACAAGATAATCAAGTCCCACATGGGGCTCACAGTCTAAGTACAAGGGAGAGCAGATATTGAATCCCCATTTTGCAGATGAGGGAACTGAGACACAGAAAAGTTAAGTTCATTCATTCAGTCATATTTATTGAGCACTTACTGTGTGTAAGCCCAAGGTCACAAAGCAGGTAATGGCAGAACAGATATTAGAACCCAGGTCTGACCCCAGGCCTGTGTTCTTTCCACTAGGCCATGCTGCTTCAGTAAGCTTGCTTGTCCCTTATATCCATATGTTCCTCATCTACATTAACTTATTCCACCGCCTTGGCTCCTTACCCAGCTCTGTGTTGGGATAAGGGAAGTTTGATAGCCCCATAAATAAAGATTTCCGTGTGGCAGACATAAATAGAATTGAAAGGAGGGGCAGAATTTATTCATTTTTAATTTGTCCTGATGCCTGATTTCATGTAGGGCATGGATATCTGGTTCACCTTTGTACTTCATTCATTCATTCATTCAATCGTATTTATTGAGCGCTTACGGTGTGCAGAGCACTGTACTAAGTGCTTGGGAAGTACAAGTTGGCAACATATAGAGACGATCCCTACCCAACAGTGGGCTCACAGTCCAGAAGCCCACATCTGTGCATCTGTTGTACATCTGTTGTTATTTTATGATAGGATTTGGGCAGGTTTCAATTACTACAGACAAAAGTAATAGTAAGTGATGAACTTGTTTGCCTTGTTTCAAATTCCAAATTTTTTTCTGGCCTCAATAATGTGGTTGGTGTTGACAACTTCCCTTTTTTGGTAAATTTTCTTACAAGTGAGAGAGCTTGTTTAAAAGAGTGTTTATTCAGTTGAAGATTTTATCACTTTATGGACAGGTAGGTCATAGGGAACACCACTACACATAACTCATCAAGCAGAGGGATTTCCAGTTGAGATTAGGTTAACTGATTTTTGAGCAATTGCCCCAACATTTAGTACAGTACTTTGAGCTTACATTGTAAACACTTAATAAATATTGTGAATAACAGAATATTTATACCTCTCCCTGATCATAATTGAGCAGGACCAGCGAACATATCTAGCAGCTTCATCTTAGATTATTTGTGGGCAGAGAATTTACAGAAGAATTGATGTAGAATAAAGGACTTTTTCCAAAAAAATTTTTTTATGGCATTTATTAAGTGCTTACTATGTGCAAAGCACTGTTCTAAGCGCTGGGGAGGCTACAAGGTGATCAGGTTGTCCCACGGGGAGGCTCACAGTCTTAATCCCCATTTTACAGATGAGGTAACTGAGGCACAGAGAAGTTGTGACTTGCCCAAAGTCACACAGCTGACAATTGGTGCTCTGTGTGCTCTGCACACAGTAAGCACTCAATAAATACGATTGAATGAATTGGTGGAGCAGGGATTTGAACCCATGACCTCTGACTCCAAAGCCCAGGCTCTTTCCTACTGAGCCACGCTGCTCAGTAGGAAACTGATCATTGATTACCCACAGCAAAATGTGAGCTCACTTTTGGAGAACAGAAATAGCGTAAGTAAGAAAGTTAAATTTCAGAACAGAGCCTTGCACCACTTTTGTTGTCTGTCTCCCCCTTCTAAACTGTGAGCCCGCTGTTGGGTGGGACCATCTCTATAAGTTGCCGACTTGTACTTCCCAAGCGCTTAGTACAATGCTCTGCACGCAGTAAGCTCTCAATAAATACAATTGAATAAATGAATAATTTAGGGCTCCGGCCAAGCCTGCTGGGTACTGGAAAATTTGGGTTCTACCTATCAGGTTCCCAAAATGAAAAATCTGACTTTTAAAATTGGTTGCTGCCCCTTTAAAATGGCTCTCCTCTATCAGTCAGTCATCTGCATTTATTGAATGCTTCCTATGTGCAGAGTACCATACTGAGCATTTGGGAGAATACAGTACAACAGAATTAGCAGAGACATTCCCTGCCCATTATGAACTTAAAGTCTAGAAGGGGAGACAGTTATTAATGTGAATACATAGGTAACTTATAATACATAAATTTAAATATATGCAAGCAGGAGTAAATTACAGGGGAGTGTCTTCACTGGGCAACAGCTGTGGCAGCAAACATACCATGCACATATACAGGAGGAAGGGGCTGACATTTTCATTTAAAATACTTCACTATTTTGTCATCATCTTCTACTGGGGTGAACTGGGCTGAGGAGAGGAAAGAGAAGAGAGAGGATGAGGAAACAACAGAGGAAAGAAGTAGCATGGCCTAGAGCACAGGCCTGGGACTCAGAGGATCTGGGTTCTAATCCCGGCTCTGCCACTTGTCTGCTGGAAGCTCTTGTGTGAGTTGCTTAACTTCTCTGTGCCTGTTTTCTTATCTGGAAAATGGGGATGCAATACCTGATCTCCCTCTTATCCTGGGAGCCCCAAGTTGGGCTAGGGACTGTGTCTGAACTGCCTATACTGTATCCACTCCAGTGCTTAGTACAAGTTTGGCACATAGTAAGTGGTTAACATATCGCTATTATTATTAAAGAGGAGAGGAGCGAGAATCTGCATTTTAGCAGATTCATCCCTTCATCCCCTAGCACACAGGGTATGGTTCCAAAGTATATTCAAAATTTTAAATTGTAGGGATTTGGGCTGCTGTCCAAGCCTGCCCTGGTAGCTTCAGAGCTGTTGACGGGGATTCGTTATAGTGTTCAAGCTTCCACTGAAAGCCCCAGTTAAGGACAGGGAACTGAGGGGAAGAAGGAAAACAAAATTCAGAGTCATATTTCCCAGAAGACATAAAGGTTGATGTTTCCCAGAAACATCCGGTAATAGGTAGTAATCATACTCCAGGTCACCAGAGAGAATTCAGTATTCAACAGGTCATGTAGGATTCTGCTCCAGAGAGTTTAGATCTGTGGGGTGAAGGAAGCATTTGCACATGTGTGTGACAGTCTCAGATTTCTTTTGTAACTAAATTGTGCATATAAAGAATTCTAAATCTGAAAGAATTCTCTTTTTCTATTTCCTCTAAAATCATCATTAATGGTGATTATTGAACTCTTACTTTGTGCAGAGTACTGTACTAAGCATTTTGGACAGTTGCTACTATTTCTCCTAGCCATTGGCTTCCAAGCACACAATCCACTCTCTCCCTCCTACTATACATTCTTCTGTCCTGCTATACTCCAGCTGAAAATCTTTGTTCCTCTCAAGCTAATCTACTCATTATGCTGTATTCTTGTCAATCGCACTGCCAACCTCTTGCTCCCCCTCTTCCCTCTGTCTGAAGTTTCCTCTCCCCTGGAATTTCCATTGTTTTCCCCATCTTCAAAGATCTTGTGAGGTCATATCTTCTCTTGGAGGCCTTCTCTGAGTAACACCTAACCTTGCAGCCTGTTATCCCTCAGGTATCACCTCTGTGCTTCTGTACCACCTGAGCGCTTGTTACCACAGTCCTTGAGGCACTCAAGTGTATTTATACCTGATGACTCCCTGAAATTCATTTATAAAAATTAATATAAATTTATTTATATTGATGCCTATTTACTTGTATTGGTGTCTGTCTCCCCCCACCCCCTCCAGACTGTGAGCTCATTGTGGGAAGGGATTATCTCTCTTTATTGCTATATTGTACTTTCCTAAGTGCTCAGTGCAATGCTCTGCACATAGTAAGCACTCAATAAATATGACAATGAATAAATTGAATGAATGAAATTGTAACTTATTTTATAAGCTCCTTGAAATCAGGGATCATGTCTTCTAACTCTTTTGTGTTCTCCAAACACAGTACAGTGGTCTGCATAAAATCTGTGTTCAATAAATAATGATAATGATGATATTTGTTAAGCGCTATGTGCAAATCACTGTTCTAAGCACTGGGGAGGTTACAAGGTGATCAGGTTGTCCCATGGGGGGCTCACGGTTTTAATCCCCATTTTACAGATGAGGTAACTGAGGCACAGAGAAGTTAAGTGACTTGCCCAAAGTCACACAGCTGACAGTTGGCGGAGCTGGGATTTGAACCCATGACCTCTAACTCTAAAGCCCGGGCTCTTTCCACTAAGCCATGCTGCTTCTAATAAATGTTACTGATGGTAGTGATACTCCATTCTGCCAGGCTAGTGTGGTTGGATTCTGGACTGAAGGGGCTTCTCTTAAAAAGTATGTATGTATATTTGTGTGTGTGTGTGTGTGTGTGTGTGTGTGTGTGAGAGAGAGAGAGAGAGAGAGAGACAGAAAGAAAAAAAAGAGAAAAGACATGTGAGCAGATTTTGTTCTGTAGGTTCGTATACTCTTTGGACTCCAGACATTTGAGGTGACCGTGTTTACAGTCCACCTACAGGGATTTTCCATGGATGACAGATGGTGGCTGATTCAGGGTGCTCTCCAAGAAATGGGGGCTTAAACTAGTTTAGTCAGAGATCTAAAGTTCTGAAGCCCATTTTTAGTCCACTGAATTTTTTTATATGGTATTTGTTATGCACTTACCATGTGCCAGAAATTGTACTAAGTGTTGGTGTCAATAGACACAAGTTGGGCACAGTCCATGTCCCACTCAGGGCTCCTAGTATTAATCCACATTTTACAGATGAGGTAATTGAGGCACAGAAAAGTTAAGTGTCTTGCCCAAGGTCACAAAGCAGACAAGTGGTGGAGCTGGGATAAGAACCCAGATTCCCTGATTACCAGGTCCATGATCTTTCTTCTAGCTCACCCTGCTTCTCTGGGTTGTTTTGATGGCATGTGCAGCATTTAGAACTGGACTAATTTTATTACACAGCATCAGAGCAGTTCATCACCTAAGAGCATAAAACAAATGCCTCACTGAGTCAGGTAAGCAGTTCATTGACCTGGCATTTTCCCTCTTTGAAGGAAGCAGGTGATGACTGCCTTTTTTCACTTCCAGTTCATTCAATCATATTTATTGAGTGCTTACTGACTTCCAATATAATGATTATAGATAAATTCCATATAACATTGATAACTTTTAAAATCTAATAACCTGTCTAGACCTTTTGACCCTGAATGCATCCACGCCCTTGTTGAACCTTTGGATATTTGATATGGAATTCTTTAGCTCGGGTAGTTGTACATATGCCAACTTTCCACTGTGCAAGAAAATGATTTCTGTAGTTGGCTTTCGATATAGCATCTTAGAGCCTCTCAAGCACCAGGAGGAGGGGCTACTTTGTGAGATTTGAACAGCATGTTAATGGTTGCCTTGGCCACGCCTTTTCATGGACGTCTCTCCGTAGTCTTCATCTTCCTGGGCTGATGGAGTCTCTCTCCCAGAGAACAAGTGGCCATCATAAGGACAGGTGAATTTGGTACAGGCCCTAGGGTTTCTCTCTTGAATAGGGGGGCTTTGATGTTGCATGTTTCTTCATTCTCCAGGAGTTTGAAGGGGAGGTGAAACAGTGCCTTCCTATCATCAAACTACTTTCTTCTATCTTCTTTTAAATCCTACAGAACCCATTCCCTGAACCCATTCTCTGGCTCCTGCTCAGAGTAATGTACCATCATGCAACATGCTGGTGATGTCACGGGCACCACGGAAGTCAACTGGAGCATGTAGCCGCTCAGTAGGAGGGCGGGTAAGCAATATTTTTTTAAAGTTTGTTGTGCCATGTAGAAAGTTTTGTTTTTTGTAGCAACAGGGCTCATAATAATGAAAAGATGAACTAGGACGAGAATAAAACAATGGGACTAAGCAAACAGAATTTTGACCCAAGTTAAAATGCCTTCAAGAAAGATCGCTTTCCTTTTTCCAAACTTAGAGCATTTTGCCAAGAGTATTAAAGGATCCGTTGTATTTTTTTTTCAATAATTTGGGATGATTCTCAGGAATTCAAATGTTTTCTTGGTATTCAGTAATCTCAAAGGGGATGGACAATTTTAAATCACCTTTCTCGGTGTTCATAAAGAAGAAGAAAAGAGGAAAGGGTTATTTCGACGGGGCCAATGGTAGTAAAATTCTTTAATTAAAATTCTACCTTTGGGTGTGCATGTTTGCCTGCTCTGTCTCCTTCCTATCTTTGGTCCTTGAATATGTGTAATCATATAATTTTCCAGGTATCTTTCACAATCCTGTTCAGCCAAGACTTTGTACTTGCTAAAGATTGATCATTAACACTAGATAGGACAAACCGCTGTTAAAAAGCTTTTAATTTCTCTCTTCCTATCTGTTAAAATATTTTTAAAAGGAGGAGACAGTGTGTGAAAGAAAGGAGGTATTTGAACCAAAGTAAACATTGCCTGCGCTGCAAAACCAGTGTAAGTACAGAGAAAGCTATAAGTACAAGCATTAAATTCAGTAGCACTCTTTTGAAAGAATGCTAAATGAAGAGTATTAGAATGGGCTATCCTTGTACCTGACAATATTGGCACTGATTATTTCATGGTATTGCTTCTTTGGGTGCTAATTGGTTCATTACCGTGGCTTTCTGAATCACCTTTGTGGGCAGAAAATATATCTGTTGTTATACTGTACTCTCCCAAGTGCTTACTATGGTCCTTTGCATACAGTTAGCGCTCAATAAATATGGTTGAATGAATGAAGGATAGAATGAGATTTTTAGTAAGACCAAAACTTAATATTAAGGGGATGAGAAGTCTCTCTTTCAAAATAATTTTGGAAAAAAAGAGTTAGAGTTGATGATCACAAAATAAATGAGCCACAGAAAGCAACCACATGGGGGCACGTCAGAAAAACACTGATGACATTAGATGCTGCCAAACTTTCACCAAGGTATATCACTACTTTGTCAGAAAACTCCAAAGACCACAACTATTTGAAAATGAGTACAAAACAAAAATGGACTTACGAAGATTTTGTAATCCTGGCCTTGAATTATGAGCAGGAAATGAAGGCTAGTATGCATTTAAGCATGGCTGCATGCAACAAACTACAGGAGTTGTGATTTTCATCATCTGTTGATAGTAGGTGAGGAAATGGACTGTAGTTGTATAAATGGGTGGCAAGAACCTAGGGCATTATAGAAACTATTAAGAAAGAGTTTCTTAACTCTACCTAAATTAACTAAAATCAATGGAAGCAATCTCAAGAAACCCATTAAACTGGCCATAATTAATGAGACGGTTTATTTACTCAATTCAGGTAGATCACTGGAAAGAGTATTTTTCTAGTTAGAATTTATTGACTGCTAAAGAGGTTCATTTTATCCCACTCTCAACTGAGGCATCACTATATTAGAGAAGAAGCATGGCCTAGTGGATAGAGCATGGGCCTGAAAGTCAAAAGACCTGGGTTCTAATCTCAGCTCTGCCCCGTGCCTGCTGTGACCTTGGACAAGTCACTTAACTTCTCTGGGCTTCCGTTCCTGAATCTGTAAAATGGACATTCAATACCCGTTCTCCCTCATACTTAGGTCCCAAGTGGGACCTGATTACCCCAGTGCTCAGTACAGTGTGTGGCACATAGTAAGCAGTTAGCAAATAACGCAATTATTATTATCATTATGTTACTTCCAACAGGAGTGGAGATTGAAGGAGTGAACCATATTGATCTTAATAATAATTGTATTTTTTTTTAAGCACTCACCGTGAGCCAAGCACTCTCCTGAGTGCTGGGGTAGTTACAGTGCAGTCAGATCAGACACTACTGTACTAGCTCTCAAGGAATGGGTGAATAACGGTCACTACACAATTCCTATTATGGAGTGAAAAATGATTGACTCTTGCTTTCTGTAGCAGCTGGAATAATCCAGAGAAGAAACGATTTCACTCTAGAATTACTCAACATCACACTTTTCCCAAAAGTGAATGAGACTCAGTTAACAGGAATATGGTCCTTTGGCTTCTAGAATGTATATGATTTACTCAGATTTCTCCTGCTCTGGTGATTTCTGAACCGTTTGCGATCAATTTAAAAATTGATCCATAATTGAATAGGCTTGCACCATCAAATCCTGTTAAGCAGGACTTTTAATTGTTTGTTTTTTTCTTAATGGTATTTTTTTAAAAGCGTTTACTATGTACTAAGCACTGAGGTAGATACAAGCAAATCAGGTGGGATACAGTCTGTGTTTCACATGGATCTCACAGTCTTAATCCCCATTTTACAGATGAGGTAGCAGAGGCATAGAGAAGTTTGTGACATGCCCAAGGTTGCTCAGTAGACAAGAAGAGAGAAAGGATTAGAACCCACTTTGAAACTAATAGATACCTACTTACCTACCTACTGCTTAGCATTTACTCATCTACCTATCCATTCTTCTTCTGCTCATGCTCACATTGAGGCTGGCAGTGGCAATGGAGGACTGTAGTACAACTCTCAAGCCCCTCAAACTCCCACTCCATTCAGCTCATGCTCAGAAAGGCAGCTATAGGAATTTGCGGTTGTAATATATGGGTAGTTTTGAAACTACTGTACCCTCCATGTAGGACAGGGACAGTGGCCAATCTGATTATCTTGCAGTCCTTAGGACAGTGATTGCTGTACAGTAAGTACTTTGCAAAAACAACAATTATTCTTATGATGTAGCCATTGCCTTTTGAGCCTCCTTAGATCCCTTCCTTGTGCAGAGCTTTTATGGCATTAGGGAAAGCCCTCTAGTTCAAAGAAATTCAAAATGAGATGAGAATCCAGCACTCCGTGGGTTTTGTTTTACTTAGAGAACTCTGCTACCCCTAAGTCCTACTTAGTGTGATTGGCAGTCCCTTAATAGGAATGGTGCTGTCAGTAAACAGCCTGTTTCAATAAAATTCCAGGAGATATTTGCACACCGCATATCATTTGGTTGTAAAATTAGATGAATAATTGGGCAGCCGAAGATAAAATCTTCCAGATGTCCTTAATCGTAGGTGCTAACTCCATGGTGGCTAAGGGAATGATCGCCTCTGGGTATGGTCTTTTCTTATGTGTTAGTCGTTTCTGACCTATAGTGACACCACAGATGGGAGTGCAGTTGTTCTGGTAGTGTATCCATAGAGTTTTCTTGGTAAAAATACAAAAGTGGTTTACCATTGCTCTCCACCTTTGACTCTCTCCCATGCTGCTGCTGCCCAGCACAGGTGAGTTTTGACTTCCTTCCTCTTGCTAGCCACTGCCCAAGCTAGGAATGGAATGGGTATGCCTCTGCTTGACTCTCCCTCCCATAGCCGAAACTGGTAGAGTACTGGAAACTCCAGGAGAGGGGCTGAGTTTGGTACAATCAATCAATCGTATTTATTGAGCGCTTACTGTGTGCAGAGCACTGTACTAAGCGCTTGGGAAGTACAAATTGGCAACATGTAGAGACAGTCCCTACCCAACAGTGGGCTCACAGTCTAAAAGGGGGAGACAGAGAACAAAACCAAACATACTAACAAAATAAAATAAATAGAATAGATATGTACAAGTAAAATAAATAGAGTAATAAATATGTACAAACATATATACATATATACAGGTGCTGTGGGGAAGGGAAGGAGGTAAGATGGGGGGGATGGAGAGGGGGATGAGGGGGAGAGGAAGGAAGGGGCTCAGTCTGGGAAGGCCTCCTAGTCTGGGAAGTCCTCCTGGAGCTGTGGGGCCTGGTCAGTGGCTTCTCTCATTCCGATCCAGGCACTTGTGAGGATAAACTGTCGGGAGCCACTAGTCCCCCTTGCTTCCCTGAATGGTGTCCTGTCCAACTTCCCACTGACAATGGCGGCCATGAGTGGCAGCTCGTTGAACAGGGCAGGGGTTGTGTATTGCAGAGGGTTTGCTTTGATTGTTGGGGATAGGATTAGCTTCTACAGACCTCTAGACTGTAAACTCCTTAAAAGCAAGGATCCTGTCAACTTCTGTGCTCTCCCAAGCGGTTGGTAGAGTGCTCTGCACAAGGACACGCAGATGACACACGTAGAGCATACTTTGGAGTGATTGGGGTGGTTGAGTTTGGTGGTGCTAGCAGCACTGGAGGAGGAGGAGAATGAAACAGTAACAATGAAGCAGGAAGGAAAAGTTAATTCTTTGACTCGCTATTGTGTACAGAGAGCACTGTACTATGTACTTGAGAGAATACAGTGAAGTCACAATCTCAAGTAACATTCCTCCTCCCTGTCCTCCTCTTACTTATGTTTTCCTCCTCTTCTTTCTTCCTCTTCTTCCTTGTCCCCCTCCATCTTCTCCTTCTCTCCTTCTCCACCCCTCTTCTTCTCTATTATTCCCCCTCTGTCACCACTGCCACCTTGATGCTTTGTCCCGAGCTTGCCGCCCCGCCCCCACAAAATGGAAAGTTGAAACCTTTGTTATCGTGGTGTGATGGAGTATTGTGGGGACCAGAAGCAGTGTGGCCTAGTGGAAAGAGCATAGGCCTAACTGTCAGAAGGACCTGGATTCTAATACCATCTCTGTCACTTGTCTGTTTCATATGACCTTGAGCAAGTCACTTCACTTCTGTGCTACCATTACCTCATCTATAAAATGGGGAGTAAGACTGCGAGCCCTATAAAGGACAGGGATTGTGTCCAACTGTACTATCTTGTATCTACCTCAGTGCTTAATACAGTCCTTAGCACATAGAAGGCACTTAACAAATTCTTTTAAAAAATTGGAGCTCTATTCTGGAATGGTTTACATCTTGCGACAGTCAGAATTCCCCTCCACTCATTTTCCCCAGGGAACCCACCCTGGCTAACATTATAATGAAGTCATCTGGAATTCTGTCAGCACATCAGGCCTGTTGTGTTCTTGGGGACTGGTAGGAGACACCTTTTTTATTATTATTGTTAGTAACATTTATTAGCAATGTACCGAGCATGGTAATAAAATGCGGGGTAATTACACAAAAAAAATTCATTAAGACCCAATCCCTGGCCTCCGAAGTGCTCATAATCCAAGTGAGGAAGGAAGACCCAGAGCAATAATAGAATCCTGTCAACCATAAACATAGCCTAACATTAAAAAAATTAAATATCAAGGGAAAATATGGATGGAAATACTCGGAGGGGCAGGCTTGCATTACCTCTGCCCTCACGGCAACAGTAGAAACAGTCCATACCTTCCCAGAGTTTTAAATTTAGTGACAGCAGCTTCTGTGGGACACCCCAGACATGGGGTTGAGCAGGAAATGGGGGCCACTCAGGCCATCCTCTTCATCATCGACACCATTTATTGAGCACCTCCTGGGCTTGGAGCACTGTACTAGGCACATGGGGAATGACAAAAGGAAAATAATAATAATAATAATGGTATTTGGTAAGTGCTTACTATGTGCAAAGCACTGTTCTAAGCACTGGGGAGGTTACAAGGTGATCAGGTTGTCCCACGGGGGGCTCACAGTTTTAATCCCCATTTTACAGATGAGGTAACTGAGGCACAGAGAAGTTGACTTGTCCAAAGTCACAGAGCTGACAGTGGAAAAGGGAAGCAGCATGGCCTAGTGGATAGAGCATGGGCCTGGGAATCAAAAGGACCTGGGTTCCAATAATCCAGGCTCTGCCACTTGTCTGCTGTGTGACATTGGGCAACTTACCTAACTTCTCTGTACCTCAGTTACCTTATCTGTAATGTGGGGGTTGAGACTGTGAGCCCCATGTGGGATGTGGACTGTGTCCAACCTGATTAACTTGTATCTACCCCATGGCTTAGGGTAGTGCCAGGCACACAGTAAGTGCTTAACAAATATCATAAAAGGAAAGAAAAAAATGCAGTGCCTGCTATTGAATTTACAATCTAAAGGGGAAGATGAGCGGATACAAATTTCCAAACCTGTAATGGGCAGAAGAATAAGAGCAGAAATGTCAATGGTAAGAAACAAAAGTAAGTAAATGAAATACTTAGAGAATAAAAGTTACATATGAGTGCTCCCTCCTTTCTAACAATGACCCAGAGCAGACTGTAAACTACATGCATAGTAGACTGTCAACAAATGCCGTTGTTGAGGACCAAAGTTTAGAAGTGCTTGACACACAAGTGCTTAACAAATACCATAATAGTAATAAAAATGATGAGGATAGCGGTAATTCTGAATCTTTATAGTTCTCATGTCAGGTAGGAGTATTTCTGACTGCTGAAAGTTGTCCAAGTGATATTCTCGGTGTACAAAACTTGCAGGATAATCACGGGAACATTCTTGCATTTTAAATCATTTCTTTAGTGGCTGATTTAAAAATCCAGCAAATCTAATGGATTGAAAAATCCAGGAAACCAGGAAGGACTGAATCAATGTGTCTCATATATTTTTTGAGCCTACTTTGTGTACAACCCCGTCTCAGGGTCACACTTGGAGAGTTTCCAGTACTCTACCAGTCTCCACTACGGGAGGGAGAGTCAAGCAGAGGCATAACCATTTCATTCCTAGTGTGGGCAGTGGCTAGCAAGTGGAATGCAATCTGCTATAAATCAAAACTCACCTGTGCTGGGCAGCAGCGGCATGGAAGAGAGTCGAGGGTGGAAACTTAGGTTTACTGTACCGAAGGAGGCAGTGGTAAACCACTTTCATATTTTTACCAAGAAAACTCTATGTATACACTACCAGAATGATGGCAGATGGAGGTGGGTCATTCCGGGAGAGATGTGTCCATGGCGTCACTATGGGCCTGAGACGACTCGACAGCATAAGACGAGAAAAGTGTGCACAGCATACATTGAAATAACACAAGATAGGTAAAAGATGCAGTTTCTGCCCTCAAGGAGCTCAAGGTCTAACTGGGTAGACAGGCACAGAATAAATTACAGAAAGGAGGAAGAAGAGGTTGGAAAGATGGCTGTATGGATAAGTGCTTAAATACTGGAGATTGTAGGATATATGGCAAGAAGCACTTATGAGTGTTTGTGAGTCCATAAATGCTAACGTGGCAGTTGAAGGAATATGAGCTGGGACGAAGAGAAATTAATAAAGGAAAGTTTCCTGGAAGAGGTGGGATTTCATGAAGACTAGGTGGAGTCTTCACCTAGGTGGAGTGGATTTGAGAAGAAAACAAGTTCAGTTTCAGACATCGTGAGCTTAAGGTTGACCGATAGTTATCATAAAAGAGAATTTAGTGAACAACTAACCACCCCGATCCTATATTACGGCATATTAAAAAAATATAAAGTGGGCACCATGCCCAACATCTGAGAGTTGACTATTCAAAACGGGTAAAACTGATATGGACAGATGAGAGGAATAGAACACATCTACTGTTCAGGGGTTGATTACAGTCTTCCTTCCCCCTGCACAGGTTTCTTTATTGTGGTTTTGCTTTTGCACAGACATTCTCTGCTTATTTTGCTTCTCCCACAGGAATTAATCCAGCATTGCATGTTTCATGTGTTCTTCTGGTAGATTACCTATGGCCAAGTGAGCGTGTCCTTGCTCTGGTCTGCTACTTCTTTATGTGGTGCTGCTCAGCCCTCCAAGAACTCTGCATATTGCCCTGATATTTTAGCAGTAAATTATCCCAGCACACCATGCATCAATCACTTCTCTGTGCCTCAGTTTCCTCATCTGGGAAATGGGGATTCAAAACCTGTTTTCCCTCCTATTTAGATGGTGAATCCCATGTGGGACAAGGATGGTGTCTGACCTGTATATCTTATATCTACCCCAGCCTGTCATTCATTCAGTTGTATTTAATGAGCACTTACTGTGTGCAGAGCGCTGTACTAAGCACTTGGAAAGTACAATTTGGCAACAAATAGAGACAATCCCTACCCAACAACGGGCTCATAGTCTACTCGGTGCAAGTTCTTGTCATGAAGTAAATTCTTAACAAATGCCACAGTTATTATTATTAGGACTTTTTCACTCTGGTACCCAGATCAGTTTTCTAAAAAGAACCACTCAGTCCACATCTAGTGCCTCCTCAAAACCTCCCATTGTTGCCCATCCATCTCCGCATCAAACAGAATCTCCTTAACATTCGCTCACCACCTTGTACCTCTTTTCGCTGATCTCCTGCTGTGACCCATCCTATACACATCATTACCCTAATGCCAACCCACTGGCACTGTACCTCAGTTATGTCTGTTTCACTGACAACCCCCTGCCCATATCCTCTCTCAGGCCTGGAAGTCTCTCCTCCTTTATAGCTTTATAGCTCCTTTATACCTTCAAAATCCTCCTGAAATCACATCTCCTCCAAGAGGCTTTCCCTAAACCCTCATTTCCCCACCCTGTCCACGCTCCCTTCCATGTTGCCTATGCTCTTGGTTGTTGACCCCTTAAGAACTTCGATATGTAGTTCACCTTCAACCACACTGCAGTAGTATATATATATCTTTACCCTTTCCCCAGCTGTGGGTCCTGGGCCATCACATGGGTTATACCAGCTAACCTCTCCCATCCCGGGGGATGTGCGAATGTTGGGTTCTAAGCTGGGTCTCTTTCATTACCAAGTGGACAAACTGCAGTCTCTGAGGAAAGAGGCTGCAACTCTGCAGTGATGACAGCCCCTCGCCAATCATATTGGGTTAGGAAGCTCTCCAAGTTATTTTATACCATTGTACAAGTAAAAACATGTGGAGAGAATATGCTCTAGCCAATTATGGGGGGGCAGGGGGGAGAGAGAGAGAGTGTGTGTGTATGTGTGTGTACGCATATGCAAACTTTCAGGAGGAAAATCAAGATAGCTTTGGGGCCCAGAAGTATTACTAGTAATAATTATAGTACTTGTTAAGCACTTTCTATGTACCAGACACTCAACAAAGCACTGAAGTAGATACAGGATCATCAGGTTGCATATAGTCCCTGTGCACATGGGGCTCACAGTCCAAGTAATAATAATAATGATGGTATTTGTTAAGCGCTTACTATGTGCAAAGCACTGTTCTAAGCCCTGGGGGGATACAAGGTGATCAGGTTGTTCCAAGTGGGGCTTACAGTCTTAATCCTCATTTTACAGATGAGGTAACTGAGGCCCGGAGAAGTGAAGTGACTTGCCCAAAGTCACACAGCTGACAATTGGCGGAGCCAGAATTTGAACCTGTGACCTCTGACTCCAAAGCCCGGGCTCTTTCCACTGGGCCACGCTGCTTCTCTAAGCAGTAGGATAAAGTAGGATTTAACCCCCATTTTACAGATGAGGAAACTGAGGCAGAGAGCAGTTAAGTGACTTGCCCAAGGTCACACAGACAAGTGGCAGAGTTAGAATGAGAACCCAGGTCCTTTAACTCCCACGCCCAGGCTCTTTCCACTAGGCCATGCTGCTTCTCATTACTTGGGGACTATAGTATCTTCAGTGCCTAAATGATAGGAGGAGAACGCTCTGGACCTCTGCAGCTGGAATTTGGAAGCACCATGCAGCAAGACCCAAATGAAGGCTTTTTTGTTGTTGTTGTTGTTCAGTAATCCATTGTGTGCAGAATACCACATCCTCTGCAACCCCTTATTATAGGCCTGGAAGGATTAAGGATTTCTTCTCTTAATCAAATTTCCAGGGTCAGAAGCACACTGTACCACCTTCCCCTCCATCCCCGCAGGTGAAAAATGATGTATTTTTGTAACACTGATATATTTTTATTATTAATATGCCAGAAGCTACGGTAAAGGTTGTGCACTCCATAAATCAAAAAATGAAACCAACCTCTTGTGCTTGCTGGAGTGTGTTGTATAGATGCATCATACCCTAAATACCTACTCCATCACTGAACAGGGCAGCTGGGGATTTTTATGATCCCCAGTGTGGGAAAATTTTCTTTATGTATGAGTCAGGTTAATGATTGTTTTCTTAGTGGTGAACACTGAGGCATAACTTGAGCTTCAAGATTTCAAAAGGCTGTGCTGTGTAAGTTTGAGTACATCATCATCAAATAGCATAATAGCTTACTATGTGCAAAGCACTGTTCTAAGCCCTGGGGGGATACAAGGTGATCAGGTTGTTCCAAGTGGGGCTTACAGTCTTAATCCCCATTTTACAGATGAGGTAACTGAGGCAAGAGAAGTTAAGTGACTTGCCCAAAGTCATACAGCTGACAATTGGCGGAGCCAGGATTTGAACAGTGCTCTGCATAGAGTAAGCATTCAATCAATGCCACTGATTGATTGTGGAGTACTGTACTAAGCACTTGGCAGCGGAAAGAGCCCAGGCTTTGGAGTCGGAGGTCATGGGTTCAAATCCCAGCTCCACCACTGGTCAGCTGTGTGACTTTGGGCAAGTCACTTCACTTTTCTCTTCACTTCTCACTTCACTTCTCTATGTATATATGTTTGTATGTATTTATTACTCTATTTATTTTACTTGTACATATCTATTCTATTTATTGTATTTTGTTAATATGTTTTGTTCTCTGTCTCCCCCTTCTAGACTGTGAGCCCACTGTTGGGTAGGGACCATCTCTATATGTTGCCAACTTGTACTTCCCAAGCGCTTAGTATGGTGCTCTGCACACAGTAAGTGCCCAATAAATATGATTGATTGATTGATTCTCTCAGCCTCAGTTACCTCATCTGGAGAATGGGGATGAAGACCGTGGGCCCCTCGGGGGACAACCTGATCACCTCGTGTCCCCACGAGTGCTTGAAACAGTGTTTAGCACATAGTAAGCGCTTCACAAATACCATTATTATTATTATTATTATTCTCTGAGCCTCAGTTCCCTCATCTGTCAAATGGGGATGAAGACTGTGAGCCCCCCGGGGGACAACCTCATCACCTTGTAACCTCCCCAGCACTTAGAACAGTGCTTGGCACATAGTAAGCGCTTACCAAATGCCACCATGATGATGATGATGATGATGATAGAACAAGTGGTAGAGGACATGATCCATGCTCCCAAGGAGAATACAGGCTAGTGGGAGAAGCAGAAAGTGAAATAAATTATGGATAGGGAATCTGAGTGGCCTAGTTGAAAGAGCGCTCGCCTGGGAGACAAAGGACCTGGGTTCTAATCCCGGCTCTGACATTTATTTGTCTTCTGCGTGACCTTGGGCAAGTCACTTCTTTGAGTCACAGGTACCTCATCTGTAAAGTGGGGATAGGGACTGTGTCCATCCTGATTTTCTTATATCTACCCCAGTGCTTAGTATGGTACCTGGCACATAGTAAGTTCCTAAGGAAAAATAGGGAGAGTAATAGAATACTATGCCTGGTACATAGTAAGTTCCTAAGGAAAAATAGGGAGAGTAATAGAATACATTTTCTGTCTTCCTCTAGAATAACGGAGCCTCACGCACCCCCTCACTCTCCTTATTTACGTCAATGGCCTTCTACTGCTGAGAGGATTGCAAGATTTGAGGAGTGTTAATGGAGAGGCTATTCCCCTGGCTTCAGTTGGTTCATTCAGTTCTATTTATTGAGTGCTTACTGTGTGCAGAGTACTGTACTAAGTTCTTGGGAGAGTACAAAACAATAATAAGAGACACATTTTCTGTCTACAACAAGCTTGCAGATTAGACGGGTTGGGGGCGGGGGAGGCAGACATTAATATAAAAAAATTACTGATATGTACATAAGTGCTGTGAGCCTGGGGGGAGGGAAGAACAAAGGGAGCAAGTCAGGGAAACGCAGAAGGGAGTGAGAGAAGAGGAAAGGGGGGCTCAATCAGGGAAGGTCGCTTGGAGGACATGTGCCTTCAGTAAGGCCTTGAAAAACGGGGAGAGTAATTGTCTGTCAGATTTGAGGAGGGAGGTCATTCCAGGCCAGAGGCAGGATGTGGGCGAGGGATTGGAAGAGAGATAGATCCCTGTACCAGAGGGATCCAACACTGGACACTGTTTCCAGTGTTTTCATTTGAAGCACCCAGCCTCCCTCCATTTCAGCGCATGCTGTCAAGCCTTGCAGCTCAGAATCTCCACCCAGGGTTACAGCAACAGGGAGGGGAACACAGTGACTGTGGAGTAAGGGTGGAGGGCAGGCCACCCTCTCGTGATCCCCTCCCAAGTCCACATATTGTCTCAGAAGGCCCTGTATGATTTCATTAGGTTTACAGTTTCATACAGAACTTCTGGGTCAGCAAAAGGACTTACAAGCATTCTCACAGGGGCTGTCAGGAGCCACCCTAAGTGTAAGATATTGTGGAGCAAGGGTGTTGTAAACTGGAAGGGGGTGTGTGTACGTGTGCGCGCACATGCGTCCGGGTTTGAAGATCAATGAATCATATTTATTGAGTGCTTACTGTGCACAGAGCACTGTACTAAAGTCATTGGTTAGATTCTAGGATCGATGAGTCATGATGCCGATGCGTGATACTCCATCCCTTCCCCACCACATGAGTCAATAGGCTGTTCCTGCCTGCGTAGTTGTGTTTGTTTCTCGTAGTGCTTGGCGCCATTTTCAGTGCTCCCTCTTGGTAATTGCATAAGGTACTTTCTGTCTTTCCTGCTGCACAGTACCCGGATTTCTCATCCCTCAAACAGGCGATCATAGGGTAACGTCCTGTGTAAAACAAATGGTTTGGAATTGTGACCCATCAGTCGGCGTTGAGGGGAGTTGTCCAGCAACTTCTCTGGAAATAAAACAGTCCTGTTGTCTCCCAACTAGTGTTCTTAAGCAAGTGACCTGGAAAACATGCCCCCTTCTGCTCTGTCACCTGCCCTCCCCGAGGCTCCTTAAACTCGTACTTCATCCAAAAGTTTTTTTTGGTTTCACTTGCTTGGCTTTCCCCCTCTATCCACACACAGTGCCACTTTTTAAACATGTATCTGTCTTGTGTCCACATCCCCTGGAGTGCCAGGGGGTCAGTTGGAAGAACTGTGGGGCAAATACAGTGAGAGGGCAGCAAGCGGTGAGTTTACCTAGTCAACTGTTTTACCTCTAGTGACATACAACTTGACCTCACTGTTGTGATCTGAATGGGTGATTGGTATGTAGTTGTACCTCTTGTTCCCTAGGCAGTTGCCCAGAACTGGATTTGCATGTCGCTCAGCCGATTGCTCTAAGAAATTAAGCACAGACCCATTTCCAGCCCTTAAATTGCCTTTTTCTCAGGCAGCTTTGGATACAAACCCAAGTTGGCCAGTTCCTCCTGTACTTTTTCTTTCTTTTGTAGTGCCTGGCAGACATTTGTTGCGCCAAATAAATATTTTGGAAATGAATCATGACTCTAATCAGTCAATCATGTTTATTAAACAC
Organism: Tachyglossus aculeatus; assembly: GCF_015852505.1. Lineage (NCBI taxonomy): Eukaryota > Metazoa > Chordata > Mammalia > Monotremata > Tachyglossidae > Tachyglossus > Tachyglossus aculeatus. The sequence continues at coordinate 15,937,790 of NC_052077.1, forward strand.
ATACTGTGTGCAGGGTAGTCAATCAATGGTATTTATTGAGCACTTAACTATATGCAGAGCACTGTACTAAGAGCTTGGGATAGTGCAATATAACAGAATTAGCAGACATGTTCCCTGTCCATAATGAGTTTACAATCTAGAGGAGGAGAAAGACATTATAAATATATAATTTATAATATATAATTTAAAGCTATCCACATAAGTGCTGTGGGGTTGACAATGGTGTGAATATCAAATGCCCAAAGATAATAATAATAATAATTATGTTGGTGTTTGTTAAGCACTTACTATTTGCCAATCAATCAATCAATCAATCAATCGTATTTATTGAGCGCTTACTATGTGCAGAGCACTGTACTAAGCGCTTGGGAAGTACAAATTGGCATCACATAGAGACAGTCCCTACCCAACAGTGGGCTCACAGTCTGAAAGGGGGAGACAGAGAACTGAACCAAACATACCAACAAAATAAAATAAGTAGGATAGAAATGTACAAGTAAAATAAATAAATAAATACATAAATAGAGTAATAAATATGTACAACCATATATACATATATACAGGTGCTGTGGGGAAGGGAAGGAGGTAAGACGGGGGGATGGAGAGGGGGGACGAGGGGGAGAGGAAAGAAGGGGCTCAGTCTGGGAAGGCCTCCTGGAGGAGGTGAGCTCTCAGCAGGGCCTTGAAGGGAGGAAGAGAGCTAGCTTGGCGGATGGGCAGAGGGAGGGCATTCCAGGCCCGGGGGATGACGTGGGCCGGGGGTCGATGGCGGGACAGGCGAGAGCGAGGTACAGTGAGGAGATTAGTGGTGGAGGAGCGGAGGGTGCGGGCTGGGCAGTAGAAGGAGAGAAGGGAGGTGAGGTAGGAGGGGGCGAGGTGATGGAGAGCCTTGAAGCCCAGCGTGAGGAGTTTCTGCTTGATGCGCAGATTGATCGGTAGCCATTGGAGGTTTTTGAGGAGGGGAGTAATATGTCCAGAGCGTTTCTGGACAAAGATAATCCGGGCAGCAGCATGAAGTATGGATTGAAGTGGAGAGAGACACGAGGATGGGAGATCAGAGAGAAGGCTAGTGCAGTAGTCCAGACGAGATAGGATGAGAGCTTGAATGAGCAGGGTAGCGGTTTGGATGGAGAGGAAAGGGCGGATCTTGGCAATGTTGCGGAGCTGAGACCGGCAGGTTTTGGTGACGGCTTGGATGTGAGGGGTGAATGAGAGAGCGGAGTCGAGGATGACACCAAGGTTGCGGGCTTGTGAGACGGGAAGGATGGTAGTGCCGTCAACAGAGATGGGAAAGTCAGGGAGAGGACAAGGTTTGGGAGGGAAGACAAGGAGCTCAGTCTTCGACATGTTGAGCTTTAGGTGGCGGGCGGACATCCAGATGGAGATGTCCTGAAGGCAGGAGGAGATGCGAGCCTGGAGGGAGGGGGAGAGAGCAGGGGCAGAGATGTAGATCTGGGTGTCATCAGCGTAGAGATGATAGTTGAAGCCGTGGGAGCGAATGAGGTCACCAAGGGAATGAGTGTAGATTGAGAACAGAAGGGGACCAAGCACTGTTCTTAGCGCTGAGGTATATTCAAGGTAATCAGGTTGTCCCACGTGGGGCTCACAGTCTTAATCCCCATTTTACAGATGAGGTAACTGAGGCACAGAGAAGTTAAGTGACTTGCCCAAAGTCACACAGCTGACAATTGGCAGAGCTGGGATTCGAACCCATGACCTCTGACCTCTGACTCCCACGCCCGGGCTCTTTCCACTAGGCCATGCTGCTTCTCATTACTTGGGGACTATGTGTCTTCAGTGCCTAAATGATGGGAGGGATTAGAACCCACGACCTCTAACTCCCAAGCCCGTGCTCTGTCCACTAAGCCATCACAGATCTAAATCCAAGAGCATGGAACTAAGCGCTTGGGAAAGTATAACAGAAGAAGAGAAGCAGCCTGGCTCATTGGAAAGAGCCCAGGCTTTGGAGTCAAGAGGTCATGGGTTCAAATCCCAGCTCTGCCAATTGTCAGCTGTGTGACTTTGGGCAAGTCACTTAACTTCTCTAGGCCTCAGTTACCTCATCTGTAAAATGGGTATTAAGACTGTGAGCCCCCCGTGGGACAACCTGATCACCTTGTAAACTCCCCAGCACTTAGAGTAGTGCGTTGCACATAGTAAGTGCTTAATAAATGCCATTATTATTATTATTATTACAGAGTTGGTAGACATGTACCCTGTCCACAACAAGCTTACAGCCTAGAGGGGGAGAATTTTACACTGAAAGTTGTCCTTGGGAATTTGGGGAATTTCCCACTCCTAGACCTGCCTCATAACTTCTTCCTCTCACTAACTTTAGCACTAACTGGATGGTTTAGTCCCTTTAGTCACTTTAGCACTAACTGGATGCCCTCACTTTGGCAGCATCAGCAGGGCCTGATAGTTGATAGAGCCTGGGAGTTAGAAAGAGCTGGGTTCTAATCCCGACTCTGCCACTTGTCTGCCGTATGACCTTGGGCAAGTCGTTTCACTTCTCTGTGCCTCAGTTACCTCTTCTGGAAAGAGGCACTGAAATGCTTGAGAGTTGCAGAGGCCGCAGTATAACTTTGCGTAATTGAAATGATGCAGAAATATTGTAGCTGCCCCCATCACACTCTGAAGGTCTTTTTGATTGGATGCTGAGGACATCTCAGCCAGTAATGTGCTGACTGTGACAGAGGCCACCTGCCGTATTTCCTTTGTCACATGGACAGGTTCACCTTAAAACTCACGAGGCTCAAATGTTGAAGGCCCAAAGCAAACCCCAAACTCCTTAAATAGATCAGTAAATTAGAACCGGCCCTCTTGAGCCATAAACACTTCTTCTGGACGAGGAGGGGTCTCTGTAGCATGTGGGCAAGTAGGAGTGTCTCAGATTCATTCAATTGTGTTTATTGAGCACTGACTATTTGCAGAGCACTATGTAAGTGCTTGGGAGAGCATAATACAACAATAAACAGATACATTCCCTGACCCCAACAAGCTTACAGTCTAGATGGGGGACACAGACGTTAATATAAATGAATTATAGATAGGTACATACGTGCTGGGCATGGGGATGAACAAAGGGAACAAGTCAGGTTGCTATCCCATAGACTGAAGCACAGGCATGATGCAAGAACCTTCCAGGGCAGCTGCAGATCAGTATCTCAGCATCCCTGAATACACTGGGGAGAGAGCTGTTTATCCGTTTTGGCTGGTTTTATTTTCTCTGCAGGCTGCCATTCTACCAGGACGCAGCCTCGTAAAATTGTAGGCTTTTGATATGGAACAACATGGTCCATGTGCTCTGGAACCCAGGGTGATGATTTCCTAGGTCAATAACAAGGTTTTATTGTAGCCGGAGGGATTCTGGGAATGTGAGCGTTTGCAGCCCAGAGACTGATGCCATCGATACTTTGTCCAGAAGAGTGTTCCCTCCTGGGTTTTATGTTCTAATCCTACTGAATGAATATTGCAGGATTATTTTCCATTTTTGGTTTGAGCAGCAGAGATGACAGATGAATCCATTTCTGTTAACTACTTGGCGGAAACCCGTACTGCAAAGCTTCCTGTGCTGACACTCTATGTATCTTGGATGGAAATGGTAGAGATGTGAAGTTCCATCAGAAACTGAAGTGATGTGATTCACTCATGGAAACTGGATTCTGAAAGTGGTCTTTGGGTTACCTGTCTCGTGAGATAAGGGACTTGGATTTCAGCAACAGATGATTAAATTAATCTGACCAATAGCCAAGGTTGTTGTGCTATGTCAGAACAGATGAATTGGAGACAGAAGTTAATGCTGAACTCCGTTCTCCTTTTGAAGCCCCAAGTGGGTGGTATTTTTTTTAGAGTTATTTATAATGCATTTGCTCTTTGTCAAACATTTTTTCTAAGAGCTGGGTTAGATACAAGTGAATTAGCTTGGACACAATCCCTGTCCCACATGGAGCTCATAGTCTAACTAGGATGGAGAACAATAGAATTGAGGCTCATAGGAGTTAAGTGACTTGCCCAAGGTCACACAGCAGGTCAGGACTAGAACCTCTATGCTCTTTCCACTAGGCTATGCTGTTTTCCCAGAGACTTCTGTTTTATAAATTGGGGGCTATATCCAAACGCCTGGGAAAATATGAAATCCCTTTTTGTTCTTATATGTTGTATTAGCATTTTTAAACTGTGGTTTAATCTTTGTTAGGGCGATTCAAAGTATAGCCCCATGACATTACCTAAATTAGGAGTTGTCATATGGTTATGAATCTCTGCAAGAAGGGGCAAAGATAGAAACTTGACCCTCTGATTGTGGAAGTGTTTTTTTTCAGGTCTAGGGAAGAAGTTGTCCAATTTAGATTGAATAGCAGCCTTCTTCTTGTCTCTATAAAGTACCTTGTAACAGGCCGACTCCTTCTGGACACCTCTTCACATATTTGAATAATTCTCTACCAGGGTCATCGTCAATGATTTTTACAAAGCCATCTGCTTTCTTTCAAAAACTGCAAACCTTATTGACCTCCCCCACCCCCCAGTTTCATTTGGTGGTAGACATACTAGAACTTCTTTTTTTATGGTATTTGTTAAGCGCTGATTATGTGCTGGGCACTCTACTAAGTGCTAGGATAGATGCAAGCTAATCAGGTTGGACGTGTCCCACGTGGGGCTTACAGTCCTTTACAGAGGAGGTAACTGAGTCACAGAGAAGCAAAAGGAACCATCCAAGGTCACCAAAAGACCAGAGGTAGAGCTGGGATTAGAACTCAGGTCCTTCTGGATCCCAGGCCCGTGTTCTATCTACTAGGCAATGCTGCTTCCATAACTACTTCATCCATTTTGGCATCTTTCAATGATGTATTTGGTTCTCAAGGTTTCAAACAATAGTGGCTGTATATGTGGTGTGGTGGTGGCTGTAAAATGGGATGAGGTATCAGACTTTCATGGCTTATATCTCCAGGTTGTATGTATCAGTGGGATGGCGGTAACCTGGAGTGTGCCAACACCTTGAATTCATGCAGCACTTTTATTTTCCAGAGTGACTTCATAAATGGAAGCAGCATGGCCCAGTGGCTAGAGCACAGTCCTGGGAGTCAAAAGGACCTAATCAATCAGTCATATTTATTGAGCACTTACTGTGTGCAGGGCACTGCATTAAGCACTTGAGAGTACAACACAGCAATATAGCAGGCTCTATCCCTGCCTACAATAAGCTTACAGTCTAGAGGAGAAGATAGACATTAATATAAACAAATTATGGATATTCACATAAGTGCTGTGAAGCTGGGGACGGCGGTAGGTTGTGAATAGAGGGAGAAAGTCAGCACAACTTAGAAGGGAGTGGGAAAAGAGGAAATGAGGGCTTAGTCAGGGAAGGCCTCTTGGAGATGTGCCTTCAATAAGGTTTTGAAGGTGAGGAGTTCATATCCGACATATCTGTCGGATATGAAAATGGAGGCATTCCAGGCTGGAGGCAGGACATGGGCAAGAGGTTGGCAGGAGATAGATGAGATCAAGGTACAGTGAGTAGGTTGGCAATAAAGAAGTGAAGTATGTGAGCTGAATTGTAGAAGAAGAGTAGTGAGGTGAGGTAGGAGGGGGCAAAATGATTGAGTGCTTTAAAGCCGGCAGGAAGGAGTTTCTCTTTTATGCAGAGGTGGATGGGCAAGCACTGGAGAAAAATGATCTGGGCAGCAGAGTGAAGTATGGACTGGAGTTGGGAATGACAAGAGGCAGGCAGGTCAGCAAGGAGGCTGGTACAGTAATCAAGGAGGGATAGGTTAAGTGTTTGGATTAATGTGGTAGCAGTTTAGATGGAAAGGAAAGGACAGATTTTAGCCATGTTGTGAGAGTGGAACTGACAGGATTTAATGATAGATTGAATATGTGAGTTGAATGAGAGAGAGGAGTCATGGATAATGACAAAGTTCTGGGTTTATGGGACAGGAAGGATGGTGGTGCTATCTACAGTGATGGGAAAGTCATGGGGAGGACAGGGTTTGGATGGGAAGATAAGGAGCTCTGTTTTGGACATGTTAAGTTTGAAATGACAGCGGGACATCCAAGTAGTGATATCTTGAAGATAAGAAGAAATACGAGACTGTAGAAAGCGAGAGAGAATAGGGCTGGATTTGCAAATCATCCACATAGAGGTGGTAGTTGAAACCATGGGAGTGAATGAGTTCTCCAAAGGAGCGGATGTAGGTAGAGAATAGGGAGGGACCCACAACTGAACCTTGAGGACGCCCACAGTTATGGGGTGGGAAGCAGAGGAGAAGCCCGGGAAAGAGACTGAGAAAGGTAGGATGGAGACAAGGTGATAGCTGGACGGAGACATGGGGTCAAGGGAAGGCTTTTTTTTTTTTAGAATAGAGGAGACATGAGCATGTTGATAAGCAGTGGAGAAGAAGCCACTGGAGAGCAAACAGTTGAAGATGGTGGTCAGGGAGGGAAGAAGGGAAGGGCCAAATGTTTTGAAAAGATGCGTATGGATGGGGTGTGAAGCACAGGTTGGAGGGGGTGGATTTTGAGAAAAGGCAGGAGGTCTCCTTTTGAGAAACTACTGGGAAGGATAGGAGAGTTGAAGGAGTATAAAGAGAGAGGTACTGGAGGGGAATAGGGGAGATTTTAGGAAGATCACGCCTGAGAGTTTCAATTTTTTAAATAAATTAGGTAGCCAGATCATTAGGGACAAAGATGGGGGAGGCGGGGGTCAGAGGATTTGAGAAGGGTTCTAATCCCAGCTCTGCCACTTGTCTGCTGTATTATCTTAGGCAAGTCACTTCTCTGTGCATCAGTTACTTCCTCTGTAAAATGAGAAGCAGCATGGCTTAGTGGAAAGAGCTCGGGCTTGGGAGTCAGAGGTCGTGGGTTCTAATGCCGACTCCATCACTTATCAGCTGTGTGACTTTGGGCAAATCATTTAACTTCTCTGTGCCTCAGTTACCTCATCTGGAAAATGGGGATGAAGACTGTGAGCCTCACATGGGACAACCTGATTACCTTGTATCTATCCCAGTGCTTAGAACAGTGCTTGGCACTTAGTACGAGCTTAGAAAATACCATTATTATTATTATTATTGTTATTATTAAAATGGGAATTGAGAAAGTGAGCCCCATGTTGCACAAGGACTACGTCCAACCTGATTACCTTGTAACTACCCCAGTGTTTGGTACAGTGCCTGCCTCACAGTAAGCGACTAAGAAATACCATGAAAAGGTTATCTTATTTTTCTTTACCATAGTCCTATTAGTGTAAGCTACCTTCATTTTTCAGACCAGGAAACATAAATTCAGAGATGGTAAGCCACCTGTGGAAGGTCACGCAGCAACTTAGTTGCAGAGGCAGATCGACCCACATACCCTGGCTCCAAACCCCACCCCTCTAGACTGTAAACTTCTTAGGGAATCATGTCTACCAACCCTCTTGTAATATACTCTTGCAAGGGCTTAGTACCATGGTTTTCGGACAGTAAATGCTCAATAAGTACCACTGATTGATTGACTGATTGGTTGTACTAGATTGTACTGGATGTTAGGTCATCCTCTCTCAGTCTAGTTTTCCTGGTGGAATTTTTCTGCTTCTCCAGTACTGGAAGCTCATGGGGATATAAAGAAACAGCAGGCTTGAGGGTGGGTGTCAACTTTTCCATTCGACTCAACTCAGATTTGGATAAGTGTCCAGGGCAGAGCAAAATAGTTTTTCTGTTAGTTCTTCTTTTAGCTCTATTTACACTACAGCAGATGTTTTCCTTCACTTTCAATAATGACTGATGCTTCAGTTAAATTACAAGTTTAATGAATAATAATAATAATAATAATAATGGTACTCGTTAAGTGCTTACTATGTGCCAAGCACTGTTCTAAGTGCTGGGGTAGATACAAGGTAATCAGGTTGTCCCACATGGGGCTCACAGTCTTAATCCCCATTTTACAGATGAGGGAACTAATGCACAGAGAAGTTAAGTGACTTGCCCAAAGTCACACAGCTGACGAGCGGCGGAGCTGGGATTAGAACCCATGACCTCTGACCCCCAGGCCCGTGCTCTTTCCACTAAGCCATGCTGCTTCTCCAATAGTGAATTGCTCTGTTGAAAGAATGGTGCAAAGTTTGTAGTAGACAGTTCTTCCCTTTTTGACCTCTAAAACCATAGCATTATAATTCATTTAATCTTTTTACCACACAGGTGATACATTGCAGTTTAATTCCCTTGAGCCTTGGGTTAAAAATGGTTCACTTATTTGAAATGGGTCTGTATTTTGGGGATCGAGGAAGGGTGAGGTGGCACTTAAGACTATTTATTCATGTTTCTTAAGGAAGAATTAGCACAGAATATGAATACTATGAATCAGGACAAATTCACAATGATACAGTCAATATCAGATTCTGTTCTTCCAATACACCTTTCCTTTCACATGTGAAATGTCTATCAACTTAAAATGGAAGAATATAAAAGCTCATTGTTTGTTGACTAGTATGAGAGGCAATTATGTGTTTGCTGACTGGCTGTTTTAAAAGACCGTTTTCAATTCTGCTGGCCAGAAAGCCAACAAGGAAAGACAGTATATTGGATTTAAGTCTGAGTGGTGGAAGGAATGTATGTGGGGAAGCCACTCTGAACTGGTGAGTACAATGCTATAAAATTTCACACTCCTGTCATTGGGGATGGGGAAGGCTGCTAAAGTACCAATATGAGGCAATTTCATTTTGAGAAAGGAAAAATGTGAATCTTAGGATGGAAAAAGCTGAGAGTGCAGTAAAAATCTGTAACTCATTAGAAACAGGAACACTACTGAAACCTACCATTTCAGAAGCTGGGTAAAATATGTACAACATAACTAATCAATCAAAAACCATGGATGGATAATTTTAGTGATAAGAGCAATTACTGAGCAGCGATTGTTTTCAATGCACTGCCCTAATTCCCTGGGAAGCGCAAAAACAAAGATGAGACATGTTCCCTTTCCACAAGGAACTTGCATGTTAATGCAGAGGCAGACATAAAACAATATTTACAAATAGTCATCAGAATAAATAACAGAATGTACAAGTGTCTAAGCAGAAACACAAGTTCTGAGGATGGGTATAAATAACTCCATAAGCACATAAAGTGTTATAGATCTGGGGCTATAGAACTGGTGAGCTGGGAGTTAATAAGGGAAAGTTATAGGATGAGTTCAGGAGGGCTTAGATTTGGGGGAGGACTAGGGTCAGATGGATTTGGGGAGGGAAGGAATTCCAAGTCATGGAACAGTGTGAGCCAGGGGATGGAGGGGGGAGGGTTGAGAGTGAGATGTAGTTAGAATGATAGAGTGGGAGGAACAAAGAGAGTGAAACAGTGTTCCACCTTCATTCATTCAATCATATTTATTGAGCGCTTACTGTGTGCAGGACACTGTACTAAACTCTTGGGAAGTACAAATCGGCAACATATAGAGACGGTCCATACCCAACAACGGGCTCACAGTCTAGAAGGGGGAGAGAGACAACAACAAAAAAAAGCAAGTAAACAGGTGTCAATACCATCTGAATAAAGTTATACACATCATTAATAAAATATAGTAAATATGTACAAATAAATAGAGTAATAAATATGTACAAATATATATAGAAGTGCGGTGGGGAGGGAAAGGGGGTAGGGCAGGGGGGCGATGGGGAGGGGAGGAGGAGAAGAAGGGGGGTTCAGGCTGCACACAAGTGCACACAAGTGTTCAATAAATACGATTAAGTGAAATAAGGAAAGCAGCAGATATGTAAGTTGGGCAACTTGGTGTAGAGGCTTGAAGCTGATTGTGAGGAGTTTTACTTTGTGTAGAGGGACATGGTAAAAGCATCATCAGAGGGAAAACTCAATCAATCAATGGTATTTATTGAGTGCTTACTGTGTGCCAAGCACTGCACTAAGGAGAGTATAATACAACAGAATTGACAGGCATGTTCCCTGCCCATAAGGAGCTTACAGTGTAGAGGATCCTTAGACTGTCACCTTTTAAAATATGGAAAGCTCACCCACGCAAAGAGACAAGAAAGGCAGTGCAATTTATTCATTTTGACCACTCTTGTAAATATTTTTAGGTCTGTCTCTGCCATGAAAGTGAAAGCTCTTATGGGTAGGATACATGTCACTTCACAATAGGGCCTGAAATTCAGAAAGTCATAGGTTCTAATCCCAGCTCTGCCACTTGTTTGCTCTGTGGCCTTGGACAAGTCACTTTACTTCTCTGTGCTTCAGTTACCTCATCTGTAAACTGGGGATTGAGACTCAGAGCCCCACATGGGACAGGGATTATGTCCACCCTGGTTGGCCTGTATCCATCCCAGCACTTAGTACAGTGCCTGGCACACAGTAAACACTTAACAAATACCACAATTATTATTTTTTTTGTATCCTTGTACTTTCCAAGTGCTTAGTACAGTGCATTACACCACATGAGTGCTTAATAAATGTTACTGTTGTTACTACTTCTATACCAGCAGGACAAATGAAAAGGGCTCACTGTCTTAATCCCCATTTTACAGAAGAGGAAACAGGCACAGAGCAGTTAAGTGACTTGCTAAAGGACACACAGTGGATAAGTGGTGGAGCAGGGATTGGAACCAAAATCTTTGGACGCCCAGGCCCGTGCTCTTTCTATTAGATAACACTGCTCAGAATTTATCCAGGCAGCAGAGTTAAATGTGGACTGGAGGAGGGAAAGACTGGAGGGAGAAAAAAATCACTAATCCCTCACTAATATGCTGAGGTTTTTGAAGCGGTCAGTGAACATGTGGACCGAGGAGAACCAGTGGGCATATTATATTTACATTTTCAAAGGACCTTTGGCTAGGTTCCACACCAGAGGCTTTTTGAAAAAAGAAAGAAAAAACCCAATAACCATGGGATTAGCAGTAATGTTCTGTTGTGGGTGGAAAGCTATCTCAAAGATAGGAAACAAAAGGTAGGGAGAAATGGTCATCTTTTCAGATTGGAGAAATGTAAATAGTGGGGTCCCTCCAGGAGCAGCTCTAGGATGCACTTTATTAACTTTTTAATAAATCATCTGGGAAGGGAAGTGTGCAGCCAAATTTTAAAGTTTACAGATTGACACTAAGCTCTTCCAAATGTCACACAGATGGGGCAAAAGGGCATGAAGACTTCAGAAACCTGAAGGAGGGAGCCAGAAACTGGGTGTGACTAAGTACAGAATAATGAATGCATTAGGGACAAAAAAAATTAACTCCAGCTAAACAGGGATGGGCTCTGAGTTGTTGTTCGGGGAGGGAGAATAAGGGTGGCGGAAGAGATCTATACCTACCCCTGAGTCATTGGTGACTATTCTTTAAATTACTGGGCCAATGTATAGCAGCAAAGCAAAGGTTAATGAAGAGTTGGGCATTACCTGGGGAGGGCTAGAAATACAAACAAAGGTGTAATTTTGCCACGCTAGAAAACCACGATGCACCCTCATCTGGAATATTGGGTGCAGGTCTAGATGCTGCTTTTTAAGAAATACATAGTAGGACTAGAGAAGATATAAACAAAGGCTACCAAGTTGATCAGAGGTGGAGAAGTTGCCTTAAGAGCATAAACTAAAAAGATGAGGACTCCTCAGCAGGAACATCACAGGCTGATATGGGAGACATAATTGAGGTTTATAAAATCACGAAAGCTATGGACAGAATTGTTTACCACAAACCACTACACCAGAATGAGGGGCCAGCTAATGAAGCTTAACTATAAGTTTGTTGTTGGCAGGGATCACGTCTACCAACTCTGTTATATTGTACTCTACCAAGCACTTAGTAGTGTTCCCTGCACACAGTAAGGACTCAATAAATACCATTAATGGTGGCAAGTTTGAACCAAATTAAGCATTCTTCACACCATGGGGGCCATGCATGTGGAACCTGTTACCAAAGGAAGGCGTGCAGGCAGAAAATATTGGTGGTTTTGAGAGAGGTCTGGAAAAATTCAAGGGCAGGTGGGCCATACTGGGCAAGTGAGGGATGAAGAGAGGGAAATGTCAGGGATGTTGTGTGGTATGTTGCGAGACAGTGGGATGTTTGTTCTGTAGGGCCTGGTTCCTTCACCTGTAACCCTTCTGAGGACTGAAACAGTAGACTGAATAGGACTGACTTTGCTCTTGTTCTGATTCTGAATAATTTATCATCTGCTTTCAATTATCCACACTAATTGGGGCTCAGAAAGCATGGGTAATTGAATTCAGTGGATAATCCAAAACCCTAATCTTACCCAAAGCCTTCATTCTTTGTCCCACCATTAGAGCTGCTTACACATAGAAAAATGGAGGACTGGAGTTGCACACCTTCCTCTGATTCATAAGTAGTGCTGGGTGGAAATGCTAACAAGCAGAGACATGACCAAAAGATAGGTAGCAGAAGGGAATGGGAAATCCATCCAATGAACACCCAGCCTCTTCTTGCCATGCCATAAGAGACGAAATAAAGTAAATCAATCTATCAAACGTTCACCTTTCAAAGGCATTTGACACAATCCAGAAGCAGAACAAGATTGAGTCCAGTTCCAATGCAGTAGGCAAATGTGGATGCAGGAGCCGGGGCGAAAGACTACTTGAACTAAGAATCCTGGACTAAATCCAGTCTCAGGGCTTCTGGCTGCTGTCTTACAGCTCGTGTGGCCTAGAGGCCAGTTACCAAATCCATCCCATTTACTCTGGGGTTCACTTTGTGTTTGAGAACCTGGTCTTCTTTCTAGATGACTCAAAAACATGCAGATTCTTGACCTTCCAGAGATACTTTGGGTAAATTTAGCCAATCTGACTTCTAAACACCGCACTAATTCAAGAGACTCTGGGTAGTGATTTGATGGTTCCCCAACACGGCTTCCAATCTGAAACTCAGGGAAATCCATCCTGATAATACAAACCCCTACAGTGGACGTATCCTTTTAAAAAATCTTTGAAAAAAATCTCAGTAAAGCCTGCCCAGTAAGTGCAAGGGAATTAAAACATTATGCCTTCAATTTCAAGCTATTATTCGATTGGGCTGGGAGAACGGCAGATGTTTTAGGACATCGTGTTCTTCATTTCACAGTTCATCAGAATATTGTTTCAGTGATTGAAGCTGTTGTGAATCTCTCCCTTTCCCACTGAGATTTTCCATTAAATAAATCTGTCATCCTGGCAGGAGCTTGGAGCATATTTTATTTGCTTACTGTTTAATTGTGAAATGGGCAACCACAATTAGAAGCCCTTAGTTTTTTGTCATTTTGGGATTTTTTTTGACTCTGGCAAGACCTTAGGAAAGATCCATCAAAATGTTGTATGATGCACCGATTAATTCTCTGGGCCTCAGCTCCCTCATCTGCAAAATGGGGCTTCAATATCTGTTCTCCCTCCTACTTAGACTGTGTGCCCCATGTGGGACCTGATTATCTTAGACCCTAGATCTTAGTATAGAGCTTAGCACATAGTAAACATTTTAATACTGTTGTTATTATTATTATTCATTTGCCCATAGTCTCCCCGCGGAGAGCTCCTGGGTCTCAGTTTTGCCTTTGGAAAAGTCTAAGGGCTTCACAAATGATGGGGGACCAGAAGAGAGTAGAGGAATTGGGGTGACAAGGAGACCAGCCTAAGAGCTGGCTCAGGGGAACTTGGGGATGAGATCTGTGGGACTGGCAATGGCAGCTTCTCCCCCATCATCCTACCTCCACCTCCCTCCCTCCCTCCTTTCTGCATTTGGCTCTTTTAAAGACGCTGCTGACAGTGAGACTCTTTCCTTCTGGGCCAGCAGGGGTGGCTGAAAGGATGTATGCACAACCCTGTGTATATTCATTCATTTAATCATATTTATTGAGCGCTTACTGTGTGCAGAGCACTGTACTAAGCGCTTGGGAAGTACAATTTGGCAACATATAGAGACGGTCCCTACCCAACAGTGGGCTCACAGCTTGTCCAGGGCCAGTCTAGTGTATTTTCCACATGCTGTGCTGTAACTGCTTTAGAATTTTTTTATGGTATTTAAGTGGTTACTATGTGCTAGGCATTGTACTAAGCACTGGGGTAGATATAAGGTTATCAGGTTAGTCACAGTACCTGTCCCACATGGGGCTCTCAGTCTTAATCCCCATTTTACAGATGAGGTAACTGAGGCCCAGAGAAGTGAAGCGACTTGCCCAAGGTGATACAGCAGACAAGTGGCTGAGCTGGGATTAGAACCCGGACCTCTGACTCCCAGGACTATGCTCTTTCCAACTATTTTGGGCAGAGATTGTGTCTGTTGTAGTGTTATGTTTTACTCTCCCACGTGCTTAGGGCAGTGCTCTTCACACAGTAAGAGCTCAATAGATATGATTGATGGGCCTCTTCTGCATCTTGGTGTCCCCATGTCCGCAAAGTCACTGCTCCAGGAGAACTGGTCCCTCTCCTTACTACTGTTGTCATCTCCCAAGTCTTGTGTCTTACCAAGGGTGTTTGATACTAGGCTTTGTGTTTCTTTGCGATGTGAGTTCTGCCCTTCCTGATGGTGGGTGCCCCATTTCAACAACTGCTTGGCTGTTACCACCCATTCTCTTTGATGTCCTGTCCTCCAAAGATAGGCTGCTCTGAACATTGTTTTAATGCTGGTGAGTTGAAGGAATTCCACGATCCCATTTTTTGGTGATTGTGCCCTGCCATTAGAGAGCAACATAATTGAATTCCTCTCACTCACCTTTTTAAAGTATTTGACACAATCCAGAAGCAGAACAAGATAGATTTCAGTTCCAAGACATTATGCCAATGTGGAGTTTTCTGTAGCTCTGATGAAATTCCTTGAGAAGTTGGATTTGGTTTCTCTGGGTTGCTCTGTGGAAAGTTGGTACTACTACAGCTGATACTAATTTGGTACCAGGTTTGATGTTCATTGGCACTATATTTTGTCAGTCTCCCAAAGGAGAACCTAGTTTCCTTATATTTTGTCCATCTAGGTGTCATTGGATTGTATAAAGTCTAGGCAGCAGATTGTGGGGACAGAGTAAAGCTTTATTTATTTCTCTATTTATTTATTTATTTTACTTGTACATATCTATTCTATTTATTTTATTTTGTTAATATGTTTGGTTTTGTTCTCTGTCTCCCCCTTCTAGACTGTGAGCCCACTGTTGGGTAGGGACTGTCTCTATATGTTGCCAACTTGTACTTCCCAAGCACTTAGTACAGTGCTCTGCACACAGTAAGCGCTCAATAAATACAATTGATTGATTGATTCCCAAGTGCTTAGTACAGTGCTCTGCACACAGTAAGCACTCAATAAATACGATTGATTGATTGATTGATTTGGGGTGCCATCAAAAATCCCTAGTGTAGTGAGGGGCTTCCTGGGTGTAATCAGGTTCACAACTTCAGAGTTTTTCAGCAGTGCTGTGTGCCCATACTTACTATGTGCTAAGCACTGGGGTAGATATAAGATCAATCAATTAGTGGTATTTACTGAGTACTTGCTTTCTGTGGAGCACTGTACTAAGTACTACGGAGAGTACAATACAACAGAGTTGGAAAACTTGCTCTGCCCACCAGGAGCTTACAGTCTAGAGTTAATAGAGCGTGGGCCTGGGACTCAGAGGACCTGTATTCTAATCCTGGCTCTGCCACTTCCTGCTGTGTGACCTCAGGCAAGTCACTTAATTCCTCTGGGCTCAGTTTCCTTATCTGTAAAGAAGGGATCTGTTCTCTTTCCTACTTAGATTGTGAACCCCTTGTATGGAGACTGTGTCTGATTACCTTGCATAGATACCCCAGTGCTTAGTACAGTGCCTGGCACATAGTAAGCACTTAACAAATACCATTATTATTATTGTGAATTAGAAAGGATCAGACATTACTTTTCCTACTTTTCCTAAAGAACAAGGAAAAATGGACATGGTAACATTTCTTTTCATCTTTGAATCCAAACTACAGATGGGGGCAGAGGCACCAAGCTCCCAGTTGAAAACAATTAAACTTCCAAAATTAGGGAAGCAGCTTTAGAAAACTAAGTATTTATATGTCTCTGAGATGCTATTGTGTGTGATTTTCCACATCACTATGACCTGAGATGGGTTTTCATTAGGTTGCATAACAGATATCAAGTCACTAGAACGACAATTTATGATAAAACGTTCATAGCATGGAAAAATACTGCAACTGTTGATTGGATTAGTAGATTAATTTGGGAGAAAATACATATGCATATGGAACGTTATTGAAGAGCTAATTTAATGTAATTATAGGCATATTTTAATGTCCGGAAAAAGTCCTGGATTTAAAGTCAGTAGGCAGGAAGGGGGCTGTTTATCCATAGACTAGATGTCTCTAGGCTGAAAGCTGGAAATGTGCTCTGCTTTGATAGAGCCCCAATTAAACATCAGATCAGACTGGGGGACCTAAGCCTACCCATTCATTCATTCAATTGTATTTATTGAGCACTTACTGTGTGCAGAGCACTGTACTAAGCACTTGGGAAGTACAAGTTGGCAACATATAGAGACGGTCCCTACCCAACAGCGGGCTCACGTCTAGAAGGGAGAGACAGACAACAAAACAAAACATTAGCAAAATAAGATAAATGGAATAAATATGTACAAATAAAATAGAGTAATAAATATGTACAAACATATATACATATATACAGGTGCTGTGGGGAGGGGAAGGAGGTAAGGTGGGGCGGACGGGGGAAAGGAAGGGGAGAGGAAGGAGGGGGCTCAGTCTGGGAGCCTGTACCCAGCCTGTGGCACTGTTGGGCTGGGCCCCCAAATGTCAGGCCAGGTTTTTGGGGATGGGAATGGGATCCTCTCCCACCCCCCCACATCTTCCCCTCCCCTGTTTAAGGCCTTGGAATGGCAGAGGGCCAGGGCTGCAACATTGCCAAACTGATCAGCCCGTTCACATTGGCACAGTTGTTCCCGGGTCCTGCTAGGAATCAGGGGCAAAAGGGCACCGTGCTTATGTTCCAGTGCTCCCCTCCCTTCCTGGAGGCTGGGTGCTGACAGCCAGGCTGATTTAGGGCAGGGTTGGCAAGGCAGAAGGTTTTACAGCCTGTGGAGGGATCTACCCTCTGTATCAGAGTTCTCTTGTGGGTGAGAAAGAAGGCAGTTCAACACTCCCATGTAGCCAACGCCGGCCTTTTCTAAAACAGCGAGTGCCTAGGATGTGTAATGCTTAACCCCCAAGTCAGAATGAAGCCAATTACTAAATCAGGAGGGGCGTTTGCTCTAAATGGACCTGTCTACATGCTTCGGTGCTTTGGCCAAGAGTTTTAACCTTTGGATATTTTTGTTTACTTAGGCTATATTCCTGTGACTCAACTTTCAGTTTCTGTAGACCAACTCGAGCAAAGCCGTGTGGCCAGTATCCAGTGAGTTTATTAATGATTGATAATTCCATGGCAAGAGCAGCCACCTGTTGGTCTTGTAAAGGAAAGATAATGTCTATATCAGGGTTGATAAACACTATTAGCTGGGCCAGACATGGAAGCCCTTACCTGCCTCACCCACTATTTGCCACTTTTTGGGTGCTTAGGCGGTGGGTGTGCCTGTGAAGTCTCCTACAGAGCTCCCTCCACTCTAAATACACAAGTTTTGTCTTTGTACCTGAACTGTACTTTCCAAGCGCTTAGTACAGTGCTCTGCACACGGTAAGCGCTCAATAAATATGATTGATTGATCAGGCAGTTTTTCACTGAAGGACGAGGACTTTAATAATCATAACTCTGGCTGGTTTGAAAGGTATTCATTAATATAATCCCTTATGCTGTTGTACAGTGAAAGGATGTTTCAACTTTTATCAAATTCTAAACCAAGGTGACTTCATTTAATCAGGCAATCATATTTATTGAGTGCTTACTATGTGCAGAGCACTGTACTAAGCGCTTGGGAGAGTGCAATATAACAGATGTGATAGACATGGTCCTTGCCCACAGCAAGCTTACAGTCTAATGGGGGGGAAGTAGCATGGCTCAGTGGAAAGAGCATGGGCTTGGGAGTCAGAGGTCATGGGTTTGAATCCCAGCTCTGCTACTTGTCAGCTGTGTGACCTTGGGCAAGCCACTTAACTTCTCTGGGCCTCAGTTCCCTCATCTGTAAAATGGGGATTAAGACTGTGAGCCCCACGTGGGACAAACTGATTACTTTGTATCCCCCAAGCACTTAGAACAGTGTTTTGCACATAGTAAGTGCTTAAATACCATCATTATCGTTATTATTATTATATTAATATAAATAAATTATGGGTATGTACATAAGTACTGTGGGGCTGAGGGAGGGGGTGAATATAGGGTGCAATTCCAACTGCAAAAGTGCACAGAAGGGAGAATAGAAAATGAGAGCTTAGGGAATGCCTCTTGGAGGAGATGGGCTTTTAATAAGGTTTTGAAGGTGAGGAAAGAGATTGCCTGTTGGATATGAAGAGAGAGGGCATTCCAGGCCAGAGGCAGGATGTGGGTGAAAGGGCGGTGGCGAGATAGACAAGATTGAGGTACAGTGAGTAGATTGGCATTAGAGGAGTAAAGTGTGTGGGCTGGGTTGTAGAAGCAAGGCAGCAGGGTAAAAGTGGGACAGTGCAAGGTGACTGACTGCTTTGAAGCCTAAGGTAAGGAGTTTCTATTTGATGCAGAAGTGGATGGGAAGCTACTGGTGGTTCTTGAGGAGTGGGAAGACATGGATTGCATGGTTTTGTAGAAAAATGACCCGGCAGCAAAGTGAAGTATGGACTGGAGTGAGGAGAGACATGAGGCAGAGAGGTCAGGAAGGAGGCCGATGAAGTAATCAAGGAGGGATAGGATAAGTGCTTGGACAGAAAGACAATGTGTGGGCCTCCCCAGTGGCCATGTTCAACACTGTCGTCTTTGATATGCAGCCGCAGCGGACCCTCTTATTAATAATAATAATGATAGCATTTGTTAAGCATTTACTATGTGCAAAGCACTGTTCGAAGGGCTGGGCAAGGTGATCAGATTGTCCCACGGGGGGCTCACAGTCTTACTCCCCCATTTTACAGATGAGGTAACTGAGGCACAGAGAAGTTGTGACTTGCCCAAAGTCACACAGTGGACAATTGGCAGAGCCAGGATTTGAACCCATGACCTGACTCCAAAGCCTGTGCTCTTTTCCACTGAGCCACACTGCTTCTCAATGGGATCTGGCACTGACAACTCTGCCTGTTTGTCTTGCCGTCTGATCCCCCTTCCTGGTGGTTGATCACCCCGCCAGTTGACCACACTGCTGGCTCCTAATAATTCCCCTCATTTCACAATGTCCGAGGTTGTGCTTAGTTTTGTGCCTTTTTCTGGTTACCTTCCTTTAATTATCTGCAGTAGGGGTAGCTGATGTCACCCTTTTCCTGCACAAATGCAGGGTCATATTCTGCTCTGGTCGTGTGACTGCTTAGTAGGATTTGTAGAAAACCCTGACCTGCTACCATTTGTCTTTCAAGAAAACTGGCGTGCTAGTTGATGTGGAGGGAGGTAAGTGCCCATCGGAGGAGTGAAGAGCTGTGTGCTGAGCAAAGTTTCAAGAAGGTGATCTCTACAGAAGTGTGTCACCTGGAGATAAAGACAGGGAGACCAGTGAGGGGGCTGGTGTAATAATAATAATGATGACTTTGCCATTTAATAATAATGGTATTTGTTAAGCGCTTACTATGTGCCAAATACTTTTCTAAGCGCTGGGGTAGCTACAACGTAATTAGATTGTCCCATGTGGGCCTCACAGTACTTCCCAAGTGCTTAGTACAGTGCTCTGCACACAGTAAGTGCTCAATAAATATGATTGATTGATTAATCCCCATTTTCTAGTGAGGTAACTGAGGCACAGACAAGTTAAGTGGCTTGCCCAAGGTCACACAGCAGACAAGTGGAGGAGCCGGGATTAGAACCTACATCCTCTGACCCCCAGGCCTGTGCTCTTTCCACTAAGGCTCACTGCTTCCCTAAGCCACGCTGCTTCTGTATTTATTAAGCGCTTACTTTGGGCCAGGCACTGTACTAAGCACTGGGGTAGAGACAGGCAAATCGAGTTGGACATAGTCCCTGTCCCACTTGGGGCTCACAGTCTTAAGTCCCATTTTATAGATGAAATGACTGAAGCACAGAGAAGTTGTGACTTGCCCAAGGTCACACAGCAGACAAGTGGCAGATCTAGGATTAGAACCCAGGTCCTATTCCAGGCTTACGCTGCTTATCCACGTAACATAATGTAATATGGTAGTCTGTCTAATAGGACGACCACTTGGACGAGAGGGGTAGCTCTGTGGGTGGCATGGAAGAGACAGACCCTAGGATATTGTGGGAGAGGAAGAAACACAGGATCTAGCAGTAGATTGAATATGAGGAGCTGAGAGGACAGCAAGGCCACTGACATCTGGGACAGAGATGGATGTTAGGAGGGAAGTTTAGGAGAGAAGGTGAGCGTTCAGTTTTAGTAATGCCAGTTGCGGTTATTTGCTAAGCACTTACTACATGCCAAGTACCATATTAAGTATTCATTCGTTCATTCAATCGCATTTATTGAGCTCGTACTGTGTGGCGAGCACTGTACTAAGTGCTTGGGAAGTACAATTTGGCAACAGATGGAGACGGTTCCTACCTAACAACGGGCTCACAGTCTAGAAGGGGGAGACAGGCAACAAAACTTAGTACAGTGCTCTGCACACAGTAAGCACTCAATAAATGCAATTGAATGAATGAATGAACCAAACAAAACAAGGTAGACAGGCATCAATAGCATCAAAAAGCACTGAGGTAGATATGATAATCAGATCAGACACAGCCCCTACCTTCACAGGAGTAGAGAGAGCAGGTCTTGATTCCCCATTTTCCTCTGAGGCCCTGAGAAGTGACTTGCCCAAGGTCACATAGTAGACAAGATTAGAACCCAGGTCCTCTGACTCCCAAGGCCTCATTGCTTTTGTAGACATCTGGACTTTGGCGATCCGTCCGGATAGTCCATATCTGCTTAACTGTCTCAAAGCTGATGCTGTAATTTTGTTGGGTTAGAAGAATTTCTGATGCCGGTGTAGGAAATCTGTGATTCTACTGAACAGCAAAATCAGATTCTCCCTCCATAATTCTGATATTTATCCTAGGGAGGGCACTGAAAGAGGTGACCCATCAACTAATTACAGGGCACTTGAGGATTTTATTTGAAAAAGGCAATGACTTCACTGAATTTATGAAAGAGAGAAGGACAAATGTAGTGAGAGGTAGGACACAAGAAAAATAGGAACTGGGGGTGATTTCCCATTAGAAACCACACAGTTCTGGTGCTTTCTAGAGCATTCTATCCAGGCTGGGGACCTACAGCTTCAGAAAGAGGAGAAGGAGGAGGGGAGAATGCAAAGCTGAGTCACGAAGACAGTTAAAGGAAAGGAAAATGGCACCTGGGAAGCAGAGAATAGAAGGCCGGCAGGTTGTATCATAGAGCTGTTCAGGGGTATGATGAAATTGGGGTAGCTGCTCTCTCTGGAACAACTGATGGTACAGTTCTGCAGCAGCAGAACTTTCGTTTTTAATTTCAATGAGGCTTTTCCAGTGGCAAGTCGCTTTACTTCTCTAGGCCTCAGTTACCTCATCTGTAAAATGGGGATTAAGACTGAGCCCCCTGAGGGACAACCTGATCACCTTAGAACAGTGCATTGCACATAGTAAGTGCTTATTAAATGCCATCATTATTATTAGTATTAAATAGGACGGGCTGAATGACAATGACATATATGTTTGTACATATTTATTAATCTATTCATTTTACTTGTACATATTTATTCTATTTATTTTATTTTGCTAATATGTTTTGTTTTGTTGTCTGTCTCCCCCTTCTAGACTGTGAGCCCGCTGTTGGGTAGGGACCGTCTCCATATGTTGCCAACTTGGACTTCCCAAGCGCCTATTACAGTGCTCTGCACACAGTAAGCACTCAATAAATACGATTGAATGAATGAATGAATGGTGAAAGTTAAACATTGGATCGTGCTACCTAGGAAAGTTCATCAACCAATTAGTGGTATTTGAGTGCTTATTCTGTGCAGAGTACTGTACTAAACCTTAGGAAGGTACAATACATCAGAGTTGGTAGAAATGTTCCTTGCCTACAATGAGCTTAAAGTCTACAGGGGAAGTCAGGTCATAATATACATGAATAAATTATGGATTTCTACACAAGGATTGTGAAATTCTTAAGTTTTGGATTCCACAAGATTGATTCTTGCTTGGTTTACCTGTAGACCGGGCTGAAGTTGTTTCTAGCCTGTGAGAGTGTGCATATGTTGCTTTCATATACCAAAAGTGAGTGGTCCTGTCCAGAAAGTAAACCCATCAGTCTCCCTCTGTACACACAAATGTCTTTTGTTCTTGCGGTTTGAAAACAAAACAAGTTGAGGCTTCTCACCCTCCCTTCTTCAAGGACGTCCCAGGGCCAAGAGAGATGGGAGAATATGTGAAGGTAATGGCTTTTTCTTACTGCTCTGAAATATACCTACTGCCCTGCAAATTGAATATGCCTCTGGCACATTTTAATTGTAATGCAAAACTGTACTACTAATTAACCGGTTGGCTTCTCAACTAATTAATCTGTGCACTTTCTCCCTGTATGCAAGTACATGATGGGCAATACGTTATCTCAAAAGCAGACAGCAACTTTTCCAAGAAAATTGTCTATCAAATAAAATCATCCCTGTAACTATTTTCAAAAAGTTGAGTAAATCCCCATATCCTTGTTCTTAGCCTACCTTCTTACTTTCAAATCTTAGAACAGTGCTTTGCACATAGTAAGCACTTAATGAATGCCATTATTATTATTATTAAATCTTACAAACTCATTCCAGTCCACTCATTCAGACTGACAATCCGAAATTTCCATTTCAATCAATCAACAGTATTTATTTAGTGCTTACTGTGTGCAGACCACTCTACTAAGCACTTGGGGGAAAGTTCAAAACAGTTATTAGACATGCTTCCTGCCCACAATGAGCTTACAGTCTAGAAGTGGGGACACAGGCATCAAAATAAATACAGATAAGGGAAATGGCAGGTTATAAAATGGTGTAGTGGATCGAAAATGGGCCTGGGTATCAGAGGGTCATGGGTTCTAATCCCAGCTCCATACTTGTCTGCTGTGTGGCCTTGGGCAAGTCACCTAACTTCTCTGTGCCACAGGTCCCTTATGTGTAAAATGGGGGTTGAGACTGTGAGCCCCATGTGGGACAGGGATTGTGTCCAACCCCATTTGCTTGTATCCACCCTAGAGCTTAGCACAGTGTCTGGCACCTAATAAGCACTTAACAAATACCGCAATTTTTATTCAGTGCTTAGTACAGTGCCTGGCATGTAGTAAGCGCTTAATACCATCATCATCATAAAAGATATACAAGTGGTGTGGGCTGAGGGAATGGTGAATATCAAGTATCGAAAGAGGCCATTGTTGGGTAGGGACTGTATCTGTTGCCAAATTGTACTTTCCAAGCGCTTAGTACAGTGCTTTGCACACAGTAAGTGCTCAATAAATACGATTGAATGAATATTAATCCAGGTGGATAGGTGAAACAGAAGAGAGAAAGAGAGCGAGGCGGAGGAAATGAGAGTTGTTAAGGAAGGCCTCTTAGAGAAGATATGACTTTGGGATGGCTTTGAAGGTAAGAAGAGTGGTGGTCTAACTGATATTAAAGGGGAGAGAGCTATAGAGCAGAGGGAGGGTGTGGGCAAGGGTTCGGCAGCATTAGTAATAATAATAGTAATTGTGGTATTTAAATGCTTACTATATGCCAGGCACTGTATTAAGCACTGGGGTGGATGCAAGTAGTCCCAGTCCCACGTGGGGTTCACTGTATCAAGACAGATGAGTGTGAGTGATAGTGAGTAGGCTGGCATTAGAGGAGCAAAGTGTGATAGCTGGATTGTAGTAGATCAGTGAGGTAAGGTGATGGGGGAGGGAGAGCTGATTGAGTGCCTTAAAACACATGGTAAGGAATTCCTGTTTGATGTGGAGAGGGAGGAACAACCTTTGGAGGCATTTGGGGAATGAAGAGAGATGGGCTGAACATATTTTTAGGAAAATGATGCAGCCATCTGAGTGAAAAGTGGACTGGAGTGGGGAGAGACAGGAGGTGGGGAGATCAGCGAGGAGGCCGATGTAGTAGCATATGATGTAGTAGCATATCTCTTCCTCTCTTCAAAGCCCTACTGAGAGCTCACCTCCTCCAGGAGGCCTTCCCAGACTGGGCCCCCCTCCTTCCTCTCCCCATCCTCCCCTTACCTCCTTCCCCTCCCCACAGCACCTGTATATGTTTGTACATATTTATTACTCTTTTATTTGTACATATTTATTCTATTTTATTTTGTTAATATGTTCTGTTTGGTTCTCTGTCTCCCCCTTCTAGACTGTGAACCCACTGTTGGGTAGGGACCATCCCTATATGCTGCCAACTTGTACTTCCTAAGGGCTTAGTACAGTGCTCTGCACACGGTAAGCGCTCAATAAATATAATTGAATGAATGAATATAAGTGCTTGTTTCAGCATGGTAGCGGTTGGGATGGAGAGGGAAGGGCAAGATTTCCTTTTTATATCATTCCCTTCCTGTTACTAAGGATGGCATAAAGTCATGGCTGCTTGCTGGTGTCAATCAATCCAAAAATCAGTGGTATTTATTGAGCACTTACAATGTACAGAGCACTGTCTTGGGAGAGTACAATATGACAGACTTGGTAGACATATTCCCTGCCTATGGAGCTCTCTATTGGTCATCAGTTGTGCTGAAGTGAGCTATAGCCCTGTTTCTGCCTTTGTTTTTTAATTCTTAGACTAGCTTGGCACTTCTAAACCTTGGCCCATTGGTTTAGGCCGTATGTGAACTTTGTGAGACAGTGTAGCCAAGGGTCTCTTGAGTGAGGGCATCCTAACAAAGTCACATTGGTTTGTATATTTATGACTTCAAGAAGACTAATGGAAATACATTCATTTTATATTCAGAAAATGCTATGAAGCACTGTCTGATTGTACTACTTGAGTAACGGGGTTTTTTGCCCAATTATATCTTTCAGAAAACTTGCCTGGGAAGTACTTGCATGCCATGCTACCTGTGCCTGATCCTCCACAGCCATTTTTTCATCTTATTAAATAATAAGACTGGCATTCATTTCTTCATTCTTGGGTAATTATATC
Organism: Tachyglossus aculeatus; assembly: GCF_015852505.1. Classification (NCBI taxonomy): domain Eukaryota; kingdom Metazoa; phylum Chordata; class Mammalia; order Monotremata; family Tachyglossidae; genus Tachyglossus; species Tachyglossus aculeatus. Next base: position 15,962,906 of record NC_052077.1, read on the forward strand.
TTCAAATCATACTTCAGTGCTAGTATTTTTGCTTCTCCAGTGTGACCCAGTGGATAGAGCACGGGCCTGGGAAGCAGAGGGGCCCAGAGTTGTGATTCCAGCTTTGACACATCTGCTGTGCAACTTTGGGCCAGTCACTTCACTTCTCTTTGCCTCAGTTATCTCATCTGTAAAGTGGGGATTAAGATGGTGAGCCCCATGTGGGGCTTAAAACAGTGCCTGGTACAATGTAAGCTCTTAACAAATACTATTAAGAAAAAAAGTTTGGGCCTGTGGATTGGGGGTTCTATGATATTTCAGGAACTGCAGATGAGGACAGTCTGGACTTTGTGGATTTCAGACATCCCCATCAGGTCAGTCTGGAAGTGTGCAAAATGAATCAATTTCCCAACTTTGCAGATATCATGCCTCTCTGTATAGGCTTCAAATTATCCACTGAGAAAACTCCACCTCCTAGGGCCAGCCGTGTTTACTTCCCCCATCCCAATCTTCCCTCTCCACCTTCACTTGTGTGGGCTCTTGCTGTGGCCTTTTAACTTCAGTCTGCCCTTTTTGCTCCAAATCCTGTTGGTCTTTCCCCTTTCACTCTCCAAAACCCTGTCCCGTTTGTCAAGCATCAATCCCTGCCTGTAGCTCCTGGCCTAACTTGCACACTCAGAGCTCTGCTTTCGGGCCTGTTATTGTGGGACAAGAAATTTCAGAGGTAGAAAATCATTCCAAAAGTATTATCTGTCCAGCTTCCTGGTAAGATAGAACAATGTTGAGTAAAATGGTTTGTTGTCGAAACTGGTCTGGGTGCTTTCAGCACTCTGGCGGTGGGAAAATGGCCAAGGAGGCTATTGGTGGTAGTATGCTAGTTGGACAATGAGTATGTGCACAAATGTGCATGCACACACCCATGTCCCCATCCCCACCCCACTAGGTTTTCAGGGCCAGGAATAGATGTAGATAGTCTTTTAAAAATCTTTTTATTAACTGTATTTTTAATGCATGCAAACATCGAGTGCTGGAGTAGATACAAGCTAATCAGGCTGGACAGTCTCTGTACCACATAGGGCTCACGGATTCATTCAATCGTATTTGAGTGCTTACTGTGTGCAGAGCACTGTACTAAGCGCTTGGGAAGTACAAGTCGGCAACATATAGAGACGGTCCCTACCTAACAATGGGCTCACAGTCTAGAAGATGAACTGAAGCATAGGGATAAGTGACTTGCCAAGGTCACATAATAATAATGATGGCATTTGTTAAGCACTTATGTGCAAAGCACTGTTCAAAGCGCTGGGGAGGATACAAGGTGATCAGGTTGTCCCATGTAGGGCTCACAGTCTTAATCCCCATTTTACAGATGAGGTAACTGAGGCACAGAGAAGTTAAGTGACTTGCCCAAAGTCACACAGCTGACAAGCAGCGGAGCTGGGATTTGAACCTATGACCTCTGACTCCGAAGCCCGTGCTTTTTCGACTGAGCCACACTGCTTCTCGTGTGCTCACATACGAGTGGTGGAACCGGGATTAGAACTCAGGTCCTCTGATTCCCAGGCCTGTTCTCTTTCCATTAGACTGCACTGCTGCTAAATTCCAAATCAGCTGGAATTTCTTCCTGGTTCCACCATTCAGTGTTGATCATATCTGCTAACCAGTCCAAGAGTTGCTACCCCACGAAACCCCAGGGAGAGGGGAATGTCAGCTGAATCCTTGTAACTTGGGGTTGGGGATTTACAGTCACAGGACCCCCTTCAAACTCAAGACCCAGGTGTGACTCCATTGGAATTGGCTTTCCTGGTCAAAGACGGCACCACTACCTATACTCACAGATCCATGAATCATTTTAATGCCTTCAGCTGCTGCAGTAAATTCCAGTTTATGCTCTGCTACTGGATGACCAGCACTGACTGTAATGCATATTTTATCATGTCTCATTTGGTTTTATTTCAGCTGCATCAGTGTGTGTCTGCCCAAAACAGAAGGCAGTAGTGATAATGGTACCTGGCAGGCTGTCATAGAAGATTTGAAACTGATTAAAAATATGACTAAAGTAAGTTGGGAGTATCAGAATTTCGTGAGTCCTCTGGTCAATCAGTGACACTTATTGAGCGCTTACTGTGTGCAGAGCACTGTACTAAGTGCTTGGGAGCATTGATAGACACAACCCCTGACCTTAAAGAACTTATGGTCTAGTCGGGGAGAGAGACATGAAAATAAATTACAGATAGGGGAAGCAGTAGAGTAGAAGATGGCTATGTACTTATAAATAAATATAGATATGTGTATGTAAGTGCTGTGGGACTCATGCGCCGTGTGTGGCATTTAAATAGTCAAGATGGGTTGTTGGTTTGGGGGAATCATTTATGGGCTTTCGAAAACCCAGCAGATAGGAAATGAAGTATCTTTATCTGCTTTCCAAATTTATGCTTTTGAAGTTGAATTTTCAGCCTGTCTGCCCTTCAGTGAAAGTTTTCTTATGCAAAGAACTCACTTCCCTCCACTCATGTGACCATCTCATCACAGAGATTAGATCCCCCTGCCCTGTCCCTCCACTGAGGTAAAACTTGCCTTCTTTAAACCAAACCCTGATGTTACATTATTCTAATTATTTTCTTTCAGTTTATTGATATCGATGCCATGTTGTACACTGATAAAGGGCAGGTAAGCACCCAGACAAATGAATTCCTGGTAAAAATCTGAAAAGTGCACTTTCAGCTTTTATCCGTAATGATTTAGACTTCAGCTCTGAATTGCTGCTGGGACTCCAGGAGCAGGAGATTTTTGTTAAAAATTTTGTTCTTTTGGAGGAATTTGGATTTGAAGGATCTCAATCCAGTCTACTTTCAGCCTGGGTGGAGGGGCTGACAAATAGGAGGCAATGTGGCCTGGTGGAAAGAGCAAAATACCGGTTTGCAAGAGACCTGGGTTCTGGTTCTGCTACTTACTCGTGTGAACTTGGCCAAGTCATTTAACTTTGCTCTGCTTCTGCTTCCTCATCTGTAAAATGAGAAATGATACCTTAAGCACAGGCTAGGGAGTTAGAAGACATGGGTTCTAATGCCGCCTCCGCCACTTGTTTGCTGTGTGACCTTGGACAAGTCACAACTTTTCTGTGCCTCAGTTACCTTATCTATAAAATGGGGCTTAAAAGTGTGAGCTCCAGGTGGGACAACCTGATTATCCTGTACCTTCCCCAGTGCTTAGAACAGTGCTTGGCACACAGGAAGCGCTTAACAAATACCACAATTTTTTTTTTTTTTACTTAGACTGTAGGAGGGATGGGGACTGTGTCCAGCCTGATTATCTTGTCTCTTCTCCAGTGCTTAGTACACTGCTTGACACATAATTAAGCACTTAAATACCAGGATTATTGTCATTATTATTACTGCCTTAGGCAAGTAATTTAATTAATCAATTTTCTCCTCTGTAAAATGGGCATAAGATGCATGTTCTCCCTCTTGTCTTAGACTGTGTGGAACAGGGATTGTGACAGATCTGTAAATCAATCCCAGCACTCAGCACTGTCCTTGACACACAGAAAGTGCCTAGTATATAGTACTAGTATTACAAGAATCTGTTTTTCTAAAATTAGTTTACATAGAATAATCATTCCTTTGGAAAGTTCAAACACACATTCAGATCATCGGTGAAAAAAGCCTTTTAAGCCAAGAACATATCACAGTAGAGTTCTTCCAGACCTGCTGCAGGGTGATTTCAGTGAAATTAATCAATCAACAGTACTTATGAGCTCTCATTCTATGCAGAGCTCCATAGTAAGCATTTGGGAGAGTACAATAGAGGAAGTAGGCACAATTTTTGCCCTCCAGGAGCTTAGTCTAGTAGGGGAGGGTGACATTAAAATAAATTACAAGTAAGGGAAGCTATACAGTATAAGGATAATACATAAGTGCTTTGGGGGTAAGGTGAGTACTAAAGACCTTGCAGGGTACTCAGAATCAATTGCCTAGGTGACACAGAAAGGAGAAAAGACGAGGTTAATCTGTTAGGGAAATCTTCCTGGGGGAGGATGGTTTGATTATTGAGTGTTTTCTTTGTGCAGAGCATTTTGCTAAGTGCTTGGGAGATTAAAATACAGTAGAGTTGGAAGACCTTATCTCAAGCCTAAAGCTTGAGATTTCCAGCCCCCTTAATGAAAAAAAAAAAATCCTTGGACACTCTTGCAGTCCCTGTCCAATCAAGGGATTGTTGATGACTAGAAACAAACAGGTTTTGGTCCCCTAAAGCTGATTCTGCATCATCCCATCATCTGGACTGTTTAGGGCCCTAAAATACCCCTTGGGCTATTAAACCGGGATTTGGGGACTGTAATAGAGCTTCTAGATCAAAACCACTTTTGATTTGACTCTCTGGAAAATTGAGACCAGGATGGAGTTGAAGGGTGGGAATTTATTGATAAATTTGGCCACGGAGACTCATCCATGGGCCTCCATTGGCCTGGCTTTCATCCCATGACTGACAAAAGCAAGACGCAGCATTTGCCCCAGAGTCTAGCAGCTTGGGGATCCTAAAGGACCTGAAGCCAGGTTTCCAGCAAGGTTTTTTTTGTTCCATGAGAAATCATAACTTCATCCTTGCACTCTGACCCACCTCCCGAATCCAACGTATTGAAAGTGCCTAGAAACAGCAGGGCCTAGTGAATAAAACAGAGGACTGGGAGGCCTGGGTTCTAATCCCAGAACTGCTACTTGCATGCTGTATGACTTTGGCCAAGTCACTTAACTTTTCTGTGCCTCAGTTTCCTCATCTACAAATTGGGGATTAAATATTCATTTTCTCTCCCCTTAGAAGCTGAGCCCCATGTGGTACTGCAGTTAGCTCATTGAGGGCAGGGAATGTGTCTATTGTTGCATGGTACTCTCCCAAATGATTAGTATAATGCACTGCACACAGTAAGAGCTCAATAAATACGATTGAATGAATTGGGGCTGATCTGATTGTATTGTACCTACTCCAGTGTTTAGTATAGAGTAAGCACTTAAATACCACTATTATTAATATAAAACTCATTTATGCATATTACACTTGTTGCATTGCTGGAGCTCATTTAATAGCACAAACTGCCAGCATGCTTTCAGTTGGTACCTTCTTTTTAGGTGAGGACTGACCTAATCAGAATGACCCCCAAACCTCAAGCACACCCCCCCACCAGCTTTCTATCAATCAGTCACTGATATTTGAGCACCTACCATGTACAGAGCACTGCAGTAAGCACCTTATTCAGGAAGATCCCAGGCCAAAGGTACAACTACAGGGAGGAGAAAGAACAATTATAAAATATGCAATAGCACAAATGTCAGTACCAAATAACGGAACAACCAACCAAAGATGTTTAGTCTTATGTATGATTAGTGGGGCAATGGAAATTAATCTTATGTTTCCCAAAATATATCATTTCAATCAATCAGTGGTATTTCTTGAACATTTACTGTGGGCAGAGCACTATATTCAGCGCTTGGAAGAGTATACTACAACGAGGTTGGTAGATACATCCCTGCCCTTACCCAGGATGAGACAGATAGTAAATTATGGGTATGTCCATAAGTGCTGGGGGGCTGAGGGTGGGGTGAATAGCAAGTGGCTAAAAGGTATAGGTCCAAGTAGAAGGGCAATGCAGAAGGGAGACGGAGTTGGGAAAAAGAGGACTTAATTGGGGAAGGCCTCAGGGCCCTTGTTCATAAAATGTGTATGGATAAAATTACATACAAATTAACAGATTATGGAAATATTTTGATTTCTTTTAGCCAAATTGCAAAGTAACTGTGATGAGATGCTTTCTCCTCGAGCTGCATGTAATTTTGCACGAATCTAATGACAAAACTCTTAACAGAACAGTATGGAACATCATCATCACTGCGAATAGCACCTTATCATCTAAAATGGTAAGGCTCAGTTCAGCCGGGCTCATTTGACAAAGGTCCAGGACCCAAAGCAGGCGCAGAACCATCCAAAGCAGAGTCCTGATAACAAGGGTCATTAGATAGAGCTGAGCTGGCTCCCCAAAGACTCCTCTTCACACATTTAGTACAGGGCTCTGCACTGAGTAAGCACGTGAATATTACGGATTGGCTCTACCCATTTTAGAGTTGGAAAAAATGAGACCCAGAAGAGTTGTGTGGCAGAACCAGAAATAAGCATTTAGTAGTGCTCTGCATCCAGTAAGTGCTCAGTAAATATGACTGAACAAATGAATAAGAGGCAAGACTTCTGGCAGTTAGGACAACTTTCCCAGAGCCCTCACCTGCTTTCTTCTGTCACCCAACTGCTAAAAAAGTGGGGATGACTTTTGTGTCACAGCTGGATCGACCCTGCGGTGTGACCACTTCCTCCCCTTCCCTTTCCTTGACTGCAAACCTTGTCAATCCAATCCTGAAGATTGCTGAGAAATGTAATTCTTCACTTGCCTCAGATATTCTAGAGTCAATCAATAACATCACTGAGTGCCTGGTGTTATCTGGCCACTGCATTAAGCTACTGTATTAAGTTTGGGAGAGTACAATAGAATTAGCAGACATTGATTTAGGGAATTACAGTCTAATTTAGCACAAGAACTTTCTCCTCACCTGACAATGACCCCAGTCTGATTGCTCATCAGAGATCAAAGGCAAGCTGAAAACCTGAGCACTTATCAGGAGTGGGGAAAGAGCACTTACCAGGGGCGGAGAAAGAGCACTGTACTTGAGGAGCAATGTGGCTCAGTGGAAGAGCATGGGCTTTGGAGTCAGAGGTCATGGGTTCAAATTCCAGCTCCACCAACTGTCAGCTGTTTGGTGGACAGCTGTTTGACTTTGGACAAGTCACTTCTCTGTGCCTCAGTCACCTCATCTGTAAAATGGGGATTAAAACTGAGCCCCCCCCCCCCCCCCCCCGCCGCCGTGGGACAACCTGATCACCTTGTAACCTCCCCAGCGCTTAGAACAGTGCTTTGCACATAGTAAGCACTTAACAAATACCCTTATTATTATTGAGGAGGGCTCAGTTTAATGGGGAAGACAATCAGACATAAATTGATGACTGTAGAATAGTTTAAAGAAGGTGAAAATTGACCTGCTTGAATTATGGCGCTTCTCTACATTAACACCAAATAAAGAGAAAACTTGCATTAAAGTTCTGCCAGAAAGCCCCTGTAGCATTCCTTCAAGGGGAATTCCTGGAGAGTGTGAGTAGGTAGAGGAGAGGGAGGAGAAGATCAGTAATTGGACCCTGCAGGGCTAAATCTAAAGCAGTTTGTCTTCTCCTGGAGGCAGAACTGTTTCCTCCCACCTGAACCACAGTCCTCCCTCCCAGCCAGTGGCAGGGCTAGACTGTAAGTTCTGGAAGGGCAGAAGTCAGAAATACTGTTTCCTTGTACTTTTACCAGGTGCAGGTTGTGTCCTCTGGGCTGCTCAAGCAATCATATTTAATTGAGTGCTTACTATGTGCAGAGCAGTGTACTAACCACTTGGGAGAGTACAACACAGTTGATAGACACATTTCCTGCCCATAACATTATGGGCAGGGAATATCTGCTATATTATCTCCAAGCATTTAGTATGGTGCTTGGCACACAAGTGCTCAAAAAATCTGATTGACTGAGGCAGGGAACATGACTTATGTTACACTCTCCCAAGCACTTAGTACAGTGCTCTGCACACAGTAAGTGCTCAATAAATTCAATTGATTGAGGGGTGGAGAAGTCTTAAAAATCTCAGCTCAGCTCCTATGTTTAATTTCCTCTCTATCCCTTTCTTTTCAGAGTACAAAAGAATCAGGATGCAAAAAATGTGAAGAGTTTGAGGAAAAAAACTTTACTGAATTTCTAGACGATTTTATGATTACTGTCCAGTCATTAAACAACCCCTCCAACATCACCTAGAGCCCTTGTCATCATTCACCATTTCTGTGGAACCCATCAGTCTGTTTCTTCCTGGCATGTAGAAGCAATGATCAAGCATCTTAACTGTGATCACTGAACAGGCTCCTGGAGGAGCGAGGAATTAATTAAAAAGGGACCTGACTCTCTTTAAAGGCACAAGGAGGAGATAGGAAATTTGAGGACTGTGAATGGATGGGGACCTGTTCTGCCTTCGTTGTTTTAATTTATTGTTGTGCAGCAGGCACATATTTGTATAAAATGTTCAATAAATTTCCTGTACAGCTTTTAATCTTGTAGGGAACTTTTGTATTTAAGGCATGAAAGTATAAACCCAGAACACAGGGAATGCCAGGTGAGGAAACCAAAGTCTGAATTCCTTAAAGTACAGATCTGTGACTAAAATCATCCTACTAATAAAGTCGCACTCCCTCAGTCATGCAGAAGTTCATTCACCTTGATGAAGTATAAGGATGAAGCCAGAACTGTTTTTTAAAACCACAAGTGCCATAAGGAAATTTCCTCAGCACCATCTGTCCCCAGGGATTTCTCTCCCTGCCAGGCTTGCCATATACAGTTCCCACCCTCACTGGCACCTTGATTTCCTACCACCTTTCACACAAGTGTTGGGGGGAAGCACATAAGTGTCTACCCTCTCCCTTATCATAGATACAGGGTAACTGTTCGGAGCTTGCCCTCCGAGAAGCAGCGTGGCTCAGTCAAAACAGCACGGGCTTTGGAGTCAGAGGTCATGGGTTCAAATCCCAACTCCTCCAGTTGCCAGCTGTGTGACTTTGGGCAAGTCAACTTCTCTGGGCCTCAGTTACCTCATCTGTAAAATGGGGATTAAGACTGTAAGCCCCCGTGGGACAACCTGGTCACCTTGTAACCTCCCCAGCGCTTAGAACAGTGCTCTGCACATAGTAAGCGCTTAACAAATGCCATCATCAGCATCATTAGTTCCCCAAACTTACCAGACTCAAGGCAGTGTTGGCAGCAGGGAACCTCCCCTTTTCTTGCTTTCCATGTTCCCGGGTCCCAGAGATCAGAAGATTTTGGGTGTCACAGGCAGAAAGCACAGCCATAGCGAGCCAGGGCAGGCTACCTCCTGCCGGCTAAATGATTCTGGGCCAGGTTACATCTTGGTGAGGTTACCAGGGCCTGTGGGAAGACAAGAGATTGTTGAGGCTCATGGGATGGTCCTCTGAAATTGAAGCTACTGGGGTTTCGAGGGAGGGCAAAGCAGGTTGGGGGGCTGCCATCATCGTCATCATCATAAATCGCATTTATTGAGCACTTACTGTGTGCAGAACACTGTACTAAGCACTTGGGAAGTACAAGTTGGCAACTGCCAGACACTGTGAGAACAGCACAGCCTGCTTCAGTGGCTCAGGGATAATGAGTCCATTCAAAGCTGGCAAACTGGTATTCACAGTAGGGTAAGGTAGGTCTGGCCTGTCTCATTGCTTTTTTTGTTGGAGTCGACCAAATGTGAACCTGATCACAATGGCCGGAGGTGCCTGACCCTCCAGAAATTACTCCCTTTCTTATGTTGCAGGAAACTTAAGTCAAGAGTGCCCCACCTCCAACTGGGCCTCTGCCTTACTGCCCTTCCTCACAGCTCAGGGCCCCATTTTGTAGACCAACCATACATTGTTTTCCTTTGCCATTCTGAAGCTATGACTTCACCGAGCTAATTATCAGCTTTGAGAACAAGCATGTTTTTAATGACCTCCGCCCCAGATACACAATGATTATAAAATACTTGCAATAATCATTATTTCCCACTTGCCTGGCATAGTCAATGGCTAGTACTTATTCATTTAGTTACTTACCTTTTCCAGTGAAATTGAAAGCAGAATCCCTGCCCTACTGAGAAAGACAGGAATAACACAAATTTGAACAGAAATAATGAAAATCATATGCACACATAAAAGATCAGACACTTGCTTGGGTTTAAACTGCATGATTATCAATCGATCATTTGAGGAAAAGAATGGTCAAGTGGTTAGAGCACAGGCCTGGGAGTAAAAAAAAACCTGGTTTCTAATTCTAGTTCCATCACTTGTCTGCTGTGTGACTTTGGACAAGCCACTTAACTTCTGTGGGCCTCCATTACCTCATCTATAAAATGGGGATTAAGATTGTGAGCTCCATGTGTGTCTAACCTGACCAGTTTGTACCCCAAACTGCTCCAGCGCTTAGAACAATCCCTGGCACACAGTAAGCACTTAAATATCGTTAAAAACAATCATATTTATTGAGTGCTTACTGTGTGCAGAGTAATATACTAAGCTCTTGGGAGAGTCCAATATAACGGCCATGGTGGGCATGTAGCCTGCCTGCAAAGGGAGTGAATTCTTACCCATGGCTATGAGGAATGGCTATTTCTAAGGCAAAAATTCATTTTTTAATGGTTTCTGTTCGGGTATCCCCAAGGCAAAAGTCCCTGGGGAAATCAAGCGTCCAGGCAGTCGGTGGTTCCATTACCTGTAGGTGCTGCCCGGGGCTCAACCTGAATTTCAGACCTCCACTCTCTCCTTGTTCCTCTTGGAAAGGAAAGAATCATACAATTCAGAACCCCATAGAGAATTTCCAAATTCAATCAGAGGAATTTACTCAATATGCATACTTTGCCCTATTGGATCATCTGGAAAGAACCCATTTTCCTCAGAATTTGACTTACAGTTTTGTCAAAGACTTATACTTTGTTCATTCTTTCTAGGAGAAGAAGAAAGGGGGAAAAATGAAATACCTGTTTTAAATGAAGATGCCTTTCAGAACTGTGATGTTCAAATATTCAGGGCTATAATGATTCAGTTTTGAGTTTGTCACGCACAGTACGTTATGCAGATTCATGCATATTTACAGCATTCACTTTGTCATGTTGACTCAATAAATGGCACATGTTCATTTATGTTGGGCACTCTCATTCTTTACCGTTGTTCGGAAGATAGTTGGTTGTGCAGAAAAATAGCTTGTCCTGGAACTGGACTGAGAATGGCACTGGCCATGAACCTGCAAAGGAAAAAATTCGAACAGCGATGAAAGCCGACAAAAGCTTACCGACAATTGCAAAGTTCTCAAAAGATCAAACCAATTATAATAATAATGATGGCATTTGTTAAGTGCTTACTATGTGCCAAGACCTGTTCTAAGCACTGGGATAGATACAAGGTTATCAGGTTGTCCCACTTAGAGCTTACAGTCTTGATTCCCATTTTACAGATGAGGTAACTGAGGCACAGAGAAGTTAAGTGACTTGCTCAAAGTCACACAGCTAAGCAGCAGAGTCGGGATTAGAACCCATGACCTCTGACTCCCAAGCCCAGGCTCTTTCCACTAAGCCATGCTGCTTCTCAAATTAGTTCTCAGTTAATCAAGGGATAGCTACACATTAACTAGAGACACAATTGCTAAGAAACCTGAAGAGATTTTTAGATTTAAAAAGTGTAAAACTACTTCCAGTTTAATCATTTTCATCTGAAAGCTTTCCCGGCGCAATTTGTTGGGTAGCTAATTTCATTCTTTCATTGATTCATATTTATTGAATGCTTACTGAGGGCCAAGCACTATGCTAAGTGCTTGAGAGGGTACAATATAACAATAATTTTGTTTATTTCTACTCAGAGGATATTATTTTGGATGGTCGCATCTAACAGCCAAAACACTTTCTAAATGTGCCTTTTAACAAGGACATCAAGACATCATAATATGCCCAAACAGATTAATAAGCTGGTTTCTGAAATGCTTGGAAAGGAAACATTGGAATAGTCACTTTTCTCTAAGAAAAGATTTTTGTACTCATGGCTTCACCGTGTCAGTGGAAAAAAAAAATGACTTCCCAGTCTGTTTTGTCTCATCGGACAATAGTATTTAGTATTTCTAGTGCATTTTACATCAGGTATGGAAATATGCCAAGGGTTCAAAGACAGGAAGTGGAACTGAATTCTTAAGAGTCAGGCAACAGGCTCAAACAGCGAGGCCAAAGAGAATGTCACCATCAACTGCTACTGTACTTTCAACTGGTTTCAGCTGGGTTTACAAGGAAATCTGGACTTATGAGGAATTCTGGGCCTCAGTTTACACAAACACATTATACAGAGAGCAAGCTTAAAAATGCCTTTTAATCCCAATTAACCAGATTTCTAACCAATCTCCCCACCTGCCTGAAATACCTGAATAATTGACTTCTATTATTTTGGAGGCAGATTTGTTCAGAGGCTTTTCTATTTGTGGGCACCCAGATTCCTTCAAGTCAATAGTGGGACAGGAGAGGGAAAAGGAAGAGGACAGAGATAGAATGGGAGATAGAGACAAAGAACGAGTCAGAGAAACAAGTCCTGAGGCACAGAGGGGCTAAAGAAATATTTATCCTAACTGGCTAGGCAAGTCAGGCTTCTGGAAGGGATGGAATTCAAGGAAAATCTTGAATGAGAAGAGAAACAAGATGTTTAGGGGAAGGGCACTCTTTCCTGGCATAAAAGGTGGCACCCAGGGAGCATGCCCCCACCTTGGTCCATTTAGTAAGAGCATCTCACTTAACTAACTTTGGGTAGCAGGGCTATGGTAGCACTGAGGTAAAGCAAAAATTCCTCACTCTCGGCTTCAAAGCTCTCCATCACCTTGCCCCCTCCTACTTCACCTTCCTTCTCTTCTTCTTCAGCCCAGCCCACACACTCCGCTCCTCTGCCACCACTAACCTCCTCAGTGTGCCTCATTCTCGCCTGTCCCACCGTCGACCCCTGGCTCACGTCCTACCTCTGCCCTGGAATGCCCTCCCTCTGCCCATCCGCCAAGCTGGCTCTCTTCCTCCCCTCAAAGCCCTACTGAGAGCTCACCTCCTCCAGGAGGCCTTCCCAGACTGAGCCCCCCCTTTTCCCCTCCTCCTCCTCCCCTCCCCATTGCACCCCCTCCCTCCCTCTGCCCTACCCTCTTCCCCTCCCCACAGCACTTGTGTATATTTGTACATATTTATTACTCTATTTTTATTGATGTGTATATAGCTATAATTCCATTTATTCTGATGGTATTGGCACCTGTCTACTTGTTTTGTTGTCTGTCTCCCCCTTCTAGACTGTGAGCCTGTGGTTGGGTAGCGACTGTCTCTATATGTTGCCGATTTGTACTTCCCAAGTGCTTAATACACTGCTCTGCACACAGTAAGCGCTCAATAAATACTATCGAATGAATGAAAAGTACAAGGTAACTAATTCAGGCATCATCCCTGTCCCTCAAGGGTCACAAGAGCAAGAGTTTGATAGGGAATAGCCTAAAAAGCGACTCAGTGGAGGCCTAGAGCCAAAAGTGACCGAAACTAATCTGTAAGGTTATTGCAAGAGGCATGGGGGGGGGGCGCGGGAGGGAAGGGAGTGTCAAAGGGGCAGGCAAGGAAGCTCCCAGATATGCAGTCCATTAGAGGAGGCATACACTGAAGGTAACAAAAGCAAACTAGTCTCAGCCATATTTAAAAGTTTAAACACTTAATGAATGTAGCTACTTTAAGATTCCTTTGACATTAAAGTCACTTTTCTCATGTCATTCTTATAGCTTCAGTTATCCTGCCCTTCACACATGTTTGGGAGAGCCTGAGAGTAATGGTCTATGGAAATGCTAAGGCCTTCCCAGACTGAGCCCCCTCCTTCCTTTCCCCCTCCCCCTCACCCCACCCTACCTCCTTCCCCTCCCCACAGCACCTGTATAAATGTTTGTACAGTTTTATTACTCTATTTTACTTGTACATATTTACCATTCTATTTATTTTGTTAATGATGTGCATCTAGCTTTACTTCTATTTATTCTGATGACTTGACACCTGTCCACATGTTTTGTTTTGTTGTCTGTCCCCCCCTTCTAGACTGTGAGCCCGCTGTTGGGTAGGGACTGTCTCTATATGTTGCCAACTTGTACTTCCCAAGCGCTTAGTACAGTGCTCTGCACACAGTAAGTGCTCAATAAATATGATTGAATGAATGAGGGAAAAGATGGGGAGAATTTGCTTCCAGGTCTCCTTCCCCACCTCTGCCCCTCACCAAGCAAATGTTGAAGGGAGAGCACTAGAGTAGATAAAGAGAAGCAGCATGGCCAAGTGGATAGAGTGGGAGTCAGAAGGCCCTGGGTTATAATCCTGGCTCTGCCAGTTGCCTGCTGTGTGACCTTGGGCAAGTCACTTCACTTCTCTGGGCCTCAGTTTCCTCATCTGTATAATGGGGACTAAGACTGTGAGCCCTATGTGGGACAGAGCCTGTGTCCAACCCAATGGCTCTCACGGGCTCTCAGTCTAAGTTCAAATGATCACTTCAGGGACCATTTCACCATCCTTTTTGGGCTTAAGAAGAAGCAAAAGTCAAGAAACAGGGTTGCATCTTCCAACGAATGGCACTGCTTATGGGGAACCTCTGTCCGTAAAACAGGTTTATCAATAAATTGTTTTAACCAAGCAGCCAGCATCATGTTCCTTTTGTGTAAGCTCAGTTGCTATTTTTTATCTCTGCCCAGATTTATTTTACCCATTCCTTCACATAAACATGTGCATGATACTTGGAGTGTAAAATTATTTGTTGCTCAAGAGATCAAAATACAGCTTAAGCACGTATTTTCATTCGGTATTGTGACTATTCTGCCTTCACACAATTCTATTTTGGTGCTTTGTTTGCTTTGCCCAGATGGTAAATGTGCTATTAAGTTTATCTAGCCTGAATTAATTATCTTTTTATAGTAAAAGAAAATCCTCTCCTTTTGACAATAAGATGTTTGTGCTGTATTTATGAATAAATAAAGGCAGCTGTTCTACACAGCTTTATTAATAGCACCGTCTCGACTCAACGAGAAAGAAACCTCCCCTTCTCCATACAAGACGAGCTCTTGTGTCCCAAGGTTTATTAAGGGGCACAAACTACGATCCAGTCACCATAACTGAAGTAGAAAAAGGATGATGAAATGGTCCCCCGGGTAGCCATTTGAACTTACGTTGTGAGCACGTGAGGGCCATGCACTGTGGTCCATGTGACTGACTCATATCTACTCTATTGCTCAGAAAGTTGCTTGGCACGTAGTGAGTGCTAATTAGGCCCGTCATTATTATTGGACTTGGGGTCAACCCCGAGAGGGCCATCTTTGAAGGCCATTTGCACAGATGGTTCAGGGCTTTACAGGCCTGATTTTCTGATGTGAAAATTAAGGCTGCAGGATAATGGCAGTCCCGAACATCACCTGGATACTACACCAAAGCCAAAGTCTCCTCCTTTCTATGTAAGGACCCTTTCTTTACCCTTACCTGGGGCAGCTGGGTGTCTCCTGTGGTCCCCAGATGTGGAGGTAGGAAGCACGCACTGAAGGATTGAGACTTGAGGGTGTGGGGAATAACAGCCGCTCACCACTTCGAACTCCCCTATAATAAGAGGTGATCCGCATACAGGAGAAAGCTGATTAGTTACGCTGGGAGGGAGAGACAGGGGCAAGGGCTCTGGGAAAAGAGGGAGTGTCTGGGGAGTAATTTGGATGCTGAGGTGGACAAGGATTCCCCTCCACCCCCACAAACAGATATTCTTTCGTGTTCAGATCTCTCTATCTCTGGGAAGATGCAATGAAAGAATTTCATCCAAGGTGACTATTTCTGACTCTTGGAAGATTCTTTTATTTGCACAGGTGCCTCAAGATTCAGGCCCCAATGTGGAACAGCTTATTCCCAAGAATTTTTGCCCATGAATTATATGCTCCAACACACACACTCACACATATGGTTGTACTTATAGCTAGAGAACATCCAGCTTCAGTGACTCACTTGTCTCGCTGTCAACCCCTGGCCCGCGTCCTACCTCTGGCCTGGAATGCCCTCCCTCCTCACATCCACCAAACTAGCACTCTTCCTCCCTTCAAAGCCCTACTGAGAACTCACATCCTCCAGGAGGTCTTCCCAAACTGAGCCCCCGCTTTTCCTCTGCTCCTCCTCCCCTCCCCATGGCCCCCACTCCCTCCCTCTGCTCTACCCCCTTCCCCTCCCCACAGCACTTGTGTAAATTTGCACATATTTATTACACCATTTTATCAATGATGTGTATATATCAATAATTCTATTTATCTATTTTGATGCTATCGACGCCTGTCCACTTGTTTTGTTGTGACTCCCCCTTCTAGACTGTGAGCCCGCCGTTGGGTAGGCACTGTCTCTTCCTGCTGCCGAATTGTACTTCCCAAGCACTTTGTACAGTGCTCTACACACAGTAAGTGCTCAATAAATAAGATTGAATGAATGAATGAACTTGAGCTATTCCTTGGCGATTCTCATTTAATTTTTTTCCATTACTCCCAGATACCACAGCTCAGAACACCTTTCATGGGTCTTCACTTTAAACTTTTGACACAGGAAGTCTTCTAGACTGTGATCCCACCTTCTAGACTGTGAGCCCACTGTTGGGTAGGGACTGTCTCTATATGTTGCCAGCTTGTACTTCCCAAGTGCTTAGTACAGTGCTCTGCACACAGTAAGCGCTCAATAAATATGATTGATTGAAGGACAGACCCTGTCATTTACATTGGCTATGCTCACTGACTATGGCACCCTGAACAGAGATGAGCGGACACACCGGTTGGGCAGGATTTTTTTGATATTTTGTCATGGCTCCTAGGTGGCAGGACTGAACTCACACTGCTACCTGAAAGACCTCTAATAAAACCTGCTAATTTTTCACTGGGACCCCAGTAAATACAAATCCCAGGTTGAATTGCCCACTTCATACCAGGGAGAGATCTGCAGAGTTCATTTTATTGGTAGGTGCCAACCCAGGATGTACCAAGGCTGCCATTTGGAAAGATAGCTAGTCCAACTAGGGCAAGTCTGACTGACACACTGTCGGGGGGTTGAGGACGGGCTAGCCAAACCCTGCATATGAGGAGTTGAAGAGCAGCAGTGTGCTGTGAATATGGGGACTTGGGGGTCAAACTCTTGGCAGGACTGAAACTCCTGTTCTACTTGGAAGCAACGTGGCTCAGTGGGAAGAGCACGGGCTTTAGAGTCAGAGGTCATGGGTCCAACTCCCGGCTCCACCACTTGTCAGCTGTGTGATTTCGGGCAAGTCACTTAACTTCCCTTTGCCTCAGTTATCTCATCTATAAAATGGAGATTAAGACTGTGAGCCCCCCCGTGGGACAACCTGATCACCTTGCAACCTCCCCAGCACTTAGAACAGTGCTTTGCACATAGTAAGCACTTAATAAATGCCATTATTATTATTATTATTATTATTGGAGGAATCTGGTTGTATGCAAATGATTGCAAATCACTTTACTGAATCAGCCAGGCTTTTTGGTTTGACACTCAGTCTAAAAAAAACTGAAGGGATGTATAAATCTTTGAGACTGAAACCTCACTGTGGGCAGGGAATGTCTGCCAACTCTGTTTTATTATATTCTCCCAAGCACTTAGTACAGTGTTCTGTACAAATAGGTGCTCAATAAATACCATTCATGATGATACATTAGGGAAATCAAGTACATAACAAAAAATGTATTTTGGCAACCAGAGCTAAGTGCCGTCACTAAATTCTGTTACCTATGCAAGCACACTGACCAATGCTGGGCAAAGAAATAGAAAACTGAATCAAGAATGTCAGTACAACCTTTTGGGAGATTGTCAAACGCAGTGTGATGGTAGTAGCAAGGTACCAGTGGGAATCCCTCAAGGCTCAGTCTGAGTCCCCTTCTATTCTCCATTTGCACCCACTTCTTTGGAGAACTCATTTGGTCCCAGGGCTCCAGCTATAAGCTCTACACAGATGATTCCCAAAGCTACATCTCCAGCCCTGATTTCTCTCCATCTCTGCAGTCTCATATTTTCTCCTGCCCTCAGGACATCTACATTTGGTTGTACTGCAACACCTCAAACCTAACATGTCCCAAACACAACTCTTCATCTTCCCACCCAAACCCTGTCCTAATCACCCCAACCTCAGTCCCACATCATTTCATTCTTTCAATCATATTTATTGAGCACTTACTGTGTGCAGAGCACTGTACTAAGCGCTTGGGAAGTACAAGTTGGCATCATTTATGTACATATCCATAATTTAATTATATTAACACCAATCTCCCCCTCTAGACTTCAAACTCCTTGGGGGCAGGGAACATGTCTACCAACTCTGTTATATTGTACTCTCCCAAGTGCTTAGTAGAGTGCTCTGCAAACAGTAAGCGCTTAATAAGTATGATTGATTATCACGCACTAGATCAAACTAAAAGTCTACAGAGGTATTGTGTTGTTCAACCTTTTCTGTGAGATTTGGACCCCACCACGGTCACAACACTCAGCTCCTTGAGCAATCCTATCACCATCGAGGGGCAATACTCAATCTCAAATGTCAAGACAAGATCACAAACAATAAAGTTTTGGAAGGTAGTCAGTCTCCCAGCATCGAAGCTATGCCTTCTTAAAACAGCTACATTGGGTGGGCCATATAAGAAGAATAAGCAAAAGTATAATACCCAAACAACTGCTGTGTGGGAAGCTGAAATTGAGAAACAGAGAACAGGGCGGGCAGAGGAATTGTTTCAGACAGTGCTTCATCCCATCTGAAAATCTGGAGTCAATTGCAGAGGATTGACCTGCTTGGTGTACTGTCACCAAAAAAGCAATGTTTCTCCATGTGAAAATCTTCATACAGATGGAAAGACACAGAGACCAAAAAAAAAGCGATGCCAGAAGCAAATATCTACCATGGCAACACAGCAAGGAACAACATTTTCATATGCACAAAGTAGTTGGGAGCGTGAGTCCCACACTGACCTTTTCATTGACGCCTGCACTCATAGGTGGATTTCACCATCAAGTCCAAAGGACAACTATAACTATGATAGAGTTGCAGAGAATGACGGGACTGTTGGCACCATACTTTCCCTGCACTAGATAACCTTGAGGCCCATCTGGGTGCAGAGTACACTAACAAAGTAAAACTCCATTCTTCCCTAGACCGTGCAGCTATGTTAGGTGGAAGGGAAGGGAAGCAGAGGAAAGTGCAGGCCTGACTTATTCCAGGAAGGGGGAAGGAACTATCTGTATCTGGGTCGAGGTCGTTTGCCTGTTTGAAGGCTGGCTGTTGTGGCCAACTGGTTAGACTCCTTTTCATGATGTCACTTGTCATCTTCTTAGTCACTTATTACTCTTCAAGTTCATCTACATTTTAATGGTCTTTCTGGAAGCTCTGCCCTTGCCTACGTCCTCACTTGGTGATAGTTTGGTACACGGGCAGAATGCGACATTTCCAACCAAAGCCTTGTTTTCCAGGGCCAAGGAAGTAATGGCTGGCAGTGGGGCTATAGTGATATCACAGGCACATGTCTGGGCTGCCTGAAGGGTAGTCACAATTTTTTCTTGTAAGAAATCCAAGGGAATTGTCAAGCAATAACACATCACTTTTCGCTCAGATATCTGCTCCACAAGAGTTCGAGTGGCAACGCCTTATTTTGACTCCTGTTCACATGTCAGAATGAGTTTCTAAAATGAACAGGCTACCAACTTCCCAAGCCACACAGACAGAGCCCCGTGGAAAGTTCTTACCTTTTCAGACAGCTTCTCTGTTCACTGCCATCCAGCCATTCTGGCTAGAGGAAGATGTGTGCCATAGTTGGAATGGAAAGTCTTTATCCAAAGAAACCAGGCTGGATCACTACTGAACTACTTACTGATCAGTAAGGCTGCATTCTGCGTGTTCCCTCCTTCTTGAAAGTGGGGATTGAGCGATGTTCGTAGTAAAAGAACTCAGTCCTATAGGAGAAACAGAGGGATGGAGACCTGAGCTTTAGTCTTCCCAACCTGTATACTGGAGATGAGGACAGTGAGCTCTCGCTGCTCATCTTGGATGGTTCTATGTGCTTCAGTCTGTTCTACCTGTGAGAAGCAGCATGGCTCAGTGGAAAGAGCCCGGGCTTGGGAGTCAGAGGTCATGGGTTCTAATCCTCGCACCGCCACATATCTGCTGGGTGACTTTGGGCAAGTCACTTAACTTCTCTGAGCCTCAGTTACCTTATCTGTAAAATGGGGATTAAGACTGTGAGCCCTACGTGGGACAACCTTGTATCCCCCGAGCACTTAGGACAGTGCTTTGCACACAGTAAAACGCTTAACAAATGCTATTATTATTATTATTACCTCCACCTCACTTGTTTCAGTCCCAGCACCCGACCCCTACACTTCTCATCTGGAGCAGCAATGTAAGTGCTAACATTTTATTGCCTTTACCAAACAGCAGACTTATCAGGTCTGTTGATCAAACTTTGCTGGTCTGTTCCCACTGCTTTGCCCTAATACACTCAATCCTTTCTAGGGTTCTAGGGTTTAATCTGGGTTAATTCATTTATTAAGCAAAGTCACTTGCTATTAGTAGAAACAGGATCTGAAAGCTAGCAGGGACCTCAACAGACCATCTGGTAGAGGCCCTTGCCTTTAGATAAGTCAAGGGAGGTTAATACTAAACCATCCAGGAGGGACAATGGTTGATTTTTTTTCCCCCTAAAGACCATCAGGGACAAAGAAACCACAACCTCTCTGGGTAGCCTTATGAATCAATAATAATAATAATAATAATAATAATAATAATAATAGCAGTATTTATTAAATGCTTACCTTGTGCCAGGCACAGTACTAAGCACTGGGGTGGATATAAGCAAATCGGGTTGGGCGCAGTTCCTATCCCATGTGGGACTCACAGTCTCAATCCCCATTTTACAGATGAGGTAACTGAGGCCCAGAGAAGTAAAGTGACTTACCCAAGGTCACACAGCAGACAAGTGGTGGAGGGAGGATTAGAACCCATGACCTTTCTCACTCCCAGGCCCATGCTCTATCCACTACACCATACTACTTCTCTAATCAAATCAATTGACAGTATTTATTGAGTGCTTACTATGCGTAGAACGCTGTATACTAAGCACCTGGGAGAGTACAACAATTGGTAGGTAAGATCAAACGCTTGTCTGCTGTGTGACTTTGGGCAAGTTGCCTCACTTCTCCTGTTACCTCATCTGTGAAATGGGGATTAAGACTGTGAATCCCACATGGGATATGGACTGTGTCCAACCTGCTTAATTTATCTACACTAGCACTTAGTACAATGCATGGCACATAGTAAGTGCTTAACAAATAAAATAAAATAAAAAATAAATGTGTACATCCCAGGCAGCAACATGACTCTTCCTGTTGCCCCCATGGAAGAATACTTTCCAAGGACATGTTCTATTATTTCACTTCCTATCTTTCAAAGGTCCAGCACTTTTTCCTTCGGTGTAATTTTGTGATTAATTTGGGGGCCACCAGAGTTGGCACACCTACATATATTGAGAAGTAGCATTGCCTGGAGGATAGAGCTCAGGCCTGGGCATCAGAAGGACCTGGGTTCTAATCCCAGCTCTGCCACTTGTCTGCTTGGTGACCTTGGACTAGTCACTTTACTTCTCCATTCCCTAGTTACCTCATCTGTAAAATGGGGATTAAGACTGTGAGCCCCATATGGAACAGGGACTGTGTCCTACCTGATTAGCTTGAGCCTGTTGTTGGGTAGGGACCATCTCTATATGTTGCCGACTTGTACTTCCCAAGCACTTAGTACAGTGCTCTGCACACAGTAAGGGCTCAATAAATATGATTGAATGAATGAATCTACTCCAGCGCTTGGAACAGTGCTTGGCACATAGTAAGTGCTTCACAAATACTATTATTATTATTTTACCCTAAAACATCTGATGACTCTGCCAGACCAGCTGTCTACATTGAGCTACAGAAATCCCCATGATGCTGACAGTACAGATACTACAGGCTCTATTAGGAAGAACAATCTGAATCAGTTTTTAATCATTCTCCCGGAGAGCTGAAGGTAGCTAATGCTCCTTCCCCTTCTACACCTTTGGAACCCAGCTCTTGGCCCAAACACTTTCCAGCTTAGAGCTCCAACTGTCCAAAGTTCCAATAGGGAGATACCTTGTCCATTCCCCTTTCTTAGATGCAATTATCCTGAAGTCCAGCTACATCGATTGCAACAACTTCATCATCAATCGTATTTATTGAGCGCTTACTATGTGCAGAGCACCGTACTAAGCGCTTGGGAAGTACAAATTGGCAACATATAGAGACAGTCTACCCAACAGTGGGCTCACAGTCTAAAAGAAAGTAACACTAACAACTTGTTTGGGTTTGTCAGGCAACGGTGACAATTTTGAGCTGGATAAAATGAATGCCACAGTTGGTGATTGTACGGGCGTCCTCTTGCCCCTGAGACCAACTTGGGGCAATTTCCAGGCCCCAGGCTCATGGGGGCCCGGTCCCACTTGAGCAGCAGAATTCTGTAGTCCTGAAGAAAACCTTTATAGAACCGTAAACTCAGTTTGTGGTTCCTTAAACTACCAACCGTGCCATAACTCCAGATCAGCTTTGTCCAGATGAACCTTGATCATAGTGACCAGGGGTGAGCATTGGCAGCATGCATATGACAGAGGAATGAGCCAGGAAATGGAACAGATTGGGGTCATCAGGAAGGGCTGAGTAGGGGGTTGGCCTTGGGTGTCCCAAAAGACTTTATAATCAATCTCACGCAAAACTGTGCACTGATGTTCAAGATAAAGGATTTCCTTCTTAAGCAATCCTCTTTCTCAGCAACCTTCTGGAACTTAATTTCCTTTGTAATACCATGGTCTCATTGACAGTTCCCAGCATTTTCAAGACTAGAGGGTCCTTCAGTTCCTTCACTAGGTGTTTCACAAAAAGGCGTAGGTTGGCCCTGACCAGATCCGATCAAAGAACCAAGCCTGTGGCTGAAAAAGAGTTCCTTTTTTTCCAAGTCAAGAGCTGCATAAGTAGGGGAGGAAAGCTATTGTCCAAGTTGTTTATTGCTCATATCCCAAGTTTCATTTTTCTTGATTTTTTTCCTATCTGGGTCTCATAGATAAGTAGCTCCAATCCCATGTGTCCTTGCTGGCTACCCAGTGAAGAGGTAACTCAAGAGATTGTCAGGCAGGAAGGATGGCAAGGCCGAATGGGAAAAGCACAGGCCTGGGAGTTAGAATAACAAGCTCTAGTCTGGACTCTGCCTCTGGCCTGCTCTGGGACTTTGGGTGAGTTCCTTAATCCCTTTGTGCCTCAGTTTTCTCATCTGCAAAAAAATCATGTTTATTGACCACTTTCTGTGTGCAGAGCACTGTAATTAGCACTTGGGAGAGTACTACATAACAATAAACAGACCCATTCCCTGCCCATAATGAGCTTACAGTCTAGAGGACTCTACATGCTCAGAACTAGAATAACTATATTTTGTATCATCATTTTCCAAGAACTCTCCCTTCATGCTGAACACTCCTACAACAGGCAACAGGTTGAACGGGCAGAAAAGTGGAAGGAGGACAGGAAGTTGTCCTGCAGTATGTGGACTGGCCCTTTGGGACCTATCTGATCCTTCAGTGACTCAATTTCTCCACTGATAAAGTGGAGACAGTAAAACAACATTACATCACTTGAACGTAATAAAACATGATAAGATAGTGGGATCAGATCTTTCCAGGTAGTGATCTGTCTAGAAAGAGATCAACAGGCCCTTCCTAAAATGCATCAATTGTTTAGGGCTAGTAGGGAAACAATCAGTGCCCTGCCCCAGTAAGGAACATTCTGGAGCCCAGAGAGCTCTGAAAAAGCGACCCTCCATTCTCCCCAAATGTGTTTCTGATCCTGCCACGTGCAACTGCGACTGGATGCTGAGCAGATCTGTTTAAACTGACTCCGTTTCAATTATTCTATTATTAAACTAAACTATTATTATTGCAGACCACATTGAAGCAGAAAGACTCAAAGAAAAATAAGCAACAACATAAGGCCCAGAGGAAACTGAACAGCAGTCTGAGAAGGGACCAAAGGTGGGGCTAAGTCCAAAAAATTAAATCAATTAACAGATAAACATTTACATGACGTTTGGAGTTCACTGGTAGTGGTTTTGGGCCCAAGGGTGAGTCAAGACAGAAAAGTCAGGAGACAAACGGACTATTTTGCTTTCATATGAGGAAGTTATTAGGGAGAAAGTGGGCTTTTAGGAAGTTTTTTAGTTGGGTAAAGAGAGATACAAACTTGATGGGAAGGTTACTCCCAGAATAGGAAGCAGCAAGAAGTCAAGAGTGGGGAAAACTCCGTTTGGAACATCAATTTCTAAAGTGAAAAGCAGTGTGGCCTGGGCCTCAGAGAACTGGGGTTCTAAGCCCGTCTCTGCCACTTGTCTGTTGTGTGACCTTGGGTAAGTCACTTAATTTCTCTGTGCCTCAGTTACCTCATCCATAAAATGGGGATTTGATACCTGTTCTCCCTGTTATTTAGACTGTGAGCCCCATGTGGGACCCGATCATCTACCCCAGCACTTAGAACAGGGCTTGGAACATAGTAAGTGCTTAACAAATACCACAATTATTGTGTTCTTTAGGGGGTGCTGTTTCCCAAGGGGTTGGGATAAGCTCCTGGATAAGTACTCCATAATGAGCTAGAGAGGGGAGGTTATGGATGTTTGATGGAGCATCCTCCATTCAGTCATTCAATCGTATTTATTGAGTGATTACTGTGTGCAGAGCACTGTACTAAGCACTTGGAAAGTACAGTTCGGCAACAGATAGAGACAATCCCTACCCAATAATGGGCTCACAGTCTAGAAGGGGGAGACAGACAACAAAACAAAACAAGTAAACAGGCGTCAATACCATCAAAATAGATAAATAGAATTATAGATATATACAAAAGTATCCTGTTGCCATTGTCAGCAAGACTTTGGTTTCATTTAATCCCAAATTGCAGTCAGAGCTCAGAAGTTCTCAATGGCGCTTCTCCTTTTGGGTTTTTTTTAATGGTACTGAATAAACACTTACTATGACTCAAAAGCTAGAATAAGTGCTGGGGAACGTACAAGGTAATTAGGTCAGTCACAGTCCCGGTACCATATGGGGTTCACAGTCTGAGTAGAAGGGAGAACAGGTATCTCCGTTTTACAGTTGAGGGAACTGAGGCACAGAGAAGCTGAGTGACTTGCCCAAAATTGCACAGCAAGCAACTAGCAGGGCTGGGATTAAAACCCAACCTATACTTCACTCTGCTGCCCAGATTATCTTTGTACAGAAATACTCTGGGCATGTCACTCCCCTCCTCAAAAATCTCCAGTGGTTGTCTGTCAACCTATGAATCAAGCAAAAACTCCTCACTCTCGGCTTCAAGGCTCTCTATCACCTCTCCCCCTCCTACCTCACCTCCCTTCTCGCCTTCTACAGCCCAGCCCACACCCTCCACTCCTCTGCCGCTAACCTCCTCACTGGGCCTCATTCTCAACTGTCCCGCCATCAACCCCCGGCCCACGTCCTCCCCCTGGCCTGGAATGCCCTCCCTCCGCATATCTGCCAAACTAGCTCTCTTCCTCCCTTCAAAGCCCTACTGAGAGCTCACATCCTCCAGGAGGCCTTCCCAGACTGAGCCTCCTTTTTCCTCTCCTCCTCCCCATCACCCCCCGCCCTACTTCCTTCCCCTCCCCACAGCATTTGTATATATTTGTAAATATTTATTACTCTATTTTACTGGTACATATTCTACTTTATTAATGATGTGCATATAGCTATAATTCTATTTATTCTAACAGTTTTGACACCTGTCTACATGTTCTGTTTTGTTGTCTGTCTCCCCCTTCTAGACTGTGAGCCCATTATTGGATAGGGACCGTCTCTATATGTTGCCGACTTGTACTTCCCAAGTGCTTAGTACAGTGCTCTGCACATAGTAAGCGCTCAGTAAATATGATTGAATGAGTGAATGAATGTGGGACAACCTGATCACCTTGTATTCCCCCCCCAGCACTTAGGACAGTGCTTTGCACATAGTAAGCGCTTAACAAATGCCATCATCATTATTATTATTAAGTTTTGATGAGGCTCCCAAACAAAACAGTCTCCTTCATCAGTTCCTGAGGTAGGAACTGACGATCCTCAGCTAAGGATCCACAATTTGGTCTGCCCAGATCCTTTCTGCTTGGGCCTGTTGCCCAAACAGCCTGGTCACAGGTCAGAGCACTGCTACGGGCCCAGAGCCAGAAGAATCAAGTTGCCGGTTTGGTCTGAACCACTGATCTGAGGAGTGACTGCCAGCCAGGGGGCTGAACCTCTCGGTTTGGACACTGTGAAGTGGAGGGCAATAGTGGTCCTTTCTCCCTTTCCACACTTCAGGGGATGCCGTGAGGGAGCATCTCAGGGAAAGAAAAATGCCAGGAGGTCCTGAACAGGTCAGGCCTGCTACGGCCTTGGGGCTCTGTGTCTTTCTGCGGGAACCACTGTCATTTGGGGAACAAGTGACTGGATGTGTCTGGGCTGCCAGAAGATTGACCGTGACAAGGTGAGAGGAAATAGACACCAGGACACTTTCCCATTTAAAACAGAGTATGTTCACCACAAACATGAAAACTCCTTTTTCCTCAGGGACTGCCCTGTGTTTCTTAGACAGTGTCACAGTTGACTGTTACAGCATATAAAGCCTAAAGCATATCCAGGGGGTATAAATAGTAGACAGTGGCTGAGTCACTCTGTCTTATAGGGAAACATATGTAGAGCTTTCCTGCCTAGTAAAGAAAACAATGGGGGAAGTGCCAGCCACCATGGGATTAACAACTTGAAACACACAGTAATTTTAGTTTGTTAACTTTCAAGTAGAACGGAATTTGGGGGGAATCTAGATTCATAAAAATTTCCAAATTAAAACCCTAGACCTTCTAGACTAACTGAAAGGTCCTGATGAGCAGCTTTGTATGTTCCTCAATATTAGGTTTCATTAGAGAAGAGTTCACAATTTATACACAAGCACAGTTTACATTTTCCAAACCTGATCTGTTGGCCCAAAAGATTCTAACAAAATCTAGATTCTGGCATTCTTTTTCTCAAGGTTTCTCTGATTCCCCATCCTTTGGGATGAAAATAAGCTTGTGGCATTGGTTAAGTGCTTACTATGTGCTGAGCACCGTACTAAGTGCTGAGGTAGATATATGATTATTAGATCCCACTTGGGGCTCACAGGCTAAGGGACTGAATCCCCATTTTGCAGATGAGGTAACTGAGGTACAGAGAAGTTAAGTAAATTGCCCGAGGTCATGGAGCAGAAAAGTGGCTGAGTGGGGATTAGAACCTGGGTCCTCTGACTCCAAAGCCCATGCTCTTTCCAGTAGGCCACACTGCTTCTCTGATGTTATGTAGTTGGACCTCAACAAAATGTACTCCTCTGCCCAAACTGGCATAATTTATTTCCTGCAAACTGATCCTAAAGCCTTATTTAGAACGTTTGAACTTCAAAACTTTAAGATTTGCAGCGGGGTGGGGGGAACAAACATCTATTAAAGCTCTAGAAATATTATCTAGTGCTTTCAATTTCTAGTCTTAGAGTTCACTGTGTTATCAACAAGCATATTCCCCTGTTCTCCAAATGAAACTGAAATTCTTGTGCCGCCCTTTGCCGCTTAGTTTTGGACAGAAAAAATATGCTTGGAGATCAAATCAAGGGAGGATGAATGGATTTTGAACTTGGAAAACTTTCGGGATGTTGAAACCCTGACTGTAATGAGGAGCTTCACTTAGCAATTGGCCAGGGGAGGCCCACATTGGAGAGCGTGTAGACATATCTATATGTTCCCAAAGCAGAAACTCTGAGTGAGAGAGGTCAAGAACTAATTAGTCACTGGCCAACATGTAACAATATTAGTTCCACTCCGGTCACCCAATTCTACAGAACCCTGCCTAACTGGGAAGCAGTGCAGCCAGGTGGACAGAGCATAAGCCTGCGAGGCAGAGGACCTGGGTTCTAATTCTTGCTTTGCCACTTGCCTGCTGTGTGACCTTGGTCAAGTCACTTAAGCTTCTCTGTGCCTCAGTTTCCTCATCTGTAAAACAGGGATTAAATACCTGCTTCTATTATTATTTAGAATAATAAATAGCTGGTGAGAACTGAAAGATGTGCAGCAGAAGCGCATACAGTTGCTGTTCATGAGATGAAATGACAGGAAAAACATCCACTACAGGATACCCTTCACGTGCCAAGTTTGATGCAAATAATTTTCTCTCTAACAAGAATGCCACCTTCTGCTTACATTGTTTAACTGGTGCAGACATGTCCGTACTCTCCATTCTCTGAAAAGGTTAATGCAGTGGGGCACAGTGAAGTGTGACATGCATTCATTGTCGATCTCTTGTGAATGATTTTAAAGGTGCTTAATGGGTATTAAACAACCCTCCCGGACTTTGGAAGTCATCAGGAAGACTGACCGATTGGTGTACTATTTATCACACCCCCACACACAATGTACTTGGCCCATCTGTTTTATCAACATGATCTGCTACCCTAATGTGCAAGGTAAATGCTCACCCCTGGACTGATGAGGATGCAGCATTTTCTTGCCTGGCCCTAAAAGGAATCATGAATCCTTTCATGATCTCTTCCAATATTCTCCTCTCTTTTCCCGCATCCCTGACCTGGCAGCAGGGACAATTTCTCCAGCCCAAGTCCCAGGGCTGATGAGCTCCCTCTACCCCAAAAGCAGGCCCTCAAAGCGGGCAAGTCATCCATCTTCATATCGGATGGCCTGGGTTCCAGCTGGTCTGCTCCCTGTCTAAGATGGGACCAGATGCTGTCATGTCCAATATTCTTATTTCCAGGACCCATTCTCCCTCAACTGCAGCCCTGAAATCAGAGTTCAGACCCACCTGGAAGTTGATTGCCAAAGTTCTGGAACAACTGGGAGAAATGTTTCAAGTTTAGGCTAAATCTGGGGGACCTGCCCAAAGTGGTGGCTGAATGACATCACCATGTTATGCTGTGAGCCAGTGTAGTGTGTGGTATTTAGTGGACTTTGGAGCCTGGTTTGGGGGAGTGCCCTTGTTCTTCGCCCTAGTTCTCAAACAATTGGGGGTGTAGGCCTGAGCTTCAAGGGAGATGGGGAGCTGGAGTGGGGGAGGGCATCCCCACAGATTGCACCAGTCACCTTTCTTACAAGGATGGAAGTAGGATCAGGGCCTGTTGGATCTTCTATCCTGCTGCCCTGAACAGACCCTCAGAATCGCTCCCTAGTGGGCCTTCAAACACCTGGAAGATCTATTGCTCCAGCACCAAAAAATTCACAAAATGCCAAGCACACACTAAGTAGTGCTACAGGGTTTCACCCATCCTCCCCTGTGATCAAAGAGGGTGTCTGGAGCCGCCAACCTATTTGAGCCGAGGAGGTTCTGCTCTGGAGTTGGGATAGGGGAAAAGTCGAGATGGTTGGGGGTGGACGGTTGAGGGGAATAAGGAAGAGGGCCAGTCATTATGAGGGGGATTTATGGGCACCCTCGCAGGGACTCCAGTCCATTCTAATCAAGCCTTGGATAGGTTCCAGTTTGGCCTGGAGGAGAGTCATGGTGGGATACTACAGAACCAAGCCAGCCCTCCTGGCTGGAAGAATAAACACTGCAGGCATAAAAGGTGTCTAGTGCCGGATAGATTACTCAGTGGAAAGAGCACAGGCTTAGGAGTCAGAGGTCATGGGTTCTAATCCTGGCTCTGCCACTAGTCAGCTATGTGACTTTGGGCAAGTCACTTAACTTCTCTGTGCCTCAGTTACCTCATCTGGAAAATGGGGATTAAGACTGTGAGGCCCCGTGGGACAGCTTGATCATCTTGTATCCTCCCCAGCGCTTAGAACAGTGCTTTGCACATAGTAAGCACTTAACAAATGCCATCATTATTATTATTATTTATTATTAAGGCAGGGATTGTGTTCCACACAGAGTAAGTACTCGGTAAGTACTCTTGATTAATTTACTGCCATAGCCATACTGAATGGGGTAGGCCAGCTGGAAGTGGGATGAATAGTTTCCCCCTGCTCTGTACCATTCTGTGATGACATGGGGCAAATATCATAGGAGTTCTGTATGTGTACAGCTGATACCAAAAGAGGAAACTAGGCCTTGGGCCAGAATAACAAAACTCGTGAAAATCCAATTTGAAGCTGAAGTCAGTTTTCCAGAAGACTTTGGCTATTTATGTTGATTCTGTTGAATGCCAAATAGCCAATCAAGGTTTTTCTTTCTCATCCACCCCCTGATATCTGGAGGAATCTTAAGAAAATTGCGAGATGAACTGACACATAAATTAAATACTTAGGAAGTCATTTGGAAGTCAGAGCAGTAGCTCTGATAAGCAGGGCTGTCTGTGGGTTCAGTTGTAAGTCAGCATTGATTAAGCAATACCAAATGGCCGCTATAATTAAGGACTCTAATTTTTCCGGGTTTTATCAGGCCAGAGAGAGAAAAGGTGGCAGAAGAGCATCTAAATGAAATACATGGTACTAAGGTATAGATTTTTTCCACCACAGGCCTAAACTTTGATAGTCAACTAAAATGTGCTTCTTTCTACCTCAGCTAATAAAGATATGTTTTAAATTCTCTAGAGAGACCTGAAAATAATAGCATCTATAGATTCTGAACTAAATTGTGCTGGTGTCAAAGGAAATTATGGCGGGAACCAACTTTTCTATTCGGACCTATTCTGTATCCTTAACTGGCTGCATGTTGGCAGGGGCAGAACTATTATCGCGAGGCCTAGAAAGGAATTCAGCCCTAACATTTAGATCGTAAACTCTAGAGGTCAAGGACGGTGTCTTTTCCATTTAAAAATCCATATTGTGCCCAGAATTGTGCCAGCTACGGAATAGAAGCCCAGTGGATAGTGCTGGCGAAATACATTTCCCATAAGATGACGTTTGGAAGCTAACGCAGAATAGATCAGGACTATAGGAGCTGCAGGCCAGAGCCTCTAAGGGGGAGTCCCAAACTCCCCACAGTTTCCAATGCTGCAATCACACCCAGCAGGGAAATCCAAGTGACACGTGTGGAGTTACTACAATGCTCAGTAATCCACCCTAAAACTACTGCAGCCCACCGAGTCCCAACACTGCAGCCCACCGAGCTGGGGTGGGACTTGGCAGACTCAGAGGGAGTAGGGGGCAGGGGAAGGACAGCAGTGGAGAGGAAGCCACTGTGGCTTTGGGGTGAAGGAGGAGGGAGAAGAGGCACTGTGTAATGGCCTTTTGTCCCACTGCGCAGTAGGATGACATTCTTAAATTAGGTTGCGTATGATGTTATTAGATTGTATAGCATCTCTCCACAGTTGCCGTCTCTCCACTACTGCCACCGCCACTCCTTTGTGTTCCACAAGTTTCTACCCGATCAGATAAAAGCTAAGACAAAAAGGGAGGGGGCTGTGGCCATGGGTTTCTAAAAATGCACAGCCCCACAAAAAACAAATAACCCTGAAGGACGATTAATACGGCCCCATGAAAGAAGTCTGGAAATGCAACTAGACCTGCAAGATATTTGTGGCAGTTGGTGCAAAATGGTTTGCTGGAATACCAAGTGAGTTCGTCTGCCTTGAGAAGATTTTAGGAGGGCTGGGAAAGAAAGAGTCAGATTCAAAAACAAGAACAAGCGTTGCAAGTAGCAAATGCTTGAGCAGAGCATAATCTTTCCATAGCCTCATGGTGAATGGCGTTTGGGTTGTCTACTACAACCCAGCACACTCATTTTTCTCCTAATGCTAACCCACTCACCATATCTCAATCTCATCTCTCTCACCGCTGACCCCTCGCCCATGACCTGCCTCTGGTCTGGAACTCCTTCTGCTTTGATGTCTGACAGACCATTACTCTTCCCACCTTCAAAACTTTATTAAAATTACATCTCCTCCCATAGGCTTCCCCAACTAAACCCCCATTTCCCCTACTCCATCTCCCTTCTGGCGTCACTCTTGCACTTTGATTTATAACATTTATTTACCCCACCCTCAGCCCCTTAGCCCTTATGTACATATAATTTATTTTAATGTCTGTCTACCCCTCTAGACTAAGTTTCTTGTGGGTGGAGGACATGTCTACCAAATCTGTTATATTGTTCTCTCCCAAGTCCTTAGTTTAGTGCTCGGCAGACAGTAAGTGATGTCAGTGCTCAATAAATGTGATTGAGTGGGCGCTCCTTGTGGGCAGGGATCATGTCTACCAACTCCACTGTACTGTACTCTCCCAATCACTTAATAGGATGATTTGCATAGAGTAAGTGCTCAATAAATACCATTGATTGATCAGTTGATCACATAGTGGTCTTTTCAGCCACACCTACTGGCAAGAATAGGGTCTCATCGACCTCAATATCATCTTTAAAAATGAAGGACCACCATATATGTCTTCTTGGATGCAAGCGTAAAACAGCATAGAGTTTCTAAACTTGTACCGTGGCATAGAGAGGAGTGTGAGGCATTAGACCAGAAGTCAGGAAGTCCGAGACTTTCCCTCTCTGTATTAAGGGTGATGTCAGAACCAGGGCAAGCTAAATTTGTCCTTAAGGTGCCTTGTCATGCCTTAATTGCATGCATCTTCCTCCAATTAAAAAAAACAGTATTTGTTAAGGACTTACTATATTTCAAGTACTGTCCTAAGAGCTGGGATAGACACAAGTTAATCAAGCCACGTACAGTACCTGTCCCACATGTGGCTCAGTCTAGATAGGAGGGAGAACAGGCATTGAATTCCCATTCTGTAGTTGATGAAACTGAAGCACAAAAAAGTTGTGACTTTCCCAAGGCTACATAGTAGAGCATGGTCCTGAGAGTCAGAAGGACCTGAGTTCTAATCCCAGCTATGCCACTTGTCCGTTGTGTGACCTTGGGCAAGTCACAGAACTTTTTTGTGCCTTAGTTACCTCATCTGTAAAATGAGGATTAAAACTGTGAACCCCACGTGGGACATGGACTGCGCCCAACCTGATTAGCTTGTATCTACTCCAGCACTTAGTACAGTGTCTGGCTCATAGTAAGCATTTAACAAATACCATAAAAAAAGGGGTTGAGCTAGAATTGGAACTCAGGTCCTCTGGCTCCCAAGCTCATGCTTTATCAACTAGACCATATTGCTCCTATCGTCCTCCACTGCTGCTGGTGCTACTTGTCTAGACTAGTGGAAAGAAGACAGTGAGAAGCAACCCAACGTGTGGTAAACGATGCAATCCTGCGAACGGTGGGTATGAGTTCTTCCAGAGCTCCTGTGTTCTATTCGAAGAAATTTGACGAACACCGGAGAAGATGCCCACTCAATGCTTATGCCCTTGACTTCTATCAACAGGGTTCCCTGGAATTCCTGACTCAGGCAATGTGGTAGGTATCCCTTCTTTTTTCGCAAATGTTTTATGCTCCGGGTTTAGCTGCCTTCTAAAGGAGGTGTGGCGACTTCATCGAGGGCAGGGAACATGTCTGTGTGATGCAGCGTGGCTTAGTGGAAAGAGCACAGGCTTGGGAGTCAGGAATCATGGGTTCGAATCCCAGAAATGCCATTTGTCAGCTGTGTGACTTTAGGCAAGTCACTGAACTTCTCTGTGCCTCAGTTATCTGTAAAATGGGGATTAAGACTGTAAGTCCCATGTGGGACAATCTGATAACCTTGTATCTATCGCAGTGCATAGAACAGGGCTTGGCACATAGTAAGTGCTTAACAAATACCATCATCATCATCATCACTGTGCCCTCAGTAGAAAACAAGGATGGAAGATACAGGACAACAGGAAATGCATTGGAGACCCAAGCACAAAGGGAATAGCACGGCCTCATGGAAAGAGCACAGACTTAGGAGTCAGAGAATTTGGGTTCTAATCCCAGCTCTGCCCTTTTCTGTGTAACTTTGGGCAAGTCATTTAACTTT
This sequence comes from Tachyglossus aculeatus, assembly GCF_015852505.1. Classification (NCBI taxonomy): domain Eukaryota; kingdom Metazoa; phylum Chordata; class Mammalia; order Monotremata; family Tachyglossidae; genus Tachyglossus; species Tachyglossus aculeatus. The sequence goes on from NC_052077.1 coordinate 15,996,515, forward strand.
TGTGCCTCAGTTTCCCCAGCTGAAAAATGGGGATTCAATACCTAGTCTCCCTTCTACTTATGTTGTGAGCCCCATGTGGGTCAGGGATTGTACCTTGTATCCAGTATGGTGCTTGATATGTAGCAAGCACAATTTTTTTATTGCCGCTGAATACCACAGAAGGAAGTTGGGAGGCAAAAATCAGGTGATGAAAGACCTGAAGGGAAAAAAACGTTGAGGAATGGAGAAAGGAGGGCACCAGAGAGGTAAAAAACAGCAGAAAAGAGAAAAACATAGAAGAGTACCCAGATGAAGGAGTAGAGGAGTGGTGGGAGAAGAAAACAGTCACAGAACGGGGAGATAGGTGGGAAACAGCCTGGGTTGGTAGAGGGAGGTATAAATGAGTGGGGCTTTGCTAAATTTGAAACTCATACATCAATCTTCAGCATACCTGTGCTTTAAAATTATTCTTCCCAATTCCCATCCACAATCAGAAGCCCTGAACAAGGAACAGACTGAACTAAAATTTACCCAGACTACTTTGAGGAGGGCATCAGGCCCTTTACAGACTATTCTCACCATTTTAAAGATGTGAATAATAATCCTGTCATTTACCCTTGGCTTGGTGGGCTGAATCATATCTTCAAATCTGACAGATGCTCACTCTCCCCATCTTCAAGCTTTATTAAAAGCACATCTCCTCCAAGAGGCCGTCCCTAACTAAGTCCTCATTTCCGCTTCTCCCACTCCCTTCTGCATCACCCTTACGCTTGGATTTGCACCCTGTATTCACTCCTCCTTCAACCCCACAGCTCTTAGGCACATATCCTTAATTTATTTAATTTTATTAATGTCTGTCTACCAACTCTTATATTGCACTTTCCAAAGCACTTAGTTCAGTGCTCTGCACACGCTAAGTGCTCAATAAATAATTGATCGATTGATTGAGGTCATTGATCGATTGATTGAGGGCCAGTGAGGTCTTGGAGCCACAATGCCACCACCAGAAAGGGTGCCCACCGTTGGCACTTGAGAATCTGGAAATCCCAACACTAGTAACATCAGCCAGCAGCCAGTGGAAACTGTTGCCATTTTGCTGAAGTGCCCCAGGTTCACCTCAGCCTACAGCATTTCCCTGGTGGGTGGGAATCCCTGACACCTCTGCCCCCCACCTTACTTGCTCCAGAACAGGTCTGCAACCCCCCAGGGTCCGTGATAACACAACCGCTGCTCCCAAGCAGCCAAACTCAGGGGCAGGAGTCTGTGGTCAAGGGAAGCCATAGTCCTAAAATAAGAATCCTGGACATAAAAGTGTCGGGGGCAAGAGATGTATACTGGACAGGGCACAAGAGCTATAAAACAAACTGTCCTAGGATGCAGCCAGATGAAGGTCCACCCTCCTGGTAGGAGCCCAGGAAATGTCTTTTTTAATGGTGACAACCGGGGCTCTTTTTCATGTCTAAGAGGGACCAGTGATTAGCCAGATCCACGGGGCCCCAGCGAGATAGTGTGGACTCCAGAAACACCATCTTGGGCTCAGGGGCACGGGGTTTGAAAGGCCCAGAAGCACGAAATCAGAGATCTTGCCACAAAACCAGAAGAAGTTTCTTTTCCAACCCTTTCTCTCTGACCACAACCTAAGCACCAGTACTGAGATGTTGTTCCGTTCCCACTCCAGCAAGAGCTTTGAAGGAAGAAAGCTGCTTAATCCTGAAGGGTCAGAATCCTATTAGCCTGTGGTCACTTCAAATGTCAAGCTGGACCCGGAGAAGCAGCAGAGCTTAGTGAGAGCACAGGTCTGGAGATGGACAATTTGGGGTCTGCTGTTCCACTAAGCACCCGGAGCTGCCAACACCCCCCCCCCCCACACCTCCCTCACACCCACCACCATCATCTTTCCCAAGCCCACCGCAACCAATGCACACCTGAGCAGAGACCGGGGTGATAAGCAGAGCAGCAGCAGGGAGCTCTTGGTTGCCTGAAGGCCCAGCCCTTTCCTGCATTCCATTTCACAAATCCCGGAGGCCAGCAAACAGGGTGGGCTCCCATCACTTCTCCCACTGTCAGGGGAATCCTGGATTCTCCCCTTCATGGAAAGTCCCAGAACTCCTGGACCAGAGGATGCCACGGCACCACCCTTGAACAGTGAGCTGGCCACATCTGCCTTCTGCTACATTCCCAGCTTCCTGCTGGTCCCTTGGCACTCTCACTCCTCCTTCCCAGAAATGACAGAGGAAGGATTAACACTTCATAAATTATGCAAACATGAATATAGTTCTGTGTTGCTCTAACGAAAGACTTTATAGATAGTTTGACCCTAATAGGGGTGACAGCTTTCTCAGGCCCCTTTCAGGGAGACAGCCACTCAGTTCTCAATGTTTGGGATAAGAATAATGTGGGGAAAGAATGGTGTGGGGCTTTAACCCTGTAACCTCCCCCCGTGCTCAGATCTGGGAGCAGGAACATCATTGAACCATTTTGAACCATTTTTTTAGTGTGTGTGTGTGTTGGGGGTGGGGGGGATATGTCAAAAGATGGTCAAACAGTGGCTCTTCTCTCCCTCTCTCCTCTTTTCTCTTCCTTCCAGGATGCCCATTCACCATTTCACTTCAAATGTGGATGTCCTTTATGCCTGTTGACCAAATGCCACCCCTTTTCTTGAAAGCATTTTCTGCCTGACAGCACTGGTGTCTCCCTCATGGGAGCGTCTGAGAGGTGTCTGAGAGCACTGTTGTCTCCTCGTGTCACCTCTCTAATTTGAAGGAATGATTTCCTTCGGTGTCTGTCCCTCAGAATAATAATAATAATGGCATTTGTTAAGCGCTTACTATGTGCGAAGCTACCGCCCACAAAGAGATGACCCTGTTTCCAAACTCTGAGAGTTTGGGAGCCATCAGGGGCACTTCAGGTCGCCTATTCTGGAAGTTTATCAAAGCCATCTTTCGAAAATTAGTGATTCTTCAAACCCCTCTCATCTGTCCTGAGAAGAAGGAGTTTCTCTCTGTGTACTTGATCTGGGGTTATCCCCAGTGTCTACAATTTCCCTTCCAGCAATAAGTTTCTACCTGAGTGACTATTTTGGGAAACAGGCTGACAGTCAGGGCATTCAGAACATGCTGGGTACAAAGAAAGCTGTGAGTGATAGACTTTTTTTCTTCCACGAGTTCTTCAGTTTTTCACCTTTCTACCTTGAACTACTATTTTATTCAGCATATCCTAGCGTGGCTCAGTGGAAAGACCCTGGGCTTTGGAGTCAGAGGTCATGGGTTCAAATCCCAGCTCCGTCAGTTGTCAGCTTTGTGACTTTGGGAAAGTCACTTAACTTCTCTGTGCCTCAGTTACCTCATCTGTAAAATGGGAATTAAGACTGTGAGCCCCACGTGGGATAACCTGATCACCTTGTAACCTCCCAAGTGCTTAGAACAGTGCTTTGCACATGGTAAGTGCTTAATAAATGCTATTATTATTATTATTATTATCCTCAAAATCCTGGGTGGGGAATCTCCCTTCAGTGTAGTTGTGGGGGAGGGTGTTGAATTAACATTCAGTTTATCAGTTAATCGATTGTATTTATTGAGTGCTTAATAGGTGCAGAGCACTGTACCTAATGCTTGGGAGAGTACAGTACAGTAGAATTAGCAGAAGGCCAACTGCCCAGGCAGTTAGGAAATGTGTCTAACAAATCTGTTGTATTATTTTTTCCCAAGCTCTTAGTACAGTACTGCTGCTGCACACAGTAAGCACCCAATAAGCCCCATTGATTGATTGATTGATTGAAAGAGATTCTGCAAAAAAAGGTGGCTATTGAGAAATATTAGGGAGCATTCCCTGAGCCCAGAGGACAAGGGGTTCCTTTCTATCAATTAATGGTATTTACCAAGTGCTTACTATTCCCCCCCCGCCCTACCTTCTTCCCCTCCCCACAGCACCTGTATATATGCTTGTACAGATTTATTACTCTATGCATTTTACTTGTACGTATTTACTATTCTATTCACTTTGTTAATGATATGCATTTAACTTTAATTCGATGTGTTCTGATGACTTGACACCTATCCACATGTTTTGTTTTGTTGTCTGTCTCCCCCTTCTAGACTGTGAGCCTGTTGTTGGGTAAGGACCATCTCTATATGTTGCCAACTTGTACTTCCCAAACGTTTAGTACAGTGCTCTGCACACAGTAAGCACTCAATAAATACGATTGAATGAATGAATGAAAATTTCCATAACACCTATCCAGGCCTTCTGGGCAGAACTTTGTGCCAAGTCTCCCCTGTCCCCAGCAGACTTTCTGTCATCTGGCCTCTCTGTCTAGGCAGCTGTGGTTCAGGTCCTCTGTCCCCAGTGACCAAGCTCTGGCTATTATTGAGATTAACTCCCAGTGCTTGGACTGCCATCCTTATCTCAAATGCAAACCCACATGTCTAGGGAGGCTGAGTCTTGGACTGATTCCAGAGTTCAGTTTTCCCTTTTGGTTAACACGCAAATTGGTACGAAGCTAAGATGCCTTTCTGCTTTCTCAATTGCCAGTACTCTGAATTAGATTTTTTATTTGGAAGCCTTGCAGACATGAAGAGTGTGAGACGCAGGATTAAAGGTCAATTTTTCTTCCCCCAGTTGCCCATTTCAGGCCTCCCAGATTTCCCACCCATTCCTAAGATTTTGGTCGGTCTCTCTCATCTCATTATAGCTCATCTGTTTTTAGTTTCTAGCTTTACTTTGCTAAGAACAATATGTTACTCCTCTGGAATCCTAGCTATGTTTTTATGTTGACCAAAGGAATGTAAATTCACGCTTCATGGGAAACTTGTAAGGCTTTGTTTCCATTTTTAAATTCTCCAAGCCTGGGTGCCCCTTTTCCTAAAAGTTCCCCTCTATTTTACAAGCCCATAACCTTTACATTGTCGTTGACTCATGTTTCACACAACTCATATATTGTCAGTTCTACTTTGAAAGCATCATTAAAAAGCACCCTTTCCTCTTCCAAACTGCTACCACACTGGTCCAAGCGTTTACTGTTCCCCACCTTGATTACTCTATCAGCCTCCTTTCGGACCTCCCTGCCTCCTTGTCTCTCCACTGTTCCAGTCCTTACTTCACTCTGTTACCAGGATTATTTTTCTAAAAAAATGTTTGATCTACTTTTTTCAACTCCTCAAGAACCTCCAGTGGTTGCCCATCCATCTCCACATTAAACTGAAACTCTTTACTACTGGTTTTCAAATAGTCAGCTTGCTCCCTCCTCTTTACTGATCTCCTTCTACAGCCCAGCCCACACACTTTGCTTCTCTAGTGTCAGCTTGCTCACTGTGCCCTTATCTCATCTACCTCAGGGACAGCCACTTTCCCACCTCCTCGTTCGGGCCTAAAATTCCCTCCCTAACTGTATTTACCAGGCCACCACTCTCTCCACATTCAACACATTAAGCACATCTCCTACCCAACTTCAACACCTTATTAAGGTCACATCTCCTCCAAAAGGCCTTCCCCAATTAACCCCTCTTTTCTCTGACTCCTTTTCTTTTCGGAATGGTCTAGGCACTTGGATCTGTACCTTGTGGGCATTTGGCATTCACCCCACCCTCAACCCCACAGGACATGCACATATCCATAAATTATTTATTTCTTTTAATGTTGGTCTCCCCCCTAGACTGAGCTACTTGTGGGTAGGGAACGGGTATATCAACCCTGTTGCAATATACTCTCCCAAGAGCTTAGTAATGTGCTCTGCATACAATAGCATACATACAATACATACAATACATAAAATAGCACTTAGTAAATACCATTGTTGCCAACTTGTACTTCCCAAGCCTTAGTACAGTGCTCTGCACACAGTAAGCACTCAGTAAATACGATTGAATGAATGAATGAATGAATTGATTGACTGACTGATTCCCCAAGGAACTTCCATCTTTCCAAGTCCAATGGCCTTCGGGCCTGCAATTTCCCATTGTCAGAAAGCCCCTCCTCCATTATCAATGTGCCAAGGAAATTCCATTCTTTTCAACAGGAGTTTGTTTTCCAAAACAATGCCAGTAAATATTTATCATCCCTGTAGCATGGCCTAGTGGAGAGAGCATGGGCCTAAGACACAAAGGATCTGCGCTCTAATCTTGGCTCTGCTACTTGCCAGCTGTGTGTGACATTTGGGCTAATCATTTAACTTCTTTTTGCCTGTTTTCTCATCTGTAAAATGGGAATGAAATGCCTCTCCCCCACCTAGACTCCGAGCTCTATGTGGGGCAGGGATTGGGTCTGACCCAATTATCTTGTATCTACTCCAGCTCTTACTAGTACTGGGATAAAATTTTAACTAGTAAGCAGTTAAATACCACTGACAGCCTTGTGAGAAATTCCAAACAGACATTTTCAGTTAATGCATACAAGCAGGTAGAGAAAAAACAAGCCCACTTACTTTTCCACAGCATTCCTTGGTTCTGAGGAAGTTGCCTAGAATTCTGCTTTCACCGGTAGGCTAAGCGGCATAGGGATCCATGGTACTAAAATATTTTCCCGAATGATTTCCAAAGCAAATCCATCCTTCGGTAATTACATTTGTATATAATGGAATAGGAAGTGGTAGAGCAGAGTGCTTTTAAATCATAATTAATTGCACATGCAAATGCACTGCTAAATCTGGATGCTCAATTAGACAGCAAATTGCACTGAAAATGGAATCGTGCCCTTAAATTGACAACCCCGGCCCCGGGCCCACCAGTGTATCTCCTCTCTCTTAAAGAAGCAACAGTTGTCGTGTTACCTGCCGCAGGCTGGTGGAGGTGTACGCGCAATTAAGTGCCACCTGCTGAAAACTCAAGGAGAGCCCGACCATAAATGTCATCCCATTTTCACCTATTTTAGAAGACCATCTCTCTTGGCACAGAGTCACATAGGCTGTGGCTTCCTACAGCTTTCTGGCAATGGGTTCTACAAGATGAATAGTTGTCTTACAGAAAGAAAGTCATGGCTGTTTTGGGTTTTTTTGGTTTTTGTTTTAACAGAAGGAGCTTATTTGTAAACTATGAGAGATAATATTTCCTGGCAGGTTGAGTGCCTCTGAAGCTGTTAGATAAAAGGGTGGGAGGCTAAATTGGGTTTTAGGAATTAAAATATCATTCAAGATGGAGGGCACAGAAACATAACATAGGACTTCAAGCTCTCTTTTCTCTCCTCCCACCCATCCTACTTCATTGGCATAATTTTCCAGACAAACATGAAAGTCTAGAGGGGAAACATAATCCAACCTTGGTTTCATTGACACTGTCCTCTCCTGGTTGTCATCCAAGCTCTCTGACCACTCCTTCATCTCTTTCATGGGCTCGCCTTATGTCTCCCACTCTTTAAATGTGGATGTCCCTCAAGTCTCAGTTCTGGGTCTCTGATTCTCCATCTACACCCACTCCCTTGAGGAATTCACTTGCTCCTAAAGTTTCAACTACCATCTCTATGCAGGTGAGTCCCAAATCTACTTCTTCAGCCCTAACCTATCTCCTTCTCTGCAGTCTTTAATTTCCTCCTGACTTCAGGGCATCTCTACCTGGATGTTCCTCAGATACCTCCAATTAAACATGTCCAAAACAGAACTCTTTATATTCCCACTCAAACCCTGTCCTCCCACTGTCTTTCCCATCCCCATAGAAAATACTAGCATTCTCCATGTCTCATAAACTCGTAACCTTGGCATTATCCTCAACTCATCTCTCTCCTTCAACCAATTTATTCAATGTCCCCAAATCCTATCGGTTCTACCTTCAGAATATTGCTAAAATCCATCCTTTCCTCTCCATCAGCACTGCTACTAAACTGCTCCAAACACTTATTTCCCAACTTGATTACTACATCAGCCTCCTCACTGACCTCCCTGCCTCCTTTTTCTCCCTACTCCAATCCATATTTCACTCTGCTGCCCAGATCATTTCCTTAAAAAAAAAATCAATCTGTACCTGACACTCCTCAAAAACCTCCTTTGGTTTCCCATCAAACTTCTCATCAAACAAACTCCTTATCATTGGCTTTTAGGCACTCAATCAGTGCTCTCACTCCTCCCACACCTCATTGATTTTCTACTACAACCTTGTCTGCACACTTCAATCCTCTAAAGCTAATTTACCCACTGCACCGCAATCTCATCTTTTTATAGCCGAACTCTTGCCCACATCCTCCATCTTTCCTGAATCTCCCATCCTCTTCATATAGGACAGATCACCAACCACGTCTCTTTCAAAGCCTTATTTAAATCACATCTTTTCCAAGAGGCCTTTTCTGACTAAAGCTTCTTTTCCTGTAGCCATTCTCCTTTCTGTGCCACCTTTGCACATGGATCTGTATCCTTTACGCAATTGATATTCATCCCATCCTCAGCCCTTCAGCACTTCTGTAACCATAACTTCTTTTAATATCTGTCTCCCCCTCTAGACTGCATGTGCCTTGTGGGCAAGGAATATATCTACCAATTATCTCATATCGTACTCTTCCGAGTGCTTAGTACAGTACTCTGCACACAATAAGTGCTCAATAAATACCATTGCTTTATTGATGTACATTCACGATAAAGTATTTCCAGCAGAATAATGGGTCCTAGAAATAACTCACAGTGATTCACACAAATTAAAATGGCAAGTAGACTGTTAGAAGCTCTCCCGTCTCAGACCCTGAAAACATTTAGCCTTCAATTTGTCCTGCTTGCTGAGGTCATGAAAAACACATACACTTGTTTTTGAAGGGTTTCTTCACCCCTACATTGGTTACTTCATCTCTTGGGAAAGGTCAATCCAGCATCGCTGACTTTGAAATAATAAAGTACACCTCGGCTCTGCTTCTATCTGGTTGGAGACAGCAGTCAGGGGACCTGGATTCTAATTCCAGTTCTGCGACCTTGGGCAAATCACATATTATTATTACTGCTACTACTAATAACAATAATAATAATTGCGGGGTTAAGTGCTTAAGTGCTTACTCAATGCCAAGCACTGTAGTAAGCTCTGGAGTACATACAGAATAATCAGGTCCCACGTCTTACAGTCTAAATAGGAGGGAGAACAGGGATTGTACCCCCATTTTGCAGGTAAGGGAACTGAAACACAGAAAAATTAAGTGACTTGCCTAAAGTCAAGCATTGGTTAAATGGCAAAGCTGGTATTAGAATCCAGGTCCTCTGACTTCCCAATTTGTACTTCCCAAGCACCAATTTGTACTTCCCAAGCGCTTAGTACAGTGCTCTGCACATAGTAAGCACTCAATAAATACGATTGATGATGATGATGATGACTCTAAGGCCCATGCTATTTCCACTAGGCCATTTAGCTTCTCTGTGCTTCAGTTCTCTCATCAGTAAAACAGGGCTGAAATACCTGTTTTCCCTTCCCCTAAGACTGTAAGCCCCCTGGAGTAGAGGACCTGTGTCTGACCTGCTTATCTTGTATCTGCTCCAGACCTTAGTACAGTGCTGGGCACATAGTAACAAATACCACAGTTATTTAATCTAGTTGTATCACTCATATAGAATTGATATAGTACACATATTTGGGTAGTGTTCATTAAAACATGGTTTCCATCTTAGGTTACTTAGATGAGTTGCACAAATCCACCATTCCTGCCTTCCCACGGTGACATTCAGGGCCTTCAGTGTCCTTCTTTAATGACTTGTTGTGTTGCCTCCCTGGGAGAATGCACCTGTTCTCCTTCACATCGACAAGGAGGCTCCACCCTACCCTGCCCCACTCCTTCACTGTTGCCTAAACAATCTACTGGTAATATTGCTCAGCCCACATCTCCCCTCTTCTCAGCATCCTCCAATGGCTACCCACTCCCTCCATATCTCTATCCATATTAGAGAAGCAGCCTGGCTCAGTGGAAAGAGCCCGGGCTTGGGAGTCGGGGGTTGCGGGTTCTGACACTGGCTCCGCCGCTTGTTAGCTGTGTGACTTTGTGTCACTTCACTTCTCTGTGCCTCAGTTACTTCATCTGTAAAATGGGGATAAAGACTGTGAGCCCCATGTGGGACAACCTGATCACACTGTATCCCCCCAGCGCTTAGAACAGTGCTTCACACATAGTAAGCACTTAACAAATGCCATCATTATTATTATTATTATCAGACTACCAGAATGGCATAGTGGTTAGAGCACAGGCCTGGGACTCAGAAGGTCATGGGTTCTAAACCCGGCTCTGCCACCTGTCTGCCGTGTGACACTGGTCAAGTTACTTCACTTCTCTGCGCCTGTCACCTCATCTGCAAAATGGGGATTGAGACTGTGAGCCCCACATGGGACATGGACTGTGCTCAACTTGATTTACTTGTATCCATCTCCACGCTTTAGTACAGTACCTGGCACATAGTAAATCCTTCACAAATACCATAATTATTATGTCAAGAAAAAGGTCATTATCTGTAAAATGGGGGTGAAGACTGTGAGCCCCACGTGGGACAACCTGATCATCTTGTAACCACTAGTGCTTAGAACAATGCTTTGCACATAGTAAGTGCTTAATAAATACCATTATTATTATTATGTTGTTAATGTCAACAATCAGAAAGTTTAGAAGAGGAGAAGGTTTGGAGAGGAAGATTAGTTTTTGGTCTTGTGGATAGAGCACAGGCCTGGGAGCCAAAAGGTCATGGTTTCTAATCCCGACTCTGCCACTTGTCTGCTGTGTGACTTTGGGCAAGTCACTTGACTTCTCTGTGCCTCAGTTATCTCATCTGTAAAATGGGGATTGAGATTGTGATTGTGTCCCCTGGGACTGTGTACAACTCGATTTGCTTGTAACCACGCCAGCACTTAGTACAGCGCCTGGCACATAGCAAGGGCTTAACAAATACCACATTTATTATTATTATTATCACAATGCCTTTGGATTGAGACTGTTTTTAGAGAGCTGATAAAGCCAGGTGTCACCCACACTCTACTGAAACTGTCCCCATATAGAGAGAGGCAGAAACACCAGCTCCTATTGTCCATGATTTCTTTTTTGTTCTGTACAGATATTTTTGAACACAAAACCCAAATTCCCTGGATTATTAAGTTAAAAAATGAGATAGATGAAGCCAACACTTTCAATTTTTCTGATTTCTCAGAGGAGCTCGCCAGACGGAGAATTAAATTCAATTCCATGAAAAGAGTTTTAGAAGCACCAGGAATCTCCTGTGGACTGAAATATCTCATTGAGGATGGGGCATGAAAAAAATAATAAATCATTCACCACACGAGAACAGGCATTTAAAACTCAGAACATGAAAATATCCTGCAGCGATCAGTGAAATGGATCATTAAACTATGTTCCAGCTATGTTGGAGAAGTTATTCCTTCTTCTGGCTATAAATGGATGCAGCACCTGGATTAGGCAATATTTTCCTCTTCTACAGAGTATACACTGCCTGAATCTGAAGGGCTCTCAACTGCTTGGCCTTAGAACTGCCTGATAGCTTCTTTCTCAGAGGACTCCTTTACAATTTCCTTATTTGAGATTTTCAGAATATTGCAAGGCACTTGGAAAAATAGGGAGGATGTCTTGTTAATGAGCATTTACAGTGAAAGGAATACGTCTTATAAAATAGAGATGTTCTTTCTATTTTAAATTGAGTTTTTTTAAAACAAAGGGTATTCCACTCAATTTTTGAGCAAAAATTAATTTTTAGTCCTAGCACCATAAAATGTAATGATCTAGGAGACATTTGATTTTTTTTCCATTTTTAACTATGCGTGTACTCAAAGCATATATGAGTCTGAGTCTGTTTCTTAAATGTTGCCGTTTCATGAACAAAAATATTCCCAGAAACAACATTCACAGCTTATGTTCAAATATAACTTAAGCTCCATCAACAATGATATCTATTGAGTGCATACTGTGTTTTGCATCATTTATTCAGCTCTCCCTCAGCCCCACAGCACTTATGCACAGATCCATGGAAGCAATAAGAATAGATGTAACCTCACTGTGGGCAGGGAATGTGTCTGTTTATTGTTGTATTGTGCTCCCCTAAGTGCTTGGTACAGTGCTCTGCATACAGTAAGCGCTCAATAAATACTATTGAATGACTGAATGAATAAAGTGGTAGCAGTAGGGTAGTACTATCAATATTAGTAGTAGTACAGTCCTCTTGTAAACTCACTGTGGGCAGGGAATGTGTCTGTTATATTGTTATATTGTATTCTCCCAAGAACCACTTATGATCGTACCCGGAGAGTTTCCAGTACTCTACCAGTCTCGACTACAGAAGGGAGAGTCAAGCGTGGCTCAGTGGAAAGAGCACGGGCTTGGGAGTCAAAGGCCATGGGTTCTAATCCCGGCTCTGCCACTTGTCTGCTGTGTGACTTTGGGCAGGTCACTTAACTTCTCTGTGCCTCAGTTACCTCATCTGTAAAATGGGGATTAAGACTGGGAGCCCCACGTGGGACAACCTGATCACCTTGTATCCCCCAACAAACACCACCATTATTATTATAACCATTCCTTTCCTAGCTTGGGCAGTGGCTTGCAAGCAAAAGGCAAGCTGCTACAAGTCAAAGCTCACCCATGCTGGGCAGTAGCAACAAGGGAGAGAGTCAATCAATCAATCAGTCATATTTATTGAGCACTTACTGTGTGCAGAGCACTGTACTAAGCGCTTGGGAAGTACAAGTTGGCAACATATAGAGACGGTCCCTACCCAACAGTGGGCTCACAGTCTAGAAGGGGGAGACAGACAACAAAACCAAACATATTAACAAAGTAAAATAAATAGAATAGATATGTACAAGTAAAATAAATAGAGTAATGAATATGTACAAACATATATACATATATACAGGTGCTGTGGGGAAGGGAAGGAGGTAAGGTGGGGGGGAAGAAGAGGGCGAGGAGGGGAGAGGAAGGAGGGGGCTCAGTCTGGGAAGGCCTCCTGGAGGAGGTGAGCTCTCAGTAGGGCCTTAAAGGGAGTCGAGGACAGTGATTAAAGTTTACCATGCAGAAGAAGGCAATGGTAAACCACTTCTGGATTTTTACCTAGAAAACTCTATGGATACACTACCAGAACAATTGCAGATGGAGGTAGGGCATTCTGGAAGAGATGTGCCCATGGCATCGCTATGGGTCGGAGACTACTCGACAGCATAAGACAAGACAAGATGCTGTGTTTAGACCACTGTACTAAATACTTGGGAGAGTACAATGCAAAAGAGTTGGTAGTTGGTAGATATGTCCCCTGCCCACAATGAACTTACAGTCTAAATGAGAAGTTTATAGTCTTGGAAGGGGGTTGAGGGGAGGGTATTCGTGGGCAGGGAAAGTTTCTATCAACTCAGTTGTATGGTACTCTCCAAAGCACTTGGCACAATTCTCTGCACACAATAATCCCTCAACAAATATCACTCATTGATTGATTGATGGGCATTTCCTCAGAGTCAAGTGCTCTAGGAGATGGACAACACTGGAGCCAGGACTCTGCCATATAGAGTTAGTTCTGGGTTGGCTTTCTGGTCCTTGGACCCAAACTCTCTCTCTGTTCCTCAGTTTCCCCATCTGTAGAATGGGGATAATATCGTATCATCTCACTTCCTTCTTGTTTTGGTGAGATCTGGATTTTGGAAGCCGGCTGAGATACACCAAAGCAAGGGCCTGAGACATCCAGGGTTCTCTGGCCTTTCCCATTTGGAAGAAAACTGGTGATGCCAAGATGAGGGGAAGGGATGTTTCTTGCCCTACCCACTCATTCCTGAGTGCGGTGCTCAGCTGCAGCACACACACAAGCAGGTTTGTTTGGAAGTCTGGCCAGCCAGGGAGGGTAGAACCAGAGACCTTGTTGCCATGGTGATTCTACAGCTGGCTTCCCCGGGTAGCTCAGAGCCTGCTTTTCTGCACACTGATTTTCATCAGGTAGAAAAGCTTCTCCCTATCTGCAGCCCACGAGGAGCACAGCCGTAACAGCCAGGAAAGGCTCTGGGGAAAATGGAGAGCGGTACAGCTGCCTCAATCAACAGTATTTACTGAGCACTTACTGTGCGAAGAGCATTGTACCGCATGCGTGGGAGAGTACAATACAGTAGGTAGACATGATCCCTGCCCCTAGGGAGGTGATAGACTAGAAGGGGAGACAGACATCTTAAAAAATTACAGATGGGTGTGGGAGGCGGGGAGAGGTGACTCTCAGAATGGTTAAGGGAAACTGATTCGAGTGCTGGGGTAGAGAGAAGCTAAATCAGGTTGGACACAGTGCTCGTCTCACATGGGGCTCGCAGTCTTAATCCCCATTTTACAGATGAAGTAACTGAGGCACAGAAAAGTGAAGTGACTTGCCCAAAGTTGCACAGCAGAAATGTGACAGAGCCGGGATTAGATCCCAGGTCTCCCAAGCCCGTGCTCTATCCAATAGGCCATGCTGCTTTCAAGAAAGAACTCTACCTTGGCCGCAGGGTTCAGTTCCTTTATTTCTCTTCTCAGGAAAATACTTTTGTTTTGTCAGAACAATGCTATTTTAAGCTATTCAAATGGCAAGTGGGATCACAGACAACAGAATTACCCGCCTACCATCGCAGCTATGCACTTCGACACTGTTACACTGTGTGGAACGTGAGGAGGGAATGAGCGATAGCAAGATACCACACAACTGCTGTAGGAGAGTTGCACGGAGAGCTGAGAAAGGAAAAGCAAGGAGAATAGAGGAAACATTTTCAGGACAACAAAACAGCCTCAGACAATGCTGACGATGCAGTCTGCTGCAACCAGCCTGAAAATTGGGAGTCAATCATAAAAAATAGACCAGCATGGCACCTTAAACACTTGATATTCACTGCAGCCCTCAGCACTTATGTATATATCCATAATTTATTTTAGTGTCTGTCTCCCACTCTAGACTGTAAGCGCCTTGTGGCTAGGGAACATATCTTTCAATTTTGTTGAATTACACTCTCCCAAGTGTTTAGTACAGTTCTCTGCTCATAGTATGTGTTCAGTAATTACCACTGTTTGATGGTACACTGCTTTTTTTGTGAATAAACAATTCTTAAGGAAAGAAAAACAAGGAGGTAACAGCAGAAACAGCACAAGCTGCTGCAACATCAATCTATCAATGGTATTTATTGAGTGCTTACTGTGTGCAGAGCACTGTACTAAGTGCTTTAGAGATTCAAATACAAAAGAATGAGTAAACACATTCCCTGCTCACAGGGAGCTTACAGTTCAGAGGGGGAAATGGACATTTAAAGAAATTATGAATATGTACGTAATAATGTTTTTTGTTATGTTCTTACTATATTGCAAGCACTCTACTAAATGTTGGGGCAAATACAAAATAGTCAGGCCCTATGTGGGATTCAGAGTCTAAGTAGGAGGGTGAATAGGTACTGAATTTCCATTTTGCAGATGAGGGAACTGAAACATTGAATTTAAGTGACTTGCCCAAGGTCACACAGCTGGTCCTCTGTCTCCCATGCCTGTGTTCTTGTCACTAGGTAATGCTGTTTCACAATACTTTAGTGCTGCGGTGCTGAGGGTGGGGTGAATATCAAGGGCTTAAAGTGTGCACACATGACGGCACAAGTGAGATTTTGGGGGCACACAAAGTGGCCAGGGTTGTGGGTTACACATTGGCCTTTTTAGTCACACATGCACTCATGGGGAATTTCACCATCAGTGGTGTCTTTGAATACAAAGAGGAGAACTGTATATATATACGCGTGTGTGTGTGTGTGTGTGTGTGTGTGTGTGTCTAAGCACTTACTATGTGCCAGGCACTGTTCTAAGCGCTGGGGTAGATATAAGCTAACCAGGTTGGATACAGTCCCTGTCCCACATGGGGCTCACAGCCTTAATCCCCATTTTACAGATGAGGTAACTGAGGCACAAAGAAGTGACTTGCCCAAGGTTACACAGCAGACATGTGGTAGAGCTGGCATTAGAACCCAAGTCCTTCTTACTCTCAGACTCTATCCATTAGGTCATGCTGCTACACACACACACACACACACACACACACACACACACACACACACACTTTAAGCTATGCAATATCTATATCACCTCATTGCACCATTACCACCCTATCGTTTCTGGGAAACTTTTCCATCTCATTAGATGGATACTAAACCCATTATTTGGATAATCAAAAAAAAATACACTTCGAGCATATCAGGAGAAAAATAGGGATGAGAGGAACCAAAGTGAACTTAGGATCTGATCACTGCCTAGATCACCCAGCTTCCGCTCCACTCTCCCGGGGTTCCTCTTCTAACATACTACTACGTCACGCTAGTGCCCGCAATTATGAAATATGAATGAATTAGAAGGTGCATAACGGGAATCCTAAATTGCCCTCCGAAGCTTGCAGAAAATGCAACTGCAAAGGTTATTGTTCATAGCTCCATGTTAGCTCCACATCTGATTGTCTGCCTATTACTGTGGCTGTTTCTTTGCAGATGTGAAATTACTACAAATTAAGCTGCCATTGAATTTCTGGACTCGGTTACTCTCGTCCTCATCCATTCTCATTGTAGCATCACCTCAGCATACCTGAGGAGGGACGTTTTAAGCTTTATTGCTCTCCTATTTGGTGTTTGTGGAAAAAATGTACCACAGAGAGAATTTAGACCATTTCTAATAGTATTATCATTTCACTGAAAGACACCCAGTCGAGAGGATTTCATGACCCTATCGATACACTTCAAATTATAGGAATAGAGTTGCCCTTGGGTTCAAAAATGGCGCTGCCATCCAAAAGACTGAATTTATAGGGGTAAGTGTCAGAGAGAGAAACTCTCACATGCTTTGTAGTCTCTCAAACAACCATGACCGCTAGATTACAATGAATTTTCCAAATAAAGAATTTGTCTCATGCAGGAAGAAACCCATTCATATTTCTTGAGGCTGCCAGCCTCAAATGCTTTGCTGACTCTACAACTTTGTGAATATCTTTTTGTATGAGCCCAAACATAAATCAGGGCAGAGATGGTTACCTCGAAGTCTGTATCCTACTATATATTTGGCATAAGCTTCACATTATGGTTATTATACTTGAACTCATGATGGAATAATGTCATTACAATGGATATCAAAATAGGTCTGTCCCATCGACATCTAACATTTCTTTGCAGATTTCCATTTTCCTAAACTCCCTCCATGTAAAAGAAAATAACTCAGAGCCAGAGTCTGCTAGAGAAGAGATATGCATAAGCATTAAATCCTTGCCATGGGGCAAGCCTCTAGGCTCACCAAGATTTATTTTAGAAATTTATAAATAATTCCATCTCTTCCTCTTGCTACAGCTTCAGCCTCAGTACCAAAGTTCCTTCCAAAAAATGGTCAAGATCCAAGTGATATGGAAACTGGATGAATAGTTATTCTTGAGAGATGACTTAGTCTAAGCTGACTCTAAATCTCTTACCATTTTCCATGCATTTTCCAGTCTTTTACAGTGAGTTTTAACTCTAATTGTTCATTCTGATCAGCTTGTTTTTTTAAAAAAGCAGACAAGACTGGGAAAATACCCACTGAATTACTCATTTAACACTCAGTGTGAGGATATTTTGATGTGCTTCATATTTCAGTTAAATAGGCAACGAGTTGTTATACAATCCCCAATTTCTTCATGGCTGTAGGAATTGTCCCTTGCTCCCAACAATTGCAGGCACTTATTATTTATATATGAATCATACATATTGAGCACTTAGTAGCACTTATGTATATATGTATACATCTATAATTCTATTTATTTATATTGATGCCAGTTTACTTGTTTTGATGTATATATATAATTATATTTATATTGATGGATGTTTACTTGTTTTGATGTGTATATACCTATAATTCTATTTATTTATATTGAGGCTGCTTATTTGCTTTGATGTTTGATTTATTTATTTTATTTGTACATATTTATTCTATTTATTTTATTTTGTTAATATGTTTTGTTTTGTTCTCTGTCTCCCCCGTCTAGACTGTGAGCCCACTGTTGGGTAGGGACCGTCTCTATATGTTGCCAACTTGTACTTCCCAAGTGCTTAGTACAGTGCTCTGCACACAGTAAGCGCTCAATAAATATGACTGAATGAATGAATGTCTGTCTCCCCACTTCTAGACTGTAAGTCCGGTGTGGGCAGGGATTATTTCCTTATTGTTGAATTGTACTTTCCAAGTGCTTAGTACAGTGTTCTGAATAGAGTAAGCGCTCAATAAATACGACTGAATGAATGAATGGGTACAGAGTATTGTACTAAGTTCTTGGGAGAGTACAACATAGTTGGTTGACATTTCCTGCCCTTCTGGAGCTTACAGTCTAGAGGGGGAGGCAGACATTAAAACATATTATGGATATGTACACAAATGCTATGGGGCTGCCAGAGGGGTGAATAAAGGGCACAAATCCAGTGCAGGGGTGATGCAGCACTTTCATCTTTTACCAGTGAAGTCTAGGCAAAAAAGAGAGAGAGGAAAAAGTACCAGAGAGATGAAAATAATTTCAAGGCCTGGAAACGTTGCATGACAGCAAGTCCCAGTCCTTGAAAGGCACAAAGGAATTGGAGGAAGAAATCTATTTTGTAGTGTTAAGTTGGGCCAATCCATGATGCAATGGAAATTGCTTGAGAAATGCCTGTCTCATATCCTCTAGAAGGATATGAGACAATGCCAGTTCAATGCCAGTTTGGGTCAAAGCTTGACGCCTCACTTCCACTACCTCTGTCAACTTCAGTGGCATGAGATAGGTTGAACAAGATTGGGCTTATTTCACAATTCTATGATGGTAGTGAGGAAAATGTCTAAGTGCCTTAAACTCTGATAGGACTGGCAGATTGGCATAATGTAATTTTCCAAGGGATTGGAAGCATATTACAAGACAATCCTAACTGTGTTTTCAAGCATGGCTGCAAAGAACTAGTTCAAAATGGTCAGCTGAACTACTATAGGCCCCTTAGAGCTTCAATTCACTTCAGTCTTCATATTCTTCTTCCCACCAATGCCTACAACACTGACAAACCCTTTTTGTTTGCCTATACATCCAAGGAAAACCCAGAAGGGTATCTATCAGGACAAGGGGCAGGCATTTCTAGACTGTGAGCCCACTGTTGGGTAGGGACCGTCTCCATATGTTGCCAACTTGTACTTCCCAAGCGCTTAGTACAGTGCTCTGCACACAGTAAGCGCTCAATAAATATGACTGACTGAATGAATGAATGAATTGACAAAAATTGCACCAAGACAGACAGTCCAAAGTCTTAGTCTGGTTATGCTGTGGAGAAGTGAGCAGCTTGCATGAAGCTTGCCAAAATTTTATTCAGGATTTCACTAGCCTTAGAGTTTTCATTTCTGCCAGAATAAAAGGAATGACAGTTCAGGGGCAATTGGAGCAATCATATTTACTAACGTAATTGCCCCACCTTGTTTTTTAAGAGGAAATTTAAGATTATTTTTTGTACCACATACTTGTAAGCAATTTTAGCAGTGCCTTCTAGGTAAGGAGGACGAGCAGGGTAAGAATAAAGTAATGCAGCAGACAGGCACTCTCACTGGGGGAGGAAAGTTTCTTATGGAAGTGGGTGCACTCCAGGGTAGAAGGAGGAGAAAAGAGGGGGGTTATGGTAATTCACTGAGTATCAGTTGCATGCAACAGTTGAGAGAATGTAATAGAAGTAAGAGACAGTCGCAAGTATGCTTACCATCCTCTTTCTTCTCCCCTCTTTCCAACTTCTCTTTTTTCTCCTACTTCCCTTATTACTGGACTTAATTCTTCTATGACCGTGAAATGGCCCAACCCATTTTCATGTTGCAAAAAAGAGGGGCAGATATGTTAGCTCCTTGTGAGCAGGTATTGCGTTGCCTACCAACCCAATTTTATTGACTTGTGCAACCGCTGAGAACAGTTCCCTGCACACGGAAAGCACACAAGAAATACCATTGATTGTGAGTAAATGTGATAATTTAACTCTACTAGATGAGCTGATAATGATCATTCTTTGAAGAGAACAAGTTGCAATCCAATCCCTTATACCAGTGTATGGGAAAACCACTAAGTAAGTTCATTTCAGAGAACCAAAGCCTGGATTTGCACAAGGACCCAGGTTGGTGCTAGTAGGGAGGGTGAAAATGAATACCTAATAATAGTAATTAATTATGGCATTTGTTAAGTGCTTACTGCTCTGCACACAGTAAGCTCTCAGTAAATACAATTGAATGAATACTATGTGCTAAGCACTGTTCTAAGCACTGGGGTAGATACAAGGTAATCAGGTTGCACACAGTTCCTGCCCCACATGGAGCTCACAGTCTCAATCCCCATTTCACAGATGAGGTAACTGAGGCACAGAGAAGTTAAGTGATTTGCCCAAGGTCACACAGCAGACAAGTGGCAGAGCTGGGATTAGAACCCATGTCTTCTGACTCCCAAGCCCAGGCTCTTTGCACTAGGCCACACCTTATTAAAATGATCTCTCCTCCAAGAGGTCTTCCCTTTCTTTTCTCCTACTCACTCTCCCTTCTGCACTGCCTTTGCGTTTAGATCTGTACCAAGTATCTGATATTCACCCCATCCCTACCCCAATAGCATTCATTCATTCAATGATATTTATTGAGCGCTTCACTTATGTACATATCAGTTATTTATATCAATGTCTCTCTCCCCCTTCTAGATCAATCATATTAGAGTGCCTATTGTGCACAGAGCACTGTACTAAGCACTTGGAAGAATACAACACAAGAGAGTTGGTAGACACCTTCCCTACCCTAAAGAAAGGGAGACTCATTATGATCAAGAGGTATATCTACCAATTCTGTTACACTGTACTTTCCCCCAAGCAGTTAGTACAGTGCTCTGCTCACAGTAAGCACTCAACAAATACCAACGATTGGTTGATTATTATTCTGGGAGCATCAGAAAACACTGTTGTCACACTCTTCATTAGTAAAAATTTGGGCTCTGATGTCACTCAGGACGAGACACAAATCCATTCCTTGAGAAACCCAGCCCAGTTCATTCCCCATTCTAGGCCACACCATACCTCTTAATTACCAGGTGCTGGCTTCTCCCATATCCAAACTCTTACATTCTACAATATCAGCAATGCAAACTAAAGCACAAGAAAAATCCTTTTTGACTGATTATAAAAATGGAGACACCTAAGAGCATCAGTGAGTAAAAGGTCAGAATCTTCATTGCTTTTACCCCATTGCAGTCTAGCCAAAGTTCAAATTGGTACCTCACTACCACACCACCTCCATGGCTCAACCCTGCTGTGAAGGGGCATCATTTAGAGGTTTGCTTGCCGATTAAACCGTGTGCTTGTTGCTGCACATATTTATTGTACATATTTACCGTTCTATTTATTTTATTTTGTTACTGTGTTTTGTTGTCTGTCTCCCCCTTCTAGACTGTGAGCCCGCTGTTGGGTAGGGACCATCTCTAGATGTTGCCAACTTGGACTTCCCAAGCGCTTAGTACAGTGCTCTGCACACAGTAAGCGCTCAATAAATACGAATGAATGAATGAATCATTTTGTTGAAGAAAGCCAAAATTCAGCCACTTAGAACATTGATCACCTCCTTGGTCTCTGAGCAGAGGGACCATTAGAAACTGATGATGGAGATGTACTAATAAAGCCCTGTCCCCCAAAGAAGGTGCGAGGATGATGCTCAGGGGAGCAGTAATAATAATCATAATGGTGCTCTTTGTTAAGCACTTACTACATTGTACTAAATGCTGGGGTGGACACATTTCCTGCCCCAAATGGGACTCACAACCTAATGGGGAAGGAGGACAGGTACTGAAACTCCATTGTACAGATGAGGAAACCTGAGGCACGGAGAAGTTAAGTGACTTGCTGAAGGTCACAGAGATGGCAGAGCCAGGATGAGGATCTAGGTCCTCTGAGTCCCAGGCGTGTGTGCTCTTTCCACTACCATGTGCCCAGTAAAGCAATTCAGCCTGATGGGAACATGACACCATTATAGCCCAGTACACCATGGGAGCTGGCTTTGGTTCTGACCTATGTCATGTGTGACTCCAAGTCTATCCAGTCCTGTTCCACACATTTCAAGAGCACACCCAGGGAGCCAAGGATAATTACTTAATGATCTGTAAGGACAAGGATAAAAACCACATACTGTAGCACCTCCTAAACTGACAGTTTGAAGCCCTAGATTAGGGTAATAGTCATGTTTGCCCTTTTATTACTAGGAAAGAGGATTACATAAGGCTCTAAGAGGTCAAACCACACCTGATGTAACCTCTGAAGATTCAATTATCTCTGCTCCACGATCTGTGCTCACTGGTGCATGCAAGAAAGTCCTTTCTCTGAAGCTTCGTGACCTGTTATTGCTAAGGAGGAACAATAAAACCAGCTGGATACTAGTCCTAGAACTCTTCAATCTTAAGGGACAGTAGCACATCTCTGACCGCAATAGAAGACTTTTCTTTAAAGAATTTTCTCTCTTGGTTTTCAGATGAAAACATAACTTGAAAGGCTGGCTGGTACACGGTAACTCTCCTCCAGAGAGGAATTATTTGTGTGACATCCCTTTTACTGTTGTCAGCTTCTGTTGTGTCAGCTGGGTGTGGGGTGACTGAATAGCCCAACCCTAGACCTGTCAAAACAAGTGCTCTGGTGGGAAAACAGCCTAATAAAATGCCTTATCTGGGATTGGCATCGCGAGGCCCATATGCATGTGCCAAGTGTAGGGTCAACTTTAGAAAACACTCTCATCTTATAAGTCTAGTGTCCAATTGAGCAGACGCCTAAACGGTTATTATTATTCAAGTGCTTTTCAACCAAAGCAGGACATTAACTTGAAGAGGGTCAGAAGATAGTCACGAAGCAATTTGAGGGCTAGAAAATCAGACCGAAGATTAGGGAACCTGGGATTTTTCAGCTGGCAAAATGAACACACAGAAAATCTTGACTCTGAACATTAAATCTTGAGAAATCTTGTCCCAGAATCGGCCTCATTTTCAATTGACTGTGTAGACACAAAGCTCTTTTATGGGCAGGGAACATGTTTACTGTACAGTACCTTCTCAAGCATTTAGTACAGTCCTCTGATCAATAAATACCATTGATTGATTAATGACATGGCAGAAAGACATTTGTTTCTGCTGGGAGAGCCATTCATTCATTCAATCATATTTCTTGAGTGCTTACTGTGTGCAGAGCACTGTACTAAGCGCTTGGGAAGTACAAGTTGGCAACATTTAGAGATGGTCCCTACCCAGCAACAGGCTCATAATCTAGTAGGGGGAGACAGACAACAAAACAAAACATGTAGACAGGTGTCAAGTCATCAGAACAAATAGAATTAAAGCTAAATGCACATCATTAACAAAATAAATAGAATAGTAAGTATGTACAAGTAGGGTGATAAATCTGTACAAACATATATACAGGTGCTGTGGGGAGGGGAAGGAGGTAGGGTGGGGGGGGTGGGGAGGAGGAGAGGATAAAGGGGGCTCAGTCTGGGAAGGCCTCTTGGAGGAGGTGAGCTCTCAGTAGGGCTTTGAAGGGAGGAAGAGAGCTGGCTTGGTGGATGTGCGGAGGGAGGGCATTCCAGGCCAGGGGGAGGATGTGGGCCGGGGGTTGACGGTGGGACAGGCGAGAACAAGTCCCAGATAGTGGCTAGTAATCACCCTAGGGCTACTCAATTTGAAACTTGCTGATAGATGGGCTGGGAGCCCTCTTCCTCTCCAGCCCGCCTGGATTCTGAACGCTTCCATGAAACTTCCACTTTGAGACTGTGAGCCCCACATGGGACAGGGACTGTGTCCAACCCTATTTGCTTGTTTCCCCCCTAGCGCTTAGTCATGGGGCTGGGAGTCAGAAGGGCATGGGTTCTAATCCCAGCTCTGCCACTTGTCTGCTGTGTGACCTGGGCAACTCACTTCACTTCTCTGAGCCTCACTTACATCATCTGCAAAATGGGGATTAGACTGTGAGCCCCGTAAGGGACAGGGACTGTATCCAACCTGATTTGCTTTTATCCACCCCAGTGCTTAGTTCAGTGCTTGGCACATAGTATGTAATTAAAAAATGCCATTATTATTATTATCATCATCACCACAGTGCCTGTATATAGTAAGGGCTTAAAAATACCACCATTATTTTTATTACTATAATTAAAGTCCCAAACTGTCTCAGCTCCAGCCCAACCCCAGTTCAAGCTGAGGACATCAGGTATCCCTTCTTTCTAGGAGAAACAGGCAGGGACGTGCATGTCTTGTTGGTCCCAATGAACCAAGGCCAACAGTGGGTACCACACACACAGGTGCTCTTTTGGGGGCAAGTGTTGGACATGAGTAGCATGAGTAATAATCGGATCTACCACCAAAACTTAAATACCCTTTCCATTATAGACAAGGCCAATGACAGCCTTCACGGTGGTATTCCTTGGATTTCCATCCTCCACTAAGATCAGTCGACAGAGAGAAAATGGGCTGATATTGTTGCTGAAAGGACCTGAGAAACTCACCCTTAAGAGTAATGAAACACTGGGAGTTAGCAAACATTAGAATGACCACTAAGGGAGTTAATGGTCTCTCTTTCCCTAGACATTGTGAAATTTTAGACTAGAGCCTTATCTGCCTGGGTTGGCTTGGGGATGGCTATCTACCTGTTCACACACATTACTAATAAGAAATACAAGGTTCTGAGCTCTCCAGTTGGATTGTTTCATTCATTTCATTTTAGTGATGATGAGCATAATGCAATCATAATGAGGCATTTCCACCCTTCTTCTTTCAGAAATTTTCCAACAAATATTCACACGATACTAATAAACTCATGACAAATAGAAGGGAGAGCAATGAAAAGTTAAGGGAGATTGAGTCTGGTCTAGTGGGCTGAAGAAGTCTCCATCTGGTCTTACATTACAGACTAGATAAAGCATTCAACTGAGGATATAAGTGAGTTTTTTGAAAGTTTTAGGAATGGATTTTTTGTTTCAGTTCTGCGGAACCCAATATTTTTAATAACATTTGTCTTGAGCCTAATAGGAAGCCCTAAATATTTACTCTCTTGGTTCCAGCTTCAGTTTCAATATAGTCTTTCATGGTTTTGTTTATTAACTTCTTTCATTTACTGTTCCAGATAGTAAATGTTGATTTGGTGACTGTTGTAAGCATCATCAATGATCCTCTTGTGCTACTGGTATATTTGCTTTTAGCAAATTACTCGTCTCTAAAATGTAGTTCCGTTTTCCAGTTATTTTTTTCAGATAATATTTTCGATATCAATAGTGTATATTGAGCACTTTGGTGCAAAGCAATGTACCTCTGACCTGGGGAGAGTACAACAGAGGCAAAACCCATGTTCCTGTCCACAAGAAGAGCATACGACCTAACGGGTGAAATAGATGTACCAAAATGTAGAAATAGTGGGGAACAAGAAAGAATGAAGATCGAAAGTAGAGTGAATATGGCAGATTGAAATCTCACAATAAATCATTGAATATACAGCTGAATAGATCAATATACACCAGGACTAAAGATGGGAATGAATTTCATGGATGGTTGTTGGGTTGCAGCATGCTAGTGGAAAGAGCCCAGGCCTGAGAGTCAGAGAACCTGGGTTCTTAATCCTGGCTTCATCAATTGATAGCTGTGTGGCCTTGGGCAAGTCACTTAACTTCTCTGTGCTTCACATCTCATCTGAAAAATGAGGATTAAATCTTCCTCCTTCCAACAGACTGTGAGCCCCATGTGGGATGGTCTGACTGATGTTGATTTGGTGACTATTGAAAGCATCATCAACAATCCTCTTTTGCTACTGGTATATTTGCTTTTAGCAAATTACTCTGTCTCTAAAATGCAGTTCCATTTTCCAGTTGTTGTTTTTTTCAGATAATAGTGCATATTGAGTACTTTGGTGCAAAGCAATGTACTCTGGGCTTGGGACAATCAATCAACAGTACTGTGTCCAACCTGATAAACTTGTATCTATCCCAATGCTTAGAACAGTGCTTGACACATAGTAAGTGCTTAGCAAACACCATAAAAAAACTGGTCCAAAGTGGGATACAGTCTCCTTGAAAAGATGGAGCTCAGTCGGATGGACCATCGGAAACAATGGATTCAGCACTCACCAGTGGGACTCCTCCAGGAGGCCTTCCCAGACTGAGCCCCCTTATTCCTCTCTTCCTCCCCTCCCCATCACCCCCCAACCCTACCTCCTTCCCCTCCCCACAGCACTTGTATATGTTTGTACAGATTTATTTATTTTACTTGTACATATTTACTACTCTATTTTATTAATGATGTGCATAGAGCTATAATTCTATTTATTCTGACGGTTTTGACACCTGTCTACATGTTTTGTTTTGTTGTCTGTCTCCCCCTTCTAGACTGTGAGCCTGTTGTTGCGTAGGGACCAGTTCTACATGTTGCCGACTTGTACTTCCCAAGTGCTTAGTACAGTGCTCTGCACACAGTAAGCGCTCAATAAAAACGATTGAATGAATGAATGCTTCTTCAAAGAGAGCTTTTGACATTATATACTGTCTTTTTCCAACTTTGGTTAGCTCTCAGTTACCCTGCTAATGAGGTCAGGGATAGCATAGGGACATGAACTTCATGGACCAGTCCCAAACCTCATCTTAGCTGTCTATGGAAGTGAAATAAACTAGCACAGTATTCTGATTTGTGATTCAGGAGGATTTACTTCGCCTACACACTGCTATTCTCCATCTACACCCGGCAGGATTTCAAGAGGAAAGCCCAGTTTAGAAGTGAGTTTGGGAGCTAACATTTGGGATTAGCAGGTGAAGAGAGCAGGTATGTAAAGTGTTACCAAAGGGTGGAGAATCTTGAAGCTAATTGTGTGGATTCTTTACCTGAGGGATATGGCAAGCCAGTGGAGTGTCTTGAGGAGAGGGCTGATGTGGATCATATAATAATAATAATGATGGCATTTATTAAGGGCTTACTATGTGAAAAGCACTGTTCTAAGCACTGGGGAGGTTACAAGGTGATCAGGTTGTCCCACGTTGGGCTCACAGTCTTAATCCCCATTTTACAGATGAGGTAACTGAGGCCCAGAGAAGTTAAGTGACTTGTCCAAAGTCACACAGCTGACAATTGATGGAACTGAGATTTGAACCCATGACCTCTGACTCCAAAGCCCGTGGTCTTTTCCACTGAGCCAAGCATATAAATATAATTATAATCCACATATATGTCATATATGTTTATACAGATTTATTACTCTATTTTACTTGTACATATTTACTATTCTATTTATTTTGTTATTGATGTGCATCTAGCTTTATTTTTATTTATTCTGATGACTTGACACCTGTCCACATGTTTTGTTTTGTTGTCTGTCTCCCCTTTCTAGACTGTGAGCCTGTTGCTGGGTAGGGACCGTCTCTGCATGTTGCCAACTTGTACTTCCGAAGTACTTAGTACAGTGTTCTGCATACAGTAAACGTTCAATAAATACGATTGAATGAATGAATGAATGATAAAGCAACACTTCAGGAAAAATGCAGCAGCACGTAGTCTATACACTGGAGCAGGTAGAGGCTGGATCTAGGGAGAACAGCAAAGACTTTGGTCTAAATAGCCTAACTGAGATAATGACCAAAGCTTGTGACAGAGGGGCAAATGTTTGGAAAGACGAGAAGGAGCAGATCCAGGAAGTGGAATCCTGGGATATTCTTTGGAAGAACCAGCAGGATTTGTCAATACACTGAAATTTAGAGTTGAAAGACAATGTGTAGTCATGAGGGCAGGACAAGGTTGTGGTCTTCTGGGATAGGCAAGATGGTGATGTTATTGATTGAGATAGGAAATAACTGTAACAATAATAATAACAATGATGGTATTTGAGCGCTTAAAATGTGTCAAACACATTTTATTACCCTACACTATTACCCTAAGTGCCAGGGTAATAATAATAATAATGGTACTTATTAAGTGCTTACTATGTGCAAAGCACTGTTCTAAGCACTGGGGAGGTTACAAGTTTATCAGGTTGTCCCACAGGGGGCTCACAGTCTTCAGCCCCATTTTACAGATGAGGTAACTGAGGCCCAGAAAAGTTAAGTGACTTGCCCAAAGTCACACAGCAGACAAATGGAGGAGCCTGAATTTGAACCCATGACCTTTGACTCCAAAGCCCGTGCTCTGTCCACTGAGCCACGCTGCTTCTCAGCGTGGGTAGATACAAGACAACCAGATGTCACATGAGGCTCACAGTCTAAGTAGGAGGGAGAACAGGTATTGGATCCCCACTTTGTAGATGAGGGAACTGAGGCACAGAGAAGTCAGGTTGAGAAGCAGGATGGTGTAGTGCATAGAGCCTGGGCCTGGGATTCAGAAGGCCATGGGTTCTAATTCTGACTCCACCACTTGTCTGTTGGGTGACCTTAGACTTCACTTCTCTTGGCTTCAGTTCCCTCATCTGTAAAATGGAGATTGAGACTGCAAACCCTACATGGGACAGGGACTGTGTCCAGCTCGATTTGCTTGTATCCACCCCAATGCTTAGTACAGTGCCTGGCACATAGTAAGCACTTAAAATACTATTATTATTATTATTAAGTGATTTGCCCAAGGTCATATAGGAGACAAGTGGTGGAGCAGGGATTAGAACCCAAATCCTCTGACTCCCAAGTCTGCACTCTTTCCACTAGGCCACACTGCTTCTTGAGGAAGAGATTTTGGTAGGAAAGATGAGTTTTCCATTTTTGGATGTGTTGGAGGAGCTAGTGGAACTTTTAAATGGAAATGCCCTGGCTGCAAGAGGACACGTAGGATGGCAGTTTTAGAGTAAGCAATCAGCGCTAGAAAGATAGAATTGGGTGTCACTCCCATGAAGGTGGTAGTTAGTTGAATTCACCTCTGTGGTAGCTTGAATTCAAGTAAGTAAATGAGTTACTTTAGAGAATGGTGTAGAGTAAGAAGGGTAGAGGTTGCAGAACAGATTTCAGGGCTTCCACAGTTGAGGGATGAGAGGTGGAAGAAGGATCAGGAAAAAAGATGGATAGCATTCTTGATTCCTGCCCACTGTCCAACGATCCCAATGTTTCTCATCAGGCTTGCTCCAGACAGTGCTGATTAGAAAGAGTTCAGGAGGTCTGGCGTTATTGGATAAAATAGAGCTGGGGAATAAATGGTTAAACTGGACCACAATAAGAAACAATAACAAATGGCAAGAGACTGAAGGGGACTTCCTCAAAATCTCCTTCCTTTCTGAGGGGATTAGGTCTTGGTTTTCCCTACTGTGGCTTCAATGGTTTGCTTTAGGTCTTGGAGTCAGGAACTGTACTGCTCTAATGATTCATTTTCATCCAAAAATTAGAGCAATAAACCACAAAAAGGTAATTACCACCGTAATTGCAAAACACTAAGTCAGTTACTCCCTCTTCCCCCACCCTCTTACTTGTATATGCCTGTAGATAGGAAGCAGAAAGGCATAGTGTGTAGAGCGCAGGCCTGGGTGTCAGAAGGTTATGGGTTCTAATCCCAGCTCTGCCATTTATCTGCTGTGTGACCTTGGGCAAGTCACTTAACTTCTCCTCAGTTTCCTCATCTGCAAAATGGAGATCAAGAGTGGGAGCCCAGTGTGGGACAGGGACTGTGTCCAACCTGAGTTGCTTGTATCCACCCCGGTGCTTAGTACAGTGCCTGGTACATAGTAAGTGCTTAACAAATACCATGATTATTATTATTAAGTTATTCTCTCCATTTGCCAATATAATTTCCTGCATTAGGTACAGTGTGAATTTTTAAATCAAGGGTTATTTAAACTTCTTGGCCTATTGTTGCTGAGGAAAGAAATATCAAAACGAACATATTTTTCAGAGCAATTCATTCTCATCAAAGAGGCTTTTCTTCCCCAAAGGTAAAAAAACAATTTCTCAAAAACTAGTGAAACAAACAAGGATTGGTTGGCCTGCTTGCTCACGAGGAAGGAAGTGCCACATACAAATTACGTATGTACTACCAGAATTATGTATATGGAAAACAATCAATGATACTTAATGCGCACTTACTTTAATAATACTAGAAATTATGGTATTTGTTAGGTAGTTTCTATGCGCCAGACACTGTACTAAGTATTGGGATGGACACAAGCAAATCTGGTTGGACACAGTCCTTGTCCCATGTGGGGCTCACAGTCTCAATCCCCATTTAGCAGATGAGGCAACTGAGGCACAGAGAAGTGAAGTGACTTGCCCAAGTCACACAGCAGACAACCGGCAGAGTTGGGATTAAAAACCACATCTTCGGACTCCCGGGCCCATGCTCTATCCACTATGCCACGCTGCCTCTCTATTGTGTGTAAAGCACCATACTAAGCACTTGGGACATTACAATAAAGTTGGTAGGCACAATCCCTGAACGTATCTGCTCTGAGTAAAATATGATCAGCCCTCAGGTGGAATTGGAAGGAGAGGAATCAGGTGACAAAACTGGTTCCAGGGAACAAATATAGGAAGGAGAAGAGGGAAGAGGGAGCTAACTAGAAGAACAATGGAGCTGGTGGATCAGGAGCCTGAATTTCCCGAGCTTCCTATGACTAATTCCATGTCTGATGAAAGTAAAACAGCCGTGACCTTCTGTGAATCAGTGAATGCAGCATAACCAAGGACTCGGTCCATCATCCATCTAGTGAACAGCTCACTTAGTAATAATCCCCACAGACCAATTAAAAGCCCTTGCAAAAATCTAAGAACTTTCTAAAGGTCTAGATGAAGAAAAATCCAGAAGCTGCTAAAATATTTAGGGTCATTGTTCCATGCTGATGTTTCCCTAGTTTGAACTTAATAGGACAAACGTTCTTTGTGAATGGACCAAAGGGGCAACAATGGAATCAGTTTTACCTTCTGTTCCCCAGAAGTTAGGCACTCAGAAGTTATGAGACTCATTCAAGTGTCAGCAATGAGGGGTAGTTTGAATTTCAAACAAGGAAATGTCCCTTAATTTAATTCTGCCTCATGTCAGCCGCTCTGATGTAATTATCTCATACCTACTCAGAGGATAGCCCAATGCTTGGCACATAGTAAATGCTTAATGCCGTCATCGTCCAATACTGGTTACTAGTTTTGAGCTAGTGATAGGGTGAATCTAAGTCGCTACTAAGGGCCTCATCAATCAATGGTATTTATTAAGTAGTAATAATAATAATAATAATACTTAAAAAGCACTTACTAAGTGCCAAACACTGTTCTAAGTGCTGGGATAGTTCCAAGTTAATCAAGTTGGACACAATCCCTGCCCCTCATGGGGCTCACAGTCTAACTAAGAGGGAGTAGGATTTAATCGCCATTTGAGATGAAGTAATTGAAGCACAGAGAAGTTGAGTGACCTGGCCAAGGTCACACAGCCGACATGTGGCAGAGCCACTTGCAGAGCACTGTACTAAGCACTTGAAAGAGTATAATTTGACAAAATTGGTAGACATTCCCTGTCCACAAGCAGTTTACCACATTACCAAGCATTTCTTGACTAAGATGTGATTGGATAAAGAAGAGTCTGGAAGGAAACTCAAGAGACCATTTAGTCCATCCCTCTACCAGCAGGTAGGCCTCCCCTCACTTACGTCAACCCCAGACAGACATATAATGTTTCTGTAAACAGTATTTTACATTATGGGATAATTGGCACTCAAATTGGTCACTATAAGTTAAAACAACATACAGTGGAGAAGCAGAGTGGCTGAGTGGACAGAGCATGGGCCTGACAGAAGGACCTGGGTTTTACTCCTGCCTCCACCACGTGTCTGCAGTGTGACCTTGGGTAAGTCATTTCTTAACCCCTTTGTGCCCCAGTTGCTTCATTTGTAAAATGGGGATTAAGACTGTGAGCCCCATGTGGGACATGGGCTATGTTCAACCTGATAAGCTGTACCCACCCTAGCACTTAGTACAGTGCCTGGCATATACTAAGTGCTTAACAAATCCCATAAAAGAAAAAAAGCAGTTTGCCTTTTTGGAAAGAGAATTTACTTTGTACAAGTGAATGTATCTCTTGCTTTATCCTTCCCTGACAGGGCTAGCTCACCTCTGGATTTTCTGTAGTAAATCTCTACTATCACCAAAGTCCAGGGCTGCCTGACATTTTATCGTAGTTGACATGGGACTTTCCAATTCCCATGAATGTTCCAAGTTTGGGGAACTTGGTTGCTGACTGGATGTGTTTGAGACTTTTTTCCCTTTCTATTGAAACAGCCTATCCCACAAAATCTATTTCAAATAGACAGCAACAACATAATCCAGAAGATGTTTCTGTGAGGACAGTCAGGCTCCCTGAGATGCTGCTGCTGAGGGAAGAGAATCTCAGACTTAATAGAAAGGACAGAGAACCCCCTCTCCTGACATCAAACAATGGGATCCAGACGTTTGGGAATGAAATGGAAGTGGAACTTATCATCCTGTCTTTATTATTATAACCCCAGAGCACCGAGAAGAGTGACAGTCACAAAGGAGCTGCCCAAATAAACAACTTGTTCCAGACAAAAAAGAACACTGGCCCAGTTCAACAATCCCAGTTTGGCTAGATGATTTCAACTGATATTTATGATCTTGGAATACTTAGTCCGCTTGGCCTGTCACAGGAAACATCAACTAGAAACCCAATCTTTCTCAGCAGTAAAGCAATGTAGTTAGTACATATTTGCTCTCCAGGCAAGAATGGAAAAGGAGAGAACAAACAAACCTTAAAAGAAAACCTCCCAGTATTTTAACAAGGCATAGAAAAAAAGACAAACAGCTCTTTCCATTTTTCCCACTGCTTCCCTGCCCTTTGTCCTGAGAGAAGGAATGGAGGAAACAATTTATCTCCTTTACCTCATACGTGTGCTCACAAGAATAAAGATTCTGTTTCATCATTTGAGACTAAAGAAAGCAATCCTTACCTTCATCCATCAGAAGAGAAGCAGCTTTAGAGTGTGGCACTGGTATCCCTTTTTCGGTACTTTGGATTCAGACCAAGAAGATTTCTCTTCTGGTTCAGAGTTAACCAATAATCTTTCACTAAGTGAGATGAGAAAGGAACAATAAGTAAACCAGGTCAAACTTGTGTCCTAAAACTGAATCTTTATAGATGACTTCCAGGCTCCCATTTTGGTTTTTTTTTTTTCAGTGTCTTTAGTGAGTATCTGGTTGATCTAAGCCCAACCACAACTCTCCAGACCTTCTCTGAGGAAGGATCATTCCTCTCCTGTGGAATCTCGCCAGATTGGTCTCCACAATTCTCAGGTTCTTTTTCACCTAAGACCACAAAGGATGTGGAAAGGCTAGGGCCCATTCTATGGTTGCTCTCTAATAAAAAACTAGTGGTCTTTGTGCCTACCTTCTGATAGCTAAAAACTGCTCCCTGGACACCCTGAAGCCACTACTGAATCTCTCAGACAGTCTTGATCACCCAGATACTCACCAGCTGTGTTCGGCCTGGCTCTCAAGTGCTTCCAGCTGGAAGGAATAAAGGTTTGAGTAGGGAAGGAGGGGTGGAGGGAAGTAGAGGAGATGTTTGGAAGGTCAGGAATGGGGGCTTCTTTACAAAGCCTGTTTGGGTGTATCTCAGAAATGGGCCCCAGGATTCAGAACAGGACTGAGGAACAGGCAGATCCAGAGCTATTAGCTCTAGGCTTCAGACCAAAAACCTGAAGAAACAAAGCTTCTGGACAGTGCAGGGACAGGAGTAAAGCATCCTGGGCCAGGGGATGGGACAAATCTGGGCCTTTAGGAATAGTTCTTGCTTTTGAGCACTTATTGTGTGCAGAGCACTGTACTAAGCACTTAGGATAGTACAACAGAGTTGGCAGGCATGCTCCCTGCCCACAACAAGCTTACGGTCTAGAGTAGCTTATTCTTTTGTGTCCTAGCCTTCCCCACGGCAAAGACTATTTCTTTTACGTATTCCATGTGTTGGCAGGCCCATGACAGAGGATACAATAAGTACTTGACAACAAAGGTTGTGGGAAAACAGATCAGGAATGTTCTTATTCTTCAGAATGCAGGAAGGAAATGTGTAGGGCAGCTGGATGCAAGATCAGAAAAGCAGAACAAGAAAAGTTATGTCAGCACGAAAAACATTACCGCCCCCCCCCCCCCCCCCCCCCCCCCGCCCAGCCAGCCCTGTGCCTGATTCACAGGGAAATCACAACAGATGTCATTCAGCATTGACTAAAGCTCATCCCCAACCACTCTAATCACTACCTTGTTTTTCCACAGAGCAAATATAATTATTTTTGGTGCATGTGTTTGTTATTGGAGGTTGAAACAGATGCTGAAGGTGTGGTTTAAAGCGATGTGTGTTTATTATAAAACACCACAATGGGCTCTCTGCTATTTACATCGTCATTCTATAAACAAGGTATTGGCACCAAATGGCTGTTGTGAATTGAAACTGAATAGACAGATTGGACTTTGGGTTGCAAGTATGCTTGCAGGATTTTCTAAATTTGGTGTGAGTGGGTATGCACACTGTTAATGACTTTGGCAGATATCCATTTCTTTTATCAAAGGACAAAGACCTGCCAATCCATTGGTTTTGCCCATATGAGTGTCATAATAATGTGGCAGAAAAGCACTTGCATCTCAGCTTCTTTAGTATGCATGGCAAAAAGACTTAGCTGTATTAACTTCAAGCCCCAAGAAACTTTATAGTGCAGAAATCCAGTACGTTTTAACCCAAATTGTTGATTTTGCTTTGACCCCAAGGAAGGATCGTTTCAAACTATTGGCTGGGTTCTTGATTCTTCTTCACACAAATCCCACTCTACAGGAGGGGTACAGAAGTGTGGCTGAATGTCCAAAGAACACAAATTCTGCTTTACTGAGCAAAGGCAGGGCTTGATTAATTATTTAAAATAATAATTGGGGCATTAGCTAAGCACTTACTACATATCAAGAACTGCATTAGGCACTGAGGAGGATAATCAGGTCTGACACAGTCGCCATCCCACATGGAGCTCACAGTAAGGGGGAGGGTTTATGGGCATTTCATCCCCATACTACAAATGAGGAAACTGAGGCACAGAGAAGTTAAGTGACTTGGCAAAGGACACACAGTCTAGAGAAGTGAAATGGCCTAGTGGATAGAGCATGGGCCTAGGAGTTAGGAGGTCATGGGGTCTAATTCAAGCTCTGCACTTCTCTGCTGTGTTACCTTGGGCAAGTCACTTCACTTCTCTGGGCCTCAGTTCCCTCATCTTAAAATGGGGATTGAGACTGTGAGCCCCACAAGGGACAGGGACTGTGTCCAACAAGATTTGCTTGAATCCACTCCAGGGCTTAGTACAGTGCCTGGCACATAGTGCTTAACAAATACCATCATTATTATTATTGTTATTATTATTATTATTATTATTATTATTATTATCATCATCATTATCGTCAAGGCCTGTTCACCTGAACTCATGAGGCAATTCTCCCAGCTTGTTGAATTTACCTTTTTTTAAATGGTATTTGTTAAGCAATTCTCATGTGCCAGACACTACATATACTAAGTGCTGGGATAATCAGATAAGTTGGACACAGTCTTCATCCCCATTTCACAGATGAGGTAACTAAGGCACAGAAAAGTGAAGTGACTTGCTTGAGGTTACGCAGCGGATAAATGGCGGAGCCAGGATTAAGAACCCAGGTCCGCTAACTTTCAGGCCCGTGCTCCTTGCACTAAGGCACACTGCTTCTTCCTTGTTATCTATCATTGCCTGCAGAATATTCTTTGGGCTCTGTCCTCCCACAAAGAGATTATGAGCCCTAGAAGGGTCAGGTACCAGGCCTCAAATGGATCTTTTAGGAAATAACATAGGACTTAGTATAAGGGCTAATAAATGCTAATATTAGTGATAATTGAGCCAGACAGCTAGATGATGTGACCTCAGATTATATGATGCCAGTGTCTACTGGAACAGGCTCCAGTTCAAGTCAAGGAGAATTCATGTTTGAAATGAACCACCTTTGGTTCTGGGAAGGTTTTTGGAAAGTCTTTCAAATTCTTCATGAAAGACACTTTGAGCGCGTTAAGCTGAGTGAAGAAATGCAAAGTTTGCATGAACATCTATTGGAAATCAAAAAGCCAAACAACTTTTGCATCAACCACTGTGTTGACAGGAATTACAAATGAGGGGCATTAAACAGCACCACGTTATTTTTGGGTGGGTTTATCTGTCTCTGACGAATACTTAGATCAGTAGCTGGCTGTCATGTAGCCAGAATGATATTCTTCACGGAAATTCTTGGTAGATGCCATATCATTAAATATGGGGGAGTCATTCAACCCCAAACAAGTGTGGGCGCCTGAATGAAAAATAAATGGAATAATTAAATCCAACATTACAGAAATCATGCTTTGGAAGTGGAAACACTAGAGAGAGTAATGAGAGAAAGAGCAATGGAAAATCTTGCCCTCCAGCCAAACAGCAACATACTGCATTGTAAAAATTGTCAAGAGACAAGAAGCAGAGTAAAGAGTCCTGCAACTATACTGACATTACACCCTATCAGGCTTCAGTTTCCTCCCTACATGAAGGTGGCAATGGCAATGGAGAAAGTGAATCATTTTCTCCTTTCACAGGTGATTTCCTAGGGACTCCATTAGCATCTCAGATGAGCAGCTCCATTTCTATTCTTTCCCTTCCATTGCTCTACTTCTTAGAGCTAGGGAATTGATATAGGTTCATGATGAATGGAGAGTAAAGAAGTCACTAGTAAAGGAGTCAGAAGGCAAACACTCCTCTTGGCCTTCAACTTCCGCTCTGAAGAAGTCTATTTTTTCTTTCTTTTAATTAGATTTTGGGAAAAAGGTGTATTCCCTTGGCTCTTATGAGAAAATAGTGAAAGAAATCTTCCAAAGCAGACTCAACCAAAAACTGTATTTCTCCAAGCTAAAAAGGTGGCCTCTGAGATTCAACTGGCAGTAAGTTACTTCAACATACCAAGAGTTTCAGCACGCGAGCAGACTTGAAGGTGACAAATTTCCTTGGCTGTAAAGAGCACCATGGCTTTCTCCCCTGAGCATCTGACCCCAGAGGAAAAAGAAAGGCAGCAGAATCAGCTCTATGACCACTGTTTCAGATAGTTGATATAAATGGGCTACCCATGGCCAACAGCAGTGAACAGTTGTCATGGGGTGGAGGAAGACAATTTGAGAAAAATGGGTTCAAGCCTCAGGCCCAGTTCTAATTTCTCTCCCAGAGACCTCTGCACCAGGAGGTTCAGGCAGAAATGAGACCAGAAGCTATGCTACTATTACCGTTTTCATTTCATATTTATTTCATTTCATATTTATTGAACTCCCTCTAATGACTTCCCATTTCCCTCTGCATCAACCAAAACTCATTATGATTGAGTTCAAGGCTCTCTACTAACTCTCCCCAGCTTACAAATCAACCAGCTTCACCTGGTACTCCTCAACTCACTTTCTGTATTCCTCCCAAGCCAATCTTCTAGCTGTACCTCCATCTCACTCATTTATTCATATTTACTGAGCACTTACTGTGTTCAAAGCACACAGAGCACACATCTTGATCCTCCTATCTCTGTCCTCTTGCTCAAGGTAGCCTTTTCCTCTCCTCCTCCCCACCCCGCCCTACCTCCTTCCCCTCCCCTCAGTACCTGTATATATGTTTGTACAGATTTATTACTCTATTTATTTTACTTGTACATATTTACTATTCTATTAATTTTGTTAATGATGTGCATCTAGCTTTATTTCTATTTATTCTGATGACTTGACACCTGTCCGCATATTTTGTTTTGTTGTCTGTCTCCCCCTTCTAGACTGTGAGCCCATTGTTGGGTAGGAACCATCTCTGTATGTTGCCAACTTGTACTTCCCAAGCGCTTAGTACAGTGCTCTGCACACAGTAAGTGCTCAATAAATATGATTGAATGAATGAATGAATTTGTTGTACACTTACCAAGTGCCAGGCCTAAACCCTGGAGTAAGATACAAGAGAATCAGGTGGGACACAGTCCTTGCACCACTTGGGGCTCACAGTCTTAATCCTCATTTTACAGATGATCTAACCGAGGCATAGAGAAGTTAAATGGCCAGCCCAAAGTTACACAGCAGACAAGTGGTGGAGCAGGGATTAGAAAATCTCAGAATACATCTCCTCATTTGTCTCTGCATCAATAGAAACACCTTAGGACAAGGTTCAAGGTTCTCTACCAATTTTCTCCTCCTCCTAGTGGAAAGCCCTCTCTTCTCCTGTTAAAGTCCAGTTCGCTCTCGTCACTATCCTCACCTCTAACTAAACCTTGTTCTCGAATCCCTGGTCTCCGACCCTCACAAACAACCTTTCTCCTGCGTAGATCTCCCTTCCCACTACAATCTGCCAAACCAGACCCTCACCGCCTTTAAAGTCTTCCTATAAAACCAGTTCCTCCAGGATACATTCTCTGACTAATCATGCTCTTCCAGGTCATGCCATCCCATCAACCACCTGGACATTCACATGTACACCTGATTGTTTACTCTATTTGCTGATTAATTTGTTCTTTTGATCACTTTTCAGCAGTTAGCATCTGCTTTAGTTCTTGTTCTAGTTGGTCAGACTGACTGTGCTATAGATTGTAAGAGGGACTATGTCAATTAGTTTCACTGCCTCTTCCCAGTAGGAGGAGGATGATGACGAGACTAAAAAGAGTATGACAAGACTAAAAAGAGTTAAATAACATATATAGCACTGCTAAACAAAAGTTGTGATCCCATATGCTCTTTTACAAGCCCCTGTAATAATAATAATGATGATGGCATTTGTTAAGCACTTACTATGTGCCAAGCACTGCTCTAAGCACTAGGGTA
Source organism: Tachyglossus aculeatus (assembly GCF_015852505.1). Lineage (NCBI taxonomy): Eukaryota > Metazoa > Chordata > Mammalia > Monotremata > Tachyglossidae > Tachyglossus > Tachyglossus aculeatus. Next base: position 16,035,207 of record NC_052077.1, read on the forward strand.
GATACAAGGTAATCAGGTTGTCCCATGTGGAGCTCACAGTCTTCATTCCCATTTTACAGATGAGGGAACCGATGCACAGCGAAGAGAAGTGATTGACCCAAAGTCACACAGCGAATAAACTGGAGGAGCCAGGATTAGAACCAATGAACTCTGATTTCCAAGCCTGGGCTCTTTCCACTAAGTCATGCTGCTTCTCCCATGCCCCTGTAGAGCCTAGAATATCTCACTTCCCAGATATCTGCTTGCAGCTCCTGAAGTGTTTTTAAAAGAGGGGGCCTCAAGGAACTAAAATTCCAACTCTGCTAATTATGTCTCATTTACAAGTGCAAATCAGATTAGTTAAAAATAAACTTTGGTGAGTAATAGCTTTAGATCCTGGCCTTATGATAATTTAAAATAAATGATTGGATTTAGGAAATTAATGTGAATTCACTAGGTTAATTAAGAGGCAAGCAGTAAACTGCATAATTAACCAGAAACTTTGTTTCAATAAAAGTTGGTGGGCATAAAAGCCTCTATTCCATAAATTGAAAGGGAATGTCTAATCTCAGGGAGTGATGGAGGTTCCGGATACCACTTGCATTAAAAATTGATCTGATACTAGCCAAACTCTGGGGATATTTGTTCAACCACTGAGTTCAGCTTTCTGAGAATGGAACACATTCTGCATCTCTTTGAAAATATAGAACATCCTGAACTCTGGACTGTGGGGAACTGTGAAGTGAACTCAGCACCACTGGTCTGTGTTGGCAAGGGTAAAATGAAGTCTCATTCTATATTCCTAGCCGGCTGCAATGATACTCATCCATGGGAAGCAGGTTGGCCTAGTGGATAAAGCACAGGACTGGATGTCAGAGAACCGGGGTTCCAATCCCAGATCCACCACTTGCCTGCTGTGTGACCTCGGGCAAGTCACTTAACTTCTCTGTGCCCTAGTTACCTCATCTGTAAAATGGGGGTTAAGACTGTGAGCCACATGTGGGATAAGGATTGTGCCCAACTTGATCAGCTTATATCTACTCCAGAGCGTAATACAGTGCCTGGAACATAGTAACAAATACCATACAAAAATTAGTGGTACTTATTAAAAGGCTGCTGTGTATGGCACACTGCACTGGGTGATGGGGGATAAAAAGAGAACTGTATGATGTAACCTGTGCTCTTGGAGAACTTACACTCTATCGCAAAAGACCCAGGGACAACAACAAAAGAAACAGCCCTTACAAGAGTGAGTGAAGAAAATTACGTAATAAACACAGGTGAATAAATCACTTAAATAACAAAATGGATAAAAGCAGAGAAATGTTCAGATGTTTGGGAGATGATGTGAATGAAACAGTGTGGGGAATTTTAATTGGAGGATGTCAAGTGGAAGGGTTGTTTTAATGGGGCTCATCACTTTACAAAGTTGAATGGGGAAGGACATTTCAGATGAGAGGAAGGAAGAGGAAGGAAGGTGGGAGCAGTGGGTTAGAGGTGGGAGAGCTCAGGGGTGATATTTCCCCCTCCAGTTTCCACTTATCTGAGCCCAGGAGGGACAGGGAATGTGTCTAATTCCCAACTATGTATTCTCTCCCAGCATTTAGGACAGAGCTCTACATCCAGTAAGCTCTTAATAGATATTATCAGTACTTACCTAAATCCTGAATGTCAAAAACAGAGTTCACTATTTCCTCCAATCAGTCAATGGTATTTCTTGAGCACTTACTGTGCAGAGCCTGTACTAAGTGCTTGGGAGAATACAATACAGTAGAGTTGGTAGACACAATTCCTGCCCACAACGAGCTTATAGGAGGAGACAGATGCTGTGGGTCTTGAGGAGGGGTGAATACTGGAATGTTTTAGGGGTACAGATGACACAAAAAGAAGGGCTTAGATAATTAAGACAGGGTTTATTCAGGGAAGGCCTCTTAGAAGAGATAATTTTTGTAGGGCTTTGAAGATGGGGAGAATGGCGGTCTATTGGATATGAAGAGGGAGGATGCTGTAGGTGAGGGGGCAGGATGTTGGCAGTGAGAAAGACAAGCTCAAGGAGCAGTAAGTAGGTTGGCGTTAGAAGAGCAAAATGTGCAGGTTTGATTGCAGTAGGAGGTCAGTGAGGTGAGGTTTGGCGGGGAAAGCTGACTGAGTACTTCATAGTTGATGGTAAGGAGTTCCTTTTTGATGTGGAGATGGATGGGCAGTAATTGGAAGTTTTTGAGGAGTGGGGCGATGAGGACTGGGCAGTTTCTTTTATAAAAATGATCTGGGCATCAGAGTGAAGTATGGACTAGAAAGGAGAGGCTGGAGGCAGAGAGGTCAGCAAGGAGGCTTTTGATATGGTAGAACCAACAGGATTTGATGACAGACAATATATGAGTTGAATGGGAGGTGAGTTGACTATACTGCCAAAGTTATGGGCTGGTGAGAAAGGGAGGATTGAGTGCTTACTGTGTGCAGAGCCTTATATGAAGAACTTGGGAGAGTACAAGAGAGTAGCAGCGTGGCTCAGTGGAAAAGAGCCCGGGCTTTGGAGTCAGAGGTCATAGTTTCAAATCCCGCCTCCGTCAATTGTCAGTTATGTGACTTTGGGCAAGTCACTTAGCTTCTCTGGCCTCAGTTACCTCATCTGTAAAATGGGGATTAAGACTGTGAGCCTCCCCGTGGGACAACCTGATCACCTTGTAACCTCCCCAGTGCTTAGAACAGTGCTTTGCACATAGTAAGTGCTTAATCAATGCCATTATTATTATTATTAATTAATGGTATTTCCTGAGCACTTACTGTGTGCAGAGAACTGTCCTAAACTCTTGGAAGAGTACAATATAGCAGAGTTGATAGATAGGACAATTGCCCCCAGTATTCTCCCAGTACCCCAGGTGCTAATCTTTTAATCACGTGCAATTGCCCTTCCTCCCTTACCTTTCATATTTTGTCCATCACTAAGTTTTCCCACTAGTTCTCAGACCCATTCTTTTCCTCTCTAATCCCACAGGGTTAGTCCAGGCCCTGAGTAGTTCACATGGGGTTGGGGATTATTTCTTGGGAAGAAGTGAAATGAATCCGGCTTTGGGGGGAAATGTGATTTCAGAAGGGCTTTGAAGATGAGGAGATTTGTAGTCTAGAGGATTTGAAGGGGGAGGGATTTTCTTACAGGAAAGAGGGCTTGAGCAAAGAATTGGATGAGGAAGAAATGGGAATGAGGTAGAGTAAGTTAACTTTAAAGGAAGGGAGAACCTGAGCAGGGGTGTAGTGGGAGAACAAAGTAGTTAGGTTAAATGGAAGAAAACTTTAGAGGGCCTTAGAGTTAAAGATCAGGAGTTTCTGCTTGATATGGAGAGGAATGGGTTACCATTATAGGTTTTTAAGGGGTGGGGAGCCAGAATGACTGTAAGATCATCTGTGGGCAGAGAATATGTCTATCAACTCTTGTTATATTGTAGTCTCCCAAGCACGTAGTACTGTGCTTTGCCCACATAGTAAGTGCCCAATAAATACCACTGATGCACTAGTTGACGTTTTAGAAAAGTGATCTGTGATTATGGCAGAGATATTTAATTGTATAACTGATTATAAACTTGATTATATTTCTGTTATTTGTGATAGTTGCAGGCCAGAACTTCCAATTCAGGACTACTATTCAGCTGTAAAATATTTCCAGGATCAAAGATTTGGCAACACAATTCCATCACTTTTTAAGAAAATAACTTGCTTTGCTTTTGCCTTCTGAACACTGTTTCCTAATGATTCTCTTTCTTGGCTTTGAAAGAAAATAAATTTATGGTTTTTATTTTTTGCCGACCCAGTGATGTTTCCAGATCTTCAAAGAGTGGAAGATTTGGCTTCAGTGCACACAGAAAATGGACATAAAGTGAATAGAAAACTCGTTTCAGCCACGGGGCTTCCTTCGGGCACAGTGTGAAGAAGAAAAATATGATATAATTGAAGGTGAAGGAGGGAAAAGCAAGAGAGTTCATTTTTCAGAAAAAAAAAATGACAAGGCACATTGCCCTCAGGGCAAGGAAACTAAACCAAAAGAAAATAAGAGCACTACACTGTCTCGAGACCAAAAGGTAAGTCAAAGCTGGGGGTGGAAAGAACCAGCTTGGATATCTCTGTCATTTAACTTCGGGGCCACCAGCAAAGAAAGAAAGATAGCCCAGAGCTTATTGTCAATAATTATGGTACTTGTTAAACACTTATTATGTGCCAAGTACTGTTTTAAGCTAGGGTAGATACAAGTCTATGGTGGAAGGTAGCAGGAGATGGCCTCTTTGAAATCTCAGCATTGCTAACGATTTAATGAGTCTGGCAATGGACCTGTTCAGTGCAAAAATTCTCAAATCATCTGCACCCTCCTCTCCAGGGGATTGCTGTGCTTTCTCCATTTCATTTGAGGCTGAGAGTTTCTGAGAAGTGTCCATCTCAGTGCTGGAGAGAATGCTCCTGACCCTGGAGGATTTGGCCTGAGCATTTCCTAAAGCACTCTCCAGGGCAGAGTACATTGCATTATTATCAATGACCATCTCCCCATCTTCAAAGCCCTTCTGAAATCACATTTCCCCCAACAGCCTTTCTCAGATTCAGTAATGACCATTTAAAGCAAAAGTGATCCCAGATCAACCTCATTAGCTTCCTTTTGCTTTGCTCCAGGAGCCTCATTATGGTGTAATAGATAAAGCACCACTTCTAGACTGTGAGCCCATTGTTGGGTAGGGACCGTCTCTATCTGTTGCGACTTGTACTTCCCAAGTGCTTAGTACAGTGCTCTGCACACAATAAGTGCTCAATAAATACGATTGAATGAATGAATAAAGCACACACATGGGAATCAGAAGGTCATGGGTTATAATTCCAGCTCTCGCCACTTGTCTGCTGTGTAGTCTTGGGCAAGTCACTTCAATGTGCCTCAGTTACCTCATCAGTAAAATGGTAATTAAGACTGTGAGCCCCATGCGGGACAGGGACTTTGTCCAATCCGATTTGCTTGTATCCACCCCTGCACTTAGTACAGTGCCTGGCACTTAGTAAGCGCTGAACAAATGCTACAATAGTAGTAATTATTGTGGTATTATTACTTGCCTGAAGGAGCCAAGGAGAAGAACCAGCCTGACTCGGATCCAAAAAAAATCTTCCCCAGTATGAATCAATTCACCACTCCACCCTTCAGGTCAAATGAAATAAGGGAAAGTGAATTTTCTGTGAATGGCCATGCCACATATTCTCTGTGTGCTTGCGGTTGCTAGATTTCAGCTTTGAGAATGTTGGGGCTGGAAGATTTCAAAAAGCATGCTGTTGCAGTTAATTGCTATGAAAGGATCAATAATTAGAAACAAACACAGCAGGCATTGTCTCTATTGTTGTATTGTACTTTTCAAGCGCTTAATACAGTACTCTGCACACAGTAAGTGCTCAATAAATGTGACTGAATTGAATTGAATTGTGCTTATTATGTGCCAAGCACTGGGTGGGCCTGCGAGTCAGGGGACCTGGTTTCTGTTACTGGCTCTGCCTCTTGAACAGGGACTATGTCCAACCTGATTGCTTTATGTCTACTCCAGCATTTAGTAGGGTGCTTGGCACATAGTAAGCACTGAAATACAACAATTATTATTATTATAGATACAATCAGATCAGGCATAGTATCTGACTCACAAGGGGCTCACAGTCTAAGGGGGAAAGAGACCAGTTATTTAATCCCCATTTTACAGATGAGGAAAGTGAGGTAGAGAAGCAGCGTGGCTCAGAGGACAGAGCACAGGCTTCAGAGTCAGAAGTCATGGGTTCTAATCCCAGCTCTGCCAACTGTCAGCTGTGTGACTTTGGGAAAGTCACTTAACTTCTCTGTGCCTCAGTTCCCTCATCTGGAAAATGGGGATTAAGACTGTGAGCCCCATGTGGGACAACCTGATTACCTTGCATCCCCCCAGCACTTAGAACAGTGCTTGGCACATAGTAAGCACTTAACAAATGCCATCATTATTATTAAGTAACTTGCCCAAGGCCAGCATGGCTCAGTGGAAAGAGCCCGGGCTTGGGACTCAGAGGTCATGGGTTCTAATCTCTGCTCCACCATATGTCTGCTGTGTGACCTTGGGTGAGTCACTTAACTTCTCTGAGCCTCAGTTACCTCATCTGTAAAATGGGGATTAAGACTGTGAGCCCCACGTGGGACAACCTGATCACCTTGTATGTATCCCCCCAGCGCCTAGAACAGTGCTTTGCACATAGTAAGCACTTAGCAAATGCCATTATTATGGCATTATTATGGCACTGCCACCTCCTAGTCCAAAATGCCGGGTGGGGCCAACAGCATGTTAGAGAGACCATTTACCTAGCCCTCACCCTCACCTTCTAAGGGGCTCTGCCCACTTTTAAAACTTCAGTCTGCCAGTCACATTTTAAAAAATTTCTAAGCGTAGGCTTACTTGACTCCCAGTTTTCGAAGTCCCAAGGAGTTGGGGCCAGATAGGCTGAGCCCTGAAGTACAGGCCCATCCAAGGCCAGTAGACAGTTACAGAGCCTCTGGTTCAGGGAATAGGTAGGCTCAGGTACATGGTTTTATAATAATGATAATAATAATGATAGTATTTGTTAAGTGCTTATTATGTGCAAAGCACTGTTCTAAGCGCTGGGGGGGGATACAAGGTGATCAGATTGTCCCACGTAGGGCTCACAGTCTTTATCCCCATTTGACAGATGAGATAACTGAGGACCAGAGAAGTGAAGCGACTTGCCCAAAGTCACACAGCTGACAAGTGGCGGAGCTGGGATTAGAACCCACGACCTCTGACTCCCAAGCCCAGGCCCTTGCCACTGAGCCACGCTGCTTCTCTATCCTTTCCATAGAGTATGCTTCTCTATTCTTTTATCTGAGCAACACCTGCAAGGGCTGAAAGACTTGGCAGGACCAGCACTAAATAGGAGGAAAGATTCTGCTTATTGATCTGCTCAGTCCTTCCTTCGTTATAGATAGTTTGTACTGGCAATAAATAGGATGCTGATTGATTCAAGAAATATTGATTGGGATGCCACAATACGCAGAATCTAGCAAGTTTGGAAGCAGAAAGTGTTTTCCCTCAAATAGTCAGTGACACAAAAAATTGTTTTTGGACAACAAAAAGATGTAGGTTAATTGACTTGAGAAACTTGAATGTAGAGAGGCCAAGTCTATAATAATAATAATGGTATCTGTTAAGCGTTTACTATGTGACAAGCACTGTTCTAAACCCTGGGGTATATACAGGGTAATCAGATTGCCCCACGTGGGGCTCACACTTCTAACCCCCATTTTACAGATGAGGTAACTGAGGCACAGAGAAGTTAAGTTCACAGTTTTAGACTGTGAAGCCACTGTTGGGTAGGGACTGTCTCCATATGTTGCCATCTTGTACTTCCCAAGCGCTTAGTACAGTGCTCTGCACACAGTAAGCGCTCAATAAATACGATTGACTGATTGATTAAGTGACTTGTCCAAGGTCACACAGCAGATAAGTGGTGGAGGCGGGATTAGAACCCAAGTCCTCTGACTCCCAAGCCCACGTTCTTTCCACTAAGCCACACATCTGTGTACTAGAAACTACAAAGTAAATATACGTCGGACTGTAAACTACTCCAATTCCAATTCCTTACCACCAGTTAGTTCACTGCTCTTCACTCAGTTTGCTTTTACATTCTTGTTGATGGTAATAATTATGATAACAACAACAAACAGTATGTCAAACACTATACTAGGTATCCTAGATATGCCAAGCACTGTACTAGCTACCCTACAGTCAGATTAGACACAGACCTCAGATATGGCCCCTGTCCCAAACAGAGCTCACAGACTACAGGAGAGGGAAAACAGGTATTTCTTCCCCGTTTTATAGATGAGGAAATTGAGGCCCAAAGATGTTAAGTGACTTACCTAAGGCAAGTAGCAGAGTCAGGAATAGAACCCAGGTCCTCTGACTCTCTAGAGATCATTATCATCTCTTTGATGATGACATTCATTGATGATGATGGTGCTTACCTAGCATGGAAAAGTGGAAAGTGAAGGCAATAATCCAGATAATTAAGATCCAAGCTGTATCTCCTTGCTCCCTGAGCCCTCATGTCTCAGGATAACTACTCCACCCTCCAAGGCAAAGCTGGAACTCTGCTGCTACTGCAATCTGAAGAATGGCCTCTGAGGACTGGAAAAGATGCAATAAGACCTGAAGGTGGCTTATATATTTAAGCAGCATGGCTTCGTGGCAAGAGCCCGGGCTTGGGAGTTGGAGGTCATGGGTTCTAATCCCGCCTCCGCCACTTGTCTGCTGAGTGACTTTGGGCAAGTCACTTAACTTCTCTTTGCCCCAGTTACCTCACCCGTAAAATGGGGATTAAGACTGTGAGCCCCACGTGGGACAACCTGATCAACTTGTATCTATTCCAGCGCTTAGAACAGTGCTTGGCACATAATAAGCACTTAAATACCACCATTATTATCATTATTTATTCAAGAGTAGCACTGTGGTCTAGTGGATAGAGTAAGGGCCTGGGAGTTAGAAGGATCTGGGTTCTAATCCCTGCTCTGCCACTTGTCTGATGTGTGACCATGGGCAAGTAATTTAACTTCTCTGGACCTCAGTGACTTCATTTATAAAATGATGATTAAGACAAATGGGATAGGAACTGTGTCTAACCTGTATAACTTGTATCTACCCCAGTATTATGCCTGGCACATAGTAAGCGCTTAACAAATACCATTTAAAAAAAAGTGGGGGCTCAGTCTACCTGATCCAGGTAAAATGACCTTGAGTCATCATCCTTAGTTTGAGTAACATTGGACTGGAGCAAGAGAAAAAGTGGCAAAGTGTGTGGTTGTTTATGAAGATATTTCACAGCCTACTGTGGGCTTCACACCCATGTGGTCTGTGCAATTGCTTAAAGAAATGCAGATGTGCTTGGAGACCTCAGGTTATAAGACCTTTGCTGGAAAACTAGCTGCTAGGCTGTATGTTACCCACACAAAGGGAAACTGTTAATTGCAACTCAAAAATGTTTGCCCAGGATGCAAGTTGTATATCACCCAAAGATAAAAGCTAACTTTGCAGGGCAGAAATGATCTAACAATGATGTAGTCATGATGTGTCACCTGTGATTAAATTAAAAAGGAATCAGAACTACCTCCCTTACCAGTAGAACTGTGATAAATGGCTGTTCTGGAAGAGTAGAGTCTCTGGACACTTTCTAATGGGTTTAGACCAGTATTCTTTTCATTTCCTCATAAATATTTTAAGAATAGAAAAGGAGAGAAAAGCGGGGAGGTGAGTTAGAGTGAAAGCAATGTTAGAGAGTGAAGAGCAGGCTGCCTCATAATAATCATAACTGTGGTATTTAAGTGTTTACTATGTGTCAAATACTGTGCTAAGCACTGGTGTAGATACAGGATAATCAGATTGGACACAGTCACAGTCCCACATTTTACAGATGAGGATACTGAGGCCAAGAGAAGTTAAGTGACTTACCGAAGCAGACAAGTGGCAAAGCTGGGATTAGAACTCAGGTTTTTTGACTGTCAGACCTACATGCTTGTTCCATGAGACCACACTATTTCCTCCTTCCCCATTACTGTTTGAACAAAGCAACTTATGGAGGCTCAACTGTTGTGATGGCTGGGAACAACTGATTTTTATCATTAGCATTTATTTACTTTTTGGTGGTATTTGTTAAATGCTTACTATGTGTCAGGCAGTGTACTAAATGCTGAGGTAGATACATGGTAATAAGGTTGGAGACAGTCCATGTCCCTCAGGGGGCTCACAGTCTTAATTCTCATTTTACAGATGTGGTAACTGAGACCCAAATAACAAACTATTAGAGCAGCGTGGCTCAGTGGAAAGAGCACGGGTTTGGGAGTCAGAGGTCATGGGATCAAGTCCCAGCTCTGCCGCTTGTCAGCTGTGTGACTCTGGGCAAGTCATTTAACTTCTCTTTGCCTCAGTTACCTCATCTGTAAAATGAGGATTAAGACGGTGAGCCCCACATGGGACAACCTGATCACCTTGTATCCCTCCCAGGGCTTAGAACAGTGCTTTGCACATAGTAAGCACTTAACAAATACTGTTATTATTATTATTATTAAGTGACTTGCCCAAGTTCACGCAGCAGGCAAACTGGGGAGTCAGGATAAAAACTCAGATCCTTCTGACTTCTGGGCCCATGCTCTGTCCATTAGGCCAGGATGCTTCTCTGTCTTGAGCCCTGCCGACTCATCCAAAGCACGGTAGCATCCTTCTTCTCTTAAGCACAGCTCGTAAATCACTAGTCGCAGAAATAGTTAAGCTCTTACCATCTCTCTGAGCACATCCCAAAGATTCCGCTTGCTTTCCCTGTCCCCCCCCAGTCTTCCTAGCATCATAAAAGAATAATAATACAAAGGAAAATCACAGGGATGGAGAGGAGGGTGTTTATTAGAAGGTGATGCATGGAGAGACCTGTTATGTAGACTTAGGATTTGATTTGTCAGAACTATAATCATTGGAGGCATGTGTCCAGCAAATGTGAGGGAGTAAGGATTACTGTGCTGAAAACCCAAAATGTCTGTCAGGCACTATTAACTCAGTTGGCTAGATTATAGACCAGCAAAACTGCATCTGAGACCCACTGAAGCAAACAGAGAACTAGTTAGTTGCATCATTTCTCGGTTGGAAGGCCAAAATTCATGGCTAGGGTAGACTGGCATGGTGTTTTCACAGGAGAATGTGTTAACTTTACCTAACTCATTCATTTTAAAAGGATAGCTGTGAATGAGCTGCACAAATTTTTATTATTATGGTACTTGTTATGTACTTACTATGTGTTAACAACCGTCTAAGCACTGGGGTAGACACAAGACTATCAGGTTGGATACGGTCCCTAGCCCACACGGAGCTCATAGTCTAAGTAGGAGGGAGTAAAATTTAATCCCTATTTTACAGATGAGGAAATTGAGGCACAGGGTAGTTAAGTGACTTGCCCAAGGTCACCAGCAGGCAAGTGGCAGAGCCATGGTTAGAGCCCAGGTCCTCTGATTACCAGACCTGTGCTCTTTCCACTAGTCCATGTCCCTTCAGTGTTAACTAGCTCTTAAAAGCCTGAGTGCCTGGATTACTCGAGTCACAGATGACAATAAATATTTGTTGATTCTGCCTGGTTGTGTTAGTAAAATGAAGAAAGTGGTTCAGGATATTTAGAGAAAAAGACGAGATAATTTACCGCTAATATCATCTCCCCTTATTGAATTCCCCTTCTCTGAGGCCACAACAAAAAGTGGTAGGTAGAAACAACAATTTTCATCTAGAATTTAACTAAGAAAGCTTGGCAATAACAAATACAGGTATTTTATAAGAAGCCATTCAAGGGAGTGCTTGTTTCAGCATATAAAAGGCTCATTTTCAAACACTGTATTAGTGATTACATGTTAATTATCCCTTACTACATGCTTCTAAAGCCTATCTCTGTTTCCCTCTCCTTTGGGGAAGACCAGAAATGGTAACTCAGGGAGATTAGTTACTTATCAATCACTCATCAATGTTAATACCTACTTACCTCTGCACTCACCGGACCAAATTTCAACACCAGTGTTAGGCTGATGGGCACAGGCTTTGGTAAACTGGGGCCACCTTGCTGATTTTCACTGGTCAGAGATGAAAATGAGTACTCTGAGCCATTTTACATTCAGCATGGCCCCGTTGCCTGACACGGGAGTAGGAGCCTCGAGTACAGGTGTTTGGGCCCAAGTTTGTAGAACAACTGAAGTTTGTGTAACTAGTTAAGTATAAGTATTTGGTCTTAGTTATCCTCCCCCCTTCACTGGCGACAACTTTGTGTGGGCTCTGGGATCTCTAAATCACTAGGGGCTTGGCATTGTGACAGCAAGGCCATTGGCTTCACCCCCACATTTTTGGGGGGATAAGAAGGGTAGCATAACGAACCTTGGATTTGGGAATGAATCAGTGAAGGAGTCAAGATGGTGGCTCCAAATCTCACTCCCTGCCAGCTGGGGCTGGAGTCCTCGCTCTTTCCTTGGGGGCTGGGGGTCTCTACGGGACAAACAGGGGCTGATCCGGATTGGGGTTCTCCTAACCCAACACTATGAGTGGGGAAAGGAACTCTGGGGACACAGTGGTGCCACTTGTGTGGTCCCCAGGGGCCCAGGGCCAAGCAGGGAGAGGCCAGCAGGTGAGTGGATCCACAGTGAGGGCAAAAGCTTCTGCCTGTCGGGGACCCCGGGTGAGGTGGTAGGAGGCATCAGGAGTCCTCTTAACACCTTGGACTTCTTCATCCTCTCTCCTTTCCGCCCTTCCTTCCTCTCTCCTGCTCCATCTTCTTCTCCTTTCCCTTCCCCTTCAAAGCCCCACACCAATGCCACACCCCCACACTCCACACTAAAAGTAGGCGTTGTTGCTCTTCTTCACGTTCACTCCGTTGTCATTGGTATTCACTGGAACACCTACTGTGTTGCAGAGAGAGCCTGGAAGCTCACAATATGAGCAGCATGGCCTAATGGGGAGAGCCAGGGCCTGGGACTCTAATCTTGCCTGCTTTGTGACCATGGGTGAGTCACTTAACTTCTCTAGGCCTCAGCTTCCTCATCTAAGATGGAAATTCTTTCCTCCTCTCCCTTCTACCTAGAACATGAGGCCCAAGTAGGATAGGGGCTGTGTCAGACCCGATTAACTTGTAACTACTACAGTGCTTAGTACATAATAATCATAACTGTAGGCAGGGTCTATAGGGCAGGTTTGCTCTGGGTTTCTTTCTGTAGTGAACTTAAATTCCTATGTCTGAAATCACCATGAGTGATGTGAGACTGTCTGGAGCAAACATAAACTTCACCATTAAGTCCCATTGGCTTCTTTTCCCAAAGCACAACCTGTATTTTAACTCTGGCCCTGTGGAAACAGGTTATGAGATTGTTTTTTAAAACCCCAAATCTAGCAGGACCTCTTTTTTCACCTTGAAAACCATTACTGTAGCTGAAAACAGGGGATTTAAGATAGAGAACCAGAGCACAGACAATTATGCGTGTACCTCTCTGAATCCTTTAAAGCCACTAGCCCACAGCCCTGGATCACCTCTACAGTCTGCTTCCTTCTCTCCTGTGCACAAGCCACAGACAGCTTGTTGGCACAAATCTAGATAGCAGGCCGACCTCGTCCACCACAAGTTCATCCTTGTGTGCTTTAACTCTGCTCTTTCCTCTGTCGGGCAATATTTCTCCATCCTTTATTAACTCCCATGTTCATTGCCTTCATTCATTCAATCATTCAATTGTATTTATTGAGCACTTACTGGGTGCACAGCACTGTACTAAGCGCTTGGGAAGTACAAGTCGGCAACATATAGAGATGGTTCCTACTCAACAATGGGCTCACAGTCTAGATGGGGGAGACAGACAACAAAACAAAACTTGTAGACAGGTGTCAAAAGTGTCAGAACAAATAGAATTAAAGCTATATGCACATCATTAAAAAAATAGAACAGTAAATATGTACAAGTAAAATAGAGTAATAAATCTGTACAAATATATATATACAAGTCCTGTGGGGAGGGGAAGGAGGTAGGGCCGGGGGGTGGGGGGAAGGAGAGGAAAAAGGGGGCTCAGTCCTTCACCAGTTGATCTAGATGTTTAACTCTCTCCTCAAGTTCCCTGTCCCCCCTGCTCCCCCATGTCTTGCCCCTAATGACCTGGCCACCTACTTCATTGATTTTAATGATCTCCCCTGCCTCTTTCCAGTCTTTCCCTCCTCCTGCCCCTTCTTCAACCCTCCCATCTTCCTCAGCAGAATCTCAAGAGAGTATCTCTTGCCTTCTCTCAAAATCCACCCCCTCCACCTTCATATCCAAACTCCATCCCTTTTCACCTAATCAAAGCACTTGTCCCCTCCCTTTTCCCCTTCTTGAGCACCAACTTCAACTGTTCACTCTCCAATGGCTTCTTCTCCACTGCTTTCAAACATGCTCATGTCTCCTCTTTCCTAAAATAAACCCTCCTTTGACTCCTTGGCTCCCTCCAGGTACCACCTCACCTCCCTCCCTCCTACAATCTTTATGCAGCCCTCCAGCCCTTATGTCTCTCCTTCTCTGCAGTCTCACATTTTCTCCTGCCTTCGAGACATCTCTACTTAGTTGTCCTGCCATCTCAAACTTCATATGTCCAAAACAGAACTCTTCATCTTCCCACCAAAATCCTGCCCTTCCCATCACTGTAGACAGCAGCAGCGTCCTTCCTGTTTCACTAGCCCGTAATCATGGCATTATCTTTGACTCATCTCTTTCATTCAACTCATATATTCAATCCACCACTAAACCCTGGCGGTCCAACCTTCACAACGTTGCTAAAACCTGCCCTTTCCTCACCATCAAAATGGCTACCATGTTAATAGTAAGCATCTCTCCTATCCTGCCTTGATTACTGTATCAGCCTCCTTGCTGACCTCCCTGCCTCCTATCTCTATCCACTCAGGTCCATACTTCACTCCGCTGCCCAGATCATTTTTCTACAAATGTTCAGTTCATGTTTCCCCATTCCTCAAGAACCTCCAGTGGTTACCTATCTACCTCCACATCAAAAAGAAATTCCTTACCATAGGCTTTAAAGCACTCAGTCATCTTGTCCCCTCCTGCCTTACCTCACTGCTCTCTCACTACAACCCAGCCCATTCACTTCACTCCTCTATGCTAACCTAATAATTGTCCCTGGATCTTGTCTATCTCGCCAACTGACATCTCACCCGTGTCCTGGAGAACTCCAATCCCTGTCATGGGGACTGTCTGGCCCTGTAAATGTTGGGACATTGAGAGTCCAATCTTGCCCCACCAGTCTTATAGAGAGGCAATGTAGGGATTGTTGATAACTCCTTTCCCAACACTCACCTGAGCCTCATCCCCCATCTGCCTCCTGTACTAACTATTGTAGCAGCAGAGTAATGTAAAAACGAGCATGACCAAAAAAAATGTTAGTTTGCAGGTAGGTTTTAAATAGTAATAATAACACCGATTCCCATTGTTACATACTGTGTGATTTATTTAGTACCAATTACTAAGAATGGCATCATGGGTAAATAGAGAGAAACAGCAATTAGGAACTAAGGAATGAAACCTGGATCAATAAGTAAAAGCTTGTTGGTCATTAATGATCTAGAAACCCCACTGTTTTTAATGTGGGCTTGGGGACTTGAGAGGAAATAAGCGAAGTGTCAAATGATGCCCCTGTGACCATCTATAATTGACCTAACTCACCAAAACAAAACAGCTGGGATCCAGAAAACTCCAATTATTTAATGGGAAAGAATGGTATAAGGTCCAAGATTCTAGTTTTTTTCTTTTTCAAGGGCACTGCACAACTTATGATTAGGAAGGGAGGCAGAAGAAATAGGAAAGGAAAGATTAAGAAGAACTATTATGAAAACTTTTCCAGTCAGCCAGAAACAAACACCTGTGGGGCTGCCCCATCCACCATCTCACCTACAAATAAGATGATCACAATTTTGAAAGTTGGAACTTGAAGACTCGCCAGATGCAGAGAGGGAGAGATGGGAAATATTCAGTCCACACAATTCCTCTAGATCTTGAGGTTCCTTTTTCATCTTTCAGAAAAGAAGGCCACCTCAGAAAATTTTCACATTCTGTGATCATTGCATGCCTGCCTCAGTACTGGTTTCCTCCTTCCAGTGCTGGGACAAGCTAATAAAAAGATTTGATGTTCTCAACCTAGGTTTAAGGATCTCCTCATCTCTGGGTCAGCAAATCCATTCTAGCTCCCCACCTCTCTGTCACCCTCTTCTGCTGCCCCACCAAGGAAATCTACTCATTCCCCACTTCTATAATCTTTCTTCCATGCCTTCTCTTAGGCGCTCCAGAATTCCTTTACTACCGGTGAAATAACTTCTACAGATAGGCAAGAAAGAATGCTACCATGAATTCCTGAAAATGTCTAACAGCACTGAGGAGAAGGAGGCCCTCCAAAGCATAGCAAATCCATCAGAATGTGGGGACATGAACCCCCGCCACTTTTGAAGAAGTCTTTTCCACAGTCAAACCCATAAAAAACTGAAAAGTACCCAAATCTGATAACATCCCTGCAGAAATCTACCAGCAAGGTGAGGACCTAATCCGCACCTGTTTCCTGTTTCCTCAATATAAGGACAACTGAAGAAAGGCAACCAGACTGCAAAAGCACTGGGGTGATCACTATCTTCAAGAAGAAAGGAAGCAGCTGGCCACATAAACTACGGAGAAATCTCCCTGCTTTCCAGTGATGGACAGATTCTATCCAGAGCTCTTCTGAACAATCCCTTGAATTAATTTGCTATCTGAATCAATTATGGCTACTGACCAGATCACTGCACAGCAGATACAATCGTTCCTGGGTGACAAGTATGGAAAAAGTGCAGAGTACCACACCATGTCTTTCTGCGAGCGCATTGTCGGGTAGGGACCGTCTCTATATGTTGCCAACTTGTACTTCCCAAGCCCTTAGTACTGTGCTCTGCACACAGTAAGTGCTCAATAAATGATTGAATGAATGAATACACATTTTCTGACTTTACAAATAAGATTAGAAACCCTTAAAATTAGAGTCAAAGGAACCCTTCCTGACCCATCTTTCATCCCTGTCAGAGGGAAGCAGGGTTGCATGGTTAATCTGATTCTGTTCAGCCTAGTGTTTGCTGTCATGCTCAGTCAATCAATAAAGAGTATCTATTGAGTTCCTACTATGTGCAGAGCACTGTATTAAACACTTGGGAGCTCAAATATGCTACAAAAAGTCAGAAAGCTTGTCAGAAAATCCTTTTGCAATCTCCTTCAGAAACTCTTCCAGCTAGAAAGGTTAAGAGCATCATCAAAAGTCTCTGAGACAGTGGTTCAGGAACTACAAATTGCAGATGACTGGACTCAATTTACAGGTGCAGCATGACAGTGTGGCCTAGTGGCTAGAGCACAGGCCCTGAGAGCCATAAGGACCTGGGTTCTAATCCCAGCCCTGACATTTGCCAGCTCTGTGTGTGACCCTGAACAAGTCACTTAACTTCTCTGTGTCTCAGTTACCACATCTGTATTATGAGGATGAAAACTGTGAGCTTCATGTGGGACATGGCACACAGTAAGGGCTTAACAAATACCACAAAAAAAAAGGCTGCTGGTTAACAATAAACCTGAAGAAAACGGAAGTCACACATGCACTTATACTGTAGAAATCCGAAAGATTTCATTGGAAACACTGAACCTAAAGATGTCACCAATACCTAGGCAGTGTCCTGTTAAAATATCCATGCATAATTAGATAGAAAATTGAGTCACAAAGGCCAGCATGATCTCTGGAAGACTGCAAGACAGAGTGGAGTGACAATGGGCCATTAAGCTTCATACTAACCTTAAGGTCTACAAGGTTGTTGTGGTGTTCAGCCTTCTACGTATTGTTCTAAACCTGACCTACTGAAGGAGCTTAGCAATCCTGTAGGGATTTCATCAGGGTCATCTATGAATCATACTCGAACTAAGCCAAGATTACCAATAACCAGGTCATGGAGCGCAGTCACCGTTCCAGAAAGACAGCGCTCAGTCGGTCATTCATATTTATTGAGCACTTACTGTGTGCAGAGCACTGTACTAAGCGCTTGGAAAGTAACAGTAAACAGACACATTCCCTGTCCACAATGAGCTTACAGTCTAGAGAAAAAATACAGTACAATGCCAATTGAGAGGACAAGGGAGGAGAATGAATGACAGCAGGATACTCAAGCAGTTACTGAATGGAGAACTGAAAAGTGTTACTTGTATTTCCAGAGGACAGAGAAAAAGGGTGAAGCACAGTCTCAAACCATGCAATAGAAACGTGGTCTGCTGGAAGATAACTGCTTCAGACATACTGGAGGGCAGGAATCGGGAAAGGGCAAAGATGTTGTGAAGATTGGAACGGAAACAGGCAGAGTTTAAAACTGTGCTGGGCCAACGTGGGGCAAATCCATTGTCAGGGTGGGAAACCATCAAGCATCCTGTTGTTTGTATCAGTTACAAAACACAGGTCAGAAGGACATTTGCCTGACCAAGCAACGACAAGCTTTAGTCTTATATTCTTAGCCTTGTCCCTCCTTGAATAACGTGACATGATGAGTCAGAGTGAAAAATGTTGATCGTAACTACTAAGTGAAAATTATTGGCTTAGTTCACAATTTTTAAATCATTTCTTGCCTTGAAATTATACAGAACTAATCAAAATGCTGGAGTGTTTCTTTCAGATAGAGAAGTGGAATCAGCAGTTTGTAACAGCCGCCGATTAGGCTTACAAGCACAAAGAAGGAAAAATATTTTTTAAAAGAATTTAGGACTTTCATTTATTATGAACAGGTTTTCAAAGGTAACCTCTTACGCCACCTAAAAAAGGCTGCAGTGCTCTGCCCATTTTTGTTATTCCTGGACAGTGAACAAGTTGGACCGAACCCTTCCACTGCTCATTCTCTCAATAAGGAAATGGAACTGACCAAAGCCAGAGATAGTGATCTCAAAACTGCATTGGGACTGGATTAAGAAGGAACAAGTTAAGTTCCTATCATTTTCCAAATCTCCTCATAGTCCATGGCCAAAGGAATGCAGGGGTTGTTATTTGTAGGTACTGCAGCAGAACCAAATGCTGGCCTCTAGAACATTCTGTGAGAATATGAATGCCTTCTAGATTTTATAAATTGGGATTTTGCTTTGCATAGCTCACTTTGTTTCTACTGTTCTGTAGTTTGGTGAACTGACTTTTCCACTCATTTGATTTATACTTCACTGCCCTAGACTCTAGCCTGTAAGCTCCTTTTGGGAAGGGAACCCATCTACCAACTCTGTTACACTGTACTCTCCCACATGCTTAGTACAGTGCTCTGCACACAGTAAGCACTCAATAAATATGATTGATTGATTGAGTGGAAATCTTTGGCCAATAAAAAAGACAACTGTGAAGCGATGAAGTGTACACCTTAACATTTGTTTAGAATTTCACTGATTTCACTAGAATTTTACTAGAGATGGCAACAAAACATATCACACCCAGATAACATCAGCTAATCCAGTGTCAGAAAGAGTGGGAACACAGAATAACTCATGTTCCCTATTCTATAGCTATTCTATGTAGCATAACCTATGATTCGAAGTTCGTGGCACAAATCCAGTTATTGCTGTAAGATTCCAGCCTCAGTGACTGTTAATTCATCATCACTTTGGCTTCTCAATCACAAGTGAAATGGATGGGAGTGAAATTGATGGGTGAAGAGATGATTATTCTATTAGAAGCACACTCCAGTGAAAATAATTAAATATAATTGTGGAAAGAGGCTAAAGACTCAAACTCAAAAAGGCTGAGCCTGCTTTTATGTAATTGCATTGTAGTGGCTTTAGTTTGAGCATGTATTAGTCAAAATGCCATCATTCAGAGGCCTAAAATTTCTCTAGTAGTTTTGGTTAAAGTTCTTAACTGCACTGACTTTGGGTGGGGAGCGGAGGTTTAAATGAAGTCAGAAGAAATAAGGCTTAATCCAGTAATAGAGACTTGTGAGGGGTTTTGAATGTATTGAGCCTGTAGCCTTTTTATGCAATTGAAAATAATGAGAATGGCATAAAAAAGATATCGCCACAATGAGAATTTGCCTGGAAATCAATGAAATGAGCTCTGCATTGTGTACTTAGTCCATTATTTATTTGATTAGTTGGCTAATCAAATGAATAAAAGGGAGAATAAAATAACTTTAAAATTTCACATTGTGCAATATGCCCTGAAGCCCATCCAAACGAGAGAGAACATTTGCAATAAGTAGAAAGTACAAATCCAAAAAACAAACAATCCCTTGAAAGGAGTCATTTAAGGACCAAGGGGACACAGGGACACACTGGAGAAGCAGAGGAAAGAATACAGGCCTCGGAGTCAGTGGATCTGGGTTCTAATCCTGCCACTGCCATGTGTCTGCTGAGTGACCTAGGACAGGTCACTTCACTTCTCTTTACCTCAGTTACCTTATCTGTAACATGGAGATTAAATTTTACTCCTTCCTACTTAGACTGAGAGCCCCATGTGGGACAGGGACTGTGACTAACCTGATTAACTTGTATCCTCCCCAAAATTTAGAACACTGTTTGGCACATAGTAAACACTTACCAAGTCCCATGATTCATTCATTCATTCACTCGTATTTATTGACCACTTACTGTGTGCAGAGCACTGTATTAAGCACTTGGGAAGTACAAGTTGGCAACATCTAGAGACAGTCCCTACCCAACAACGGGCTCACAGTCTAGAAGAGGGAGACAGACAACAAAACAAAACATGCGGGCAGGTGTCAAGTCGTCAGAACAAATAGAAATAAAGCTAGATGTACATCATTAACAAAATAAATAAAATAGTAAATATGTACAAGTAAAATAAATAGAGTAATAAATCTGTACAAACAAATATACAGGTGCTGTGGGGAGGTGAAGGAGGTAGGGTGGGGGGGACAGGGAGGAGGAGAGGAACAAGGAGGCTCAGTCTGGGAAGGCCTCTTGGAGGAGGTGAGCTCTCAGTAGGGCTTGTGCTGTGTGCAGAGTGAATATGAATATGAATAAGTATGAATATAAGCATTTGGGAGAGTATAGTATAACAATATAAAAGACATATTCCCCAACCCAAAAAGCTTACAGTCTACTGTCTAATAATACTTATTATTACTATTATTATTATTATTATTATAAGGGGGGCCTGTGGAGTGGAGAAGAAAAAAAGGAACTCAGACCAAGTCAAAGCTGGACCTCAGAAGGGCCATCTCATCCCTCAGGCCTCAGAGGCTCTCACTTAGTACATCCCTGTTCCCACATTCTGGACCCAAGGACACCACAGTGGCCTGGAATGGTGATTTCAGAGACCGTTCCCAGAGCTGATGGAGAAAGACAGTCCCATTGGTAAAGACAGGAAGTTACCCAATGAGCAGGCCTGCAAGAGGAGTTGTACTGGAGAGGAGTTCTACAGAGGAAATGTCCATTTTAATCTGAATCAGCAGCACAAGGCAAAAACCAGCCTCCAGCAGTAAGACAATGTCAGTGGGGATAACAAACAAGAAACTCAGCCATACCAAGAGTGTCCCCTGAGCCGCCCCCAGAACTGACCCAGGAGTCCTGTGCTCAGCACACCCCTCTCGCTGACTGACCACAGCTACTTGGACAGACTGTTGGCTCTGATTTGAATCTCATATACATTCTAAATCTCAAATCTGTTTAT